>NC_135665.1:24433757-25033757 GCF_964188315.1 Podarcis muralis
AAAAGATGCCTGCTTCTTGGGAGAAAAGTGATGACAAACCTAGATAGCATCTTAAAAAGCAAAGACCTCATCTTGCCGACAAAGGTCCGTATAGTAAAAGCTATGGTTTCCCAGTACGGAAGTGAGAGCTGGACGATGAAGAAGGCTGATCGCCAAAGAATTGATGCTTTTGAATTATGGTGCTCTTGAGAGTCCCATGGACTGCAAGAAGATCAAACCTATGCATTCTGAAGGAAATCAGCCCTGAGTGCTTACTGGAAGGACAGATCGTGAAGCTGAGGCTCCAACACTTTGGCCACCTCATGAGAAGAGAAGACTCCCTGGAAAAGACCCTGATGTTGGGAAAGATGGAGGGCACAAGGAGAAGGGGATGACAGAGGACGAGATGGTTGGACAGTGTTCTCGAAGCTACCAGCATGAGTTTGACCAAACTGCGGGAGGCAGTGGAAGACAGGAGTGCCTGGTGTGCTCTGGTCCATGGGGTCATGAAGAGTTGGACATGACTAAACGACTAAACAACAACAATCATTGCTAATCCCATCAGGGGCTCCATGCTTACATCCCCTGGATGCACAAGTAAAGAGAGCTGTGAATGGAAAAATTGTTTCTGAACAGGCTTTCCCCTAAAATTAGGCCAAGGGTTTCAAATATTCATAATTGATTGATATACTCTATTGTGCAGGTCCATATGCACTACATAAACAAGCTGAAGAATCACTGTTGGAACAGCAAGGTCTTTAGAAGAAGCCATGTGCCATCGGGCAATTGCACTCACGGAATACCATGCAGTATTACAGTGGATACCAGAGTAAAATATCATTCCCTCCAACATTTCTCCAATGCAAATAGGGACATAGCACCTCATACTTCAGGAAGAGCCTCAGTGTTACCCTTTGAAAGGTGCCAGTGGACCTAAACAGCTATAACACATGGTATGTGGGGCTACCACTGAATATTTTTCAGTTGGCACAGAATGCTGCTGCAAATACCTCAGCCAGCCCTAAATTTAGAGATTCTGCTATTCTGACTGCATCAACTAGTGGTTCATTTCTAAGTGCAATTCAAAGTGCTGATTATTATCTTTGAAGCTCTAAATGGCTTGGTATTGCATTTTCTTGAGGTCCACCTGCTGTCTACAGTAATCTGATCATGCTCATTCACTCATACCACAGACATCCAAAGCACAGGTAGTGGCAGTGTATAACAAAGCCTTTTCTACATTGGCACCAAACATGTATAACCCCCTGCAAAGAGGCTAGGTTAGCTGCTTCTCAGTGTTCTGCCAACATTTGAAAACATTTCTTTTCAGCAAGCTGTTGATTTTTCACCTGCTTTGAGTTAACACTAATTATTACAATTTTTTTATTGCTATTCTTGATCCTTTCTTTCTTTTGATATATATATTATGGTTAACTTATTTTATGTTGTTTTTATAACTCACGTTAGCGGCTTCAAACATCTCAGTTTGGATGGGTGAAGGAGAAGATAAACTCAGATATAGCTAGCAAAACAATCCTATGCATGCCTTCTCAGAAACAAGTCTCACTGTCTGCAATGAGAATTATCCCAACATAAGCCTGTGTAGGATTGCAGCCTCATTCAGAGGTAAGTCCCATTAAATTCAGAGGAAATTAAGTGTTAAGATCAGAAGGTGGAAAATATGAAAACAATGAGAAGAGGCAGGAACAAAGATTTGGAGATATGCTTCAGAGGTCCAGACTATGGGGAGCCTGGAAAAATTAATAATTACAATTTGGACTATAATTTGGTCGCTTTTTTATTTTAGTTTATTGTTTTTAATTGGATTGGATTATGATGCGGATATGGTGATTGGCTGTTTTTTTTTTGGAAAATTAATAAAAACGATTTTTTAAAAATTCAGAGGAAATTACTCCAAGGTAAGTGTCTGCTTTCTTTGCTAGGAGTCACCTCCTCTGAAACCAATGAGACATATTTATGAGTAATCATGCATAGGATTGCGTTGCAAAGAAATAAAGTTCACTTCCACGTATATTAAGAATGGTATTTACTTAAATCAGTTTTTACTTAAACTGATTTACTTAAATCAGGTTAACCATTTGCAGTAAGTGTTCCCAAGGGTTTGTTTTTAGACAAGCTAGAACTATTAAATGCAGGCATTTCTACTGAATGCTAAAAGAAAGAAATCAGTGTGCGCAGGCTGCATTGCAAACCTCTTGTGTATGAGTAGCTATTTCCTCTGCTGAGCTGTATTTGCTTATGGCTTAAAATAACATTTCAAATTTTTATAATTGCTATTTAGCTCTTTTCCTTAGAAACAGTATTTTTATTCATGCATCTAACCTTTACTGCAGTTGGATTGTTCAAAAACCTCATTATTTGACTCTAGATATTTTCTGTGTTTTCCAATAAAAAGATGTTATTCTTGTTGCAATAAACATAGGTCTCTTTATTCTGTTCCATGGGAGTGATCAAGTAATGATACTTTAAATATTAGTTTTAAATTGTATTCTTAAATCTACTATAGGCATCAACAATGAAAATGGTGCAGCAAAAAAACTGCTAGCACATTTTTTGCAAAGCTAAGCAGGCTCCAATATGGTTTCAAATTGGATGGGGGACTGCACATTGAGATTCCTGCATTGCAGAGGGTTGGACTAAATGACACTCGGGGACCCTTCCAACTCTATGATTCTGTGGCCATGAATTCTCTCCAAAGGTGGTTCTAATACTTTTGCAAGTATAGAGAATGTGCATTCTCATTCTACCGCTAATGGTGTCACTCCAGCATTTGCAATGGGGAACTATCCCTGTTGTTATTGGGAGAATACTTCCGAGGTCCAATATAGCACTATGTGTGTAATCAACTGTGTGAGTTTGGCCTAGTATGTAGGGCCCCATTCCGACAACCTGTCCACTTGTGGATGTGGAGCCAGGGTGGATGCATCAGTAGAGGTGAAGACCCAGGAGAAGAAATAAAGAAAATGGTGGGGAGAGTTTCCCCTCATTTTCCCCAAAGCCTTGTTTGTTTGTTTTTTGCAAAATTGGGGGGTGGGGAGGTTATGAACAGAAGCAAATCTGATGACATATGCAAGCCTTCTATAGCAGGGGAAGCATTCCCTGTAAATGCTGTCAGTAGTCAGCTGTAACCAACATGAAAGTTTGTTGCAAAAAAATATATCCCAAAACAGACCAGAGGTACAACACCTGGCATAGAGATGATCCACTTTAAATGCCAGTTTATTAGCTTTTCATCGAAAGATTGTCAGGGGCAAGTTAAGACAAGATCTTTTCCCTCTTAAGTGAGCTCCACATTCAATGAACGTTAGAATGAGTTGCATTGTCATGATTGTGTTCCCTTTTTCTAATTATGGTGGGAAAGTGGAAATTTGCAAGTGCCTCAAGATCCAGCAGGATGCACCCAGATGAGTTAAATCCTGCTTTGGGTTCAGAGCGGTAATAATCTCATTTTGACATATTTAGTTGTTGGCATTTAGAAAGACGTGGTGCTGAAAAATGGATTTACAAGCTACATCATAAAAAGGTAGTATGTGATTTCATCTTAGAAGATTTTGATCTATCTTAAATAAATCAATAGCTTGAGTACATTCAACTAGTAAAGCTATTTGTGGTATGTGTCTCACAGCAGCATTACACATGATAGCTGAAGTAATTGCTTCCATCACAGTATCGTGGTGTTACAGGCACATGAGGCAGGTCCATTTTGCTATGCTGTTTGTCGGTTCAACCATTCTACTGCAACTAAGTGTTGCATCAACATTGCGCCACCCACCATTTTGTCCATTTCTCCATCTCATCAGTTCTGTATGCTGGCATGAGTCTGCAGTGGGTATTGGTGGTAGTTCCTGGCAAAGTGGCACCATCCCATTGCCTCCCGTTAATAGGACCTGCCTGGTATGCTTCCCCACACAGGTCTAGTGCAGTGGGCTGTGATCAGGATGGCATGGTGGGTTCTCAGCCCTCTTTGTAATCATTTGTTCACTGGCAGATGTGAACTCAGGGCCGGCAGCATTTTATTAGCAGAAAACAACAACACACCAATGTCCCTGGTCCATCTTAACTCAACAGAAGCATTGCTGAAATTAAGCTCTAGGCCATTGGTAGGCAAACTAAGGCTCGGGGGCTGGATTTGGCCCGATCGCCTTCTAAATCCGGCCTGCGGACAGTCCAGGAATCAGCGTGTTTTTACATGAGTAGAAAGTGTGCTTTTATTTAAAATGTATCTCTGGGTTATTTGTGGGGCCTGCCTGGTGTTTTTACATGAGTAGAATATGTCCTTTTATTTAAAATGCGTCTCTGGGTTATTTGTGGGGCCTGCCTGGTGTTTTTACATGAGTAGAATATGTGCTTTTATTTAAAATGCATCTCTGGGTTATTTGTGGGGCGTAAGAATTTGTTCATTTTTCTTCTTCAAACTATAGTCCAGCCCCCCACAAGGTCTGAGGGACAGTGGACCGGCCCCCTGCTGGAAAAGTTTGCTGACCCCTGCTCTAGGCGATCAAGCGATCAAGGAGGGGGAGTCAGCAGTACTGGGACTGTCTGCACACACGCTGTGACCCTCAGCTTCTAATCCTGTCCTGTAAGGCTCCCCTCCTTGATCGCTCAACTCTCCTGCTTCTATTAGCTCCCAGCTCATCCTTTCTGTTGACTGCTCCTCAGTGTCCCACCACCAGGCTCCAGGCTCTAAGGTGTCATCTTCAGAGCCCTTCCTGGGGGGTTCTTGGGCGGCAGGCTCCCACCACTGTTCTTTATCCAGCCAGTCCCTGACAGCCAGGGGAAGTACAGTGGTACCTTGGGTTAAGTACTTAATTCATTCTGGAGGTCCGTACTTAACCTGAAACTGTTCTTAACCTGAAGCAACACTTTAGCTAATGGGGCCTCCTGCTGCCGCCGCGCCGCCGGAGCACAATTTCTGTTCTCACCCTGAAGCAAAGTTCTTAACCTGAAGCACTATTTCTGGGTTAGCGGAGTCTGTAACCTGAAGCGTATGTAACCCGAGGTACCACTGTATCAGGTTATCTATTCATGGCCTGCCATCCGTTTTGAGAGCCAAGAGGATATTGGTTACACCCTTCAAAGACGCAGCACTTATCTTGGTTGTGTTGGTGTTACTGGTATGTGACTTCGAAAATCCTTGATGGCTATTAATAATGTACCGGGAATGTTATGGCATTGCAGTAGCAATTAGCTCCCTCCCCCCCCCCCAACTGAACACTTTGCATGATGCACTGAATAAATCCGGTTGCTTAACATTCTGCTGAATAAAACTGCTCAATCCAGACCAGTTTAAGTGCTCCCTAAAGGAAGGAAGAAGAAACTCCCACTTAGAAGAAATCTTATCTGTTCCTTTCTGCAGATGTATTCTGCTGGTGTTTATAGCCAGCTAGATGGGTTCTTGAAACCATTCTGCCTTGCTTTGTATCTGCTTTTTTAAAAATCTACAATGTAATTGTTCCTCTGGGTGGCAGTTTTGCATCTGAAACCAACATTAAATGCTAGTTTATGTAACTTGCTGAAGAATCAAGAGAAGCAACATATTTGTTTTACCACCCTGCAAAATCTCACTACCTAGGCTCATGCTGAGACTAGAATGGCCACATAAATGCTCAAGCTCACTGCTGTCCATGAACCTTAAGGTTTCTTCCCATGTCACATTTTAAAACCTTGGGTTGTTCTTTCTTGAGACTGGAAGCATTTCTACACGCTCACCATTTCCCTGAGCAGCAAGGCATTCCAGGGACAATGCTGAGCCAGTTTTTTTTTGCCCCGGGTGAAGTCTCCAGAGGGACGTCATTGGGTGTGGCTGCCAAACTGGGTCTCTGACCCGAGTGAAATAAAGCCTAGTTTCACCCCTGTGCAAGATGAGCATAGCTAGAGCTACATGCAGAACACAACAAATCCACTGGTTCCACATCAGATCTCCAGCTGCTGAGTTGGAGCCTTCCTCTCCTTGCCTCTGACTCAAGCTGCAGTTTTTCATTGCTCCTGTTCACACACAGGAACCAGATGACATCACCCCCATTAAAAACCCTCAAGGAGGATCCATCTATCTCCTAGCTATTGAGAAAGTATCCGCCTGCCATTCTGGCCCGTCAGCCAAGTCATTTGCCTGACGAAGGTTCTGGCTGGCTGTTGAGTATTAAAGGAACTTTAAGCAGCCTCCCTGGTATCATTCATCATTTTCTGTCCAAACACAGAAGCCTTCAAAGTAAGTGATGTTCAGAGGAAAGCCATGCATCCAGGGCAACTTTGCAGGTGGCGCTGTTAAACCACAGAGCCTAGGACTTGCCAATCAGAAGGTTGGCGGTTCGAATCCCCGCGACGGGGTGAGCTCCCGTTGCTCGGTCCCTGCTCCTGCCAACCTAGCAGTTCAAAAGCATGTCAAAGTGCAAGTAGATAAATAGGTACCACTCCAGTGGGAAGGTAAACGGCATTTCCGTGTGCTGCTCTGGTTCGCCAGAAGCGGCTTAGTAATGCTGGCCACAAGACCCGGAAGCTGTACGCCGGCTCCCTCAACCAGTAAAGCGAGATGAACGCTACAACCCCAGAGTCGGCCATGACTTTCCTGGCTCAATAACTGCAAGTGATCAAGTGTCGAATTAAGATTAGCCTAAGAAACGATGAAACCTGAAATTATGGGCAATCCAAATGGTGCCCCCCCCATGATCAGCTAATAATTTACACATTGCTGCCCTTTATCACTTCAAAACATTTTTTTTTAATGGAGCCAATTTTGCTTTTCAGCTCTGATTCCATCAGGTGTTGTTACATGCATATGCAAAACAGGTCACAAATAAACACATTATTAACATAATGAACACTTACAGTCTCACTTTTCGTACTTGTGAATATTTTTGCATTCTGATCTATCTTTGCATTTTTGTTGTTTACAATACCCACCCGGCCATTGGCATGGCTCACAACAGTGCAGCCACAGATTAGACAGATCGTACAGTTTTCTGGGGGCAAACAAGGGTGGAATGGCAGCCGTCTTCATTACCTGCTCAGGGCCTTCACAACGGTATATGGCAGCGTCCTGTTTCATCAGAGACAGGATGCTCCATTAGTTGGCCCACTTTGGTTGGATCCAGGAGGGTGCTCCCCAAGCCCAGTGCCGTGTTAACTTCCTAATCCATAGGCTTCCCCACTTAAGGGAAAAGCCCAGGGGGCACAGCTCTTCTTCAAGTGCCTCTTAGGTCAGCACTGGATGCTGTTTCCAAACAACTCTGTCAGGTTTGCCACAGCTTAGAACTTGGCTTGCTGTCCTCACTTTCTGAGAGGAAGGACATAGGAAGAGGAGACAAAGCAGCTCAGATAGACCGACTAATATAACTGTGCTGATATCCTGCTGTTATTATTTTTAGGAAGCTCAGCATGGGAGCAAATACCTTATAACAGTACAACCTTGATCAGCATGCCTACTCACAAGTGAATAATATACCCTGCCCATCTGACTGGGTTTCCCCAGCCACTCTGCGCAGCTCCCAACAGAATATCAACACTAACAATAAAAAAGCGATAAAACATCAAACATTAAAAACTTCCCTAAACAGGGTTGCCTTCAGATGTCTTCTAAAAGTCATATAGTTGTTTATTTCCTTGACATCTGATGGGAGGGCGTTCCACAGGGCGGGCACCACAACTGAGAAGGCCCTCTGCCTGGTTCCCTGCAACCTCACTTTTCGCAGTGAGGGAACTGCCAGAAGGCCCTCGGAGCTGGACCTCAGTGTCCGGGCTGAACGATGGGGGTGGAGATGCTCCTTCAGGTATACGGGCTCGAGGCCGTTTAGGGCTTTAAAGGTCAGCACCAACACTTTGAATTGTGCTCGGAAACGTACTGGGAGCCAATGAAGGTATTTCAGGACCGGTGTTATGTGGTCTCGGTGGCCCCCAATGAATTCAGTGAGATGTACTCCCAGGTAAGAGCAGCCTACAGGCACTTTTATAAAATCATATGCTATCCAGTTATAGAAAACCTATTATTCAAGTGTGGATCCTTAATAGGGATGAAGGAGGGATTTGGTTTGGTTTGCATTTAAAACTAATTCACTCTTAATGAAACAACAGGAAAACTGAAACACAGCCGCCCTTCAAAATTTGAACTTCTCCGAATTTTACAATGTCAATTTCCAACCAAGTAGTATATACAAAAATAGGACAAAGAGTGAATAAAAATGCATATAACCATGAAGGTATCGGGTAGTCTGACGGACCAACAAGATTGTCAGAAGTACAAAAACTGTTTAGAAAAAAAACCCTAAGGCAGTTTATCTGTTTTCACATTTTCAGTGCTGTTGCTTTTGCAAGTTTCTGGGCAGATATCCTGTTCCCTCTCCAATATGTGCAGGTTCTGTAGCTTCCTGCTGAAATCCTGTAACTTTGCACAACAGTACAGGGCAAGTGTGCCCCTCCACACAGCAGTAATGCAGTAATATTAGGAAAACTTGACAAAACAACTAATAAAGAGGAATGATTTGTGGATGGTTCAGTAGAAATCTACAACAAATGCACTGTTATTGTGTTAATGACATGTTGCAAAAACACCACCACTGGCCTGGAGTGATCCTAACCACTGCAAAAGCTTTGTGCAAGCAAATCAGAATAAATGCTCAAGGTCAGGTGGAGGAATCCTTACTTAACATGCTTAGGTTGCATTCCTAGGAATGAGCCCCGTTAAAGATAGTGAGACTTACTTTCAAATAAACATGTGTAGCAGTGCATCAGACATTTTAAGAAGAAAAGCATTCAAGACAACACAGAAATGTTGTCCTGGCAATTTCCCCCTGTCCGTAGTTGTTCTGATATCTGGCTGTAGTTAGATACTGTACCCAGGGCAGACAATCCTGTGTGTAATGTATTCCATCTGTCACAAGACTGAAATGAACATTTGGTTCTCAGGCCTGCCAAGTGAGCCTCAGCTTGCTGCCAAAATGTCGCATGTTCAAAAGGAGGGGAGATGGTTGAATTCCACAATTCTCTTATGTCTCAGAATGTGGCTTTTGGGAAGGAACTCCTAGAATGGTGCAAGGGGGGAGCATTTTGAGGGAGCTTTATGCACTTTCTCGTCCCTCATTTCCTTGTTCAAGTCCTGAATGCATCCATGGGTGCTTGAGGAGGGAAATGCAAAAGGCATCCTCTGCCACAGTGAAATAATAAAAAGAACAGCAACCAACAATAACCTAATAGCAAGAGCCCAAGAGCATGAGTCTTCTTCTTCTTCTTCGGTGATCACTCGTAGCCGAGTAAGATTGTCTTCCATAAACACAGTTTTAACAGTGAGTCTGTAAGTGACTGTGGAGGCCAATTCTGGATCCACGCGTCCTTCCACAGTGGGGACATACGTTTCTGGGCAGGAGTTGATTATGGTGAGGATTTGCCAAGCGTGCCTTCCTCTTAGTACGTTTCTCCCTTGCGTCCTGAGTTTGAGTGTCTTCAAAGCCCATGACACTTTTGGTAAAGGCTATTCTCTAAAGCACTGAGCCTTTTGGACTTGCCAATCAGAAGGTCAGCGGTTTGAATCCCCGCAACGGGGTGAGCTCCTGTTGCTCAGTCCCAGCTCCTGCCAACCTAGCAGTCTGAAAGCACACCAGTGCAAGTAGATAAATAGGTGCCGCTCCGGTGGGAAGGTAAATGGTGTTTCCGTGTGGTGCTCTGGTTTCGATGTTCCATTGTGCCAGAAGTGGCTTAGTCATGCTGGCCACATGTCCCAGAAAAACTGTCTGCGGACAAACACCAGCTCCCTTGGCCTGTAAAAAGAGATGAGCGCCACAACCCCAGAGTCATCTGTGACTGGACTTAACTGTCCAGTCCTTTACCTTTTACCTTTTATTCTCCAATTGGATTCCTAGAGTGAAAGGGGTCAGGTGGTTGGCCATACTTCTTCAAGCAGCGTGTCCTCATCCGCATCAGTTGAAACCAGGGCTTATTTTCAGCCAGAACTCACCAGAAATCAGTTCCGGCACCTCTCAGGTGGGCACCAGTGCCATTATAAGAGGACAAGGGAGGTGTTCATGGTGAGTTCTGGCGCCTCTTTTTCTAGAACATAGCACGGGTTGAAACTGATCATGTTCAGCTGGAACCATGTTCTCCACTAGATTTGCTCATGGCATCCAACTCTGTCTGAATTTGAGCAACATTGTCCCTAACATGCCTTGCAAAATTATAACAGCAGGCCCCTAAGAGTGTCAGAGCAACACTTCCTTGGCTAGATGACAAAAGCTCATTCACTACTTGGAAAAGCTCTGCTGGACAGCTACTTGTGGGTGCCATGGTGGTGGAGAAGTAAACTCTCTTTGCTGCTGACACTGCTGTGTGTAGTGCAGCCTCACACAACTTCGGTCAGGTTCAGATTGAGACTTGCGTCACCTGCATCCTTGCCACTGGCCCTCCTGTTCCATCGCGCACAGGCCTCTGGAGTATGAGGAGGACCTACATGCTGGCAGGGACTGGCAGGCTTCTGATGAGTGTGCACCATGGGCAGGGGGGCTGGAGTCAGACTTGGGAGAGAAGGACAAGGGTTTGCTGGGACCTACACCAGCCAGGAGTGGACACGGGTGGCACTGTGGGTTAAACCACAGAGCCTAGGACTTGCCGATCAGAAGGTCGGCAGTTCGAATCCCCGTGACAGGGTGAGCTCTCGTTGCTCGGTCCCTGCTCTGCCAACCTAGCATTTCGGTGGGAAGGTAAATGGTGTTTCCGTGTGCTGCTTTGGCTCGCCAGAAGCGGCTTAGTCATGCTGGCCACATGAACCGGAAGCTGTATTTATTGGCTCCCTCAGCCAATAAAGCAAGATGAGCGCCGCAACCCCAGAGTCGGTCACGACTGGACCTAATGGTCAGGAGCCCCTTTACCTTTACCTTTACACCAGCCAGGAGGCAAGAATCAGAGGCAGGGGAAGCTTCAGAGCTGGAGGGTGGAGCACCAGGTGGGTCAGAAGAAGAGAAGGAAGAGGCAGACCAGGCCAGTGAAGGACCAGGTGCTTCCTCACCCTCTCCTGCACTGCTGTGTCCCAGAACCAGGAGGGAATTGAAACGGGAGGAGCAGAGGAAGTTTCCATGCTGGCGCAGTCTCTGTCTGTGTGCGTGCAGCCCATCACCAGGTACACAAGCTGGCGAAGTGGGAGAGGCCCCTGTTGCTGCAACTGCTCCATAGAGCACAGACCTGGGAACAGCTGCCTAGATCAGTGTTTCCCAACCTTTTTTGGGCAAAGGCACACTTGTTTGATGAAAAAAATCTCGAGGCACATCACCATTACAGCCCCGTGACGTCAGCGCGCAGCGTCACGCCGGGAGGGAAGGGCGCCGGGGCGCTGCTGCTGCTGCTGCCGCCGCCGCTCCCGGCAGGCATGGGCCCAGCTGAGGCGGCGGCGGCTGTTGTGGTGGTGGCGGCGATAGCGGGCGGAGGAGGGGGCGGCGGCGGGGCCGAGGTGGCCGGCGGCGGCGGGGGAGGCGGCGGCGGGTGGAGCAGGAGGGCGGCCGAGGCCGGTGAGGGAGTAGGGTTGCCCGGGGCTTGAGGAGCCGTCGCCGGGAGTTGCTGCTGCTGTTGTTGCTGCTGCTGCCCGGACATGCCGGCCTCCTCCTCGTCCGCTGTCTCGCGCTCCTCCCTTTTGCGCGCGCTGCCCCGCCGCCGCCCCATTGGCCGGGTCCTGTCAGCTGATCCTGTGTTATTTCCTGTGTGTGTGTGTGAGGGGAGAATGGAGAGAGAAACCTCGGCACCACCACCGCGGAGCCGCCCCCGGCTCGACGCGGATCCTCGCCATCGCCGCCCCGCCTCTCGCAGCCCGACTCGCCCGCCTCCCTCCCACGGCACACCAGGCAACGTCTCGCGGCACACTAGTGTGCCGCGGAACACCGGTTGGGAAACACTGGCCTAGATGCTAGATTCGTAGCTACAGAAGCGACTGTAAGTGTTATCTTTGACACGTGTTATCTTTTGCACCCTGAACAATTTTGTTCCCAGGGTAACTGCCCCGTACCTCATACTACACCACTAGGTTTACAAACACTCCATTCTAATTTGTGCTGCCTGTTACACGGTGTGAGGAATGACAAAACTGTTGTGCAGAGAATAGCCTCTTTGTAGTGAAAACAAGTCAAGGTTGAATGTTATTGATTGGTAGTGAAACGTCATTGAACAACTGCAGACTCCCTTCAGCTTGCAGTTTTCCTGCCTCCAGACTCTTTATTATGTGTGTCCTTTCTCTCCTTTTGTTTTGATCTGGAAAGGAGCAAAGCCCAGTGGCTTTAGAGTTCATATCAGTCCAGAATTCTTAATTCAGTTTATTCATTATGCACTGTTACCGGAGGAAATTGTGACTGGATTTTGAAATGCGCATATATATAGTGTATATATATATATATATATATATATATATATATATATATATATGCAGGTTTTGGTGTCCTCGGGTATCTTCCCGTGTAAAAGTTGGGGTGTCTAGGCGACGTTTCGACGAGGTCTCACTCGTCATCTTCAGGCTGGTGCTTTCGGCTTCTTGTTACTGGAACAGAGCAGGATCTCAGTGTTTGAGTTCCTATAAATACTGTAGAGGAGGTATGGTGTATAGCCTCCAATGTTCTGGGCAGAGAGGAAGTTCCCAGGCTAGTGTGCCTTTTCTTCTTTTGTTCCTTAATTGCTTGAGGGATATCTTGAGTGATTTCTTGAGTGATATCCTGAGTACCACTTAGGTGGGTCATTAGGTGTGGATTAGTTGCTAAAGCCTTTGTGTCTTGACCTCTTGAACTTTGTGAAGAGTTTTTCTGAGAAGATGGGTGTACTACATTTAGTTGTGCTCTGGCTTGGCTTCGTGTATAGGGGCGAGCTGTGGTTTTGTGGCCTGTGCCAGCCAGATCTGTGTAGGGATTGCAGGGGGGTGCAGCATCCGGAGGTGCCACCATGGTTTGGCTACTGGATGGTGTCTGTAATTTATCTGTGGAGAGGGTCTGGGTTTGGGTCTGGTGTGGTTGATTGGTGATGGCGTTCTGTACATGGAACACTTTGAAACCAATGCTTTAGACAAGTCAGAACACAAACCCAAACTTTGGCTCAGATATGTTGACGACACCTTTGTAATTTGGCCACACGGGAAGGAAAAACTGGACAGCTTCCTCACACATCTCAACAGCCTACACCCCAAAATACAATTCACTATGGAAATAGAAGCCAACAACCAACTTCCCTTTCTTGACGTCCTAATCTACAAAAAACCTGATGGCTCCCTAGGACACACTATCTACCGGAAAAAAACACACACCAACCGCTACTTACATGCACAATCACACCACCACCCTGCACAAATAAACTCCGTAGCCAAGACTCTCATCTCCAGAACCAAACGCCTGGCTGACAAAGACCACTTGACAACTGAGTTACAGAATCTCTCAAATGTGTTAATTGCCAATGGATACCAGCAAAACAGGGTTACGAAGCTAATCCAAAAAGAAACACCCCCCAAAAACCAAGACACAGAAGAAAACAATGGCATGGCCCTCCTTCCTTATATCAAGGGCACTACAGATAAAATTAGCAAAATCCTCCATAAACACAATATCAAAACAGCCTTTTGCGCCAACCAAAAAATAGCCAATATCCTCAGAAACCCCAAGGATAAAATCCAGTTGGAAAACCAAGGGGTCTATGAAATACCCTGCAAAGTCTGCCCAGCCACGTACATTGGACAAACAAACAGACGAATAAATGCACGTATCGCAGAACACAAGAATGCCGTCAAAAAAGAAGAAAAAACTTCCTCTCTCTTCCAACACATGAAAGAAACAGGACACGAAATTAATTTTGCAGATTCCAAATTGCTCTCTAACATGGAACATCACCACAAGAGAATAATCATGGAAGCCATCGAGATAGAGAAACACCCTCACAACATGAACAAGCGTGACGACACATCCCGCTTGCCAGACATCTGGAAATTAGCCCTCCCCACAAAAACTGACACCAGATCCAGAGGCACACAGAACGCCATCACCAATCAACCACACCAGACCCAAACCCAGACCCTCTCCACAGATAAATTACAGACACCATCCAGTAGCCAAACCATGGTGGCACCTCCGGATGCTGCACCCCCCTGCAATCCCTACACAGATCTGGCTGGCACAGGCCACAAAACCACAGCTCGCCCCTATACACGAAGCCAAGCCAGAGCACAACTAAATGTAGTACACCCATCTTCTCAGAAAAACTCTTCACAAAGTTCAAGAGGTCAAGACACAAAGGCTTTAGCAACTAATCCACACCTAATGACCCACCTAAGTGGTACTCAGGATATCACTCAAGAAATCACTCAAGATATCCCTCAAGCAATTAAGGAACAAAAGAAGAAAAGGCACACTAGCCTGGGAACTTCCTCTCTGCCCAGAACATTGGAGGCTATACACCATACCTCCTCTACAGTATTTATAGGAACTCAAACACTGAGATCCTGCTCTGTTCCAGTAACAAGAAGCCGAAAGCACCAGCCTGAAGATGACGAGTGAGACCTCGTCGAAACGTCGCCTAGACACCCCAACTTTTACACGGGAAGATACCCGAGGACACCAAAACCTGCATTCCTGTACCCGTGAAAATCTACGAAAGCAAATATATATATATATATATATATATATATATATATATATATATATATATATATATATATTCTTTCTTGCCTTTAGATGAAAGCCAGGCTGATAGTTGCCAGGTCTTGATAAGTGAAGATCACACATTTTTTTTCTTTTTAAAATAATATAAACTCATGGACAAGTACCAAATCTTGCAGCTGTTGCAATTGTGCATGAGAATAATTCAAAATGCTATTATTTTGCATTTCTCATGAACAAAGAAGCCCTCTGGCTGGATCCAGTTCTCCACCCCTGTTTTAAACGGTTATGAACCTACAGACATGCCTCAGTGGCAATATTGTGTTAGCTGTAAAAGGAAAGTATTAATCTGTGTAAGGTCATTTAACGGCCAGCATTGGCAATTTTCTCCACAGAGGCGGAGAGCATACCTGTAATTACAGTTCTTGATTTACAGAAACATTCTTAAAAAGTAACAACCAGTTTTAATTTGGCATGAGGACTCATGCTCTTGAGCTGTCATCTGAAAACATCAAATTAGCAATTAATTTACCTTACAGAATCATGGAATCGCAGAGTTGGAAGGGACCCCAAGGGCCATCCAGCTCAACCCACTGCAACGCTTATAAACCTCCAAGGAAGGAGAGTCCACAACCTCCCGAAGGAGACCTTTCCACTTCTGCATAGCTCTTTTTTAATAATAATTTTTATTAATTTTTACATATAAATTATAATGCGTACCACAAAACTTTATCACTTATACAATCTTTTTGGACTTCCATCAGCAACTCTGATGATCCACCGTTTTAACCACTTCCTATGCATTTCTTAAATTTATATTACCTTTAAATATCTTAACTAATCATCCTCCCCCTTATCCATTTTTGCAATAATTCCAATAATACTCCTCACAAAACTTCTTGCAAACCTACAAACGTCGTCTGATCTTCACAAATACTTTTCAAATAATCCGTAAATTTACTCCAGTCTTCTGTGAATTTCTGGTCCCGCCGATTTCGAATCCTTCTACTTCTGCATAGCTCTTAACTGTCTCAAAGTTTTTCCTGATGTTTAGTTGGACTCTCCTTTCAGGATGTTTGTGGAAGCTTGATTTAGAAAGAGCAGTTGTCAAATGTGCATATGAGTTTGATAGTCGCACACCAAGCTAATATTATTCTTTTGAATTATTCACATCAATTCTGTTGTATTCATAGATGGCATGTAAATAATTCAGAGCCTGGCTTTCCATTTCTCGTGTAGGAAGCCTTTTACAGGAATCATGCGACTGAATGTGATTAGACGGAATGCATTTATTACCGAAGGGTCCTGGTACAATCAGTGTGCGCCAACTGCAGAGAGGAGTCAAACTCACATTGCCTAGACGTGTCTTTTTTATTATTAGTACCCAGGCTGTATTTCATCAAACCCAGCACAATGAAGCTGTTAACCCAAGGAGGGACCTCTGTGTCTTTAATAATCGTGTGTGACAGAGGACTGTTTAGCAAGTATGGTTTTCCTGTAAAAGGAAAGCTGCGGTGGGGAAAGCCACACCTCCTGTACATTTGCACTGCATCATTCTGCTGCACTGAATCACACAGTATACATCATTGCTGGAAAGGGTAGGTGTGGAATGCAACCAACAGGGCATCTGCCAGACAGAGGCTAATGGAATTAGCCAGTGGAATTACTGTCAGAATTTCATCCCACCTCAACTGAATGTAGGGCTCTTTCAGTTGACCTATTTATTGAGCATCCATCTTATGCAAAGCTCACCTGGAGGGTAGATTGTACCCAGTCTTCATGGCATGGGGCAAAACTGCCATCATCTTAGCACAAATATTTGAGGGCCAGATACTTCCAGCTCTATCGCCCAAGGCGGATTTGAATGACTGCTGTGACACAGTGGAGACCCGTGGCCTTTAAAATGGTGTTGGACTCCAACTCCCATGAGCCTCCGCCATAATGTTCAACGGCCAGGGATGATAGGAGTTGATGTCCAGCAAATATTGGGAGGGCCACAACTTCCCCACTCCTGCTTTTAAAAAGAAAATGGTTGGGTTTCTAGTCCTTATGCTTGAAAGTAGGTTGTTGTTGTTGTTTAGTTGTTTAGTCGTGTCCGACTCTTCGTGACCCCATGGACAGAGCACGCCAGGCACTCCTGTCTTCCCCTGTCTCCTGCAGTTTGGTCAAACTCATGCTGGTAGCTTCGACAACACTGTCCAACCATCTCGTCCTCTGTCGTCCCCTTCTCCTTGTGCCCTCAATCTTTCCCAGCATCAGGGTCTTTTCCAGGGAGTCGAGTCTTCTCATGAGGTGGCCAAAGTATTGGAGCCTCAGCTTCAGGATCTGTCCTTCCACTGAGCACTCAGGGCTGATTTTCTTCAGAATGCATAGGTTTGATCTTCTTGCAGTCCATGGGACTCTCAAGAGTCTCCTCCAGCACCATGACTCAAAAGCATCAATTCTTCGGCGATAAGCCTTCTTTATGGTCCAGTTCTCACTTCCATACATCACTACTTCCTTAGGATGTCCCTATGAAAATAGGGATATCCTAAGGAAAAGTAGGACATTCCAGGATCAAATCAGAAACCGGGACAGCTTCTCTAAATCAGGTACACCCCTGGAAAATAGGGACACTTGGAGAGTCTACAGGTGTCCAAGAAACCTTAATGGAAACTTGGTGATTGTTTTCGGAGATGCCTGCTGATCTCCCATGTTAACCTACAGGGCCAGGTGCTGGCAGGCCACGCAGGACAACAGCCACCTGGCGCCTTTCTTGTTCCTTCTCCCCCTGAGGCTCACAGCCAGTTTCTTGACCAAGCTAACAATCCCTCCGCAGCTGGTGATATTGTTTATTCACATATTCATGATGGCATAACAAATTTCATAACATCCACAATACACATAGAAACAATTAGCATAAAATTATCAAGAGAACAATTAGCACCAAGTGAAACACAGCAGTTACAGCTAATTGAGCACCGCCAGCAAGCAGCAGCAGCACCAGCCAGCCATTTAATTCAGAGAGGCAGTGTGGTACAGTGGTTGGCCTGTCAAACTAAGGCTGGGGAGATCCATATTCAAATCCTCACTGAGTCATGAAGCTCACTGTGTGGCGTAGGGCCGCTCACTACCTGTTAGCTTAACCTAGGGGAGGGAGCCATTTTCACCACCATGAACCTTGAAGGAAAGTTGGGCTATAAATGCAATAAACAACTTCAATACTCTGAAACGCTTTCTCAGATAAAGCAGAGATTTAGCAGAGCAAACCTCCCTAGAAGGCAGTTTCACAATCTGCTAAGAAACTCTCTTGTGATTTCTTACAAGCAGTTGTCACTGCTGTTTCATCACCTGAGCTCCTTGGAGCCAACTGAGATCGAATCAAGGGGAAAGCAAGCCAACAAATGGTTGTGCCATTTCTCCATGTCAGAGGTAGGCCAAGGTTTCAGCAGGACTGTGACCCATGTCAATAGGAAAAAACCCCAGGAGCATTCAGAGAACCTTCAAGATCCCATAGTTTGCGAGATCTGGGGCCTCCAATCCAAATCAGGACCCTGGTTGGGGGTGGGTATGGGGCCTTTAATCCTTTACCTCAGTTGTCTCAACACAGAATGGGCCCTGTTTCTGTGATTTGCACTGTAGAGTAGAGGGGAAAGCTCCCATTTGAGCAGATTGGCATAGCGGTGGTGGGTCAACCAAACTGGGTGAAGGAGTATTAAAATGGCAAATGTGGTTCAGTGTGAGCTAAGGTAAAGTGATGAAGGGGAAGGGGAAGGGCAAAGCAAAGCAAAATATTAATAACTGACCAGGGACAAAGTATTGGGGTTGTAGTAAGCATATTAATGAGAAAATTGACCCAATGTCAGGGAGGAGTATCGATTTTGGTTTCTCTGTGTCTTATTTTTCCAGTCTTAAATCCAATCCTCCACATTTGCACATTAGTTTGTGATTTTTTAATTAAACAAAAATCAGCGTTTTACTGCGAATTTCCCCTAATACAGACAATTTTGTTCACATTACATGGTTGGAGAACTGCATAGCAATACAAAACTCAGAGGGAGGCTACTTGCAAAGGATGGCCGTGTTTCAGTTTGTGCATTGTTTCAGAAAGTGTGAATTAGGTAGGTTGATTTTTAAAAGTGAACTGTGTTGAACTTCTTCCTCCACCCCTACTCTAGACTGGGAAGGAGGGGTGCGGAATCTAAAAACAAGGATAGACAGGGCCTGTTTTCAATTTTTCCCCTTTTCATTTTTTTTCTTGGACTATTCAGCCAGAGGAAGAGTTCTATATCTTTTGTTTATTGTATAAATTATAAGAAAAGGCATTACTTCAATGTATTTGATGCAGATTTCATGCTATTAAAAATAAAGCAAGTGCCACGGCTGTTTTCAGGTGCTGCACGTTAGAACAATATCTGCACTTTATCATTTCTTCCATTTTGTTCCCATGCCCTTGAATTACATTGTCTTGGCTATGATCCAGTAATAATCCCAGCAGGTCCAAAATGACATCACTGTAGAATCTTAGTACATAAGATGTACAGTTTGTTCCGTATATTTTGGCCCATCTTGTGGGCTCTGCTTCTAAATCCAAATGATTAAACACATGCCTAGATGTATTGTGGATTCTTTGCAGGGTTTTTTATTTTAGAATAACATTCGTTACAGAAAGACACTTTCTATCCCAATATTTCTTTCTTTTTTTACAGCATCAATCCTATTCTATTCTGATGAGTATTTGGAGATTTTATTCCTCACAATTGTCAATTAAACTCAATTTCCATGTTGGAAGGTCATGGTAGAAGTCAGTACTGTCACAGAAGACTGTCACCGGTCAGGATTTGATGAAACGTTAACAGGAAACTGTTGACTCCGTCATGGGTATCGGGGGCAGGCGGCTGGGCGGGGGGCACTTATCCCCCCTTGAATGCTAAACATGTTTATTTTAATGTACACAGACACATGCACATCCAACTTGTCAACGTGAGTTTTGAGTGATTTCTGAGACCACTTCTATTGTGAGTGTCTACCGGACTGGGAGGCTGAGAGAAAAGTTAAGGATCTATCCCAATTAGAAATTTATAGAAGAATTGACTATTTTATCCAGCACCCTCAGAGACTCCAGTTTTCGTTTAAAGAGTGATCTACTTTGTGGAGACTGTCTGTGACTGGAGACAATCAAGTCGTGTATCCACAGCAGTGACTGGAGGAGAAATAACTGATGGGAGGAACACAGAGAGAAGAAACACCATAGTGTACCTGTAGCAGCAAAAACTGGATGCCTTCATCTGCCCCAGCCGCAAGAAAACAAGATTGGGGCTGGAAGTGGGCTCGCGGCCTTAAACTCACAACACAGTTACAACTTCCTAACACCCGAAGGGAGCTCAAGTTTAAGTGGAAAGGTCTGAAGGGGGCTTGGAAGTGTGCTTGCTTGAACACAAACACAGACCTTCCCATCCATAACTGGAAGCTCTTGCTGCAAAATGTGGCAAATTTGGAGATGGAAGGGTGGCATGGCACACATTGTCCTTCAACATTACTGCAGCTTTCCTCGGCCTGAAGAGGTCTGTGGACATTCACACAGCCCAAAGCCCCCAAGTATGCAGAAAATGAGACTAGATGATGTTGGGGAGGCAATAGTTAGGGGCTGTTGCATGGTATTTCCAGGCAATGTGATTGGGTACTGTTATGTACTGAGCTGAATCCTAGAACAATAGGATCCAGAATGCAGCGGTCTGATTGGTCCGCAGGAGCCACCCAATCCAGCTCCAGGTGGAAGTGAATCAGTGACCTGATTGGCCTGCAGGAGCGGCCAATCAGGCTTCTGGAGGAAGTGAATCCACAACCTGATTGGCCTACAGGAGCTGAATGCTATTCGCTTTATGGCGTGTAACTCAATCTGGTCATGCAAGATGAGTCTGATGACCACATGGGAGCATGTAGTTAGCCTGTAAAGTATATTATTGGCTAGTGGGTGGGACTGGTTGTTGGATTTGTAACTCAACCTGGAGTCTTCCTGAATGCCAAAGTTCTGGCTCAACTTCCAAAATCAATCTTCAGTGGCTGTGATCAGTGTCACAATTGACAAGCTCAAATGGTAGCTTTGCTTTGATTTCACCGCACACAGTCCACTCACTCCTTAATGTGTTGACGGGGGCTTGTAAGGACCATCCCTTAGATGTCCTTCAGTGTGCAGCCTGCCCGCCTGTTGAACGGATGATAATTTGTTCCCTTCACAAGTCTGCTGGGAGTGCTAATTTGCCAACCATCAAGGACAGCCGCTGCTAGAGCTGCTCTCCCAAATTGCAATGTGCTCTGGTGACCAGAATGTGCTCGATTCTTTCCTTCGCCCTCCCCACGTAGGCGGAAGCATGGCTGTGAAAGGCAGCAACATAGTCAGGGCAGAAGCAACAATGAGGATAAATAAATCTGATGTAGACAGGGAAGGGCAGGTGCAAGAAGACAGCAGGGAAGGAAGCAAATGCATACAGCTGTGCAGAACTCAGGACTCTTCAGGCAGCAGCGGTTGGTGCGGGAACAGGGGTGGTGGTGAAGGCAGCCGAGGGCTGCTCCCGTGACTTACAAAACCCAAGCATCACTGCTGATTCCTGAGAGGGAAAGTCTGCAGGGTGGGGCACTGGTGCCAATCTGATACTTCTGTAGCCGTGCATACACAGTTCCCAGTGGTTCTCCCTCTCTAGGGTTGGCCATGGTGCTGGGTGTTCAGAAGGCAGATGAAAAACACTGCCCTAACTGAGCTGCTGAGAGATTTTACTTTCTTGGGCTCCATGATCACTGCAGATGGTGACAGCAGCCACGAAATTAAAAGACGCCTGCTTCTTGGGAGAAGGGCATTGACAGGCCTAGACAGCAACTTAAAAAGCAGAGACATCACCTTGCCAACAAAGGTCTGTATAGTTTAAGCTATGGTTTTCCCAGTAGTGATGTATGGAAGTGAGAGCTGGACCATAAAGAAGGCTGATCGCCAAAGAATTGATGCTTTTGAATTATGGTGCTGGAGGAGACTCTTGAGAGTCCCATGGACTGCAAGAAGATCAAACCTCTCCATTCTGAAGGAAATCAGCCCTGAGTGCTCACTGGAAGGACAGATCCTGTAGCTGAGGCTCCAATACTTTGGCTACATCATGAGAAGAGAAGACTCCCTGGTGAAGACACTGATGCTGGGAAAGATGGAGGGCACAAGGAGAAGGGGGCGACAGAGGACGAGATGGTTGGATAGTGTCTTTGAAGCTACAAACATGAGTTTGACCAAACTGCGGGAGGTAGTGGAGGACAGAGGTGCCTGGCGTGCTCTGGTCCATGGGGTCACGAAGAGTCGGACACAACTAAACGACTAAACAACAACAACTGAGCTGCTCCACTAATTACTACTGCCTTCATGGCATCCAGATAGAAATCCTGCTTCTCTGTGTGTACATGGAACACATTTTTTTCCAGGAATACCTCCTACATTGGCTTTGGGCTTCCATGAACATCTGTATCATGTCCCAACATTCTAGTACAGAGATCCACATAATTCTGCCAACCCAGCAAGACTTTCTGCAGAAAATTTGCTTTGCTTTATATCTCCACCAATATTGATTTTTTGGGTATGTATAAGACAGTGCCTTCTCTGTAGTGGTGCCTAGGCTCTGTAACTTCATTTTTTCCCAAGTGTTTCAAAGCACAATTATTTTTAAATGTGCTTATAATATTTAACTATTCCCAATGTTTAACTATTTTGATAGCCCCTGGTTGCTGATTTATTTCTGTGTATTTTATTTAAACTATTTGATAATCTGATCGTGATTTGATATCCTGGTGTGTAAGGAGCCTTTAAACCACTGTTTCCTGTTTGAATGTAATGAGAAACTGTGGTCAAAGAAACTCATTATCATAGTTTTATTATAGTCAACAGATCAGAAATGAGACCAAAAATAAAACCATACAATGTGTCATAATCTTAACTAGAAAGCAAAACACAAAAGAAGGTATAATATAAACGCCATAGCTAGATGCAAGGTAACAAATTACGTGAGTGATCCTTACAACTTCAGATAGCCTCCTTGTTCTGATAGCCACTGATAAAAATTGGACATCCATAGAACTTTATCTCCCAACATTTAACATAACATTGAGCTGGCCTTCCTGGTAGTTTAGGAAAGGGGCAATCACTTCTTAAATTATCTTGAAAACTGAGAAAAAATTGCCAAAGAAAGATGTACAATGAGAGAAGACAAAGGGAGGGGAGAGAAGGGAGTTCATGGGCACACAGCTCACTCCCCGTCCAGCAAGTCATGGTTTATTGGACTTGGGTTTGTTAAATTAAGCTGCACCATAGACTTTGTAATACTATATTATTTGGTCTAATTACAAGTATTATAAAAAGTTCTCCCTTTAAATATTGTTGCATTAATTTGACTGCATTAATTTGAAAGTGGTGATGGAAGTGCCTTTAGAGTTGGATATGCATAAGAACGCGTGGCGCTGTGGGTAAAAGCCTCAGCGCCTAGGGCTTGCCGATCGAAAGGTCGGCGGTTCGAATCCCCGCGGCGGGGTGCGCTCCCGTCGTTTGGTCCCAGCGCCTGCCAACCTAGCAGTTTGAAAGCACCCCCAGGTGCAAGTAGATAAATAGGGACCGCTTACAAGCGGGAAGGTAAACGGCGTTTCCGTGTGAGGCTCTGGCTCGCCAGAGCAGCGATGTCACGCTGGCCACGTGACCCGGAAGTGTCTCCGGACAGCGCTGGCCCCCGGCCTCTAGAGTGAGATGGGCGCACAACCCTAGAGTCTGGCAAGACTAGCCCGTACGGGCAGGGGTACCTTTACCTTTACCTTTATGCATAAGAACAACCTGGTAACATCTGTACCAGTGCAGCCTTTGTTGGCTGAATATTTTCATTCGTGGTGCATGATTCTGTACAGCTGGCAATTTGAAAGGATCCCCTGATAGACACTGACCTCAGTCTCCTGACTCTGTGTTTTCACCTTGTATCTTTTGATTCATGGTGCTTCATTTCACTGAGCAATTCATGGGGTGAGATATCACTGTACCGGCATTATCAGTGTAAGAAAGAAGTCACATCTTCAGGTTATTGTATTTCTCAATCCGAGCAATTTCCTAAGGGAAGATATAATACTAAGCTTTCTGGCTATAATCTTTGATTAGGGGCCTTCTAAATTCAATTAATGCAGTGTGCTTCTTTTGCAGGAAGGAGTCTGTTTAATCAGCCATACTTCAGGATTAATTTGTCAGGGATTATCGTGGCCTACCATTTAACTATTTGCAACTCTGCTTTTTAGGGGGAGTGGGGAGACGAAGTTGTTGAGCTTTTAGGGGGGAACACCTCCCTTCTTCTTGGGGATTTTTAAGGCATTGTTTTTTTAAAACACTTGCAATACGCATACATCCGGGTTTCCCCATCCCAGACATTTTGCCAATTCAGCAAAAAACCACCATTCAGGGAGCCCAAAACCCCAGATGTATGGCAGCCAAAGCAGGGATATCAATTAGTAACCATGCAATAACACTTGTTCAAAGTGATCATTAGGCAGAGTTGTCAAGTAAGATCTTCAAATATCTAAAGGGCTGTCACGTGGAAAATGGAACAAGCTTCTTTTCTCTAGCTCTGGAAGGTAGGACATGAACCCATAGCTTCAAGTTACAAGAAAAGAAATTCCAGATGGACATCAGGAAGAACTTTCTGGCAGTAAGAGCTCTTCAATAGTGGAACGGACTCCCTTACAAGGTGGTGGACTTTCCTTCCTTGGAGGCTTTTAAGCAGAGGTTGGGTGGCCATCTGTCATGGATGCTTTAGCTGAGATTCCTGCATTGCAGCGGGTTAGACTGGATGACCTTTGGGGGATCCCTTCCAACTCTACATTTCTGCAATTTATGATTCTAAGACCACTTGGCCCAACTGGCCATTTCGTTTACAGGTTTAGAGACCCCCCCACCTCCACCTTCTCTCTTTCTGAAGCCTGGAAGATGGAGATTAAATTATCCAAAGTAGATCGTAAAAAAAAAAGCATAAAAAAGGATATTGGCCTGTTATATGTGTCTTGCAGACCACAAGATGCTCACTCTTGATTGACACAAGATGTATCCTAATACGTTGGCCCAGAAAACTTTAATCTATTGTGGTTAACTTCTTTTAATCCTCTTCAGCCTCTGAGCACTAGAGTCGAAGGGCTATTTCACACACTGCTCAGCAAACCAGGCAGGAGAGGAAAGAGAATATGAAATCCCCCCCTGTGGACAGAGTGCTATACAAAACGTGATCTTCAGTCCCAATCCCTCTCATGTTTTTGTTTGTTTTTATTTGCCTTTAGCAGAAATAGCTTTCAACCTTGCATATGTTTTTGGCAGTAAGAAGAATGCCTAGAAACTTAAATTAAAAAATAAGGTCTGGGCAAGTAGCTAGAGCTTACCCAGAAAGACACACGTCTCAGTTTACCAAATAATTACAGCACAATCTCTTTTGAACTCCTGGGTGCTCGTCTGCAATGTGCAGAACAATGATAATTCTACTCCAACATAATGTGACTGTTTTGGTGTGATATGTTTGACCAGGTGAATGCTCTGTGATGTCTCCTCACTTGAGAACCCCAGCTATGGCCAAAGACCCCTGAAGGTTATGTTTGTGCCCTGACTATATGAACTCCTGATTCGCCCCCAAGACACCTGTTTTGAACCTACCCACCTAATCTCACCTGCATTCATTGTCTTTCCTTCCTGCTACTTCCCTTCTCCTTTTTTTCTCTGGAAGTTCTGTTTCTTTATCTCTCTAGTTCCTATACCTTTACTGTAACTGACCTGAAGTACATTTACTGCTGGATTTTTTGCGATATTTCAAATATGTATTCTGTTTTTATGCATTTTATTTTTTAACACCCCCCCAGCAGATCATGAAAAAGATGAAGAACAGGATATATGTATAAGAAATAAATAAACGTCAACACATTTTGCTGCCTACCTATGCTTCCATTTCCCCCTGCTTCCTCCATTATTTCCAGGTCTCTATTTTAGGCTGCAAGCCATTCCAAATACACCATGAACATAGATGGAATAATAACAATAGCAGTTCTTGAACAATAATTTAATACCATTTTCATTCATGAATATTTGATTCAATTAAAATCATGCTGCTGCTGTTGTTGCTTTTTTAAAAAAATAGAATTGAAAGTGAGTATCATCAATGGAAATAATATTTTAATCATTCATCTACCCAGCTGTTGCTGTAACTCTTAATAAATAAGCATGCATAGTCCCTAATTACTTCATCTGTCCTTACAAAATCTTAATCTGTAATTAAAATATATTTGATATCAAGAGTAATTGATGATTTTAACGAGTGTTATCAATGCAACTGCTGTGTTTTCATTCTGTAAATATAAGATGATTAACAAATCCAATTACCCAACAAGCTGGCATTCTTCTCTGTGTTGATTTATAGCTTAATTGTTTGTACTCTTGTCTCAGAGCAGCTAAGCCCATGTGCCTAAGTCTACTTGTGGCACTGAAATGGTACCAGTAGCTGGCCTATGTTTTGTAGAAATGACTGCAGAAAAAACCTTACATGCAGTGTGAAATAAATTGTGAATACATTTAAATGGTGGCAAGCAGAGTTCCTACCACAGTCAATAGAAGTCTTTACAGTATTTGTGTTGTAGAATAATTAACAAATTACATTTGGTCCTTTGGTCCTTGATTGTCAACAAAGAGTGCTCCCAAACTGTTACAGTATTTTCAGAGGGGAGTCACATCCTAGCAAATCCAAGTTGCAAAATTATAGTTGATGGAGAGGTCATGCACAACCAATGCACACCCCCAAAGACCAGACTTCTTGTGAGAAGAAAAATGGCAGGAAAATGTGCTAAAAGTGTGTGATGATTCTTGCTTTGACACGGCACCATCTGACCTCCCTGCAAACAAATCAGAATGCATGTGCATTAAATAGCCAATATCAACTACAGTGGTACCTCGGGTTACATATGCTTCAGGTTACAGACTCCGCTAACCCAGAAATAGTACCTCGGGTTAAGAACTTTGCTTCAGGATGAGAACAGAAATCGTGCTTCGGCGGTGCAGCGGCAGCAGGAGGCCCCATTAGCTAAAGTGGTGCTTCAGGTTAAGAACAGTTTCAGGTTAAGAATGGACCTCTGGAACAAATTAAGTACTTAAGCCGAGGTACCACTGTATTCTCACTACAAACAGGATGAATGCTCAATAAACAGGCCATCTGGAAGGGCCAATAATCACAAGAATGATGCGGTAAAAATGACCTGAATGTGCCCGTTTTAATGACATGAGGGCCATTGGTATGTCCACAAGTGGAAACAGAAGATTGTGGGATTCACACATACAGACACGTTATAGCTTCCCTCCAAGTGTGAAAAGCCAATTGCAATTCCAGATGTAACATAGTAGGAGAAGAATGATTATGTAGCCCCACAAACTTCCGGGTCATATCAACACCATCCATTTAAAGCAGTGTTATGCCACTTTCACAATCACGGCTCCCTCCCAAGAATCTTGGGAACTGTAGTTTGTGTCCTAACTACTCTCAACATCCTTAACAGTTCCCAGGATTCTTTGGGGCCAATAACAACTGTTGGCTTTAATAATAATGTGGCTTTAAATGGATGGGGTGTGTGTGACCTCAGTCTGGAAGCACCCAGAGAATATCCCACTCAATTGATATTGAAATTCCACCCAAGAAAGTAGGATACGTCAACAGAAAACTGCAGTCTGAGGAAACAATATTGAACTGTAGCTGTTGTAGGGAAGAAAGTTATTTGACTTCATAATATTGTTTCCTAGGTAGCAGCAAGACTTTTTGTTTCCATCTCCTACATTGTTGTCTCAAACTCATCTATATTTTCCCTTTTTTATATCTATCTCCTCAAGCAGAATGCAGAGGTTTATAAGGATACGGTTTTGTTCCCTTTGTTGTCATACCGCTAACAATCTTCTGGCTGATTCCTGGAGGGCTTGGAAGAAACCATCTTGAATCTGTCTGCAAATGAGGCAGATAATATAGCTTTATCAGCTAAAGGGCTGATGCTCACAATTTAATTTATTAGCTGTAGTCCTAGACTCCATCCAGCAGCCCAAACAAGTTGTGTGGTTAGGAACTGTGCTCTGCCACGGACCTTTGCCAGCATTGGAGGCTGGGCAAGATAGCTTCCTGGGTTGGCATTTCCCCTATAGTCCCCTGCTATGCCTAAGACAGACCAGCTGGAGATACATAGACAGACTCTTTTTGGATCCATGTTCCCAAAACAATGACTTAGGAGGAGGTCAAACAGATGCATACTTTTGCAGAAAGGAATAGAATGAAAATGGTTTTGAACTACAACCTTTTCAGCTGGAAAGCGTTCTCTGGTCAAATCTCTTGCAGCGATCAAATGATATTTATTTCTTCTGATCTGTGTTATTTTCCGGAGACTCTGCTGCCCTCTAGTGAACTATAAGAAAGTAGGTTAAAAGGTCACGAGGCAGTGCTGAGTGGGGTGGGATTTGTTTGTTTTTGGTGTGTAATCTAAATGCTCTCTAAGGACTAGGAGTTGAGCCTTCAGCTGGTTGCTTCCACACTAGGATTCCTGCTGCTGAAGCATCAGACTTCCGCTCTCTCAGTTTACAAGTAGAATCAAAACGGTGATTCCCCACAATGTAATATTATGGTTTATCTCATTAACATCCAGTAATGCCTATCTACCCAGGGATGGGGACCTGGGGAGAAGGGAAATGAGACTTCCATTTGGTGGGGCATCTTTGAGAAAGAGCAGATGGGTCTTTGTGTGCAGCAACCACATTTTTAAAATATTTTCTTTGCTACACTCCTCAGGGGAGGAAGCACCTCAGGGGCTTCCTGCTTCACTGTGCCAAAGAGGTTCACAAAACATTTCATTCACCACATTCACACCATAGATTTGAAGCACCGGTTTGCTGCGTCAATTACTCAGTTTGTGGGGGCAGGACAAAATGTGGGGTATCAAATGGTTCAAAACTATTGCAAAAGCTGGGCACCAATTTGGAGTGAATCAGACAATGTTGGGTTGGGGAGGCACTGTGGGTTAAACCACAGAGCCTAGGACTTGCCAATCAGAAGGTCGGCGGTTCGAATCCCCGCGACGGGGTGAGCTCCCGTTGCTCGGTCCCTGCTCCTGCCAACCTAGCAGTTCGAAAGCACGTCAAAGTGCAAGTAGATAAGTGGGTACCACTCCGGCGGGAAGGTAAACGGTGTTTCCGTGTGCTGCTCTGGTTCACCAGAAGTGGCTTAGTCATGCTGGCCACATGACCTGGAAGCTGTACGCTGGCTCCCTCAGCCAATAAAGCGAGATGAGCGCCGCAACCCCAGAGTCGGCCACGACTGGACCTAATGGTCAGGGGTCCCTTTACCTTTACCTACCTATGGCTCGTGGTTTGAGTGTCAGTTGCAGGGGGAGGTACAAAACATAGGGTTTGCAGTACAAAATGGTAGAAAGCGAGTGCAAAATTTTGGCATCAGTTTGGAGGAGATCAGACAATGTTGGGTTTTGGGGTGTTAACTTGGAACCCCCGTTTGCTGTGTCAGTTACTCAGTTTAGGGGCGGTACCAAATGTGGGATTTGTGGCACAAAAGGGCATAAAACCAGCATAAGACTTTGGCATCCATTTGGAGGGGATTCAAAATTTCAGGGTTACATGTTAATGAAGCTCCAGCTTATTTTTGTTCTGCTTTTGTTGCACTAAAGCGCCCCCCCCCCAACAGGAATAATTTGGTAGCTTTGGGGAAGGATTGCAGAACAAACCAAAGCATAATAAATCCGCCACTAATGAACAATTATAGTGTCAAGAAAATGTTGCAGAATATACCAGCCATGCCTGGAGGTAGTTTCTAGGTGGTCACCCATCCTAGCACTGATCAGAGCCAGATCTTCCTAGCATCAGCAAGACAGTGGCCTCATGTGCCCTCACACCATACCATCAGCTTAGCAAAATAGTGTATATGATATTATTTCCATTCATATGCCACTTTTGCCCAAGAAAGGGCAATGGAAATGACACGGCAATACATCAATATGATAAACAGTCTCGTTTCAGTTCGTTTCCAAACGTAATATCGCAATCCAAATAAACAATTCATTTTGATAATGTGAATATGACAACATTTTAAATCCATTGCAAGATAGGAAATGTCAGTCATGAAAACATGTCAGCAGATACGGTTTATGTTAAAATCTATCAACACAGTGAAACACTGCCCCAGCTCCATGTGGGCCCCCTCCCTCTATTAACATTAAGGAACCCAAAAAAGAAAAGAAAACTATGTACAGACCCTTTTCTCCGAGTCTGCTGCACTCCCATTGCTGGTGTTTGAAGCCGAGTAGATGTAACGTTAATCCACACTTATCCTGTTGTTTCTTGAGAAATACTCTTGAAGTATTTTCCCAAAACAGCTTCCACCTGTTTTGAAAATATAAACCATGATTAAACGGAGGTGTATACATTTGAGACAACCTTTGCGTATGCGCAGACGACAGCTTCACTGAATAGGAGTTTGGCATGGAGAAACAAATCAAGTATTGCACATTTGGCTGGTGAAGGAATCCCTGCCTCCCTCCGGTGTGTAGAGCAGCCGGGGTGGCCCGGCCCATTTTGCTGCCTGAGGTGAAGGTGCTGCCCGCCCACCACACACTGCCTGCCTCCCTTGCTGCCCCGCCAAAGCTTTGCTTACCGGGGTCATGTGGAAGAATCTTCCGGTTTTTGGTAAGCTCTCGTGAGAGTCCCATGAGATTTTGAGATGCTCTCACAGGAATCTTACCAGAACCCAGACACCACCACCACAGCTTCTCCTTACTTCTCCAGTGGCTGGCTGGGTGGGGGCACACTCACAGAAGTGCCCATTGGATTCTGCCGCCTGAGGCAGCTGCCTCAGTCTGCCTCATGGACAGGCCGGCCCTGACAACAGTGGAAAAAAGGTGACTTGAAACACAATGGGGGGCGGAAAACAACCCCACTTTTGTTTTAAGCCGTGAATGTGTACGTAGCCTAACAAGTATTATTCCGGCAAAACAAAGGACCACAGCACCAGATGAGTTATATTCACAATTCCTCTGATGAATAGACAAGTTTATAAATGCATGAGACATGGACCAGATCAAGACTGTTTCATACATCCCCAAATGAAATTGAACTCAATGGAACTTGCTTCTGAGTAGACATTGCATAGGATTGTGCTGAAAATATCTGAGATCCTCCAAATTAGACTTGGTAATTGTTAAGGTTTTAAAAAACAATTTTAATTGGGATCTGGCTAAGGGCAGAATGAGGTTGGACTTCCGGAGGCGGCGCGAAACCGTGATGGCGGACCTCTTCGAGCTGTGAAGAAACCAGAGGCCTTCCTGCTGGGTATGGTGGACCAGAAAATGTCAAAGAAGGACAGAACTTTGTTTATGTACGCTAGCACAGCAGCAAGAATACTCATCGCAAAGAGTTGGAAGACACAAGATTTGCCCACGCTGGAGGAATGGCAGACGCAGTTGATGAACTACATGGAGATAGCTGAACTGACCGGCAGAATCCGAGATTTGGATCAAGAAACAATTGAGGGGGACTGGAAAAAATTTAAAGACTATTTGCAAAAATATTACAAACTGTACGAATCTTAAGATAGTGCACGATCAGGAAATGTTATGCTTTAGCAATTATGATTAAGTAAATGGTAAAATAAGTGATAAAAGAGAAAAGGAGACAAATTGAATTGAATATGTTATGTTTATTTTAAAGGTATTAAAACTGAGATATAATACATTGAATTTGGATACATAACAATTGAAAGTTACAGTGAGGTATGAAATAAGGTAACAAATTGCTGACATGGTTAATTTAAAGAACGCAGATCCGGAAGGGGTGGGGAAGTCCAAATGTATCTATTTCTTTCTTTTTCTTTTTTTTTTTCTGTGTGTGTTGCTTTTTGTATTGCTAAAAAAGAAAAAAATGTTTCTTGTATCTATTGTATGTGTCTGCAATGTACAAAACTATGGAAAGAAACGCAATAAAAAATTTTTATAAAAAAAAAAAAGGGCAGAATGAGGTTGGTGGGGCAGTGCCCCGCCTGCTGTAATAGAGCAGCTTCCACTGCTTGTGTTATATTTATTTACATTTTTAGAATATTTCTGCCCTACCTTATCCCCAAGGCCTCAAGAAGGGTGGCAGAAAGAGGTCGGGGCTCTTGCATCTTTCGTAGTTTTGCAGGGGATGGGGAAACTAACCCAACTGAGATATAGCACCCCCTGTCAGCTCCCCACTCCTTCGTCTCAGTGGTTCTCTTCAGCAGGGAGCAGGATGGGGGGGGGGACTAGAATTTCTTGGCTCTACCTGTCTCCACCTACAATTTGGACTTCTTGTTTTCCACCCCAACAGCCCCAAAGGACGCCAGCTGCCACATCTGCCCATGAACTTCAATATCTTCAGCTTCCAGTAACAAAAAGTTAATTAAAACCAAAAACCTAATTATAGTAACCATTACTTCATATTCAAGCATTCATAATTTTATAGTAGTTAAATTAGGTTTTCTTTTAAAAAAAATCTTACTTGTGATGACAACATATTTTGATGTAGCACTGAAGCACTACAAAAATATTGGTTTTCCAAGACTACGTTTATTTTTGTTTGCATGGGTCGCTAAGGGAAGCTGCTGGCTGTGCAGAGAACATTTATCATTATTCAGCCTTCTTGGTAGTATTCTCTTTTATGTCCCCCCCCCAAAAAAAAAACTACTTTAGGCACATTAAGTACATTTAAATACATGTGTGCCTGTCCTCTCAGACTCAAAAGTCATATCACCACGTTGCATTTCAGTAAGTTTTTCCCTCCTCAGAGAGCAGGAGAAGTTGGAAAGAACTCATTTGCTGTATTGATAACATATTATTCTTAGGTTTTCTTGTATGAGAAAGATGCTAGATTGGATTCCAGTCAACAATATGAGTCAAGCAAGAGAGAATTCTCCAAGTTTTCATCTCTAAAGAGAACAACTCATGCTAATTACGTTCAGGGAACTGTGTGATAGGAGATTTCTCTATCTGCATCTTGTTATGGTGGAATGTGCTGCTGGATTGTCACCAGAAAAATGTGGGCAAATGTATGTAAAGAACCAAGAAGGCTTGGGCTCTTGGGAAGAAGAAGAAGAAGAAGAAGAAGAAGAAGAAGAAGAAGAAGAAGAAGAAGAATCCAAACTGGCAAATTTTGTCCTAGGAAGGGAAAAAAGAATTAATGCTCAGGCAGCTGGCTTCTGAACAAGTTGGAGCTATGCTGAACTGAGGGGAATTCAGGTCACAGGAGTAATATAAAAAAAAAAACTAGTTAAGAAGAGATTAATTGCTGAAGTCTTAGAAGAATAAAGCTCAACTTCAGGGGTAGGAAGAAAATCAGAGAGTGGACCTGGAAAGCTGCTGTTTAGTTTGATTTATTTTACCTTTTAAAATTAAAGTGGAGGTGCTTCCTTTGAAGTTATGCTCCTTCAGTAACAAAGAAAAAGTTTTGGAGAGATTTCTTTGGTCCTTTAGGGGAGCTATAATGTTTAGCTTGTCTATGTTAGGATGAATTAATACCCAAGAAGTGGTACATTAATGTGAGCAGCAATGTAAATCCCAAACAGGGGGCATGACTTTGCTTCTCCTTGTATGTCTATGTTTGCCAAAATCCAACATTCAAACACAGCAGCTGTCTCCATTTCCAGTTTGTGGTGTAAAGCCTGGAATGTTAACTTAGGATCCTTCTAAGTGCTGAGTCTGGTGTGGAATGGTAACCCTGAAAATGTCACTTGATTTCAGTGATGACGCCATGGTACTCCATGTTTAGTTGTTCCACAATTCAGCAGTGAACCTTCAGGTGTTGGTTCTGAACTGTTTTCAAAGTGGTCCTGCCATGGCTATATTCACAGTTGCACTGATATGTCTGGTGTAATTTCTCTAGGAGAGAAATTAGATTCTACTACTCACATTTAAAGACTATCATACTCAAACCCGTACTTTCTGAAACAATATGCAAACCAAAACACAGCCATCTCTCGAAATTCACACACTTCTCCAAATTTTGCACTGCAGTTGCCCAGCCAGGTAATGTGTCCAAAAATGCATATAGCAAAGTCTGCATATGAGTGCTTATGTTAGTGGAAATAACATACAAAAATGCTTTCTACTAGGGATAAAAATTGCTTTGCAAAGATGTGTGCATCTCTCAGGAGAAATTTGCACTAAAATGCTGGCGAATTTTCATGAGCCTTGTTTTTATTATTGCAAACAGATGTGAAGAAGTAAACTTCAGAATGGGAAAATGAAAAAGGGAGAGAAACTGAAACTGCCAGACTTTGCCTGTTTCTAAGTGAGACTTACATGCTCTTGGATACCCCATAAGGGAAAAGGGCATATTTTTTATTTACAACAGTGTCACATGCAGAAGAGGCAGCAGAATGCTCCACACACCATCCTGTCTCAGATTCCCCTTCATTGCTATAGCAGCTTATGTTCTCTGTGCATTTAAAAAATAAAAAAATATCTCATGGCCTTGGGGTATGTGCGTCTTCTGCACAGTCCTTGTCGAGATTCTTACATGTTGTTTTTATGCTGCTTTCATAGTTCATTCCAGCAATATGCTTTGTTACAGGTCACCATGACACACCAAATGCCTCTCTTATCCACTCTTGACCATGGGTTGCCAAGTCCTTAACACAATCGAAGTCACTATCTGTCTGATCTTTATTAAGCAACTACAGGATACACTGAGTCGGTGGGGGGGGGGGAGTGAGGACCTTGTTAGCAGGCTCCACTCAACAAGGATGCTGGAGAATGAAAAGAGCAGCGGAACCATTTTGTGACTGTGACACTAGCAGTCTGCATGCTGTCAAAGCTCACAGTGCTATATCTTACCAGTGATTCTTAAAAGGGAAGAAAAGGTTTTCCTTTGCACTTTGTATCTCCTGATGGTGTTCCAGAAGGTTCTGAAAACCAGGCTGTATTCTACAGAGAGATGCCACAGAAAGAGAGTTTTTTTTCAAGGAATCTCCAAGCTAGGCAATTAATGCAATGAGCTATTATGAGTTTGTGGGTGCCAGACTCCCCTGAATTCCTGGGTCCAGCAGGCTTGGGGAGTTTAACTGGATGCCAGACTCCTAGTCCCTGTGTTCAGGAGATTGCCTGGGAGATGAGCCATTAGGAGAGTAAAGGAAAGGTGTTGTTGTTGTTTAGTCGTTTAGTCGTGTCCGACTCTTCGTGACCCCATGAACCAGAGCACACCAGGCACTTCTGTCTTCCACTGCCTCCCGCAGTTTAGTCAAACTCATGCTGGTAGCTTCGAGAACACTGTCCAACCACCTCGTCCTCTGTCGTCCCCTTCTCCTTGTGCCCTCCATCTTCCCCAACATCAGGGTCTTTCCCAGGGAGTCTTCTCCTCTCATGAGGTGGCCAAAGTATTGGAGTCTCAGCTTCAGGATCTGGAAAGGTAATGAGTCATTTAAAAAAGCCATGGAAAGGAGGCTCTGTGCCAGATAGTAAATGGGTGAAGTCCCTCCTCTAGCTATGAGATAGTTAGAAGAATATAAGCCAGAGTTTAGAGTTGGTTGTGATGAGATCTAGAGGGGGGAAAGGTTACATGCTGGTAAAGGCAGCAAGCTAGAGAGAGGGTCAGAGCACGGTGGTTGGTTTCTGTTCGAATCCAAGGCTGCAGCTATTTAGGGTGCTGATGTGGTGAGCCCCTTCATCATAGGCTCATGTTGTATATATGTGTAAATAGACCATATATCATAAAGACACTGCAGTCTCTGCAGTTTCTCCAAAAGGAAACAGGGACCCTGGGTAAGTGTGCCTGGGACCCTTGGAATCTCACACAGCTCGGCAATTGGGGTGGCATGCAACAATAATAGCTAGCTACTCTGTGTTTTATGGAACTGTTGTGAAATTTGCCATTGCATGACACCAGACATAGTTTCCCTAAGGACTGTACAGATAGCATAAATGTGAGGCATATGTCTCATGGCCAAGATTTAAGCCTCAGGATACAGGGAGGCAATTCAGCCTGTGACAACATGAACCTGGCGGTGCAGTCATGCTTGCCGTGCTCTTTTTACCCGGGAAGATCTGCTGAACACTCCCATTTCTGAATGTGGTGATGATGAGCATAATTGTCTGTGCCTCTCAGTGTGATGCATTCCAGTTGTACTCCCCCCCCCCCCCGCTCAGCTGAAGGTTGCACCGATGACAATTTCAAAATGAAGTGATCTTTTTATCTGCAACTCCAAAGCTTTTGTCCTCACCTGGTGCAAGAGAAGCGGCTTCAGGTGAGAACTGCTTGCTATTCTGCCTTGTTTTTACAACTTCTTCAATCAACCCTGGGTTAGAAATGTTCATTTGAGACATTCTTCCAATTCCTCCTCCCATCGAGTTCTATAAAGGAAGACAGAAAACAACCCACTGCTCCAAATGTGGAGATGGAAGCAGAACATAATGATTTTAATGCCTTATAAGAGCAACAATTTTTTTTTTTTGGGGGGGGAGATATATTGAGAAGAAAATGGTAATAGGACTTCACTGTGCTGTGTTGGCTGTTGCATTAACCCATGACCCTATGCTGGTGTATAATAAATGCAATACACAATGAAACAATTCTTGCATTTGACTCTACTCCTTAGTTGCCTGTGCAGCTGTGGATAGGAGATTTTTTTTTAATATGTTACTCCAGCCAGGAGGACTTCCTGTGGCACCTGGTCTGGAGCATCCTTCCCCTGCATGTGACCAGGTAGATGGGCGTGACCCTGGGAGACTCCATAAAGGGCCATCTTCCTCTTGATGCCTTGAACTCCTGCTGCTCTTGATGCCATGTGCTGGCTCTCAGCCAGCAGCACATGGGCTCATTCCCCACATGGGATGAACCCACACTTTCTTCTGTAACTACAAGCTAAAGCCCGCCTTCAGGGAACCTACTGTGAACTGAATGTGAGCAAACTTCTTATTACTTTTAATACTTCTTATTACTTTTAATAGAAGACTGTTGTGTCTTTATTCTTTTAAGAGGGAATTAAAGGGGAATTTATCAGGAACAATCCAATCTGCTCAAGCCAGACTGGATTGGTTAACTCAGGAGATTCAAACGAATCTACCAACTAGCTTTCTGCAATATACTGGTACTCTGCTACCTGCTCACTAGTGTGAGGGAGGAAGGATAATATTGAATCAATATATCCTCTCCTACTATCCACAACATTCCCACAAATGTAGATATTGGAGCCACTTCAGACATTCAGTGGGAGGAGGGTGTTGAGTACCTCGAGTTACAAACACCTCAGGTTACAAACTCCGCTAACCTGGAAGAGTTACCTCGAGTTGAGAACTTTGCCCCGGGATGAGAACGGAAATCATGAGCTGAAGGTGCAGCTGCAGCAAGAGGCCCAATTAGCGAAAGTGCACCTCAGGTTAAGAACGGTTTTGGGTTAAGAGCGGACCTCCAGAATGAATTAAATTCGTAACTAGAGGTACCACTGTACCCATGGAATAAAACCACTTCAACATGTACATAGAACATAGCTGTCAACGTTTCCCTTTTTATAAGGGAAATTCCCTTATTCCGAATAGGATTCCTCTCAAGAAAAGGGAAAAGTTGACAGCTATGACATAGAGATTGTGCGGGTTGTAGGTGGAAACCCAACAGCAAAACTCTCCCACCATATAGAAAGCTTCCACATCAGAAAATCGGTCTCCCAAGAATTCCTGCAGAAATCATAGGAATTTAGAATGCTGGTTGTTAATAACTACAATGCAAACCTGTGATTTGAAATGTTCTGGCATACGCTCTCTTCTTTTTCTGTTTATCCCTCTTCTCGCTAGCACAAAATGACAGCCTGCTGAGCCTCTCTATACTAAATGCCCAAATGGATTTGGACAACTGGGCAACCCTTTCTATATGTCTCCTCTCTAAATACTTCTTGGAAACAGGTGCTATTTCTGGTCTGAACTCTGCCCTTCCATCTCTCTGCCTCTAACCTTTCGATCGTGGCTACTAGCTGGCTAACAATGCTGGATTTTGAAGAACTGTGTGGAAGCGTTTTCATCTGTGTTGTGGGGCAGGTCTATTCTTGTCTATGTAGTACAATTTCATAAAGAGTACAGAGATGTCTATTTTTGACAGTGTTGACACAGTGAATTCTATAAATAATAGCTACTGTGACAGTTTTTATCACACCACCTTCAGTTTTCTTCCAAACGCGTCATACAGGAATTGGCTCTGAAAATGCAGCTTATGGAAAGCCTGACTCTAGGCGCATCCGTATATTACAAATTTTGAAAGCGATCCTACAGATATCTGTGATGTCGGCGAGGGACCAAGAAATCTAAAGCTGTGTACTGGCAGTCCCCCTTCAATTTTTATTTTTTGGTATCTGTTGAGAATTTCCTTCTGATTGCTCCCAATGGGAAGGAAATTGACAAGGCACTGATAAAGGTAAAGGGACCCCTGACCATTTGGTCCAGTCGTGGCCGACCGGGGTTGTGGCGCTCATCGTGCTTTATTGGCCGAGGGAGCCGGCGTACGATCATGCGGCCAGCATGACTAAGCTGCTTCTGGCGAACCACAGCAGCACACAGAAACGCCGTTTACCTTCCCGCCGGAGCGGTACCTATTTATCTACTTGCACTTTGACGTGCTTTCGAACTGCTAGGTTGGCAGGAGCAGGGACCAAGCAACGGGAGCTCACCCCGTCGCGGGGATTCAAACTGCCAACCTTCTGATTGGCAGGTCCTAGGCTCTGTGGTTTAACTCACAGCACCACCTGTGTCCCAAGGCACTGATAGTCCCCTTCAATTTTTATTTTTTTGGTATCTTCTTTCTGATTGCTTCCAATGGGAGGAAAATTCACTGTGTCATCTCCTGGGCTGGTTCAGTTTTCTTCATGGGTGTGCCTATATCCAACCTTGGAATAGAGCGGTTCCCTCTGATCTATGGTCTCCAGCACACTATCCCAGAGACCATAGGATTGCAGGGCCCAACTATTTTGAAGCCTAACTTAGGGTTGCCATATCTTGAAGACCAAAAAAGAGGACAGCCCAAGCCACTGTCAGCCCAAGACAGGGAAAGAGGCGTGTGGGTGCCACAGCTGCGCCCCCTACCTCTTTCCCTGATTCGGGCTGGCAGCGACTGCGGCGTACAGAGCAGTCCGAGCCTGAGACCCCCTCTGCCCAAATCCAACATTTCCTTTAAAATGTAAAAATCTGCCCGGATGGACATGTTGGCTCCCAAAAAGAGGACATGTCCTGGTTTCCTTGGACGTATGGCAATCCTACCTAACTCCCACGTAACCTCACAGTAACCTTCGTAACTTTGCTGTTTCAGGGGGGGGTCAGGCCTTTTAAACTAAGAAAATAAATCAAAGCACCCTCTCACAAAATTACAATTCCCAGTGTTTTCTACAGGAAGGCATGAGGGACAAATTTGATTTTAGCCATTAATTGCAGAACCTTATTGAACTTCAGCCGTGTGACTAAGATTTCCTCATTCCAGGAGGAATTTTAACGTCGTGTTCAGTAGTTTATGATGATTTTTCTAATTATTATTCTATTATCCCGTTTTATGTGGGTTGCTGTTATGTACACTGCTTTGAAATGTGAATCATTAAGTGGTATATAAATACCTTAAATGAAATAAATATTTTTAAAAAATACTTAAATAATCAGTAACTGGGCCTGTTGGCCTCCCTTTATCAGCAATGCATTGTAGGAAGTAATACTGCCCATTGCACTCTCAGTCATGATCTCCCCCCCCCCAAAAAAAAAGCAATTTTAAAAGGGAGTGGAAATACACCAGACATAAAAGCAAATTATTTGGAAACGGAAAGGTTAGAGTTGATTCCTAGAGAGAAGAAACAGACCACAGAGCAGAAAAACTCTACAGCATAATCTAGAAAATGGCTATCAATCTAATTCCCAGGAGAGCAGCGCAACAGGCCATCTATACCTGGGGAAATTTTGCAGCTATTTCACTGATTTAAAACATGTTGAGGTTGTTAAACACAATAATTTAATGTAAGTATGGTTCCCCTTTTTTCACATCTGTTTTTTAAAAAATGGAACAGAGGTCTTTAAACCACCAGGGGCTCAAAAATCAATTTATTTTGTGCACGTTTGACGCCTGTGTCATACTGTAAGTGTAAATGTAAACCTGAAATCACCTGCTCTGTAACTATGTATAAGCTTGGCTCGCTTTGTATATGAGTGTCTTTTAAATGTGGCTAATCTCTATATATCAGAGAGGAAAAGACCTCCATCTGGCTGCTTCAGAGGTCCTTCTCCAAAACTATTAGAACAGAGTGTTTGGGTGGGTGAGTTGAGGGAATCTATTTGTTCCCACTGACACAGAGGGATTCATAGTAGAATTTCAAAGGAGACTGTAAAGAGAAAAATAACCTATCCCTTGGCCATTCCTTTGCTTTCACCTGTGAAACATTTCACGGAATCATGCGCTAATTCGTAACCATTAGCTTTAATGAAAACAGAGTCTATCTGAAAACTTTTCATGCGTCAAAGACATCATCTACAGTCACTGCATATATAAGTGTGATCACATACTGTACAGAGCCAAAGGGGGGGGGGAGGGGGTTTAGGGTGTGCCTGTTATTACATCCTGTACATCTGGTTTATTCCTTTTCAGCAGCTGCGCTGACATGGATGTCATTCTAAAGTTACTACTTTTCATTTTGGATTTATAAAATATACAGAAAGTGCTGTTCCTGGGCATCTTTCCTAACACTTGTCCCCAAACTTTTGCTTAGAAGTTCTGACTTCCCAACAAGCAAGCAAACTAAAATGCATTGCTACTAATCCGCTCCACTTCCCAGTGGGGAGGAGTTGCGGTGGACTGCGTGGCCACCCACTCCCCACCGGAGGCGGGGAGTTTGTCCCCTGTTGCCTGGGGGATCCCGGCCACGTCAGAGCCCGGCCAGCCAATCCGCTGGCTGGGACGGCGTGGCCGTGACAGTTTAAATGGAGGAGCGAGCCAGAGGACTTCCTCTTTGGCTCGCTTCCTCAATCACCCGCCCTCCCTCTCTCCCTATTTGTAGGTTAGGCAATGGCCTTGCTATGGACTTCAGTTGGTCGCCTTGGTTGTCTGAGGGGCCTGGTAGGAATTTTTCCACTTGGCAAGTTGGCACTGGCCACTTGGTTTTCGCCTACCTCGTAGCAATCGTCACAACTTTATTAGGGTTGAGGTTAGGCATTGTTTGACCTTGTGTGGGGGAGGGGAGGTGTGGCCATCACCTGCCCCTCCATGCTTAAGGGTATTCTGTTAAAGGAATCCGGGGGTGTTGATCTTGTCCGAAGCCCGATTGGGGGCTAGGGCCTTGACACGACCCCGATGGGAACACCAGGGGGAGCTTGAGTTGGTTCGCATCAACAGGGCTCCCGCTACCGGTGGTTTACTCTTACCGGACTTCCTGCAACAGGGGCAGGAGTCAGATATAGTCAGGTCCAATCAATGCCTAAGCCAATACCATTCACATTCTGTAATTCAATAAAGTTGTGGTCAAAATTTTCCCAATAACATAAACCTAATACCTGTGTCCTTGTGTGAGTTATTTCCAATGAGGGGGTGGCTGCGGCGTCTCGACACGCTACGTGTAGGTACCGATTATGAGGCTTTCTGTCTGATTTGGATAGGGTTCCACTTTTATTAAAAACAAACAAACAAACAAACATCTGAACATGTGTTCATTACGAAGCTTTTCTATAATCCGTGGAGAGGAAAGAAAAACAAAATGTCCCGGATACACAACTTGACATTCATAGGTTGGTCGTTGTGCCCATATCACTCTCCCCAGCATAGATAGTGCTCTAAGATTGGAGGACTGGCTTGGGTGTCATCTTTAGACCTTTCCAAGCCTGTGGTTTTAAAGCTGCAGTAACTGATTCTATAGCCAGAGAAACTGCTATAGTGGTCAAACCAGTCTCTTTGGGTGCTTCCAGAGTGTTCTAAAACAGAGATGGCAGGGGCACTATGTAAGGAGAATGTCCCTGTGAAAAAATGTAGCTATTTCATCACTATTTGTAGACTTTTTCTTATGCTGGATGGAATCTGTTATGTACTGAGTTGAATAGGATCCAAAAGGCAGCAGTCTGATTGGTTCTAGAACAATAGGATTCAGAATGCAGCAGTCTGATTGGTCCTAGAACAATAGGATTCAGAATGCAGCAGTCTGATTGGTCCTAGAACAATAGGATTCAGAATGCAGCAGTCTGATTGGTCCTAGAACAATAGGATTCAGAATGCAGCAGCCAGATTGGTCCTAGAACAATAGGGTCCAGAATGCAGCAGTCAGATTGGTCCTAGAACAATAGGGTCCAGAATGCAGCAGTCTGATTGGTCCACAGGAGCCACCCAATCCAGCTCCAGGTGGAAGTGAATCCGCAACCTGATTGGCCTACAGGTGAATCCCGGAATTAGCCAATCATGTGGGGCCCATTGTGTAAATAATGTATATAAAGCAGACATTCTGGGGGAACTTCCATTCCTCCTCACCACTATGAGCTGAATAAAGAGCATGAAATCCACTCTCGACTCCGAGTATATGTCAGAATCCTTTAGTCTTTTCTTCCCTATATGGGGGGGGGGGGCTGAAGTGGTGATTCACCCCCCTGCGGCGGCGATTCCAGGGTCCCCTTCTTAAAGGGGTTATATATATGCGTGTCACTGGCCATACCCTGAAAGATCGTCAGTGAACTACCCTGTGTGCAGGGATATGGGCTTGGCTGCCTGCTACACTTACATCTCCCAGAGCACCCCCATATCCCATTTACCCTGATAAGCCCCAGTTTCCCCCGGCTGGGGGGCTGGGAGGGATACACGTCCAAAGCCTAAGCCAAGGTCTTCCTACATTCGGAAGTTTAATAAAGTTGTGGCCTAATTTTAATTCCATATAACGTTGTCAGAGTCTTTATTCCTTCCTTAAGATCCCTGGGGGCTGGGGCTGTTGCCGCCTGGTCACACAATGTCCCTGTGAAAAAATGTAGCTATGCCATCATGATTCGTATACTTTTTCTTTTGTGCATCTCTCATGCCCAAACAGATAGTTCCACTTTCGGTGGGGTGGGACGACTCCTTTGTAGAAGGCAAAATTGCTTGTTAAGGTTCAAAGTACTGACTTTCCCAGGGCTCCCCCCCCCCCAGCCAGAACTCCTACGAGGGGTGGGTGGGGCTAGAAGAAGAAGAAGAAGAAGAGGAGGAGGAGGAGGAGTTTGGATTTGATATCCCGCTTTATCACTACCCTAAGGAGTCTCAAAGCGGCTAACATTCTCCTTTCCCTTCCTCCCCCACAACAAACACTCTGTGAGGTGAGTGGGGCTGAGAGACTTCAAAGAAGTGTGACTGGCCCAAGGTCACCCAGCAGCTGCATGTGGAGGAGCGGAGACGTGAACCGGGTTCCCCAGATTACAAGACTACCGCTCTTAACCACTACACCACACTGGCTCTAAGGGGTTCAGACCCTAGGAGTCGGTGCCCCTGACTCAGAATGTCATTTTCTTTGGACCTATGCCAGTGTAAATTCTACCAGCTGAGCCTTGACTGAACCAGCATAGTCCCAGCTAAGTTGGACTGAGGAACTTAGAGCAGTGAATCCCTGACTAACCCAGCATAAGGGGGGTTATGTTGGTGGAGCCCTGAGTCATCTTGGACAACCCATGATCCATCTATTCCAAACTCTCCCAGAGGATCTTGGGTTTGGATTACACTCCTAATCTGGGAACTGCTATTTGAGCATAGGTATTTTATCCAAAAATGCTGTTTTTTGTCCATTAGCCACCACCGCACAATTGAGTAAGGCGGTTGTCTGATTGGCCTTTTGATTTAACCATAGGAAACTTTCCCTACCCATTGCTTGTTATATAAAACCAAATCCTGGCTGGAAAGCTTAAATCTAATATATCCTTTCTGGTCTTAATCAAGTTTCCATTAGCGTGCATTTAGATATTATTGAGATAATAAACCTAACTGTATGTTGATGCTGCATTTTCCCTTTGCTGTCTACAGTGCGGGTGGTTAAATACCCTAAATATATTCAAAACACAGGAGTCTTTCTCCTCCATAAACAAAGAGGATAAAAAAAATCCGTGTACCGGTATGTAACCTTGAACTTTGCAGTTTATATAATGCACTGCTGCTATCACAATATACATGAAGGGATTCTCACAATCACAATTTCCAACATTCGGCAGCTTTTGTGGGAAATTTCAAAGGAGCTCAGCGCAAGGAGCAGGAGAAGGAGAATTAAGTCTAGCAAGAACCCCATCTTTTTAAAATCTGCAGCATGTTGAGCCTCCTGCTTAATCAAATTCTTGCTTGGCTGCTTTTGGAACTGCAAAATAAAATCTTGATATTTGCATTTCTAATGCAATTTTGAATGATGTCTGAAAATGCCTTGAGATGCAGGCTTTCTAGTTTCCTGTGAAGAGAGATTCATTGTTAATCCACTGGAGAACTACAGCTACCAGGATTCGTTGGGGGAAGCCCATTAAAAGTATAGTGTGAATGTAGTCCAGAATTGGCAAGGGAGTTGCCCCGACGTGCCCAGTTTGCACATCCATGAAGCTGGCCCAAAGCAAGTGAGCTGGTGATGTCACTGGGTAGTATGACATTTCCTGAGACTTGTTCAGGAAGTTTTTCCACACAGCACAGCCATCCCTCCAGACCATAGCAAGCAGGCTGGTGATGCTGCCGAGAAGCATAACTACTGAAGGTCACTTTAAAGGCCTTCAGGATAGCAGGCTGGGAGCTGTGAAGAAGATGCAACCAGGGTTAACTCAGGTAAGCTTGGATGTGACATAGCAAGCCATGGTTAACCCAATCACCCGCAAGGTACCTCCTCTTTAACCAAGGTTCATAAATCAGAGGTAGTGTTGACAATGGGGGTGAGACCGATGTACCTTTGTCAAAAGTACTACTTGTGGGCAGATCCCAACGTAATGAAAACACAGAGACAAAAACAGACGCACTCAAGATCTAATAGACATTGAAACACTCCCATCCAAACTAGAATTATGAATACAGATGTTTCAAGGTATGCATGAAGGAAGTTCTCAGTCTGGTACACTGGGGGGCTGCTTATACATCACCAACAAAAAAGGGGGTGCTAATTTGCATATATATACAGTAGATGCAAATTTAGAAAGAACTACCATAATTAAAATAGAAATAGCAGGGAAGACTGTGACCGAAGGACCACATTGAGCTGTCTGCATGCTGACCACTGATGGTCAGTTTCCAGGATACTGATGCTCTCCCTTCTTATGGATTTGGACTGGATAGCCCTTAAAATAAAGGGCTTTTTACAACAGAGGATTCTTCTCTATGAAGGACACATGGATACTATTGCCATGTCTGGTACACTGTTGTGTGCCCAGCATGGTACTGGTCCTTCCAGCATGGTAGGGGTGGGGAGGCTGCTGAACCTTGAGGGACCCCACAGCGGCCTACTCTTCATAGCCATGGCCTGGCTCCTTACTTCACAACTTAATAATTTGCCAGGCTTAATATCCACCATGCCCAGCTATGCATTACATCTTTAACGGTTTACCTTTACAGCCCAATTTGTGTCAAAGAAAATGTAGCACAAAGAGTTTAAACTTTGAAAGGGAAAAAATGACAAAACCGAGCTATAGTCTTCGCATTTGCTCTGTAACAAATATCAGCTGTTAGCATGGATGAGCTGCCGAGCACATAGCCTAAGCTGTCAGGCCCAAGCACTTCAGTTTAGACACTCATCTCTTCACGAAGGTCCTTTCCCACAGAGAATTTATTTTAAAATAAAGTTAGCGAGTGTCATATGGTTCCAATTATTTCCTGAGACGACTGGAACTGAATGAATGTGACATACGACTTTGGAGGGGGAAAGAGAGAGAGAGGCTGGTAGCGCCCACATTCTCATTCCCATTAGGGCTGACATTAGTTATGTTGTGCTGCCTACGAACATTAGTTGCTCATGTCAGAGTCCAAAACAAGTCCAGTCATTTCCAGACTGCTATAAGTAGTTTACTCAGGTAGAGCCGGAATGATATACCTCATGCAAGAATTATTGCTTTTAAGGTTCAGGCTTGTCCATTATTTGATGGTACCTGCTGCAATTTCATCCAATCATAGGTAGATTTATTTGTGTTTATGACAAATGGGCAACAGCTTCATGCCGAATGCCTCATCTAAACCATGGGTAATCTGAGCAGAATTTGTGTTTGCTGTCATATGGGAAAGGAAGCGAGGGATCTCACAAATAGCAGAAAAACCGAAAAGCGTGCTTTAAAGATGCCAGTATCCTGATGAGATGAATCATAGAATCATAGAATGGTAGAATTGGAAAGGACCACAGGGATCATCTAGTCCAACCCCCAGCAATGCGGGAATCTTTTGCCTACAGTGAGGCTTGAACCCACAGCCCTGAAATTAAGAGTCTCATGCTCTACCAGCTGCACTCCAAGATTCTAAGAATATTTATGGTTTCCTTTGAAAAGCAGAGAAGGCTGGTTTCAATATGTGTGTCTTTTTTTTAAAAAAAAATCCTCAATTATTCCTCCACTGTGACTTTGAAATATTCGTTAGTATTCCAGAACCTAAACTTTTTGCCAGTGTGGAAAGAAAGAGAGCTCTGCTACAGTAGAAAGCCTGTTGTGAGCTATTCAAAGGGGCTGATCAGCAGTGGGTGTAATCAGACATAGCTCTGCTGGAAAGGTCAATTGAGTCTTTTGGCTTCTCAGAGTACAGAAAATGCTCAGTGTTGTGGGACTTTCTTAATGGCAGATGTTTAGAGCCCTTGCGCTCCTGACGCTGGGCTAATTTCACAGAACTAAGTGGAACGAACACTCGCTGCTGTCACTCCAAATTGCTCCCTCTACTTTTTCCTGCTTAGCATGTAGTTAAGACCAGTGCATGAGGTGAACAACAAAAGAGGTTTAAAGACTGTCTCAAGGCAAATTTTAAAAAATGTAGTGAAGCACCAACCATTGGGAAACACTTGCCTGTGAGCGCTCCAATTGGAGAATAGCCTTTACCAAAGGTGTCATGGGCTTTGAAGACACTCAAATTCAGGATGCAAGGGAGAAATGTGCTAAGAGGAAAGCACGCTTGGCAAATCCACACCATGATCAATTCTCACCCAGAAACCAATGTCCCCACCATGGAAGGACGCATGGATCCAGAACTGGCCTCCACAGTCACTTATGGACTCATTGTTAAAACCGTGTTTATGGAAGACAATCTTACTCAGCTATGATTGATCGCCAAAGAAGAAGAAGAGGTGAAACAATCATGCTGCGTTTGTGTGTTTCCTTATCATCAGCGCCAACAGAAAATGTTGTGATGCACATTCTAAAAGTTCATAAAGAATTCCTGTAATTTAAATAGAAACACACTACATCTCACTCTAGTGGGGGAGATGGTGACTGGGTGACCTGCATGCTTGCATAGGTTACTGCCCAAGTGCTAACTGCTGCTGCGCAATTTCAAGGCTGTATATTGTCTCCCTGGTTATTTAAATTATATGCAGAATTCATCATGCGAAAGGCTGGGCTGGATGAATCCCTAGCCGGAATTAAGATTGCTGGAAGAAATATCAACGACCTCAGATATGCAGATGACACAACCTTGATAGCAGAAAGTGAGGAGGAATTAAAGAACCTTTTAATGAGGGTGAAAGAGGAGAGTGCAAAATATGGTCTGAAGCTCAACATCAAAAAAACGAAGATCATGGCCACTGGGCCCATCACCTCCTGGCAAATAGAAGGAGAAGAAATGGAGGCAGTAAGAGATTTTACTTTCTTGGGCTCCATGATCACTGCAGATGGTGACAGCAGCCACGAAATTAGGAGACGCCTGCTTCTTGGGAGGAAAGCAATGACCAATCTAGACAGCATCTTAAAAAGTAGAGACATCACCTTGCCAACAAAGGTCCGTATAGTTAAAGCTATTGTTTTCCCAGTAGTGATGTATGGAAGTGAGAGCTGGACCATAAAGAAGGCTGATCGCCGAAGAATTGATGCTTTTGAATTATGGTGCTGGAGAAGACTCTTGAGAGTCCCATGGACTGCAAGAAGATCAAACGCATCCATTCTTAAGGAAATCAGCCCTGAGTGCTCACTGGAAGGACAGATCGTGAAGCTGAGGCTCCAATTCCTCATGAGAAGAGAAGACTCCCTGGAAAAGACCCTGATGATGGGAAAGATGGAGGGCACAAGGAGAAGGGGACGACAGAGGATGAGATGGTTGGATAGTGTCAGACTCAAACATGAGTCTGACCAAACTGCGGGAGGCAGTGGAAGACAGAAGTGCCTGGCGTGCTCTGGTCCATGGGGTCACGAAGAGCCGGACACGACTAAACGACTAAACAACAACAATGTGTGGGGTGTGTAGAAACCTCTGACGTTTGCATGGCTGAAATGCATGCCCTCCGACATTTCTCCAATGAAAATAGGGATGTCCTATTTCATCATCTTCAACATTTTATTATTTATACCCTGCCCATCTGATTGGGTTGTTCCAGCCACTCTGGGTGGCTTCCAACATACAGTGGTACCTCGGGTTACAGACGCTTCAGGTTACAGACTCCGCTAACCCAGAAATAGTACCTCAGGTTAAGACCTTTGCATCAGGATGAGAACAGAAATCACGTGGCGGGGTGGGGAAGGCCCCATTAGCTAAAGTGGTACCTCAGGTTAAGAACAGTTTCAGGTTAAGAACGAACCTCTGGAGCAAATTGAGTTCTTAACCCGAGGTACCACTGTATATAAAAACATAGTAGAACATTAAAAATAAAAAAATAAAAACTCCAAAATCCTGGGACCACCTCACCATTGCCACTGTTACCTCCTCCTCCTTGACTGTCCAGTCAAGGAGGAGTCGATAAGTTTTGGAAAGAGTTTTTCTCTCCCCTATACAGGGCTGCCTTCAGATGTCTTCTAAAGGTTGCATAGTTATTTATCTCCTTGGTTCGTGGGTTGCATAACTCCATACCCTCCAACATTTCGCGGGTGAAAATAGCGACATCCTAAGGAAAGTCAGGACATTCCAGGATGTAAATCCGGGACTGTCCCTAGAAAATAGGGACACCTGGAGGGTCTGGAAATGTAAGGTAAGAGATAGGGGACCTGTGCCCTCTGAATGGGGTTGGACTGAGGGGTGTAGCACCATTCGCCAGAGCCCAGGGACATGCGTGCACATGCTTGCCAGGCAGGGCGGAATGCTGATCGTGAAGCGCATCCTCCATACTCCCCAGTCCTCACCAATGACAGGCAGGTGTTTGCACATCAGGCAGGGCATGGGGGGTGCTCTTCACCTTCCGCACTTGCCACCGGAGCCAGGCAGAGCGGGTGCAACGGTGATCTCGGGGGACGCACGGACCTTGTTTCCACCCTCTAAATTGTGTGCTGGGGGCAATGGTTGTCCTGGCACACACACACCCATGCTATGCCACTGGTTGGACTGCAACTCCCATCATCCCTGATCATTGTCTATGCTGGCTGGGGGTGATGGGAGCTGCAGTCTAGCATCACCTGGAAGGCTTCGTACAAGTTCCCTCTGCTGTTGGGAAGAAAGTGGAACATTGCAGTTGGGGAGGGAGCTGCAGTGAGGGCAAAGCCTGCCCCCCATCCCAGAACTGGGCAGCTTGACTTCATGGATAAGAAGCAAGGGGGGGCTCTCTGCAAAGAACATTCATAGATACACCAGAATACCCAGAGCTCCTTGCAATGCACAGGGTCTCTCTCCTCAATGCAACCCTGTCCTGATTCTACACGAGAAAAGCAATTTTCCTTTGGAAAAAAAAGGATTTTTCTCAATGAATTTTTAAAAGTCCCTTAAAGATGCAACTTGGGACGCGGGTGGCGCTGTGGGTAAAAGCCTCAGTGCCTAGGGCTTGCCGATCGAAAGGTCGGCAGTTCGAATCCCCGTGGTGGGGTGCACTCCCGTTGTTCGGTCCCAGCGCCTGCCCACCTAGCAGTTCGAAAGCACTCCCGGGTGCAAGTAGATAAATAGGGACCGCTTACTAGCGGGAAGGTAAACGGCGTTTCCGTGTGCGGCTCTGGCTCGCCAGATGCAGCTTTGTCACGCTGGCCACGTGACCCGGAAGTGTCTCCGGACAGCGCTGGCCCCCGGCCTCTTGAGTGAGATGGGCGCACAACCCTAGAGTCTGTCAAGACTGGCCCGTACGGGCAGGGGTACCTTTACCTTTACCTTAAAGATGCAACTTAGATTTTTCTATAGCACAAGTTCAGTAACCATGGGCAAGGCAAGAAAATTCTTCTTTTCATGTATTTTCAATGTTCCTTTTTTAAAAACAAAACTACCCCACCTTTTAGGGCAAGCCCAGACAACTCTTCTGACTTTTAAACATACCATCTCAGTCACTGATTTACAAGGTGGCCTTGGGCAAAGCATTATTCCTCATCTTGTTATCTCCCTCTGTAAAATGGGGAGTGTAATGGACCTGTCCGTTGTGAGGGAAATGGAAGAACATTATACATGCAATACTGCTTCTTCTCGGGCCTCTGAATCATGAAGCCGCTGCACTTTTCTGAGCTGCTGTGAAGTCTAGACTTGACAAGAATCCCAGACATTCTAGAGTTTTAAAGGCTTTAATAGAGAAATCAAAGGAGCTCAACAACCCCTTTTCTTCTGAAGCTTTGGAAGCTGTTGTTTGTCTCTGACCTTTCAGTGTCCCCTCAGTTAAAGACATAATGGAAATAACTCTTTCCATTTTAGCATCTTCCCTCTAACAAAGTATAAAACCTCAATCTAGTGAAGTTCCTCAGGCAGCTGCTTTCTTTTATGGTTTCCATGGAAAACATCTGTGACTCACACTCATGGGGAAGGGAGCATATCACCTCCCCAAATGCACACATACAAAGAGCCCTGAAAAATGGATATTCCCCTCATGTTTTTTATATGTTAATTTGAGTGTGGTGTTATGGATTCCAAAGAAGCCTGCAGAACTGGTGATATTAGATATACGCACAGCTGTAAGTCTTATACGTAAACAAATAGGGAGGAATCTGTATGGACTGGTCTGTCATTGGTGTGAACAGAGATAAGCTGATCTGTGATGCTGATATTTAAAATGTCCTTTCCCAAGAGATCCTAGCTAGTTTCATCTCTACGCTTTCCTCATACTTTCAGGGTTTCTAAATGGAAGACATGCCATGTGATATGTCAGAGTAAAGAGCTATTTTTGTTCTTAGCGTGAATTCTTCAAACATGCTTACATAGTGGGGTGCCTCACTCAAAGAGTGCAGAAATCTGACTGAAATTCAGATTAGACTGTTCCTTTAATTGCCTGGGACACATTAGCTCTCCTAACCTAGCTATGCCCTCTTCACATAAGAGATAACAAGAACATCAGTCTAATATAGGGTTCCCATATTTCAAAAAGTAAAAACCAGGACACCCCGAAGTTGTTGAGCCTAGTCTCCCAGAACATGCAGAGAAATGAACTTGTTTCTCCACTAGGAGAAAGTTGCTGTGGTCTAGAACACAAATACAAAATATAAATATGCAGCTTATATTAAAAGCCAAACCCTGATGGTGCTTTGGCTCCCTGATAGGTTACTTGCTTACTTTGATGTTCCCTGAATCCAGCTCCTTATTCCTGCCATTGATTCAAGGTTGGGTTTTACCTCTTGTAGCTTCTTAAAACAAGACCTGCAGTCGCTCATCAAATATGTTAAATAAACCATCTTAGAGTTGCCATATTTCAAAAAGTAAAAACCAGGACACCCCGAAAGTTGTTGAGCTTTATTAGCGAAAAATAATAAGTGATCCAAAACCCATTTGATCCCCATTTGGCAATGTTTGGCAATTATTTGAGAATAATATTTCAAGCATCTGCTGAAGTGGACTCTAGCCCATGAAAGTTAATGCTATCATACGTTGGATAGTATTGTAATATTAATGCAAATGATTGGCACTTAAGAGAACTGAATATGTACAATGTGTTCTGCTGCTGATCTGTGAGGATCACCTAGAAGTTATTTAAGTCATATGGACCTCTATGACTGAACACATGTGAAACTGATATAGAACAGAAGCAGGCAGGCGCAAACACTGTATTACCAAGAGCAATGGCAAATACATGTAATTGTAATCGTATTTTTAAGCCTTAAAATTATATAGACAAGTAAAGAAGAACTGTTAGCTCACACTGTGTCTACAAATTGCAAGCTACTGATTGTGAAGGACATCTAATTCTGGAGCAGATTAATTGACTGCAACAGAATTACCCTACAATAAATGACGAGGGTTTGAAGCAATTTCTACCAAATGAGGCATCTTAACTATCCCCCTCCTCTCTATAAACATGAACGCATAAATGAAAGCCAGTAAACATGGTGAGAGACAAGCGGGGGAAAAGAAGACATTGGGTTTCACATCTGTGAAGGCATTTGAATGAAGAGTGCCCTGCAAAGGTGCCTACAAACACCAAAGACTTGTCCATGTTCATTGCAGGAAACTGATGCAAAGCCCCCTTGATTTTATTTTAGTGCATCAAAAAGTTGGTTGAGATGGAAAACTGGCCTCACTTTTATGCACGCGTGTTGAGGAAAAGGTCAGGTGGTTTTCGTGGAGTGCAATGGCTCTCATGTGGGCATTGTTGTTTAGTCGTTTAGTCGTGTCTGACTCTTTGTGACTCCATGGACCAGAGCACGCCAGGCACTCCTGTCTTCCACTGCCTCCCGCAGTTTGGTCAAACTCACGCTGGTAGCTTCAAGAACACTGTCCAACCATCTCGTCCTCTGTCGTCCCCTTCTCCTTGTGCCCTCAATCTTTCCCCAAATCAGGGTCTTTTCCAGGGAGTCTTCTCTTCTCATGAGGTGGCCAAAGTATTGGAGCCTCAGCTTCACGATCCGTCTTTCCAGTGAGCACTCAGGGCTGATTTCCTTAAGAATGGAGAGGTTTGATCTCCTTGCAGTCCATGGGACTCTCAAGAGTCTCCTCCAACACCATTTTTCAAAAGCATCAATCTTCGTCAATCAGCCTTCTTTATGGTCCATCTCTCACTTCCATACATCACTACTGGGAAAACCATAGCTTTAACTATACGGACCTTTGTTGGCAAGGTGATGTCTCTGCTTTTAGATGCTAGCTTTAAATGCAGTTTGCATGAAAACTTGTGAAATGCTTCTTGTGCATGTGACAGGTGAGTTTTACCAATAATTAGACATGTGTATATTGTGGAATCTAGACAGATTTATGAACAGTGAGCTTAGGAATCCTTCTACTATAATGGTATTGTGATGATTTTGAACTGTACGATAAATGCAATGCTGCTAGCCATTTTATTTACTCTTTTATAGGCCTGATGTCAATGATCTCATTCATCCTTACATTTATTAGATGCCATGTTCTGTAATTACTTCAACAACATAAACGGATCATGAAGCAAGGTAGCCAAAGACAGTTACCTACACTGCTATAAATAAATTCCGTATGGATAACTTCTCATAGATGTCAGACGCAATTATGTAAAAGATAGCATTTCATACCATGTTACATAAATGCTACCAAACCTGAACAACATGACTATTCCATCCCAATTACATTATTTTTAAGTTGCCAAATTCAGCTACCTCTACCTTTTTGCTCTACTTGGAGAATACTGAACTTAGCCATTGAACAACAGGGTTCTAAACCGGAGGAAGGTGATTTCATATAATACTGGAAGATAGGTCTTTATTCTCAGAGGGAACATTCTCTACAGCTGTTAGGTAGTGTGCTAGATTTTATTTTGGGAGGCACCAGCTGGGGAACTCCCAAGGGAAGAAGGCTCAGAGCCAGGGATTGTTGGTGGGACAACAATGAGTGGTCAGAGGGAGAAGAGGGAGCAGACTGGGAGAGAGATGTGTCTGGAGGTGAAGAGGTGACAGGGTGTACAAGGAAGAGGCTGGGGCAGAGAGCAGTTCAGAAACAGAGGCAGAAGCAGAGTTGGGGTTGAGAGGCAGAGCGGAGGCAGGCTGCTGAAGGAGCTAGAAAATCTCCCCCTCCTGCTACAGCGGCCAGCTTCCCTCCCACCTAGTCTCCCAGAACACGCAGAGAAATGAAGAGGGTGGAGGAAAGAGAGACAAGACGAAGGAGCCTTAGGCTGCTGGGGAAGGAACCAGGGGAGGAGCCTTAGAGAGTGGTGGGAAGACCTTCGGTCATCACAACTGTCTCACTGGGGCAAGACCTACTTGTTAAGTTGTGGGTGGACATATCAGACGACACAGCAATTCTTCAGACAGCTCTTGTTTATTCACCGGCCAGAACAGAACTGAACTGAAGGGTTCAGCCAACCTGCTTATATAGAGCTCAACTACAACGCAACAGTAACAACTTTCTGTAACTATCCAATCACTGAACGTTACTTTCAGTTCCTTATTTGCATATGTGGACCTGAGTGAAAACTATCTACAGTATCCCCCTGCTGGTCCAGGGTGAGAACTTCAGTACATAACACTACTGAGAAGAGTTGCTGTGATCACAAGGTCTGCACTGAGTGGGCTATGCCCAAATCTTTTCTAAACAAATTAATATATGGTTTCTTCCCTAGTTGCAGAATGTTTCTTTTTAGTCTTCCAGCAAATGCTCGCCTGTAGCTATTTCTACTTTCCCCCCAATGCTAAGATCACTCAAAGAATCATGCTTAAGATGAGAAAATGAACATGGCAGGTAAAGTGAAGAAGCCCCATGTTGGGCTGCTGAAATATTTAGCATTTCAGAGCGTTCTTATTGATTGTACTGCAGTTGTAATGGGAGTCCTGTTCTGTTGAAGGCAGCAGCTATTCTTGTGAGAAGTGTTCAGAGGAAGTATAGAATGCCCACAGAAACTATTTTAACACATAAAAGGTAGAAAAGGAACTCAACATTTTTTCCAATAAGCAATCATCAGGTTTGATAGTGTTTTATCTCCTACTTTGCTATGATTCAGATGCAGTTTTCAAACTGTTTACAGGTCTCTAGTCTATGCTTGCATAGACTTGCTTTGCCATCATTCTTTGAAAGGTGGTACTGCTTTGGAAGAAGAAGAAGAAGAAGAAGAAGAAGAAGAAGAAGAAGAAGAAGAGGAGGAGGAGGAGGAGTTTGGATTTGATATCCCGCCTTTCACTCCCTTTAAGGAGTCTCAAAGCGGCTAACAATCTCCTTTCCCTTCCTCCCCCACAACAAACACTCTGTGAGGTGAGTGGGGCTGAGAGACTTCAAAGAAGTGTGACTGGCCCAAGGTCACCCAGCAGCTGCATGTGGAGGAGCGGGGAAGCGAACCCGGTTCACCAGATTACGAGTCCACCGCTCTTAACCACTACACCACACGGGCTCTCTAGCATATTAAATATTAGCATATTAAATATGTTGATTTCCCTCAGTTTCTTGCATCTTCTTAAAACAGGTGTCCCCCACCCCCTTCTGGAATGGAAGCATTTCTGCATCAGCAAACAATAAGATCTGAAGTGCTCCCTAAAAATTAATGCAATGGTCTAGAACTTCCTCCTTTAACATTTATGCATCTTTGCTGAGTCAAATACTGTAACAACAAATATTCTGGTAAACAAGGGTAGTTTCAGGAAATGTGGCATACAAGTCAGCAGTATTCTTATACCCTTGTATTTGTGATAGATCCCTACTATGGTCCTTGTCCATATCTCAGAGTACCCTGAATGATTACAAATAAATTCATCCCAAATTATATAATGAACCAAAAAGACAGAGAAGGAAGAATTAGTTAAGATTTGGCTGTAGGATTATGTATGTTACATAAGATTAAACACCTTATAATAATGCCTTTTAGCCTCAATTCCAGCTGTGTCAAAGAGTCCCCTATAAAGTGGTACCTCAGGTTACAGACGCTTCAGGTTACAGACTCTACTAACCCAGAAACAGTACCTCGGGTTAAGAACTTTGCTTCAGAATGAGAACAGAAATCGTGCTCTGGCGGCACAGTGGCAGCGGGAGGCCCCATTAGCTAAAGTGGTACCTCAGGTTAAGAACAGTTTCAGGTTAAGAATGGACCTCCAGAACAAATTAAGTTCTTAACCCGAGGTACCTCGGTTTACGAACTTAATCCATTCCAGAAGTCCGTTCTTAAACCAAAACCGTTCTTAAACTGAGGCACGCTTTCCCTAATGAGGCCTCCCACTGCCGGTGCCCTTCCACCGTTCAGATTCCATTCTTAGACTGAGGTAAAGTTCACAAACCAGGACACTACTTCCAGTTTTGCGGAGTTCATAAACTGAATAGTTTGTAAACGGGGCTGTTCTTAAACCGAGGTACCACTGTACTGGGATTCAACACACAATATATCACTTAAAAATGTCATCAGAAGCATTTATCATAGCGTTCTGCTCATAACAAGATTCTGCCAAGTTGAAATGTGCAGGAAATGATAAAAGCGTTCGTGTTTTATATACCATACAAAGACAAATATATACAGGTATACAAGTCTAATTTCTACAGGACAGTGAATATCTATGCAGGTAAACACTAACTTTTCAACTGAAAATATTTGCACCAGTACATTGGGCTGTGATCTCTCCCTCCCTTTCACACACAAACACACACCTGATGAAAGCATAGCATTATGTTCTGTGCACTGTAGGCCAATGAAAGCTTATGTCATAATAAATAGGAAGATAATTTATGCGGATGTGATTTCTGCTCCATTTGTTCACTTCTCTGCACAGATGTACATGGGAACAAGAATAGAAAAGGACAGTTCCATGAGGAGAAATATAAATTATCTCAGACAACATTTGTATATTATGCAAAGATATGACAAGGTTTTTACAGAACTGATACTTGTCATGACACCTGGGCCCATCCAGAGTTTTATTTTGTGTGTGTGTGCGTGCACCAACATGTTGTAGACACATTAATAGTACATTTGCAGTTTATACTGGATCATACACATGTCACCCCATCTTATCAGTTCTGAGATACTTCCCCAGTGTTCCTGCATTATTGAACCCGCATTTTAATTCAGCCCATTCCATAGTGTCCATTCCCATCATCTCCACTTTCATTTTTGCACTTAAAAAAAAATATGTTCAGCCTGTGACTGTTGTGTTAAACCGTTACTTTCTTCCACAAAAACACACAGGAATGCCAGTATTTGGCAACAAAATAAAGTATGTGGGGCTGGCTACATCACAAAGAAGTGGACACATTTTGGCACATTGCTAAGGCACTCTTGTGCTATATAGCACATTACAATCAGAATTTTTTTAAAAAAAAAAACTAGAAAATTTGTAGTATACAAAGTTGTGCAGTTTTAGCAGGAAACCACACACCATTTGCAGCTGAAGAAGTGTAACAATCCCAGAACTCATGCAGGCACAATGGTATTGAAAGTGCAATTGTAACTGTCTTGATAGTATCATGATTACAGGCCATAATGAATAAAAAGGTTGTGCTTGTTCTAGTGATGTGAATCAAAACGTTTTTCTTGATTTTATAAAAGAATGGAACTGAACAAAGTTATAGCTCATAAAAAGAAGAAAGAAATAACTCAGAATACTTATGACCCTTGGCAATATTCAAAAGCTGCAAAACGATAAGTCTGGGAACTTGCGCTAAAATTCTATAGAAAATATACAGTGGTACATCGGGTTACATATGCTTCAGGTGACATACGCTTCAGGTTACAGACTCTGCTAACCCAGAAATAGTACCTCGGGTTAAGAACTTTACTTCAGGATGAGAATAGAAATCGTGCTCCGGTGGCGCAGCAGCAGCAGGAGGTCCCATTAGCTAAAGTGGTGCTTCAGGTTAAGAACAGTTTCAGGTTAAGAACGGACCTGCGGAACGAATTAAGTACTTAACCCGAGGTACCACTGTGTGGCCCTATTCTTTAAGCTGCAACAAGCCAACTAGAGGCCCAACTACACATGACACTAAACTACGTGATGCTGGCAAAAGACCTTAGCTCAGTGACAGAGAAAAACATGCTTTAAATGCAGAAGGTTTTAGGTTCAATCCCTGGCATGTTCCAGGAAAGGCTGTGAATGTTCCCTGCCTGAGATTCCAGATAGGTAATGCCAGTCCTTATAATCCTATACTGAGCAAGGCAGTCCAATGGTCTAACTCCACTTCCTTCATTCCTTGTCACATTGGTGCTTTCTGTTTATTTAATATCAAGGGTGGGGGGCTCCTCATTTTAATCAGTACTGAAACATGTAAGGAAGGGGCAGTTTAACTCAATGCTGATCAAAATTCTACACACACACACACACACACACACACACACACACACACACCTGTCATACCTGCCAACTGCCCCCCTGCCAAAAACAGGACATCTCATTTTTATAGCTGTCAACGTTTCCCCTTTTTTAAGGGAAATTCTCTTATTCCGAATAGTATTCCAAGCAAGAAAAGGGGAAAGTTGACAGCTATGCTCATTTTTTCTCACAACAGGACAATGGCCAAAATGGCCACCACAATCTCTCGTGATTTTGAGCCGCACTGTTTTTGAGCATGGCACCCAAAAATGTGAAAGTGCTTTTTTAGAATAGCAATCTTGCACAGCACCCCTAAAAGCATGGGTGTGTGAAACCGGAAGATGGCGTCCCAGATATGGGCCGCATCATGTTGGAAGGTATGCCCTGTGCTGCAATTAACAATACAGTAGAGGGGGAAGTTCCCATTGATACAAGCCCTAAATGACTCAGGCCCTACATATCTGAAAGACCACCTCTTTTTATCATATGTGGTGGTCATGTAAGGTAATAAAAGCTCTCAGGGAGATGATATATAATGAACTGAAAAAAAATGTTTAAAATAACTTTTGTTAAAAAAAAGTTCTGGCCCCCAGAAGTTTTCTGATTAGGAATTGTAGGTACTGACATCCCAAAGGAGCAGAAAAGACTTTTTATGTATGCGATGACTGCCGAACGGATGCTACTAGCTCAGAGATGAAAAGAAGAAAGAGTCCCTACCAGAGAGGAATGGCAAACTAAGCTGTTGGATTACGCCAAAATGGCAAAACTGATCAGAAAGCTCAGGAACCAAGAAGACAAAAGCTTCAAGAAAGAATGGGGGAAAATATAATTTATTTAGGAGACCACTGTAAGCAGATGAAAACATTAGCAGGATTTTACCGGTAATCTCACTTGTAAGGTAACAAATTCTGTGGATAATATGGATAGATATAAAATATAGAATTGATATAATATGCAGCTGCAAACGCTGACATCAGGACCCATGGAGGGGGGGAGGTGTCGAGATTCATAGAAATCTCTGTGTATGGAAATGTACTGTATTTGGTTTGGTTATAAATCTATATTTGAAGAATCAAATAAAAACAATTTTAAAAAATAGAAGACCACCTCCTTTCCAACAGACCCTCTAGGCAGGAGGCAGCCCTCTTGGTAGTTCCACTGCCCTCAGAACCTTCAAGGATGGTGGTCTAGGAGATAGCACCCCCTAAGTTGTGGGGGAAATTAGCCCTGAGTGCTCACTGGAAGGACAGATCGTGAAGCTGAGGCTCCAATACTTTGGCCACCTCATGAGAAGAGAAGACTCCCTGGAAAAGACCCTGATGTTGGGAAAGATTGAGGGCACAAGGAGAAGGGGACGACACAGGACAAGATGGTTGGACAGTGTTCTCGAAGCTACCAGCATGAGTTTGACCAAACTGCAGGAGGCAGTGAAAGACAGGAGTGCCTGGCGTGCTCTGGTCCATGGGGTCACGAAGAGTCAAACACAACTAAACGACTAAACAACAACAAGTTGTGGGACTCTCTCCCCAAAGAGGTGCATCTGGTAACTTCGCTACACCGTTTTCAGTGAATGCTGGAGACAGATCTCTATACCTTGGCCTTTGACATTTGAGGTGTCTGTTTTCAGGACCCACCTTTTTGGTGACTGAACTTTCTTTTAATTATAAGTTTTTTTAAAACTGTTTTAATGCTGTATTTTAAATTGTTGTAACCCGTTCTAGGACCTTAGGGGTGAAGGACGGGTAAGAAATTAAAATAATAACAGTTTTATGTTTTCATTATGGGGTCGGATTACTAAATGGAAATCATTTAATGCATTATTAAATAAATAGCTTTAACAGTAAAATGTTATTTTAGGAACAACATTTTGGAATATGATTTCACACACACTGGGGTATTAATGCAAGTAAAGTTGCTCGAGTCAGGCTTTCTTGGTCAAATTACAAGAAATAGTTTTTTTCTGTGTGTCCTTGTACAATAATTAGGGTTTTTTTGCCAGTAAGAGAGTACACAACAGTACTGTCTTCTGGGAGCCTTGGCTTCATTGCTGTTTTATATAACGAAAAAACTTAAAGGAGGAGAGGAGGTTATTCCCTTGTTTGGAATATTATATTCACAGACGTGCAGCAACAGAGGAACAAGCAATCAGAACGGAACATAAAACATCTGGACAAACCCAGAGAGAGTTGGGTGGAAAAGAAAAAAGAAAAGAAAAGAAAGCATAGCAGATTAGATTTATTATTCATTTCATTTCCCTTCATCTTACAGGATCGCAGCCATGTGTTTATGCTGTGAAGCAAGCACATCTTTCCTCCAGTGATAAGTCTCTGTGAATCAGAGTGCACACAATCTCTTCTTGCTGAACCGAGCAGATCCTAGTTTCCTGGCATGCAGAAAATTCCTGGAACGTTTTTGGCAACGAAGCTGCAGCACTTATCAACTTTATGGAGAGTACATGCTCAAAGCCAAGGCAAATGCTCACCACTTAGTAATGCGGCTCTTACTAACTTATGTGATTATCAATCTCCTTTCTTGGTTTTAAGAGCTGACTTGTAACTAAAATAACTGTGAAGGGATTACGGTCATGAAATGCTGCTGTTGTACAACACCAGAATGAACTCAAAAGTCCAAAGGTCTGTCTGTCGTTCAGGACATACTAGAAGTTAGGAACAGAAAATGGGTGTCCCCAACTCCATGCTTCCCTTATAATGTTTTTAAGGAGCTGGGCAGTGGGAGCTGCCGGGAATAATCTGTAGGTGGCAGGTGGATACTTCCTTCTCTTGTTAATCTTCCCCTGCAATAATGCCCCTCCCATTAAAAATACAGACTTAGGATCTGATATCTGCCCCGGGGGGGATGGGACCATATTTTGTGAAGGTTAAAAGGTAAAGGGGCCCCTGACCATTAGGTCCAGTTGTGGCCGACTCTGGGGTTGCAGCGCTCATCTCGCTTTATTGGCTGAGGGAGTCGGCGTACAGCTTCCGGGTCATGTAGCCAGCATGACTAAGCCACTTCTGGCGAACCAGAGCAGCGCACGGAAATGCCATTTACCTTCCCGCTGGAGCGGTACCTATTTATCTACTTGCACTTTGACGTGCTTTTGAACTGCTAGGTTGGCAGGAGCAGGGACCGAGCAATAGGAGCCGACCTTCTGATCGGCAAGCCCTAGGCTCTGTAGTTTAACCCACAGCGCCACACGCGTCCCTTTATTTAGGCCAATAATTGATGGAGATGGGAGAGGCCTCCATAGGCTTGCATTATAAGGAATAATACCTGCAATCCTATTCATGCCTGCTTGGAAGTAAAGAAACCCAATAAACTATGGTGATCCAAATATCAGTGGCTTGGATGGAGCCTATCAATAGTTACCTTAACGCTCCACAACATTTCCCCATCCCATTACGGACAAAACAAAGTAAGCTCATGAGGCACTGCTCTTTAAATACAGGTGATATAGAAAATCACTCCAAGTATGTGAAAAAGTGAATTTACAACAAGCATAGGAATTCAACAACTGGAGGAAGGTGGTTGGGAGTAAGCTGCTTATCTTGGGAGGTGATAATCCATCTCTGGAAAGGTTAATAAGACACTACTTGAAACTGATGCACATAGAACTTCCTCAGAAGATAAATATCAAAGTGTACACCTATCATAGTTTAATATTTTGGAGGCAGGCCTGCAAGTCTCAGTTCAAAAGCCCACACATAACAGATTAAGGACTAACTTTGTTGCACTGAGGAAGAGCTACATCACTTCTCCTCCCTCCACTTTTAAAAGAAGTGTGAATGTCACGCACAGGAAGAGCCTCCACCAAACTGGCGGCTTCCAGATGTTTTGCACTACAATTCCCATCAGCCCCAGCCAACAAGGCTGTGCTGGCTGGGGCTGATGGGAACGGATCCAAAACATCTGGAGGGCACCAGTTTGGCAAAGGCTACACAAGAGGAAGAGACGGTTAGCTTGGGAGTTGAAAGTGACCAGTCTCAAAACAAAAATATGAAGAAGTCTCTTGGCAGTTTCACTTTAGTTAGGAACTTGGCCAAGATCCAAGTCTGAAGAGTGCTTACTTTGAGAGCAACAGAGATAGGGATTCTCTTGTCTTTGTTTGAGACTGCTGAAGTTCAGCTCCTACAACAGGCACAAGCTTCTTGCTGATGCTCAGAGCTTCAGCATGGCAGATAACTGGGTGGTTCGCATTGTTCAACTCCATTTATGTTGCGGGTACTGCTTAATAGTTGCCAGGGATATTTACTTACTGACTTACACAAGTCTATTCTAGAGGGTACTCCAAAATTACAATGGCTCCATTAGATCGTGAAGCAATACCATTTTCATAGCAACAGTATGTTGTGGATTGTTGGGTCTGAAAGAGAAGTTCTTCATCTGAGAGATGTCTGGATTCCTCCCACACAAGACCTGAACAACACGTAAACCATTGTAGCACAGTAACAATTGATCATCTGGAAAAGTTACATTATTCACAAAATTTGCAGACTTTTCATTTGATGCAAGTTGCTTTAAGAACATAAGGAGAACCTGCTGGTCCATTAATACAGTATCCTGTTCTCAGAGTCAGGGATGGCCTGTCCTGTTTCACCACCTGAAGCAAAATGAGAATTTGCTACTCCCTACCCTCCGCCTCCCCACTTCTGCCACTGCTGGAAAGCCCACCCCCACTCTTCTTCTTTCCCCAGGGATGCAGAAGACAAGCAACAATGCCATGTGCCAGAATGCCTCCCTCTCACCAGCAAAAGGGTGGCATTCCAGCGGCAGCAGAATTGGTGGGGCAGGTGGCCTTTTACGCTTCTGCTGCCTGAGGCAGGTGCTTCACCCCACCTCATCAGTGGGTCTGCTCTGCTCAGTGGCCACAAAGATGCCTATGGGAATCTGCATGCATTGCTGAATTTTGTCCTTGCAATACTTCATTTCATTTCTAAACTGTTCTTTACCTGTTGATTGCAAGATGGTGTACAAATACATAAAATTCCACATAATGCAAGTACAATAAATGTATTAAATTATGATAATAAATGCTATGCACCACTACACCAGGGTACAACCAGAATCTCAATAAGGTGCTGAACTTTTCATTATTGCCACTAATATTTACATGTTGCAGATTGGGGTCATTGAGAAGAGGGGGGCTGGCTTCATCAAGGAGTCCGTCAACTATTGTTGTTGTTACATTGTGTACATTTGAGCTTTGTATAGAAATGGCACATGTGGAACCTCTTGCATTTCATCCCCTTTGGGCTCTGCTATTTTTTTAAAAAAATAGTTTACTTTTTTTTTTAAGATCTATTGGTTTACAAAAGTATTTGCAATGTCTCTTTTTTCAAGTTACATTTTCTACAGATCAGTTTCATTTGTTGAGACATTAGTGTTACATTAGGAAGAAAAGAGGGAAAGATGTGGAGGGGGCATGGTGAGTGTGGCTCTGCTATTTATTCTTTTCCATTATTGTAGGGCTTGCCGATCGAAAGGTTGGCGGTTCGAATCCCCGCGGCGAGGTGCGCTCCCGTTGCTCGGTCCCAGCGCCTGCCAACCTAGCAGTTCGAAAGCACCCCCGGGTGCAAGTAGATAAATAGGGACCGCTTACTGGCGGGAAGGTAAACGGCGTTTCCGTGTGCTGCGCTGGCTCGCCAGATGCAGCTTTGTCACGCTGGCCACGTGACCCGGAAGTGTCTCCGGACAGCACTGGCCCCCGGCCTCTTAAGTGAGATGGGCACACAACCCTAGAGTCTGTCAAGACTGGCCCGTACGGGCAGGGGTACCTTTACCTTTTTACCCACTGCAGATCTTCATGCACACAAAGGGGGCTCCAGTCCATGAAAGTTTCTGCTGCTGTAAATCTGCTTGAAGATGTCACATGATAGGACTTGAATATACAACTCCCAAGTGCAACTTTATATTAACTGCCTCTCAAGTGCTTTCAATGATTATCAGGAAGGTTAAAATGGGAAATTTGGGCAGCTAAGACCAGGCCAACCCAATCAGGGTGTGCATGAGTAATATTTGAAGTTGGGTAGAACATGCAGAAGGAATTCTATAGCCGCATACACACAAGTTCCTCCTTAACCCTCTTTGCTTTCCTTTTACTGAATTAAATTGGGACTTTTTTCTTTTGGTCACTCCCATGTGCATCACATAGTCCTCTCTTTTGGCATGCACCATGCTGTCTACAAACTAGTAATAATGTGTGTGTGTGTGTGTGTGTGTGTGTGTGTGTGTTTGAAGGCAGCTTGAAAGAGAGATCACTGCTCTTGGCATGTACAACCCCACTTTAGCATCTTCTAAAGAGGATTTAGTACTGTATTGTTTCAACCCCCCTTTTATGCCCATGACAACAATGGGGCAAAAGGTTATGTGTACATGAATGTTTGTGTGTACACATTTGAAGCTTATGGACTATGCAGAACTGCATACCCTCCAACATTACTCCGATCAAAATAGGGTCACCCCATTCCTTAATGATAATTTTACTGTTTATACCCTACACATCTTTCTGGGTTGCCCCCAGCCACTCTGGGCAGCTTCCAACACATATAAAAACATAATAAAACATTAAACATTTATTAAAACTTCCCTATACAGGATTGCCTTCAGATGGCTTGGGGGTCAGATAACTCCATACCCTCCAACATTTCTCTGTTGAAAACAGGGACATCCTAATGGAAAACGGGACATTCCGATATCAAATCGGAAAAACCAGGAGAGAATCTAATGATGTTTTGTGGAAGAATGGATGCCCTTTTTGGAGCATTTAAAGAAATATCATAGTACCACGAACTCGCGAGCAGGAACCTATAAACAACAGAAGTAACTAGCTTATACCGTGGTTATGATTTGATAGATAGAAGGCAAGAGAGGAGAAACAACTCTATGGAAAAAAGGAGGAAAGCGCCAAAAAAGGGAGACGAAATCGTGTTTTGACTGTTGGATGTTAAACATGTTGAAACTGAATAAAACATAACTGGGGGGGGGGGGACCCCGAAGAGAAGCTTATCAAGACACACAAGACAAGCGGGTTTGGGGAAAGTCACGAAAGGTCGTCGAATTGTTTATTGTTGCGTTTTATTTCTACTTCCAGGGGTACGAGAGGCTTGTGGGCTCCTCGGCCCTCGCCGCGCGACCTTCACAGGTTAAACTTGAGGCGAGTGAGAAGGAGGCGCCGTTCGCTTTTCCCGCCTCAGGGAGGCCTGGGCCTGGGGTTTCTCCGAGCTGCGCTGCGCGTAGTCTTCGGTCGGTGCCTCCTTCTCCTCTCCGGGTGTGTTCGGGTTGCGTGCGCCAGCCCTACCGGCTCTTTCTCCCCGCCCCCCCCCCCACCGCCTGCCCCTCTTTCCCCGAGGCCTTGTGTGGGTGTTTCTGTGTCACAGCGCCGACTTCCCCCTCCCCCCCCCCGGGCCACCATTTCCCCCTCCTCTCCACAGCAGGCGGCGGCGGCTACTGCCTCTACCTCTCGCCTCCCGCCCATTCTCCTCAGATGCCCTTTGCCGCCGCAGGTTTATTATTACAGTATGTGGCTGCTCCCCTCCCGCCTCCCACCCCGCTCCGGTCTGGGCTGGCGCCGCGCCGCGGCTGTGCAGATCCCCTTGGCTGCGCTTCGCCATTGGCACCCCTCCCGCCAGCTCTGCTCTTTATTATTTGTCTGGAAAGCGGCGGCGGCATCCGCGGGTAAGGGGGTGGGTGTAGGGGGGGTAAGGCGAGTGACCGGCGGCTGAGTTCACCAATGAGTGCCCTCCGCTGGGTAGTTTCGGGCCTCTGGCACAGCAGCGATTGGGGTGGGGGGGATGGGGAGGCTGGGAAGGAGAAACTGAACTAGTTCGAAGCCTCCGCTGCCTCCAACCCCCCCCCCCCTCTTCCCTGCTGCTGGGTTTCCAGCATTCCCCGGTCTGTGTGCCCAGTGATTGGTCGGGTGGTTCTCCGTCTGCTAGACAGGAGCAGAGGAGGGGCGGGGGGTGGGGAGAGAGAGAGAGAGGTTAGTTGGGAAAAGTGGGGGGCGGGGGAGACTTTGAGCTGCAGATTATTGCAGACTAAGCAGTCTGGCTCTGCAGCAGCAAAGGGGGAGGGGGGTGCGCGCTTGCAAGCTGGGGGGGGGGGGAGAGCTTGGCGCCCAGCCAGCTACCATCAGAATTAGCTCATTGTTCAATATAACCAGCACAGGCAACCAAAGCCTGCGAGAAAAAGGAGGGAGGGAGGGAGAGAGAGAGAGACCCCCCTCCCCGAGCTCTTGCTGTTGCCCCCACCCCCTTTTTCTTTTCTCCCACCCTCCCTTTGCAAGGCTGCCTCTGAAAGAGGTGCAGTCATTCCTACCCACACCCCCTTGCCCAACCCCCCCTCTCTCCCCCTCTCCCCTTCTATAAATTCCCTGCTGTAGCATGCTGCCCTTTTTGAATCCACATTTGTGTTTCAGATCATGTAGAAAGGACAGAAAGTGAGGAGGGAGCGGGGGCTTTTGTCTGTAAGTATATACGTTTCCCCGTCCAAATGCACAGATTTTCCTTCTTCTCCCCTACTCTTTCTTTCTTTGTTTGATTCCCTTTCCTTTCAGGGTTATTCCTCCCTCCCGCTTTCTTCCCTTCTTTTACTTGACTCTGCTGGGGTTTTAACTCTTCTTTTTGTAACACTCCCCCCCCCTTCCATATTGCTTAACGTTTCCAAAGAAGGCAGTGTTGAAGAAGGAGAAACTGTGCAGCATATGTAGATTTAACTCTCTGTCTTTCTGCGCAAAGGGAGGATTTTTAAGCTTGGGATATTAATGGTTGCCTTGCCTTGGGTGTATATTTTTAGAAGCAGGCATTCTTCCTGCAACAGCCTTCCACACATTTGCTTGTGCAGCAGTTAAGCTTGGAATGAATTTTATATTTTAAATTATGCAATTTATTTTTTTGTATGTGTGTGCAGATTCTATCATCTCTGTTAGGTTGAAATTTGGTTTGCACAGAACAAGGTTAACATGTTTTATGTAGCATATCTTCTTTTTAAAAACAAAACCCAAAAAACCCCAGCAGCATGCAACCATATATTAAGTTTATCCCTGTAGTTTTAATGAAATTTTGCATGTTAATAAAACAGACATTACAGATTAAACTGTGTGTGTATATATAATGAACTCACTCGGATGTCATTGAAGCTGTATTCAGAAAACTGTTAATCAGTTGATTTTCTTGTAGCCAACTGAATGAAACTCTCATGCAAAATTGCACTGAAAGTTAATATTCTCACAGAGAAAGAGGTGTGAACTTGCATTTAGTGCTTGAGAGAGCTAGAGGTTATGTAATGCAGTACCATTTCCAAAAATATCCCCTCTCTGGGCTATTACGTTGTGAAAGTGTGACTGTAATGCTGCTGTCTTCAAGGAGGGAGGGGGGCGGACCCATCTGCTAATGTGTCTGAGAACAATGGACAAGCTATGCAGTTGGCACTGAATGCACTATTTTCGTCTTGTCTGGTTTTTAAAGTGGGTTAAGCATTAGATGTAGTGTACTTCAAAGAGTCCAGTGTGCTAAGAATAGCATAGAGTTTTTGCAGATCCAGGTATCGGGGATTCTGCTATCCTATAGTTAAGCCTATGGAACACTGAAGTGCCGAGAAACATGATGCATAAGCACATGTGGGAAGATTGATTTGCAAGCCTTAGACATGCCTCTTCCTTGCTGTTTGTCAAATAGCCTTTTGTATTTTTAAATACAAATAGCCATTTTCTGTTTTAATTTTAATCTTTTGCAGAGTGTTCTCCCTGTGCTGCTCAAAAGAACCTGCAGCCCTAAGTCTTAATTGAACCTGAGAATGGTAAGATTTGTTTTATAATTTTATGTATTTATTAATTATAAAAAAGCTTCTGTTATAAAAATGAAATTGACATGCTTGTTGTAACACATGTTCATAACATGGCCTTTAAAAATGCATCCATTGGAATTTTGAGGATCTGCCATTCAATGAATAATGCACTTGAAAAGTCCTTGTGAGTTGGATTTTCCATTTCCAGGCGTTTTGAAGGGAAACCTGGAAGTTTCTCTTGAAATGAGACTCAGAACAACATGCATTAAAATATGCAAAATAAAAATGCAGAGCAGCATGCTAGCATATCTATTCCTTTGCTTTTAAAAGGTCATCAGAGCTGGTGAAGAAATAATTTATATTTTGTCTATCATATGTTCTTGCCACACAGGAGCTTAATTACATAGCCTTTTGTAAAGTTTTATCTGGACATCCTTGGGTAAAGCAGTTTTAACCCAAATGTACTCTGCATGGTGGTGTTTATAGTTCTACAGAAGTACACCAGCTGTAAAGTAATTTCCATGCGTTTCTCTTTTCAGTATCATTTGTGACTTGGGTATTTGGAATTTTGTTTCCCCCACCCTCCTTATACCCCTTTCTCACATTAAAGAGATTGCCATAATGACCTCTAATGGCAAACTCTGATGCCAAGATTGCAAACTGAGGAAGTGGGTGGGAAGAGGATGGCCTCAACAGTACCACATATATTAACCAATATATTATACTGTAAGGTCCAATAAATAATAATGATAACCAATGAATGAAGGGGTGGGTGGGTATTAAGCAATGGAAGGGACCAGATGTTTAATGTCTGAGCATAGTCTGATGGGCCATTGTTAAAAAACATGGGAAGTCATGCGGGGTGACTCTTTTATTGCCTTCTGAGCACGTTTCCCTTCAAAACTTCCTCTATTACCAAAGGAGGAAAGTAATGCAGACTTAGCAGCTTGACTGCAGTTACACTGCAATTACATTGTTACAAAATTGGGTCCAAAATAATAGACAGCAGGCGGGATAGATGCTGTGAAGAGATTTGTGTGTGGCAAAAGAAAAGGAAAAAAACAAACGCCACAATCCTATGTACGATTAACTCTTTTTAAAAACTGTTTATTATATATTTCATTTGAATTGTTACTTATTTCATAAAATTTATACGCTGTTGGATTGTAAACCAAACAAAAGCTCAAAGCAGTTTGCAAAAAAAAGGTAAAACAAAAAAATTATCAGTTAATGTGATCATTTGTTTTTTAATTGTGTTTTAGGAATGTATCTATGTTTATTTAGTTGTTGAGTGCAACCACAGAATTGCAGGATATAGATAATAAATTTACTAATTACTTAGAAGTAGTAAGCCCCGTTGAACACATGCACAGTCTTGCAGTGTGAAACAATTAAGCCAATAAAATAAGGAATGCATGACAGATTCAACTTTCTCCAAAGCATAATGATTAGTACTTTATATAAATTATTGTAAATCCTTTTTCTTTCTGGAATCCTTTATCTACGAAGTGCTTTTCTCCTTTATTAAATTAACCATTGTGCTAGAAAGTTATTATTATAATTGTTATTATTTATTTAGATTTATCAGTTGGTTGTAACCGGAATGTCTCCAAGTGACTTAAAATACTGTTTAAAACACAAATAGATCATACTTTAAAATGAAACGAAGAAAAAGCAACAACTCCATAACAGCCACAGGAAACTTTGGCAGCATGCTTTGTGAATATGGATTCTGTAGTTAGAGATTGTTCAGTTTATTTCACCAGACATGAGTCTTCGTTTTCTAAAGCCAAAGAAGACTTTTCATGTACTTTACTAGGGAAGATTAATTTTCAAGCAGCAAACAAGTGGTTATAAATGCCAGTTGAACCACAAGTGTACTAAAACTAACCACTGCTATGCATCTGTCATCACAACTGAGGACACAGAAGAGTCACTGTGTATATTGGCTGGTGCCACACAACTTCCATAAAGCTGCAATTTGTTCAGCAATCTTCCCTCAAAATAATAAAATATTGCAGTATGTCCTAAGCACATTCACTGGGAAGGAGGGTCCACTGATTACAATATCATTTGTCTCCAAAGAAAGCATGGTGCAATCCTATACATGCTTACTCAGAAGTAAGCTCCACTGAGTTCAGTGGGAATTACAGCTAAGTATGCATAAGATTGGTGCCCAACTGTGTGTTTTTTTCAGGATTACAGACTACTGTGGATTAAAAACTCTGCCATCACAGAGCTTCTACACAATTGCTAAATCGCTGAAACTTGAGACCTTGTTCAGAAGGATTCTTACTATCTACCACAGACATTCCCTATTCTTCATTACTTCATACAAACACTTGAGTGGATCCAAAGCGCTGAGCAGGCCTTGGAGTCATAGGAGTCAACTCCTAGGGGCCAAGGTCCCTTTGCTCCCCCATAAAATATTTGAGGGGGCCACCCTCCAAGTTGATGGGCATTCCCATTCAAATAGTGTATGTGTGCCGCATTGTGTGATTGATGATGTGGGCGAGGTTTACCTGCTCCCCCCATATTTTATTCAAGATGGCACCCCTGATTGGAGTCCAATTGTGGTCCCACAAAACACCTGATAATCCACTCCTGAAGTCTGTGGAACTTTGGGAAGAAGCTTCAACACGATGAGGAGCCTTGTATTAGGAGAAGAAGGGCAGAAAAAAAAACGGCCCTAGCAAAGCCCCAATATGAAGGTGGAAGTGATTGTGTATGTCCAAGGAGTTCCTGGTTTCCTCACCATAGTTTTTAAAGTCAAGTTTTAAAAATGACCTAATTCTACTTAGCAGGGGCGCTAATGTCTTTAAATAACCAGCATCTGGCTTTATTGAAAAACATTGCCCTGAAGTATCTGGCTAACTTTATTATAATTTCTGCCCTCTGATCTGACCTGGAGTAGCACATGTAGAAACACCTGTATGCTACTCAGTGTCTTAAGCCTTATCTTTGATCTTGCCCTCAGGCATCATCCTGGCTATGCTTCAGCAATTAGCCCCTGGCTTTGACCCTCTTCTCCAGTTACATCTTTCTGCTGTGCCCTGCACTTTGGTGCTGGACCCCAGCACAATACTTGTATGCCCGGTAGTCTCTGATTCTGTCTTGTGCCCAAACTCTGATCTCAGCAAGTCTAATTCTCATCTTGCCATGGAACATGGCTGCTTTTTGTGCAGGTCAGTCACTCCCACAGTTCTTAGTTCCCTGCAGGCCTCCACAGGGCTGGCCTTGGAGGGATTCAGTGTGCATCATGCCCAAGAAATCTAATGTGGGCGGCAGGACTGTGCTGCCCCCACTTGCTGTTAATTACATTCCATTTTCTCTCTTGCTCCCTGTGGAGCCAAACCTAAATCAACATTCATTGGGATGTTAAATACTGAGGTATGCTCCTGTCCGTTTAGTGTCCTGCCCCCCCCTTCTATGGGTTGGGGAACAGGGTCATGTGATGTGCTAATGCAGCAGGTCCATTTCCTGAAAGGCGCATGGCTCCCACATGTGGTCTCTGCAGATAAAAATGAAGTTTAATGTGCTTTTTTGGCATGGAAACTGAAGCGGAGTTATTTGCCCTTCATATTTCAAGAGTCCCGGATGGGCCGTGTGTACATTGAAAGGATTCTGCAGGTGGTTCCCCCTGCTGTATTGCAGGGCTGCCCCGAAGAAAAGCCTGAGGCAGAAAAGTCTCCCCTCCCCATCCGTTTACAAGTTAAGATGCATTGAACTCCTGGCCTGTCAACTTACTTTGGCGCCTGAGGCAGAAAACTCCACAGCTGTGTCTCTGTCTTGCTGGCAGTAAAAATGCAATAACTGACAATCTGCTACCCTTTTATGACATCAAAAGCATCTGCCTGTGGGGGCTGTCTCATTCTGCCTGAATTGGGTCATGCACCCAGCCCCCCAAATCTGTGTGTCTGGATGGAAGGAACAGAACCTGAAGCAGGTGCCCTTTGGCACCATTGTCTAAAAATACCTGCCTGTCTATTTCTCTCTCTCTCTCTCTTTATGATCTTTGTTAGTTTGCAAATACAGTGGTACCTCTATTTATGAATGCGATCTGTTTCGGGGTGCCGTTCGCACCCCAAAAAGTCTGTAAGTAGAGCACTGCTACTGCGCATGCGTGAAGCGCGATAGAGCGCTTCTGTGTGTGTGTGTGTGTGTGTGTGTGTGTGAAGCACGCAGATCACTTGTGCGCATGTGCGCGGGGTGAACCCAGAAGTAAACGCTTCTGGGTTTGGTGCATTCGTAACCTGAAAAGCCACAACATGAAACAAACGTAACACGAGGGATGACTGTAAGATTAGACTGTCAGAGAACTGGTCCGTTGAGCCCAGTATTGTCTGATCTTGTGTGGCAGCATCTCTATAAAGAGAGCCAGTGTGGTGTAGTGGTTAAGAGCGGTAGTCTCGTAATCTGGGGAACCGGGTTCGCGTCTCCGCTCCTCCACATGCAGCTGCTGGGTGACCTTGGGCCAGTCACACTTCTCTGAAGTCTCTCAGCCTCACTCACCTCACAGAGTGTTTGTTGTGGGGGAGGAAGGGAAAGGAGAATGTTAGCCGCTTTGAGACTCCTTAAAGGGAGCGAAAGGCGGGATATCAAATCCAAACTCTTCTTCTTCTTCAATCTTTCCTAATCCTGCTATCTGGGCCCCTTTTTGTTGGACCTGTATCACTGAGCCAAAGCCCTTCCCCTCAGTCTTAGTGTCTGCGTACACATATGTAACTAGACACATTATCTTCCGCCAGTCCTAATGGACATCTGCAAGTATTCACCACCACCAAGAAAGGCCAGCTTCTTGCACATGCTGTAGAACTGATAGCACTGCAGAAATAGACCATTTAAACTCTCTGTGAAGAGAAGCACAATGCATAATTGTCTAGTGATTTTGTTTGTTTGTTTATATAGACATTCCTGTCCCATTCTTGTTTTGCCTATGAACTACTGAGAGTAACTTTCAATGGCGCAAAACCACAATCGTATAAATTAAAAAATACAATAATAATAATAAAAACAATTAAAATAATTTCGCTTTTCTGGAAGAAAAGAGCAGCCACATGCGCTGAGTGAATCCTTAGTCTTATTCCTACAAAATCAAAATATAAATAAGGCTGCAATATTATACATATTTACTGGGGAGTAAGTAAACCAGTATAGGATTGCACTGCATGGGTACAATCCTAATCCATTCCTGTAAATGATGGTGTATCTTTCATGGTATATTTGGGAGACAGTTTGTCCCCAAGCCTGTTCACAGTAATGATTTTGCCTTTGCAAAGTGGCTCTTAACTCCTTCCAAGATTACTGCACTGCGTAAGCAAGTACAAGTTATGGTAAGGAACAAGTTTTTTCTAGCTTGTGTGTTCTGTGTAGGTAGTATAGCTAGTTTCTTTTGCAGGCTGCAATGTTTCAGTTTAAGAGTTCCTGCATTTTTCTTCTTTATTGGCTAGGTTTTTCATGCCGTATTTAAAATGGAAATTCATTTCCACTGTCCACACCCTGACTTTTCTTTAATATATTAAGTAGCTTTTAGTTAGCTACTTTAGTTGGAGTAGGGGAAGACGACCAGCATAACCATAGGATGAGCTGGAGTGGGAAGAATTAACGATAGCAAAGAAAACAGTACTGCACTGCCATATTATTGCAGTAGGAAGCAAAGCGTGTATATTAGCTGTAACCAAAACATGAGGTCATAATTTTTTGAACACAAGGCGGTATTATAGTTACTTGAGCTAAACTGAGGAGGCCCAGACTTGTGTGCACTAACTGAGCCACCAAGATCTATACCTTGTGAAGAAAGCGACCAATGGAAATCACTTTGGGATGCAAACCTGCACACAGCTACTGTAGAATAAAATCTTCTGAAATTAATGGGAATTTTTGAATCGCAGCCTAAAACAATTTCTGACTCATTGAAAAAAATTATAGATGACATAATATCCTCTGAAATGTACTGCGGCTAGGTGCATAATCCTGTGGAATGAATCTTCTAATTAGTATCCGCAGCTGAAGAAGAGGAAGAAAAGGGGGGAACACGAAGGAAGGTGTTAAAAGGGGCAGGTGGGATTTACTTATCCGCATTTAGTTGCTTCCGGCCTGTTAATGTTCAGCAACTTGAGTCATCGTAGGTATCATAGAATCAAGTTGGAAGGGGCTCTGAGGACTGTCTGTAGCCCAACCCCTGCAACTCAGGAATATGCAGCTGTTCCATATGGGGATCAAACCTGCAACCTTGGAATTATCAGCATCATGCTCTAACCAACTGAGCAATGCAGGCACATCGTACAGGAGCGGGGAACAAAGAAGATCTATAGAAGAATGCCAGTGCAAATGCAACGCCAGAGAATTTGGCTATGAAAACAAGAGAGGGTTTTTTTCAAGGAGGCCTTAGCAATGCCATTTACCTTTACTGGCTCTCCTTAACTAAAATAAAAAAAAACACCAGCTACACACTGCTGGGCATTGATTACTACTATAAAGGTGAGCCAAAAAGAACGCTGGCCTATTTCCAGTAAGGAAAACTACGACAGAAAAGCATCCTTGTTCACAACAGCTGGCTGGCAACCACAGAGTCTACACGGCTATACTGAAGTTGCTGAGACTTCCGCTTCTGTTTGCCTTCCTCTCCTGCGATCCTGGTCATCTCCAGTTGCTTACAGTCAAAGCTTTCTATACCAAGGAGTGATCCACAATAGGTTTGGGCAGAGTGGATGCTTACACAATTGGCCCTGGCACCTTAACTACTGGCTGACAGCCTTGCTGAGAAGGATCAAGCACCAGTTCATATCATGCCAGCTCGTGTGCAGGTATACTCCTATCACATCTGGGTGTGCCCCATGTGGATCTTGTGAATAGGTCTCCAGGAAACAAGGCTGTCTCTGGTTTTTGCTTCTTGCTACCAGCCAACTAGTGCACTCCCTTTCATCTTGCTCTATGTTAGAACATGTCTTTGTCGTTCCCTATCTCCCTGAGCATCTAGCTCTGAAGTGCTTTGAGAAGCTATAGGGGCCTCTGCAGGCTGACGGCAAGTTCTATTTATAAATTTAGTATGTCACAGCAATACACTAGGGCACTAGAGCAACAAAATGCTTTCTGTCGGTTGCCTAGATCTTATCCTGCCTGCAGAATTCTGTAAATATGAAGGGCGCTGTTTTTCCTATATTTTTGTTAACCAGAAAAAGTTGACCTCCTTATCACCTAGCTAGTTATCAGTGTAGAAAAGTCAAAGATATTGCCATCTACCAGATAATGAATATAAGACAGAATGGGACTTAATTCAAATTGTTGCCTTACCAAACAAGTTAATCATCTGGGCTTTTGTAGTTGAAAACTACAGTGGTACCTCTGGATGCGAACGGGATCTGTTCCAGAGCCCCGTTCGCATCCTGAAGTGAACGCAATCCACGTCTGCGCGGGTCGCGATTCGCCATTTCCGCGCATGCGAGTGATGTCATTTTTCAGCGCGTGCAGCGAAACCCATAAGTAACGCACTCCGTTACTTCTGGGTCGCCACGGAGCACAACCCGAAGCTACTTCAACCCAAGGTATGACTGTACTGTATAACTAAGGTCCAAACTAGATGCTATGTGAAATGCATTTACATATTTCATGTAACTGTTTTCCACCATAAGGGAAGCTACTGTTAGCTCTAGAGCAGAGGTTGGCAACCTTATCTGAGGATGGGCCAGTCGAGGCTCCGTCTGTCGGAGGATGGGCCGGAGCGTGTGCGCATGCACTCTCTTCTGGGTCGGAGAAGCGTGCGTGCGCACACGCTATTTCCGGCGCTCCTCCGACCCGGATGTGAGCCAGAAATAGCATGTGCGCATGTGCATGGGTGCTTCTACGTCCCACACGCATGTGCACACGCTATTTCCAGTGCACATCCGGGGGGGGAGCACCCGTGCGCATGGGCACAGGCGCCATCAACCCGGAAGTCAGTCCCTGCACTGCACTGCGCCGCACTGGTAAGAGCGGGCGGCGGCAGGGGTCACCGTGGGCCAGTTAGACAAGCCTCCTGGGCCGCTACCAGCCCATGGGCCTTAGGTTGCAGACCCCTGCTCTAGAGGTCTTCCTCCTGAGATGTATGGCAGCTTCAGGTAGGGAATTTTCTCAATGGCCATGGTGCTGTGTGAAAGTCTTAACTTCCACCTGAGGCAGCACAATCCTGGTTCTGATCTTCCCTTCTGGTTGCCGCTCATTTTGTTTTTTTAAACCAGATACATGAAATGCCTCAACACGCTTCACATATTGCCCAGTTTTGCTTTAACATGAATTGACATTTGGGAGAGAGGGAAGCAAGATTTGTAAAACAGTTTGGCCCTGTCTGCATTATCTGTTTACCATGGCATCAGTAATGGAGGTTTCCCTCAAAATCTGACAGTATGTGGTTGTCCCACCCATAAGATAACTCTCTGTTTCCAGTCTTAGCTTCCAAATCTCCACTTCCTAGCCTCTTAACTTTCTCACCTTCCATTGTTGCTGCGCCACTCCTTCTGATTGCATTGAAGTAAAGTACCCTTACAACTGAATTTAAGCCACATGCAGTGTCTTAACAGAAGCATGGCAAATGAAAGATACGAAGGGATGCCTTCTTCTGAACCGTGCCATTATTTAAGCTTCTGTGCTTTTAAATTTCTGTGCCTCAACATTTACTTAAAGTTCCAAGGAGCGGACAAAGCAGTCTATTTCTGGACCACTTTCACATGTTCTTATTTCTAATTTCATATTAATGTGCAGTTGAAAAAAAATCCATGTGATTTTTAAAAATTAAATATGTACTTGTAATTTTATGAGGTGGTCCACATATTGGCTTTTTTAAAAAGTTCCCATCTTACACTACCAGTAACAGCTTTTCCCAAGTGGCCGGAAAGCCTGGCTGATGCTGTGACAGCCACACACTTTCAAAATAATGCTGCCATTTTGTTTAAAGGCCACCTTATAACACTGCACATTTTCAAAGGCAAGATTATCATCATCATCGATTTACAAATCACCACCTCAACAACTGTCTCATGGCGACCTACACATAAGATGATTAAAAACAGTTTAAAAACATGAAACAGTAAATACCTGAAATCCTAACAAGGAGACACTTGTGGAAAAGACCAACTGGGAAGACTGTCAGAACAAAAATATCTTCAGCTGTGCTGTATCTCAACAGGAACGCTATTCACAGAACAGCCACACTAAAAGCCCTGTTCCAAATTGCTGCAGAGTGGGCTTCTGTGATTATTGGAACTTGCTGGAAAAGCTTGACCACAGCAATTTACTGGGATATGTAAGGCATGTCTCTCAGATAACCTGATGTATAAGGCCTTAGGCTAGTTCTCACACATTGAACTTGGCCCAGTAGCAGATTGGCATCTAGGCCAAATCCTGCAAGCAGGGTGTTCTGTGGTGGCTTTGCCTCCACAAACAACCTAGCCACCAAATTCTGCACCAGCTGCTGCCTCTGGACCAGCCTCAAGGGTAGTCTCACATAGAGTGTATTGTGGTAATCCAGCTATGAGGTTACCAGTACAAGGACATCTGTGGTCAAGCTACCCTGATCTGGGAATGTATGTAGCTGCCTTATCAACCAAAGTTGGTTAAAGCATTCCTAGCCACCAAGGACACCACTACCGAGATAGATAGATAGATAGACAGAGATAGATCCAGGAGCACCTCCAAACAGCACACCTCCTTCAGGGAGAGCATGATCTCCATCCAGGGAAATCACCTTCCTGGACCCAGGAACTACTCACCCACAGAGGTTCTGTCTTGCCAGGATTCAAACACTATTAGCGCTCATCCATCCCATTGCTGCATCCAGACACAGGTTCAGGGCCTTCTCAAGTATTCTCAGTTCAGATGTTACAGAAAAATGGAGTTGGGTATCATTGGGGTACTGATGACATTGCTCCAAAAGCTCTAATGACTGCTCCCAATGGGTTGATGGAGCGTTGGAAACCTCACTTTGGACTGAATTAGTCGTGACATCTAGATCAGTGTTTCCCAACCTTGTGCCTCCAGCTGTTTTTGGACTACAATTCCCATCATCCCTTGCCACTGGTCTTGCTAGTCAGGGATGATGGGAGTTGTAGTTCAAAAACAGCTGGAGGCACAAGGTTGGGAAACACTGATCTAGATCACTAAGGAGACAAACAACTTTGTCCTCAAAATGCCCAGAAAGCAACTCACAGACCATCTCTGAGGTGTTCAAGGCTCCATTCCCTAATGCAGGTTTCAACAGCCTATGGACCACCCTGAAGAGCTCTTGAGGACATGATGGAAGCAGTGATGTAGGCCTTCTTTGCTGCTTTTGCCGCCACACAGTAGGCACAACTATGTGCTCTGGCAGAATCTTAGAAAATGACAGGATCCAAAAGATAGCTAGCCGCATTCCAATCCATACATTAGATTCAGTTCAGGTCATTTCACTTCAGAATATGAACCAGATGAACTCCTCAAGCATCGCTGTGTCAAACTCAATCTACCCCAGATGCAGCTGCCAAATCTGTTTGGCAAGAGTTATGGAGGCCCTGTATACCTGAAGGAGCATCTCTACCACCATCGTTCAGCCTCGACACTGAGGTCCAGCTCTGACGGCCTTCTGGCTCTTCCCTCACTGCGAGAAGTGAAGTTACAGGGAACCAGGCAGAGGGTCTTCTCGGTAGTGGCGCCCGCCCTGTGGAACGCCCTCCCATCAGATGTCAAGGAGATAAAGAACTGCACAACTCTTAGAAGACAGCTGAAGGCAGCCCTGTTTAGGGATATTGTTAATGTTTGATGTTTTATTGTGCCCTTATATCTCCTGGAAGCTGCCCAAAGTGGCTGGGGCAAGCCAGTCAGACGGGTGGGGTACAAATTACATAATGATTATAATTTCCTAGTCCAACTATCCATGATCCTTTCTCTCTGGCAATGATGGTACTTGAAGCTGGTCCTCTACTTTTGCTAAAGACATCATTGTATTACTAATCTGGTGTTTGTAGGCTTCCAGTGAAGTAAAGGGTGTGATTTGGCGGGATCATTCACAGCCCTGTTAAAAAAGAAAGGTTGGTTAAAAAAAACCCAACCCTCAGTTCTTCCACTTATATTTTTCATTTGATTTCTTGCCACATTTCTTTTTTCATATGAGACTTTGGAAAAATGTTAAGTTACTATGCCGTGAAACCCTATGCATATTTATTAGGAAGTATGCCCCACCAAGTTCAATGAGGATTACCCTCAGGTAAGTGTGCAAAGGGTTGCAGCTTCACAATTTGTGGTATCTGTACGGAAACAAAACAAAAGGAGTTAGATTTGGATCTTCAGGATTCCTGCTTTTTTTCTGTTCCAAAAGTGAGGGTTTTTACACCTACAGATAGGTAGCCGTGTTGGTCTGCCATAGTCAAAACAAAAAAAATTCCTTCCAGTAGCACCTTAAAGACCAACTAAGTTAGTTCTTGGTATGAGCTTTCGTGTGCATGCAGAAGTGTGCATGCACACAAAGAAGTGTGCATGCACACGAAGAAGTGTGCATGCACACGAAAGCTCATACCAAGAACTAACTTAGTTGGTCTTTAAGGTGCTACTGGAAGGAATTTTTTTTGGTTTTTACACCATTAGCTTTCTTTCAGTGGTAGAAATTCAGCCACGATAGTGATGGACAACAACGAAGATTGGCAGGCAGAATTTTGTAGATTAATGAAATAAAAGCAGCAGACATGACTGCTGTGCATAAATGCCCAACTAAGTGTGAATGATGGTTGTGAAGGATTTAAAAGCAGAATGAAGAAAGAGTCATGCCATCACCTCTCTGAGGATAGCTCAGTGTGCCTGACAATAACTTGGCATTTGAGGAGACAGGTTTCATTTCTGATTTGGAATAGTCAAAATTGTAAATAATCAGATACAAGCATCCAGCAGGTATTGCAGGAAGTAGGACCCTTTGCTGCCTGGGGAGTTCACCCCCTCACATAGTTGAAATTAAGCTCCACTGATGCCAGATTCTGTGAGTGCATGGCAAATTAAGTTACAGGTGTCACATAAACTGCACAGTGATCATTCGAATGCAACAGTCAAACTGTATTAAAAGCAGGCTTATTTCAGTATCAGCTTAGTTCAAAACCAGGTGAGCAAAATGGTGTGTGGATAAGATGATGCAGAGCTCTACTCTGGGTTATGGGATGTCCGAAGAACGTACAAAACTGCTTTATACCGATTTAGACCAGTAGGTGGTGACAGAGTGGCTTTCCCTCTTTGCCCTGGGCACCTACCTCTCGCCTCCCAGACTTTGTGCTTCATACTGCATCATCCTTATCACAAAATCTGAAGCCCGGTCATAGCATTATTCCCCAGAAGTAGTGATTGGAAGAAGCAGGCAGTCTGTGGACAGATGGTCAACATTTCAGAAATCCTTAATCCTATTGCTTCTGTGGTGGTCTTCAGGTAAAAAGCAATGAAGAGGAACTTGGGAATTATGCAAAGAAACTCCCTGAAAAACTATACTAAAACTTGTCCTTTCCCTACAACCACAAACTGATTCTTAAAAAAATGATTCAGATTCAACTATTTTTCACACAGTGGCAGTTACTACATCAGTTTACAGAGGAGGGGGCGAGAAGGGAAGCAGGCCTATTGCATCGCTTCTGCTGAGAGACCAGCTGCCTCTGGCTCTCCCTCGGCTGTCACTTGGTGGCAATCATCCCATCAGACTTCTTGATCTGTGTCCATCAAAGCTGATAACTTTAAGAGCTGGTACCTGGCGTTGCTTTTTCTTCATTCCTTATCCCGTTTTCTCCCCTTGGGCATTGTCTCTTTTAGATTGTAAGGCTGAGTGTGACGACTATGCTGCTCGCTATTTTTCTAAGCTGCTCTGGGAGCCTTTCTTGTCCAAAGAAACAAATACTAAACCATTCGTGGCTTTCCAGGGCTGAAGATGGAGGGCGTCCCTCACCCAAGCCCTACATGAAGATGCCAGGGGGTTGAATTGGAGATCTTTAACATACAAAAACGAGTTTGGCCATAGCATAATGCTTCTAAGAGATTCCTCAGAACCTCAGTTAGTGGCTTCTCTTGTACACCCTGTTTCAGGTTTTTGCTAGGCAGAAGAACTAGAAATTTGCTTTAAAAAACTCCGGGGAAACCGAAGGCTGGTGGAACCTCTGGGCACCAATGTGGACCCTGCTTGCATTTTGTTTCAAATTATGCACTGCAATTCTGCAAACGACCGCAACCTCATGATTAATTTTTGTTTCATTGTATTAATATTTCTGTAGGTTTATCATCCAAGGTTCACAGAAAGCCAGAAGCACATTCCAATCAGCCATGAGCATGGAGGGTTTCTTCAGGTACTTTTCAAAATATATCTCAGTTGGCATTTTAAAGCTTGAACTGTGTGTTTGCATAGAGTCTTGGGGCTAGCTGCACACACTCCCACACATCAATTACACACAAACACATGTTACAGAATTTCAACAGCATTTTGAAGAATTGAAAACGGGGCGAAATATGACAGTGGCTACACATATTTACATGCAAGACATATTTGGCACCTAAATCTTCACTACCCTTGAAGCCTTCAGTGGAATTAAATACAAGTTTTTGGTTGTATTGTTGATAAATAGTAATACTATTGTTAAAATGGCTTTAGGTGTCTTGAGTTGTCCTGACAAGTTTAAACAGCCTTATTTTTGTTTTATTATGTCCAGAATTGGATCTGAAATTTGCACAGGATAAAAATGGTTTCCTCAAAGCCACAAAACATACTGATCTTATTTTCTTATCCCTCTTTACTGATGACTCAGATATTTGGCAGCAAAATTGGCAAGTAAGCAAAACAGTGAACAGCTGAAAAATAGTTTCAGTTATAGTCCTAGAGCTGTCCTAAGAAGATTCCCACAAACAAATCTGTCATTCAGGCAACAGCACATTTTCTATGCATTTCATTGAAGGAAATTTCTGAGCTGCATGCTGGTTTATATTATGACATGGAAGTGGTTTTATATTATGACATGGAAGCTCCTGCAGCCAATCAGAAGCTGCGAAAGTCACGCCAGACGTTCGGGTACCAAAGAACGTTTGCAAACCAGAACACTCACTTCCTGGTTTGCGGCGTTCGACTTGCAAGGCATTTGGGATCCAAGGTACGACTGTATTCCAGTGTCTGTTGCTGCCACTGTGCCATCCATTGGATCTTTCCTCCCCTGTGCAACATGGTAGTGCTACAGTAAGGCACAGCCAGTATGGTCTAGGGACAGGAAGCCTTGTTCCCAGGGTTGTGAATATCATTTTATTACCCTTATAGTATGCGTCCATCAGGTAGAGAGGAAAGCTTGATCCATGCACCCTTTTGGCTTCGGCTGGTGGGAAGGGTCACATATCCTTCCCCTCTGGCTTCCTCTCTGACCATGTGGAATCCAGGAGGTCAGGCACTGGCCAAAGGCCAAGTCTCAGAAGGACCCTAGACCAGCCCAACCTGCCCCCTACACACTGCTGGGCCTGGGTGGTCATGTTTGGTTATGGTGGCCAGATAGCTTAGAAATCCTTCGTTCTCAGTCTCTCCCTTCTTCTTGGACCATCTGATGGGGAGAACCAGCTGCTAGCTGCCTCTGTGGCCATGCCATTCCCCTTGTGATTCTCCTCTCTGCTCATCCCTCCACCTTCTTTTGCCCTCTGAATGATGGGCTCTTCTATGGCATCAGGAGGTGCAGGCAAGGGAGAGGAGCCCTCTGAACTCCCACAGTGTGATGAGAGTCTCCACTGTAGGGAGTAAAGCTGAATAGAGGATTGCCAGCATGCCACTGCAGTAATAGTTCAATAGGATCAATTTGCTCATTTATTTCCATAGTGAAGCCTCTGGTGAATGCTTTGGGCTGGCAAAGTGCCCTGTGGGTTGCAATCTCAAAAATTTGTTTCTTATCTCCCCTCCCCAATGTAAAGAGCCACCTCTGAAACCTAGGGAGACTTCAGAAATTGTCTCTTCCAATAATACAACTCTCTTGTTCATGGCTAGAGTTTTATTAACCAAGGAAGAAGCTTGCAGTGCAGCCCTATTTGTGTTTACTCAGAAGTAAGTCCCACCATGCCCAATGACCCTAGGTTTGTTTAGGATTGCAACCTTATGGATGTTATTAAAGACTTAAATCAATGCAATTTGTCTTTCTGGATATTACCGTTAGAATATTATATAGAAATAGAGAACCTTTATAATCACAAACTTAAATTAGGTTTATTCAATTAGAGCTAATGGAACATAACAGACAAATAGTGAAAAGGGCTCAGTCTTCCAATTTTATGAACTCCTCTTACTAATCTAAAACAGCCTTATATAATGAAGGAGCAATAAAAAAGAATAGATTCATGAATTCAGAATTGCAGACAAAAAAGCCCTTTCTCTTTCTCATGGACTAGACAAGTGGAAATGGTTTGCAAAGAACAGAGAGACTGTATTTGCAGATCCTAGTATGGTCACATGAGATATATATATATTTAATCTTATGACTGTATGGCAGAATTTCAGGGTCGAGATTGTTTTTACAGCTGAAAAGGAACTGCACAACACAATACTTTTGGCACCCTGCCCAGATCTTTCATCTGTCTTTCTGTCTCTGTTGCTTGCATGTTAAATTTTTTAGTTTTCTTCCTATATCCTCTAAGAGTAAAAAAAAAGCCATGAATAAAACCAAACGACAAGCAAAAAACAATTGAGGAAATAATTGACTTATTTAAGGGAATGTTCTCTAAAATGCAACAAAAGGAGCTTTGAATTCTAAAGATCTTGGGCCAAATTCTCGTGAACTGTAAACCAGAGCTTTAACATAAACACATACATTATTTTAAATTTGAAATATGTCTGTGAGTTCTCAGCTCAGGAGTAGACAGGATCATAGCACAAAACCTAGCACGGGCTCTCTCTCTCTCTCTCTCTCTCTCTCTCTCTCTGTGTGTGTGTGTGTGTGTGTGAGTGAGTGAGAGAGAGAGAGAGAGAGAGAGAATTGTATTGCACATACAATGTGTACTGCTTCTAAAGCCACAGTTTCTTAATTGTTGGGTTTTCCTTATAGCAAGAGATGAGCAAGTTATTTCTCTTGACTTAGCATTTTTGACTGTGATTGCCATGCAGGCGTCCTGGCCATGTTCACTTCCTGGCGTGAGGTAATACTAGATCAGTACTTCTGGAGGTAGGGGACCGCTGCGGGGGGAAAACAATCTCTACAGAGTATGTGGTTAAAGGCAGCAAAATACTAGGAAATGAGCCCCTTCATCTCCTCCATTTTATCCACAAGGAACAGGAAAGTCAACATGGGGCCCATATGCCATGTCTGGCCTGCCAAGATTCTTTCTCCTCCCAATTCTTCTTAGAACAAATGGCCTGCTGGAGAGTTGCCACATGGCGTCAGGGCAGGAGTGCATGATCTCAGGGTGAAGTGGAAGACTCACTGCAGGGAAGGGGAACCCGTGGTCCTCCAGATGTTAAGTACAGTTCCCATCATCCCTTGCCATTGGCCAGGCTGGCTGGGGCCGATGGGAGGTGGAGTTTGAATGAACCACAAGTTCCTCACCCCTGCCTTAGTTCATTGTAAATAGTTCAAGGGCTTTATATATGCTCACCCCTGCCCCAGAATGCTGCTGTTTCCACCCAGTGCCAATCTGCCTTCTGCCAGCCCCTGACACAGAGAGAGGCCACTGCTAGTTTGTGCTCCAGGTGATGACCTCCCTTTGCTGCTGTCACAATGAAATGGGATTGGGCTGCTGGGTATTCTCTTGAGTGTGTATAACTGCAGAGACAGCTTGAATTAATAATGTACGACAGTTGGATTCCAGCTTCAAGATAGCTTTGCCTGAACAGGCTCAGCGGTAGGGCCGTAGAGTAGCAGAATTATTAGCACAGCTAAAAATGCTGGATATGGAAAATCGTGAATATATGAGATAGGGTTGTGGGCTCCCCCCCCTTCCACATTTTTGCTTGGCATAGAGGCTACGAAAATATTCTGCAGCCAATATTTTATTCTGATCGGGAGGCTGCCGTTATTCAAGAGTTTGCCATTTCTGAGTTAAAGAAAATGAGAGCAAACAAGTTTGGATAAGGGCAAGCAAGTTGAAATGTAAACCAGATAAAATGGAGGTGGTATAGCTGATCTGAATGGAGGGAAGCAACCTGTTTTAGATGGGAGGGCAACCCCCTATAGAATCCCATTTGTTATTTTGTGTTTTTTGTTATAATGTTGTATTTATAGATATTCATTTTTAAAAATTGTTTTATTGTGTGTTATGTGAATCACTTGGGGATTTTGAATATTATCAGTATAGAAATTTTATAAATATATAAGAAAACTGAAGCCAAACAAGGTTAATATAGAGGTGTGAAAACTGATTTCTGATGCAGAATTTCAAGAAAGAAATGTGAACATTTAATACTTACTGGAATTAATATAAAATAATTTTCAAGACTAATGAGTCTAGCCTATTTACACGTAGCCACAGAAAAGCAAAAAAACCCCCGCCCGTTTAACTATCTTGGTTGCAATCCTGCACACACAAATCAGATTTATGTCCCACCTGTGTGCTGGATTTCACCTATAATGATGAGGACTTTGTGGAATTTATTGTTAGGACTCTCTTTCTGCAGTGTCTCTGCTCAAGATAATGCATAATAATGGACTTTACTTTAAATCTCGCTGACATTAAATAGTAAACAGGCTAAACATAGGTTTAAAGTTAGAGCCAGGCTTAAGCACTTGTTATAATATATTATAGGAACTAAGAACTAAACATTAGAAGTGACAGTGTGGGAAAGAAAGTATTAGCAAGACAATCTAGATAGTAAAGCACAGCTTCTGGCAGCATGGCCTGCTACCATTCCTTACCACTTTGAGAGAATAAATATGCCTTTCAGTGAATTATTGCAGGAAAAGGGTTCATTACTGGGTGCCAGGAGCCTAAGAAACAAGCCATTTAAGAAGGCAGGAGAAGCCAGGCAGCAAAAAGGTACATTTCAATAACTAGGCAATTTTTTGCAGCACGAATGGATTTTCTGTGCACTAAATTAGAAGTGCCCGTAAAAATGGAGCCTCTGATTAACACCCAAATGAATTCATTGGCAGGCAAGCTTGTTAGCATTAATGTTCTGTGCCTTTGAGTGATGGTTTAAAGCAATCTTCTTCATGCTATCATCAGTAAGTTATCTCCCTCAGACGTATATTAGTCGCACTTAATATGATCCTCACCTGGTCTGTAAATTTATGCAATCAGATTTTACCTTGTTTCTTTTTTGCACACTTGCTTACACTTGGCAGTTGGTGTGCAGAGCACGCAACCAGGTGTCTAACTGCCTTAAGCATCAGCCGTGCACAACCACATCTCTGCGTCCAAACATATCCAAAACATGCAGAATAAGGAATGCACTTGTTGTGGAGGTTTGCAGATACATTAAGAACAGGAAGTCTTCCCCTCTGTGCTATCTTGTGCAAACAATCTATCTTGTTTTCTTGGTCAGAAAATAACAGCTGCTCCTATGTCAGCTTGCTAGGGTTAGGTATTGTTCTTTTACCTGGAGAAGGCCCCTGTGATCTTGGAAATTTTATTGGGAAGGAGCTATCCAACTGATGAGGCCATACTCTTCAGTGCTGCAGAAAGAAGAAGAGTCATTAACTATGAAAATGGTAGCTATTCACTTCCGGCCAGAAGTCTGAAACTTTATACTGTACTGAGGAAATCTCATGTGCTTTGCTGCGAGCTCCTTGGAAGCGATACAAATGCAACTAATAAATAATACTGCCCTTTTGCTTTCCAAGATGTAGGAAAGAAAAAGCTGTGTAATGCTCTACTACTTTGTTACACTAGCCAAAGGGCAATCTCTGTATGTTGGGATTCCTGGTGCTACAATTGTGAGGAATTGTGTGTACCATACTGACATAGTATTCAGCCAAGATGGAAATTTCCCAAGGCATGGCTTCTGCACCGACCCAGAACTCTAGAAAGCGAATTGTAGTGTGTGATGTTTTCTCCATTCATCATAGTTTTGTTGATTGCACCATGTTTGGAAAATAATATCCTAAACAACATTCTTCCACCTAATACTTTGAACTTGAAGTTGTGTATCCTTAATGTTTAAACCAAGTCTGTAACAAGCCAAATGTATGTAAGGGGAAAGGTTTTACATTGGTACGGTAGAAATGCAGCTAATTCTTTTCTCTCCTCCCACCCTGCTTGTGTAGGACAACCTACCCATCCCAAAGGAAGTCAATCGCAAAAAGAACGATAAGGTGGAAGCTCCGCTCCTGGCACCAGCAAATCGCTATGGACACCATTTCACCAAAATAAATTACCTCTCCTCTTTTTAATCATAACTCCTCATTTGTATTAAATATGATGTATGGGTGTTGATGAGGTCATCATGGTGTCATATATCGGGAATTGTTTCTGTGTAAATCATACGAAGAAAATTACGGGACTCTGAGCCTTTCTATAGAGAATTACAGTGGGGGGAAAATACGTATCATGAAACCGGTTTATAACCATTCTGACTCAAGTCAAAGCTCTCAGAATTTCACACTGTGAATCCAAGTTTACAAACTTTACAGGTGGGCCTTCAGGCCTGGTTCTACCACAACAATGTCTTCCACTACTCAAAACTCAACAGACCGCATGCAACTGGTAACTTTGCTGCCTCTTCATTTCCATGATTCCGAACTGCTTCTTGCAGAGGCTGAGAGTCCCCCTTTTATTTCATTTTAGATGTAACAAGCCTAGTAGTTTATTTTCATCGATTGTCTGTATATCTCTATATTTTATCCATGTACTCTTTTGATGTATAGAAGTAGTATGAAACTCATGGTTTCCTTGTGGTAAGTGACTGAGATGCTGCCACGGGATTTGAGACACTGATGAATGGTGCTATTTTGGACTTTAAACGTGCTCCTTGGCAAGGTAGCTCTGATGGAGTTATTTTTAATTTCCATGTTCTAAGAAGGTGTTGGTACTTCGTTCTCGTTCTTTAGACTGGACTGACTTGTTTCCTTGTGTCTTCAGTGTGGCTTTCTTATTCAGTGTTGTAGGGTGAGTAATTACTAATACAGTAAGTGCGGAACCGATTCCCACCTGGGTGTGCTCACAAACTTGAAATGGTAAGTGGGAGCAATCACAAAACTGTAATTTGCTACGAGTTCCTTTCTGCCATCCTGCTTATATCATTTGGATAAGGAATAGCAATAATTTTCATACGGTCTTTAGGGGTCTTCTTAATGTTTTTTGTCTTTTTTATTTACTAGGAAGGCTTTTTTTTTTTCCAAAGGGAGGGTTAGCATGTTTTTACATGTCCTCTTAAAATCAATAAGAATTGGCTGGTTTCCCCCCCCTCCCCCAAAAAACGTAATCGTTCCTTTAAATGTATAAAATGACAAACTCTTAAAAAAGCAATGAATAGAATTCCACAGTCTTTCCAATGTGTGGGTTTTACATTTTTGTTCTTGCTCCCAGGGTATTAGGAAACAAAATACAATACAAAATTGTACCATCTCCTCATGGAATGTTGTTGTGTTAGACACAGTCTGGAAGCCCACCTTGATATTTTTTATATAACTCTGTCTTTCAGCTCTTCCTTTGACTGGGCAGGTTTTGACCTGAACTGTTTAGCTTCTGACTGTTAAATACCAATGCATGCACTGCAATTCTTAGTTTTCTTTCCACTTCCTCCTCCTCTTCCTCCTCCTCCTTCCCTATTCTCGTGCGCTTTCTTTCTAGTAGACTAGATAAGCGTCAATTGTGCTGTATATACATATAGCAAGAATCAGTATTCAGCAGTTGTGGCATTTATGTATAGTTGCAGTTGTGTACTGCTGAAAATGTAGGCTTTTGTAACAGTGTGATCTTTAATAATGCACTACAAGTACCCAATGTATTTTAGCTCTTTTAGTAGGATTTGTTCAATAAATATGCAAGCTCTAAGAGTAACTATAACATCCGTGGTCTCTTTTTCTTCTTATCCTGTGTGGACTATTAAAGTGGGTTACGAGAATGAATGTTGAAAAACAAATAATAAAAACAGCACCCACCCAATCCACCGACATTAATCGACAGAATTCCTGAAACCAAAAGCCTTTTGGAAATCGCAGTAGGTGCTATATAGTCTTTTCAAAATGTAAGCAAGGAGGTTCGCTGGGAGAAACATCCCAAAGTCCTGGGGCCATCAGTGTAAAGGCCCTGCTTCTGCGCCTACAATTCAAATTTCCTGAACTGATAAAAATGAGAGGCATGGTCTTGTTCGAATAATACTATAGAGCTGGGGGATGGGCTGCTACAAGGAAAGGTGGTCTCTAGGATATGGGAGCTTGACGAATGTGTACAACTGGGATCCTACGACTTGTCCCTGGATCTCAGCACAAAAATGTGACTGCATATTTTAGTTTTTTTTAAAATGTTTCCAAGATTTATATCCTAGTTAAAAAATAAATTAAATGCAATCACCCCAATCCAAGCATGGGAAATATTTTGCAACCGTGACACCAACTAGACTTCCCAGTGTGCAAAGCATGCCTCCTGTGTTGGATTCTTTCATTCATCCCCCATGCTGTGTTTGCCATTCCTCTTGCTGGATTTGCACATGCAGTAAACGGCTGGTAGGTACCGCTAGCAGTGGCAGCATTGTGTATGCCTGTTTAGGGATGCAGAGAGTGAATCGTTCGGATTACAGATAACAGGAGCCGATGGCTATCTTCACCGAGCAAAAGATTTGCACCCAGTTGTGCAAAACACTTCAGATGATCTATTTACATAGGTTTTTGTCGTCTAAAGGGGAAGTTCTGCACATGTTCAGGATGAAAAAGGAGAGAAATGCCCTGTTGCGCCGTTTGGGCACAGTGCAAAACGAATTAACAGGACACACATTCCCATGTCGGCCTGTCAAGATTCCTAGAAGCAATCTGCCATTTGTGACTTTTGAGTAGACAAGATACATGAGCCCTTGTGATTTCATGATGGTAGTCACTTTGACTTTTGCATAAGCAATTATTTTAACATTTGCTGCTCCGGCAAATAAGTGCACTCAGGGAACAGGCTGACTATTGGGATGGTGAAATGTCACATATATGCTGGTGTTAGGAATAGGGAAACAATTCACATTTAAAGGCGAACTTAACCAAATTTGCATTTTCTGAAACAATATGCAGACAGAAATGCAGCTACATATTGAAATTTACACTTTCCCAAATTTTGCAGCACAGTTCTCCAGCTGAGTAACGTTTACAAAAATGGAAGAGTCCCAAGAATCCATCAGTCTCTGCAGGCAGATCATCTTAACTGGTTTCCAATCCCTGTGGAGGTGTCCATAGAAGTCTCCATGCTTCTAAACCCCACCATGTTGTGATTTCTCCATGGAATCATCACCTCACCTGGCTGAGAAAACCAGATTGAGCATATGACCCATCACATTTATAGGACCACAGGCATTCTTGGCCAGCTCCATGGTTGTTAACGGTAGTTACACTTGGTAAGGAGGTCTTGGCATGAATGTTGAAGACCTCCACCCCTGGAAAGAAAAGCTTGGGTATTCTCAACATCAGGTCCAAGACCATCTTGTATCAGGAGTAGTCACTGGGGTGGTTTAAACATGAACCAGAATCCTCCTTCAATCCCATGTGTATGATATAGGGGGCTAATGCTTTAAATGTGAGCTCTGCTAGATAGGAACTGAGGGAGAGGGTGGGGAAATGGAACCCACACTTTCCCAACCATTGAGCGCTAATGCTGAACCAAGAACCCAAGCTAAACATAACCGAAGCAGGCTAATAATAGCACCTGCCTCTACCCAGGTGCCAATTATGTAACCCCAGGTCAGTCCTCAGGATAACCAACTAGGTGGCTGATACTTTATTATGGACCAGTCTGGTATTTAGTAACAGCACTCAAGACTAAAAGCTTCATTGACATTGCATCCTTGGCTGCAAGCAGGACCAGAAGGGGGGCGGAGGGAAAAATCTCATAGCTTTCAGTTGACCTGTCAGATTCTCAGTGCCTGGGCTTCCTCTGCCCTTTACAACAGTAATCAGCCCCCCCCCCCCCCAGTGTCCCACCATCAAGGCTTATAGCAGCAATAAGAAGTAGCTACAAAAATGGCGTAAAAGAATAGAATCACAGCATCTTCAGGGACACACGTTGCCTCTTATCCCTCTAACTATAGACCTGAGTAGGTGAGAGTCAAGTCCGCAAATCAACATATTCTTCATTTAAGAATACATCCTGAATGCCAAAGATGTCCCTTCAGTTGTTGCTGGACTCCAAATCCCATTAGCCCTGCGTAGCGTGGAGAGCACAGAGGCGGTTGCCCCAGGTGCAAAATAGGGGTAAAAATTTTGACACCTGTTGCTGCCTCAATACAGCTGCATGCTTCCGTCACGGGGCTCCGCTGAAAACGTCTTCTCCATGTGAACTAGGAAGCGACCTCTCTGCACAATAGAACAACTCTTCTTTTCTTATCTCTGTGGCTGTGATCTCCTGGGTGACATGGACATGCAAACTCCATCCATTCTCTCCTCCCCCTCCCCTCCCTATGTACGACCCTGGGCACTGACAATCCACTCTACACCACCAGTCCTGCACAGCATGGCCGATGGTCATGGATAGTTGTAGACCAGCAATATCAGGAGAGCCAAAAATCCCTCTCACCCGCTTCACGTTTTTGTAAAACTACCTTAATCTATATCACATATGCTCAGAGGATATCAAAACCCATTAATGAAAATGCTGCATTCCAAAGAATGGGCTCTTATGTTAGCCAGGATCTTCAAGAGGCTGAGCGGTTTGCAAATAAACACATGCTGACTTCTCATTTCAGAGCATCAGGATTATATGATGAAAAAGAATATCCCTGTTTGTGATGTAAGACAATCTTGAGGTCCCCTTGCACTTGTCTCTTGATATCTCAAAACCTTCTTCTCTGTGTTTACTACTCGTAACCTCAGAGCGTTCCCCTTAAGTCATTTCAAAGCTGTTTAAGAAATTATGCATTTACAAAGAGTCTGATTTTTCCATCTATACATCAGGGGGCGGCTGGTTTTCCCTTCCAGCTGCGGCCCCATGTGCCACATCAAATGCTGGTTTGAAGATTTAAAGAAGTGTTATTAAGGGGGCTGCAACAGGAGGGGGCTGAAAAGTCCCAGTACACGTTAAAACTCCATTTCTCCCTCTCCCTGTCCGTGTGTGCCATATTCCTAAACTCTGTGTAAATGTCATTTTTATTCTATGTGAGTAGCAAAAATGGCAGTATGAACATTTGTTGGATGCTAAGTTCTACATACTTAGACTGTGCACTCACCTTTCAGATTTTCTAGTATAATCACAATAATATACACATGGTCATAGTTCAAGGTTGAGCTTAAACAATTTACCACCTGAGCACAGCTTGGACATGCTTCTACAGTGCTATCGTTATTGGTGCAAACATGAATTTGCACCATTTCCCAGTTCCTCTGGCTTCCTCTTCCTAGATTCCCAATGCATTCTTAATATCTTATCCAAGGTTGTGTATTTTAGAGCTCAAACATCTTGTTATTGAGGCATCATTTAGCAATTTTTTTCAGAGTCAAACCACACATGATAGGTGAGATCTAGGATAGGTGAGATCCAATACTTTAATTTCTGTCTCTTTCCACTATCCTTTATTGCACTTAGCATGACAATATGGAGAGGACATTACACTCAGACCAATTTTGTGTGGGCTGCAGAGCTTTGCAAAATGGATAAAATGTGGATGGGGAACTCTTTGGATCATCTTCTGGGAAAACTGCGTGCAAATTAATTTTACTGCTGTCCCCACTGACCCCTGTGCACACCAGTTGTTACAGTGTGGTTTGCTAGCAAATTCTCACAGCAGAGTTTTATATAGTCCTGTTTCATTTCCCTCTGAGTCATTTTGGCTCCTACGGAGTTCTCCCCTTCCTGTTTGCTTAAAGGCAATGTTTCTGCCCGTGACTCACTAACTCCATTTGTAAAGTCTGCTTGCTGTGTTGAAGTCTGCTCAGAAGCCACACACATTTCCTGCACAATCCTAATTTCCTGTTCAAAACCACCTGGATCCTCTGCACATCTTTAAAATCCGGTGTAAGTTCTCAAACAGATCACACACATCTGCAGCCAGAACTATTTATCCAGAAGTAGAGGAGGCTTTGAGAAACCTCCCGAGTGTGGTAGGTCTCTCCATCTGAATACCACTCTTCTATGTAAACAGCAGTTATCTGAAACTGCAGGTTACTGTAGGAGCAGTAAAAAATTTCCATTGGGTTCTGGAATGTTAATTTAGCCACAGCAGGAAATTATTACACGCCCTGAAACCCTGTTAGTATGTAAGATTTTAGCCAGCAAAGGAAGGAGTCAACTTAGGTGAATTCATGTTGACCTGTGTGTTGAAATATTGTGACTCCAGCAGTTTGGAAGAGATCTTTTCATTAGGACATCAAAGTGGCTTGTGAATCAACATGGCTAGAATGCTTCCAACTTTTGCTAAAAACTTCCCCCAACCCTGGCAGAATGGTGACTTGCCCAGGGAAGCAGATATATAAATAAGTTGAGCAAATACTTGGAGAGGTGAGACGCACTCATTTCTGAATGCTGCCTTTCTGCTTTGACTAATCTGAGCTTGCAGTTGTGCCCATAATTACAATTAGGCTGGACACATGCAATATTGGTATGACAGAGGCATTGTTGATCTACACACACACACACACACACACACACACACACATATATATATATATATATATATATATACACACACACACACATATATATATGCACATATACACAGTGCTCTTTCTGTGATGCTTTTCACTGGTGCAGAGTAACCTTTTTTTTGCTGCCCACTCCACTTTTATCAAGAGACGTGTACCAGCACCTCATTTTTCACACACAAAAGCACTACATAGATGTTAAGTTGTGGGTGAACATATCAGATGACACAGCGATTCTTCAGACAGCTCTTGTTTATTCACAGGCCAGAACAGAACTGAACTGAAGGGTTCGGCCAGCCTGCTTATATAGAGCTCCACTACAATGCAACAGTAACAATTTTCTGTAACTATCCAATCACTGAACCTCACTTTCAATTCCTTATTTGCATAAGTGGACCTGAGTGAAAACTATCTACAGTATCCACTGCTGGCCCAGGGTAAGAACTTCAGTACATAACAATAGACATAACTATGGATCATTCACATGGTGCTAAACCATAGTTTCTATGCAATGTTGGCTAATGCAAACCTTTTTGCAGAACTTTCCCCCCTAACATAATGCATTTCATATATTCCTTTCACTAATATGTGCACTTTTATGTACACTTTCTTCCAGTACATGCATTTTGGTATATATTACTTTGCTGGAGAATGGCACTGCAAAATTAGGAGAGCTTCAGGTGTCAAAGTATGGCTGTGCTTTGGTTTGCATATTGTTTGAAAATTGTGGATTTGCCTTTAAATGAGAACTAGAATCAAATTTCTCCCACATTTGGCTTCTTATACTATAAAGGATGGATCGCCAACATGGTTATTGTAGGCACACAAGAATCCGCAGACATCTTCCCTAATGTCCACAAGATCCCCTCCCTCTGGGAAAAATAAGCTTGAAAGAAGCCTTCTACAGTAGTCAATAGGATAGATTGCAGTGTGTGCTTGGTTGTGGTTTGTGTGCAGTTCCTGCAAGTTTCTCCAGTTTTGCAAACAGGCTGGTCCTTGTTACGGTATTTATTATTATTATTCATTACAGTTATATACGGCCCTTCAGCAAAAGATCTCAGGATTGTTGACAAGATAAAAGCACAAATAAATAGTTAAAACAGAATCAACTAAACAATAACCTCCCTCCCACAAACACATGTAGAAGGCTGTAGAATATCAATCAGCCAAAAGCTGATATTATGGAGTCTATAGTCTTCTAAATTTTGCTTCAGAGCCTCATGTTAAATTCCCAGCATGATGCCTTAAAAATCAGCTCTGATGGTTAGCTATAAAGTGCTTTCTCTAACATATTCCTCTTTTTTGCAGACAGTTGCTTTCTACAGATCAGATCTGCATTTGTTTATTTATTTGGTGACTTTTAAAAGTTGTGTCCTGCCTTCTCACCAAATGGTGTTCAAGGTGGCCGACAGTAAGATTCAGAGTGAAATGTAACGTAGCAATCAAAATGTAAAAAACACACCAAATGACGCTCTTGAGACTAGAAAATGTGTTCTCTTTCTGCATTAATAGACCAAAGGAAGGGAGGACTAAGAGTTTAAAATTCTTTAAGATCTTCAAAACCTAAAACTCATTAGAGCTTGGATGCAAACGAAGAATGAGTGCATGAGAAGCAGTACTAACTGATATTGTTCGTGACAATTGCCAAGATTTTCCTCTCCCTTCCCTTTTGGCACCAGGCTTCTGCAAGGCTGCTGTTTACTTGAATGTGATTAACCTTGTGTTCATAGATCTCTCAAACTAAATGAATAATTATTTGGCTGGGTGGGAATGTCAATGTCCTGTTATGGTGTCTCTCGCTAAGGGCCTGCTACTTGCTTTGGTGAGTGCAGAAGAAACCCAGTCCTTGTTTGGAAATTCTGGTGTCAAGGCAATAGATGCAACCCTGATCAAGTTACAATCTGGGGGAAGCTTTGCCAACAATTTCTTTTGAGGCAGAAGTCCCTCCTTTTGTATTTGTGTGTTTGTATATGAGAGACAGACAAATAGTGAGCAAAGAGCAAAGAAAGAGCAGGGCCGGAGCTACCATTAGGAAGAGTAGAGTGGCTGCCTCAAGTGGCAGATACTGGGATGGTGGGCAGAGGTAGAAGCAGACCCCTGTCCTTCCTCCTGAGTTCCCAAGCCATTCATCTATGCTGGAGGCAGGGATGTAAGAAGGCATTCTTCTGTCCTGTATTTGTCCTGTGCAGCTCTGTTTCCATTCCACTGCAGTTCGCCTTCAGCCAAAAGCTACATTATTCGTCCCGCTGTCTGCTGTGGCAAAATTATGCAACTTACATAATCAATTACTTCATTATATTGTCTTTACATTATTCCAACCCATTTATTTCAATGCAAAGGAAATGCAACGCAATGGCGGGGAAACTGTAAGCAACTTAATGTGTTGTTAGAAGACTGAAAGCAACAACAAAACAACGACTACTGATTATATTCACAGGATTGATTTCTGTTCTGGATATGGGATGAATAAGCAAACACTGGCAATTTGTGCTCTCGTTTGCATTTTGTCAGAATTCTCCCGTAGTTGAAGAACACCCTTAGTTCACGGACAGAACTAGGTGTGGCATGGAACCTACTTTGTGCCCCTACATTAGCCTCTTGCCCTCAGGTGTGGTTCAAGACACTGTCTCATCCACCAGTGCTCAGGTAAGAGTCAAGTTCTAGTCCAGTTAGCTGGAATGGGGAGCAGTGCCATCACGTCCTTCATGCCAGGCAGAAAATGTCTCGGGCAATGTAAAGAGACATGATGGATCTTAACAGTGCAAACACTGAAATCTAGAAGACACCCTGTTAGAGGATCATTCTACAGGACTGAACCAATGAAGCTAAGGCTTGCTTTAATTAATTAATTTATATCCTGCCTTTTCCTCCCAAAGGAGCCCAGGGCAGCAAACACATTGGTGATTTAAAAATATACCTTTGGAAATAACATTAAGACATCCAAAACACCACACTCCTGCTGCTAATAATTTCGTGGCTACCAGGAATAGTACCTCTTAACCTTCAAATGCCTGGTAAACCGGAATGTTCCTCTTTCCTCTTAAAAGTTCCTCCTGAAAGTTAGTACTGAGGGAGAAATACCTCACCAGGGAGGGCATTTCACAAGTGGAGAAGCGCCACCAAGAAGGCCCTGTCATGGGACAACACCAACCAGACATACGCCTAGGGCCTAGGCCTTACGAACAGGGCTTTCAATGGTGTTTACTGCCAGGAAAGTGGGTATGAGACTGCAGCCCCTCTCTCTCTCTCTCTCTCTCTCTCTCTCTCTCTCTCTCTCTCTGTGTGTGTGTGTGTACAAAAAAGGACTTAAAAGGCAGAGCCATCATAAATGGGAAGAACAAGGCGATGGAGCCCTTGCAATATCCAAGTCCCTGCTGACTTCTGCCAACCAGAGTGGAAGGTGAGGGGTGGGGACATTTTCCTCTGTTTTTTTGCTACACTGACACAATAGAGTGTTTTGGGGACTAGCCCCCTCAGGGGATCAGCCAGGTTTTGGCTCCTGAAGCTCCCAATGCCCTGCCCTCAAACAACCCCTTGGGCTCTTTGATACTGCCAGCAGGAGGATATTGTCCTCCTTTAAGTCCAATCAAGTCTATAGCACATCCTTTGCTATCTAGAGAGGATCCTTTCCATGCCTGGTGTATCAATATTATTTGGCCACTTCTGTCCCATTATTTGCTTCTTATGCAACAACAAATACTGTAAAAACCTAGAATAAACACTGTCTGCCCTCTGACCACTTTTCCAAGAAACAGTTCAAGTATTTTCCAAAAAAGCAGCAGCAATGTAGGAAGTTTTCCAATTTGGCATTGCTAGCATGCTAGGCATGCCAAAGGTTTTGTCCTACTTGCTGGGGTCAGAAATGCACACTGTACAGTGTGGGCACATTACCACTCCTCCCTCATGGCTTATGTAAGCGATGTTTGTCGCGGATGAAATACTGTAACCATAAGGCTCAGAGCACTTCGCATAACTTCATTGCGATCTTCTTCTTGTCAAAAACAATTGCTTTTGACTGATTATAAATGCAACATTCCAGAACACTTGCTTATTACCATCCATCATTTATATAACCCTTTTATACGGGTTCCACAGCCCATTTGCTGCCTGTTCTTTCTACTACCAGGTAAGAAAGGTACAGAGGATGACTTGAAGTTTACAGCATGCTATTATTTGAAGGAGAACTACCTGAAAATGATTCACAGGTGGTATTTAACTCCGAGTAGGCTTGCTAAGATGCATAAGTCTGAATCAGATAAGTGCTGGAGATGCAAAGAGGCGGAGGGACTTGTGGTGGACTTGTAAAAGGGTAAAAGAGAACTGGGAAATGATCCATAATGAATTGAAAGAAAAATGTTCAAAAGTACTTTCCACCCAAAACCAGAGTCTTTTCTTTTGGGGATAATTCATACTGAAATTCCCAGGTGTCAAAAAAAGGTTATTTATGTATACTACTACTGCGGGTGGCGCTATGGGTTAAACCACAGAGACTAGGGCTTGCCGATCAGAAGGTCGGCGGTTTGAATCCCCGTGATGGTCCCTGCTCCTGCCAACCTAGCAGTTCGAAAGCATGTCAAAGTGCAAGTAGATAAATAGGTACCACTCCAGCGGGAAGGTAAACGGCGTTTCCATGCCCTGCTCTGGTTCGCCAGAAGCGGCTTAGTCATGCTGGCCACATGACCCGGAAGCTGTACACTGGCTCCCTCGGCCAATAAAGCGAGATGAGCGCCACAACCCCAGAGTCGGTCACGACTGAACCTAATGGTCAGGGGTCCCTTTACCTTTACTACTGCGGCCTGTGTTTTGTTAACCCAAAAATGGAAAACAAGCAAGGTCCTAACTAAAGAAGAATGGCAACTTGAGTTGACAGAATATGCACAACTCACAGACTTAAACATATAGAAGAAGAGAAGAAGAAGAACATACGTTTAAAGAAGATTGGAAAATGTTTATTGAATATATGGAAAATAATTGTGCACAGCTGGAAATGCTGGCATTGTTAAGATGAACTCAGCAGTGTAAACAAGTTTTGATGGATGCAGTAATGGAATACAGAATGGTATAGTTTTCGTAAAATATGCATGGATTTATGATATGTAAAATGAACCATGGAAAGAGAAGAAGGGAAGTCACTGATATTTTAAGGATGTAAAATGAGTATTTTAAATTGTAAAACAGAAAATTTTATAAAAATTATATATATGTATAAGAAATTTAGAGGAGATTTTAGGGCAGTGCGAGCAGTTCGGATGCACTAGGTGCCGTGCTGCAGGGGGCGCCACAACAACCCTGTAGAACAGCGCAAGAGAGGCAGGGAGGGACGGGTTATAGTGTTGCACAGGGTGCCGCTGAATTTTGAGAGCCCTCAAAATCCGCCACTGGCAAATATCATTTATCTGTGGGTGGGGAACTAAATCTAGCCCCCTTCTTTCTAAGTAGAGAATAAGTGCTGTCACCAGCCATCCATCTGGGGCTATGCAGACATGGCCCCAATATCCAGATCAAGCCAGGGTCCACTTGTACAACACCAGCATATATGCTGAGTGCCGCATTCAGCTATGGATAGGTGCAATAAGAAACACGTTTTCGTTTGCATATGCCGAAACCGGATTGGGGTTAATGGTAAGAGTAATATCTAATCACTGTGGCAAGTAGGATATGCTATTCAAAATATTATACCACTATATATTTTTTAAATATACTTTTATTATTTTTTTAGAAAAATCGCGTGGGTGTGCAATAAAACTCTATAATGTTCACAGTATTAAAATGTCACTAATAGAAAATATTGGTTTCTCATATATAAGAAATTAGCATTTAAGCTAATTATTTATTAGAATTAGCATTTAGGCTAATTTCTTTATCTTGCAGATTCAAATTTGATTGGGGTACCGGGCTGGTGTGCTTCTTTAAGAGGTTTCTATTCTGATGCTCAGACACGACACAGGTTGTTGCTGGCATCCGTCTGTCTCGAGAGACAATGGAGTGCACCTCCGGGTGTAAAGTCAAACCGCTGCATTAGCAGCACTGAAGTGGCCTCCCCTGGCCAGTGTGTATGGAGGTCCTGGGCTTGCCCAGATGACAAGACCTCCCTCTTGGCCTATGGTCAAAAGGAAAGCAAAGCAATGCATTTGGCACCAGCTTGGCTGCAGGAGTTGTTAGATGGATGATACAATTTGGTTAGGGTTTACTCCTTAGCCTCTTCTTCTCCCAAAGATATTGCCCCAAACAGTGGAGGTTTAGGACCAGAGTTTTCCTTCTCCTAGATGGACTACCTTCCTAGGTTGATGAGCCCCATCTGGCCCTCACTTCCCTCTACAGCATGTGCAGAAACCACCTTCTTGACCATTGGACCCACGATCGGTCTTCACCAGTGCCTGTCTTTGCCTGCAGGGAAGTCCCATGTCCCATGTCCCAGGAGATCATCAGGAGTAGGAATGTCAGAAAGTGCTCAGATCAAATCAATGACTTATTAAGCACTTCTTGAGACTTACTCACTGTTAAGTTGTGGGTGAACATATCAGACGACACAGCGATTCTTCAGACAGCTCTTGTTTATTCACAGGCCAGAACAGAACAGAACTGAACTGAAGGGTTCAGCCAGCCTGCTTATATAGAGCTCCACTACAACACAACAGTAACAACTTTCTGTAACTATCCAATCACTGAACGTCACTTTCAATTCCTTATTTGCATATGTGGACCTGAGTGAAAACTATCTACAGTATCCCCCTGCTGGCCCCGGGTGAGAACTTCAGTACATAACACCCACACTGTTTTAGGAATGTCAGTCTAAACCTTAGTTCAAAGCTTGACATAACTAGGTTGTGCAAGAACCAATTTTTAATGAAAGATAAAACTATTCTGTAAATATTATTTGCAGGTATTGCACACATGTCCTGCTCGTGAGCTTCAGCAGGCATCTGGTGTGGAGAAGAGTCCTGGACTAGAGATGGAGATGTTGGAGTACAGAATTCTTCCTCCCCTCTTGTTTGCTAATGTCTAACTGAGCATATATTGGGCATTTTGCTTGCTGTGTTTTCAAAATAATTCACAACCCCATAGAATAGTGTCTCTTCTCCGGGACTACAGATGATTTTAAACATATGCCAGTTATGTGAAGAGGAGCATATTCAAGAACGGCAATGGCCTCACTAAACATCGTGCAGCTACTGATTGTGCTGCACAGAACCGCAACCCTAAAAGCCCTCCCAAAGGGCTACTAAACGGCAAGACAGGCCACCAATGAGATGGAAGATTTTTTAAAAAATCTGTATGATTACATCATCAGAGCATAGTTTCATTGGCTGATGCTGTTTCTGAAGGCAGGGTGCTGTTACCTAGCAACGTCTGAGAGGCTATGACGAAACCCTGTTTTAACACTTTCTGTTGTTTTGTAACAGTGACCTAGTTTTGCTTTATAGGTCGTTTAAAAATGCAACATTTCCAATTGAAATGGGATTTTTAATTTCTGCACACAGAACATCACATTGCAGCTCAGTTCCGGAGAGTTCTCTGTAGGTTTGGGCACTAACATCAATAGGCTGAGAAAAAATACCATACCCTCCAACATTTCTCTGATGAAAATAGGGATGTCCTATTCCATAATGATAATAATTTTATTATTTATACCCTGCCCATCTGACTGGGTTGACCCAGCCTCTCTGGGAGGCTTCCAACATATATAAAAGCATAATAAGCATTAAAAATACTTCCCTATACAGGACTGCCTTCAAATAACTTCTAGAGGTTGTATACGTACTTATCTCCTTGGCTCGCATCCCCACGTTTAATATTGTTTCTGCCTGCAAAAGTTTTGGGGCAGACATACTGCTTGGTTTCCAGTTGGTCTCATAGCTTCCTGCTGAAACCCAGTAACTTTTCATACCACAAATGTCCTGGGGTGGGGTAATTTTGTGTGTGTGTCACGCTTTTGTGCTATACCACAATCATGCTCCCCCAGACAACAACAATACAATAACATTGATGAAGCACTGCAGAACAACTAATAAAGGGAGGAATGATGTGTAGACTGTCTAGTATAAATCTACCCCTGAGGTATTGCTCAGTCAGTAGAGCGTGATCCTCTTAATTTCAGGTCGTGGGTTCGAGCCCCACGCTAGACAAAATATTCCTGTTGGTTGTGAGGAAATCACTGACTTTCCATTTCCATTCCATACTGAAAGTATGGCCGTCAACCAGAATTTTTTATTTCAGGTGGTGGCAATCTATCTGGTTAAAGTTCCCTATTCTCCTCACAGACCTACAGTTTACAAGGAATAAAATATGAGTGTTCAGCCAGTGATTTTTTATGGCGTTAATTACTATACAGTTTGCCTTGAAGGAAAAGAAATGTGCTTGAGAAATGTATTCCTTCATGAAAGGACCATAAGTTGACGCAAACAATTTCTTAATCAGCCCCTAAAATTAAAGTTGTAAACTTTATGTCAGTTTTCTGTCAGCTGTTCTGTATCATCTCAGCAAAGCAAAACTTTGAAATGCTAACACATTTGTTTACTTTAAGCCCAGAACTGCTCCAGTGAAGTGAAAAACAGACAGGAAATGTATGCTCTGAGGAATATATGCTTTGAATATTTGGCTTAAAATAGCTGCTATTGATTCAATCTGTGCACAGATTAGTATGAAGCATTTAAAATGGCTGCAGTTTGAGGAGGATGTTTGCTAAAGCAGTGGTTGTCAAACTTTTTTCTCTGGGCCACGCTTTCAGAATAAAAAATTGCTCGAGCCACAGCGAATTTTTAATTGATAAGAAATGCATTGCAAAACAAAAATAAACAACTCCACTTCCCTAGGGAAATCCAGCTTTGATTTATTAAGCATTGGATCAGACTTGGCTGATAGACTAATTGTACCACTATCAACAATTAAGAAACAAAAGAATACTGAAGGGCAATAAAAGGCAAACATATAAGAACAGTTGGGGATGGAGGTGGGCTGTGTGGTTTCTGTGTGAATTATATATCAGCCATGCTGTGATCCCCTCACCAAATTTCTGAAACCATATATGCAGAAAACGCTGCATACAAAACGATCTGTGGGACGGAAAGCAAAGTTTCAGCATTTAAACATCAGGCCAATTCTCAACACACTTGTGGGTAAGAGCCTAATTGAAATGAATGGGGCTTGCTTTGGCAGGCTGTTGGACGATCGCAGCTACAATCTTCCTCCGGCAACACTTTAATAAATGCTTCAGAATCTCATTTATTCCGACAGATAAAACTTCACAGGCATTATATTACATGTTCAGCCAACCAGACTGCCAGATCTGATTGCACGTAAGCCAGCTATTATGGAAACTCAGCAATAATTTGGCCAGAATCCCTCTAAACAGGTAGATAATCTTTCCAACTGGAACAGAGAAATAAAATATGTTTTTGCTTGAACAAACCTTTTAGACAGCAATTTTTGGCTCAAAATACCGGTGCTAAAAGTAAAATACAGAACCATTTTGCCTGAAGAAGAGCTGCACTGTGCTCAAAAGCTGACAAATGTTTGCTGCTGGTGTTTGATCTAGATCCTATGTCTTGCTGGAATCGTTGTGTAGGCAGACCATCGTGCTTCAACAGACAAGGACATGTTCAAACATAATAACAAGGATGATTTTACCAGGGGGTAACTAGCTGTCTCGAAGAGTTTGGTTAGTACTTATACTTTGGTAAGTATACAGGCCTTTTTTTCAGCCAGAACTCACCAGAACACAATTCCGGCACCTCTCAGGTGTGCGCCATTGCCATTGTAAGAGAACAAGGGAGGCATTCATGGTGCTTTCTGGCACCTCTTTTTCTAGAAAAATAGCTCTGACTAAGTATACTTAGTAAGTAAACGTAAAGGAGGCAGGTGGCGCTGTGATCTAAACCACTGAGCCTCTTGGGCTTGCCAATCAGAAGGTCGGCAGTTCGAATCTGCACAACGGGGTGAGTTCCCATTGCTCTGTCCCAGCTCCTGCCAACCTAGCAGTTTGAAAGCACACCAGTGCAAGTAGATAAATAGGTACTGCTGTGGCAGGAAGGCAAATGACATTTCCGTGCACTCTGGTTTCTGTCACAGTGTACCGTTGCGCCAATAGTGGTTTAGTCATGCTGGCCACATGACCCAGAAAAGCTGTCTGTGGCCAAACGCCGGCTCCCTCGGCCTGAAAGCAAGATGAGCGCTGCAACCCCATAGTCACCTTTGACTGGGCTTAACCATCCAGGGGTCCTTTACTTTTATCTTTCCTTAGGAAATATAAACACCTCAAACAAACAGACTTCTACTGAGATCCTTAAAACTTGGTCCGCATTATTGGAGAGCCAGATGATGTGTCCAATGTGACATCTTGCCTGATCAGTAACTTGAGCAAATCATCAGAAATGCAAAATATTTCAGATTATGGTCATAATCATTACTTGCATAAAATAGCAAAATAGAGCAAATTTGTATGGTGTCTGGTACAAGTGGACGCATCAGGAAAAAGAGTCACAAAAGTAAAATTCCTATTGCTTTAAATTTAATGGAACAGAGCTGGTCCAAAATATTTTGCTACCTGAGGAAAACTAGTAAATTTAGAAATTATTACTACAATTTAAAGAGAAATGTAACACCATAGTGAATAAATCTCCATACCTGCTCAGTCCAGGGGTGTTAACTTTAATGGGCAATTTCAAGGTCCCTGCTCTCCCTACTAAGGGTTCTTCTAGAGCAGGGTTTCCATACCCTCCAACATTTCTCCAATTAAAATAGGGATGTTCTATTCCATATTCTGACCAAACTGTGGGAGGCAGTGGAAGACAGGAGTGCCTGGCGTGCTCTGGTCCATGGGGTCATGAAGAGTCGGACATGACTAAACGACTAAACACACACACACATTCCATAATAATATTATTAATGATGTTTTTTTATTTAGGTTGCCCAAGCCGCTCTGGGCAGCTTGCAATGTATAAAAAGGCATAATAAAACATTAAGCATTTACAAACTTCCCTATACAGGGTTGCCTTCAGATGGCTTGGTGGTCGGATAACTGCATACCCTCCAACATTTCTCTGATGAAAAAGAAAAGTAGGACATTCTTGGATCAAATCAGAAACCGGGACAGCTTCTGCAAATCCGGAACTGTCCCTGGAAAAAAGGGACACTTGGAGGATCTGGGATTCCCAAACTTGGGTCTCCAGCTGTTTGTGGACTACAATTCCCATCTTCCCTGACCACTGGTCCTGCTAGCTAGGGATGATGGGAGTTGTAGTCCAAAAACAGCTGGAGACCTGAGTTTGAGAAACCATGTTCTAGAGTTTGACTGAACAGCCCGTCCAGTAGAGAACTGCCTTCTCTACAGTAGGGCACACAGTCAGCCTATAAAAGTTGCAGACCTTTCCCTGTTTTTGGTAATGAACTCAAATCAGTCTTAAGTTAAAATAGGTTGCTCAGTGAGTCAGCTGTATGGGAAGAACTGGGTGGGTCATTCCTGCATAGGAAAACAATAGACCCTTCAGTCACAGGAAGTTTACAAATGCTTAGAGCTACCCTTGTACTCTGAATGAATAATGTTTCAGCACTCCCTATTCTGGGTGCGTTTCTCAAACTTAATTGGAGGTTTTCTTTGTTGCTATGGCATAGATTCCACCACTCCCCATCGCTGTGTACAACATATTCTATACGCTTGTGCCACCTTGTGGCATTCACTTAGATTTACACCACCTACTGCAACTCATCTGATAACTCAATATTTTGATGTGTTCAGTCTTCAACTGCATTCTTTCCAATGTTATCTAGAGTTGACTGTGCAAAGCAAGGACCCTGGGGTTAAATGACAACAAATCTGCTCTCAGGAGGAATGTTTCTGGTATACTTGGTGCAATATATATGTGTCTATATCTACTGGGTTGTGGTTTTTTTGTATTTTTACTGTTGCTACGATAATTGCTTTTGTTTCTGATGTTTCTGATCTGTTTTATATTTGTTTTGTGATTCTCTTTTGTAGGCTATCTTGATAATTTAGATTAATAACATTATGTGGTGTGTGTGTGTGTGTGTGTGTGTGTGTGTGTGTGTGTGTAATTTCTTCAATTGTAGCAAGGCAGCTTTGATTTCCAAGTCCTGTGGATTTGTTTCATGTGCAATCAGTTCAACTGCCATGTAGGTAACTGGAAATAACAAATTACGTACAGTTATGGCAGTTCTTGGAGTTCCAGGAGTCATCAAGATCAAAAATAGAATTTTATATGTCCATAAACCAGTTGCTTCTCAGCTGATGCTGTGAAACAGATGCTGGAAGGCTTAAATGAAGATGCTTCTTCCCTTTACCACTCTTTTCCATTTTACTGCACTTCAGCTCATGTAATTGGGTTTGTTGATTTTGTATATGATTTTGTATACAGTAGTGAGTTTAGATACTTATCACCGGCTCTCAACCCTAACTCAGATAAGCAGTGAAGGTTCCTCTTAGAAATACACTCCTGCATATCTACGTATAGTTAGGAAAACCCACCTGCTGTATTTGATTTCTACTTGTTGCAGGACTGTTATAATAGGATTAAGAGGGAATTATTGTACTATATATATATATATATATATATATATAAAACCCAATACAATAAGAATAGAGATCTTGGAATGTGGAGATTTCATGGACATAAAATTGTGAATCTGATCTAGCACAAAGAAATATGGATCTGTAAGTCTTGGCACCCAAAATGAAAGGTATTGCTTCTGGGGAAAGTACTTTTGAGTGGGAAAGTACTGTAAAACTGTGAACTCATTCTAGGAAGATGGTGCCTCTGAGCTCCTGAAGGAAAAGATTCAGCCAAGCACTGCCGCTGAAAAGAAGGAAAATGAAAGTCTCAACTTCTCTTTCTGGAAAGCCACAAAACTGCAAATTGTTCTTCTAGTTTGATTTTTTTTATTTCTAGCCTGAGCCATAGGTTCTTGCTCAGTCACAGGAAGTGACTTGAGGATTTTGAAACATACTTTCGTTGCCATGCTAAAGACATAGTCTGCCGTGGTAACAACTTCTTCTTGTTCGTTGATTCATTATTTTGGGGCGGCCTTAAGCAGTTAATTAGTTCATTGCTTAGATCACATGTAGAGCATGCAATTAGGCATTCTGGGCATAGTTGCTTTAAAGCCAAACGTGTTGATCTTGATGAGCTGTCTTTTGGGGGGGGGGAATAAAACTTCATTTGCCTCAGAGGACAGGCACTGTTCTTCAGGTCCCCAAAGGAATTAGAAGGGAATTATACATAGAGAGGGATTTTGCACTAATTCTTTTGGGTTGGGGGGGGTGGATTTGGAATTTTGGTTATTTTGGTTGAATTATTCTGATTGCAGGATTGCAGGAGGTACACTCTAGGAGGCTAAGGCAGGCAAGGACCCACAGCCCAGGTGGGGCTCACTAGCTCAGGGAGGAGGTGTGTGATTCCTCAGCTGGAGTAGGCTTAGAATGGGTCACATGCCTTGTCAAGCCCAGATACTGCAATGAACATGCAAGACTGCATCCTGGCCAGGCCTGCGCCCCATTCTCCATTCTGTCCTGTATTCCTTGCATGCAGCACTGCTTCTGTTCCACTGCGGTTTGTCTTCCACCCTAGACTATGCCATTCGTCACACTGTCTACCATGGCAAAATTGCATATTTTACATATTTTCTGCAATTAATTGTGTAAATTATGTTGTCATTACTGTTATGTATTGAAGTACCCCTGGCCACCAGGGGTATTGTGTATATAGTTTTCACTCAGGTCCACATAAGTTAATTTAGGCAGGAACCCCTGAGCTGTTGTTGTTAGAGTGTTGACAGTCAGCTGCCTATAAAAGCAGTCCGGCTGAGCTGTTTGCTGTTCAGTTCAGTTCCAGCTTACTTATAAAGAACTACTTGGAGAAATCTCTGTGTCGTCTGCTATGTCCACCCACTACTTAATAATTACGTTATTCCACACCATTCATTTCAACGCAAAGGAAATGCAGTGTGAACTGAAAGCAACAACAGCAAATACTGAACAGGTTTACTGGATTGATGTCCATTCTAGGCATTAGACAAATAAACAAATGCTGGCAATTTCCACTCCCGTTTGTTCTAATCAAATGACATACAAAAATTGCATTATGTTAGGGGAAATGACTTAGCAAAATTGTGTAGATTTGGCAAAACTGCCTACAAAAATGTGTCTATAAGGAGAAATTCACACTACAGTGGTACCTCGGGTTACATACGCTGCAGGTTACATACGCTTCAGGTTACAGACTCCGCTAACCCAGAAATATTACCTTGGGTTAAGAACTTTGCTTCAGGATGAGAACACAAAGCGTGCTCCGGCGGCGCGGCGGCAGCAGGAGGCCCCATTAGCTAAAGTGGTGCTTTAGGTTAAGAACAGTTTCAGTTTTCAGTTTCCGGAACGAATTAAGTACTTAACCCGAGGTACCACTGTAACATGCTAATGAATGAAGGACCTTGTTTAAAAAAAATGGCATTCTGATGTGAAAACATGAAGAACTGAATGTAAGATTGAGAAACGGAGAAAAATTAATACTGACAAATTCAGATGGGCGGCATATAAATAATAAAATTACTATTATTATTTGCCATCCTTAGTACTTAATTCTAAATGTGCATCTATATGTATAATTTTACCATGCAAATTTTATGCAAATTCATGTCCCTTTTGTCCTTTTCTAAGGATTTGAATCCAGGTATCCTCAGCGCTTCTCCAACACTATTGACTATGCCACACTTGTTGTTTCTGCAGCTGTATATTCTGAGGGCTTTCTGATGTCAGCTTGCCAAAGGCAACTTCATCTTGCACAGTGCATGTATATGGGTTTAATTATCTTATTTTCTTTTAAAACCTTATTGATTTTTACATGAAGATGGATAGCTTGGTTAACAGTACAGAAAATTGCAGAGCGGGAGAAAAGAAAGATGTGGCAGCCATCTTTCTAATTGTTCATCGTTATTGATCAGTTTGCAAGGCAGAGAGCTTAAGAAACCTGACCTTCAGTAAACCTTTCGACTTTCAAAATGATTCTTGGTTTAGAAAAGCTATTCTTAAGGACATTTTGAGAAGAGACAAATTAAAGTAACCATATTTTTAATTTGGTGTTCTTAGCATTGCATGGCAGCCCAAATTCAATTTTTGAAGCTTTCCTGATCACTGTCTTCATTCTAAGATAAGTATCACCTGTTAAATCTGCCCATTAGGAGCAGATGCCAGGCCAGTAAGCGGCAACCTCAGAGGACAAGCCTGTTGACTCAAAAGTAAGATCTACTGTGTTCAGTGAGATTTACTTCTATATAAGTATGCATAGGATTGCAACTTAAGTTTTTGATCTTTTTTAAAGTCTTTTAATTGCAGCTGAAATCCAAGAGAGTTTAAAGTATGGTCTGATTTTACAGTGTTTTCTCCGTTTGTGTTATAGATGCGACATAAACTTCACTCTTCTTGAAATGCTTATTATTTTAGGCATGGTAGAAACTCTGATAATAAATATTATCAAAGCTCTATGAGATTCCATCGTTTTAAGAAAGCCAGGTATCAGACCTTCCAAGTGTCCCTCTTTTCCATGGACAGTCCCAGATTTACAGAAGCTAGCCCAGTTTCTGATTTAATCCCGGAATGTCCCGCTTTTCCTTAGGACATCCTTAAGTAACTATACAAACTTTAGAAGACATCTGAAGGCAGCCCTGTATAGGGAAGTGTTTTAATGTTTAATGTTTTATCGTGTTTTTAATGTTCTATTGGGAGCTACCCAGATTGATTGGAGAAACTCAGCCTGAAGTGTGTGGTGTTGTTGTTTAGTCGTTTAGTCGTGTCCGACTCTTCGTGACCCCATGGACCAGAGCACGCCAAGCACTCCTGTCTTCCACTACCACCCGCAGTTTGGTCAAACTCATGTTCGTAGTTTCAATAACACTGTCCAACCATCTAGTCCTCTGTCGTCCCCTTCTCCTTGTGCCCTCAATCTTTCCCAGCATCAGGGTCTTTTCCAGGGAGTCTTCTGTTCTCATTTCCTTCAGAATGGATAGGTTTAATCTTCTTGCAGTTCATGGGAGGAGTATAAATAATAAATTGATAATGGTGATCATTTTATATATGTATGTTGGAAGCAGCCTGGAGTGGCTGGGGCGACCCAGTCAGATGGGCAGGTTATAAATAATAAAATTATTATTATTATTATTATTATTGAATAGGAAATCCCTATTTTCATTGGAAAAATGTTGGAGGGTATGAAATATGTGATTACATCATAGCAGAACGTATTATATTAAGTGCTTGAGTGTTTAGTATTCCTATATGTCAAATGGCCAGACGTTTTCTGGAAAGCCTTCCACCCTCTTAATTCTTTCCTGTCACTCCTGTCATTCCACTTTTACATTCACACTCCTAAGACTGGGATGGGTCCTGTTAGTCTGTTGCAACCAAAACATCAAAGAATCTGGTGGCACCATTAAGACCAACCAACTTATTATTATGCCACAACAAGGCAGCTTTCTTGGACCGCACAATCCTCCAGGTGCTGTTTTTGCACCAGTCCAGAAAAGTTCCTGCCACAACAAACGTGACAAAAGCCTCTCTCAGGCGCAGCAAAATTCTCTTTGCTGATCTCTCTCTCCCTCTGCGCCCCCGCCGTTTTGTCACTCCACATGCACATCAGCCAATCCCCGCGCTTCACCCCGCCTCCCTCCAGCCATGTGCCCAATGAGCACGGTCCGCCTGTCATCCGTTTTGGGAAGAGAGAGAGGGGCGGACAGTTGGGGGCGTGGTTTAAGGGCTATGAATTTTGCATAGGGAGATCGATACCGACGGCGGGTTGGGAGGCGAAACGGTGGGCGGGGGGAGGAGAGGTGAGAAAAGACGGGCGCGCTGCGATTGGCTGCGACGGGGATGCCGGCTGAGCTCTGATTGGCCCAACGGCATGAGCTGCTGGACCGGGTGAGCGCAGCAGAAGGAACAGAAGCAGAGCTGGGGGAAGAAGGAGCGGGTCGCGCGTGGCCGGAGTCCGGGGGATCTTCGACGTGGCGCCGAACCGTCGCTCCTCGCAGCCCGGGATCCTGGTAAGCGTACGCGGCCTTTTTGCCCGCCCGGGGAAGCGGGCCGGACGCACCGAGAGATGCTCTCTTGCTTGGGTCACCCGTGGAGATGCATCCCTGACTTTCCGCGCGTGAGCCTCTCGCCCGTGAGCATCTCTCGCTTCGCCCACGGGCGGCTAATTCTCGGTACCCGAAAAAGTGTGCCGTTTTCACACGTTACGTTTTCACGTGCCCGCATTCTGAGCCTCACGTGTGGAAACGAGCCCGGGCTTGTGGAAACGGGGAACGCGAAGAAAACAGCCCCCCCCCCCCCCGCGCAAACCTATAACATTGGATGTTCAGATTTGAAAGCAGTGGGCCGATTGAAATCCCCCCCCCCCAATGAACCCGAGGACAGGCAGCATGTTTGTTTTATGTATCGAATTCATTGTTATCCTACTGCATTTATATCTCAGCCTGCCTCCAACGAGCTCACTGGTGGCGTATGTGCTCCTCCCCACCCCCCCGTTATATCCTCAGGAGGAGAATATCTGGTGTGAAGTTGATAGACAGTGACTGGCCCAGCGATTATAGATGGAGGTGTAGGGATTTGAACCCGGGTCTCTGCGGGACGCGGGTGGCGCTGTGGGTAAAACCTCAGTGCCTAGGACTTGCCGATCGCATGGTCGGCGGGGTGAGCTCCCATCTTTCGGTCCCAGCTCCTGCCCACCTAGCAGTTCGAAAGCACGCCTAAGTGCAAGTAAATAAATAGGTACCGCTTTATAGCGGGAAGGTAAACGGCGTTTCCGTGCGCTGCGCTGGTGCTGGCTCGCCAGAGCAGCTTCATCACGCTGGCCACGTGACCTGGAAGTGTCTCCGGACAGCGCTGGCCCCCGGCCTCTTAAGTGAGATGGGCGCGCAACCCCAGAGTCGGACACGACTGGCCCGTACGGGCAGGGGTACCTTTACCTTTACCTTACTCTGCAGATCTTGGCTGACACATACATATCATCACAGTGGCATTCAGGTTATTCTGGAGTGAAAGGATATGCCGCCTTACTTTTTATTCTGGAGTAGAAGAATGTGGGGCATTACTCATTATTCTGGATTAAAAGGATAATTGTGGGTTTTTAATCCACTTGCCAAGGAGAGGCAGGGCAGGAGCAAATGGTTTCAGCTCCTTGCTCTGAGTGCGGCACCTGCTTTCGTAAGTAGATGTCTGTTAGAGAGCTGGCACAGAAGCCTCGGCTGTTATGGTTGGCCAAGCACCTTATTATCTATCTGTGAGAGAGATAATGGGATGGGAACAAACAGCACATTTAATTAAGACCCATTTGCATAGTCGTATAAAAGTAGGTCACAGGTGCTTCTAAATAATAAACATTCGGACTTGTTTTTTAGCAGCTACACATTGTGCATAAATGCCTCTTTGGCCCTGTTGGTCACCTGCCATAGTTTAGCCAAAGGGAGGGGGGAGGCAGCTGCCCCTTCCCCAATCAAGCAAATAAATAAAAAATAACTAACTAACCAACCAATTGCATTGCAGATAGCTGGGTTCTGCCCCCTGGAACATAAATCCTGGCTACTAGAAGTCACCAGCTGGATGAGTCATTAGAGCTGGGATAGGAAACCTGTGGCGCTCCAGATGCTTTTGGCATGCTAGTTTATTTTATTTTAAAGGTTCAATCAACTACAAATGTGCCTCTCAGTTAATCAGGCATCAGATATTATAAAAACAATATTTTAATGCATGCACTTATTGAAACTGAAAATGGCATCTTAATGGCCATCCTTAAAAATGTATACAGTGGTACCTCAGGTTAAGAGCTTAATTCGTTCTTGAGGCCTGTTCTTAACCTGAAACTGTTCTTAACCTGAAGCACCACCTGAAGCTCCCACTGCTGCATGATTTCTGTTCTCATCCTGAAGCAAAGTTCTTAACCCGAGGTACTATTTCTGGGTTAGCGGAGTCTGTAACCTGAAGCGTATGTAACCTGAGGTACCACTGTACTTTTAAAATATTCAGTCTATATTTGTACTGCTTTGCCTTTCAGTGAAGGTTTCATTTCTCTTTTGAGAACAAGCGTTTAATTTAAGCAATCTGCCACTTGTTGTGAAAGTAACAACCCCTTCACCCACGGTGGTTTCCTGCAGAGAAATAAATTCCATGTAGGAAAATGTGTGCAGTCATATATGATGAGCATGCACATGGCGAAACAGATGGGTGCTTATCATGAGTGTGACATATAGATAGTGGTTGTACACACAGAAGTGAAACCCATCACTGGAATAATTGTATGTGAAGCAGTTTTACTCGATGGTATAATAGGAGACACTTCAGTCTCCATTTTAACAGGTTGTTATGTTAATGGAGACATCTGTGGGGTAATGTTAGGTTCTGTTTTTGTCCAACTGACTCTCTCATTTGCCAGTCCTCCTGTGCCGCTTTTCATAGTCTTCTCTTGAGCTTCTTTGTGTTTTTGGCACTAATATCTGATCTTGTAGGTGGCCTGTGCTGGCATGAGCCACACAGCCCCTCTGAATGCCATTTGCTTACCTTCCCTGATGTCACAGAGGCTCATGCCAACCTGGAGCCATGGAGCAGTTTAAGCATATACTCATAGCTGTCAACTTACAGATTTGAAAATAAGGGATCAGCAGCCAAAATAAGGGATTTTCCGGGCACAGGTATGTTCAACTTCTGAGCCCCTCCGAGCCAAAGGCAGAAAGCCCAGCCAGCAGCCAAACAAGCCTCAACCGGTGGTTCCCACAGTGCAGCAACCCGGCAAAGGGGAAGCAGCAAGGAAAACCACCGTCACCTCTCTGCTGGGAAGCCCTGAGCAAAAGTGAGTCCCCAGGCAACGCGGCCGATTTGATTGGCACAAGGCATGCAAGCTCCACCCCCCAGTCGTTCTTAGACTCCTTATTGGGTGAGCAACGCAGTCAAGCAACACAGTTGGAGCCTCCCTCCTCCCTGGCCAGCAGGGAGGGAGAGGAGCTGCTTCCTTTGAAACCCAGGAAATTTAAGGGACATCATCAATATGGGACAGCAGCGGGACACGGCGCTGGGATAAGGGAGTTTCCCGCCAAATAAGGGACGGTTGACAGCTATGCGTATACTCTAGAAATCTTAGCACCAGAGTCCCAAGCTCCATGTTCAACCCGTGTGATCCTTAACCACCACAGCCTTTCAAAGGTCACTTTCTCACTTGTTAAGATTGTTTGGTATTCAGAGCTTCTTCCAAGAAGGAGATTGGCAGTACTTGCAACATACTTGTTTAGATCTTGGAATGTGTGCATTTTAATTGTTGGGCACTGCAATAATATATTGCTTCTGCTTTGTTGAGAAAAACACTTGCTGCTTACTCCAGATGATCCTGAATCATGCAGCTGTGCAATTTAGAGAGAAATTGAGACTTGTATGATTATTATAGTGTTAACGCCAAACAGGAAACTGAGAAGGAACAGTAAATCACTGCCTTTTGTTTTTTCACATCCTGATTTTCTGCAGAAGACAGAAGAGAATGGCAGACTTTCCTGATGTAGTTTCTGTGGCTACAAAGCTAAAAAATGAGGTCATCCGGTACTACAATGTTGAAGATGATGAATGGAGACTTACTAAGAAATCAGTAAGTTACCAAGTCGTTGCCTTTCCAGATTCTTTTCTTTTGTTAATAAACGAGTAGGGTGATTTATACTCTACTTTTGTGTTTTAGGTGGGCCTATATGGTGCGATGAGGGGACGCAGGTGGTGCTGTGGGTAAAAGCCTCAGCGCCTAGGGCTTGCTGATCGAAAGGTCGGCGGTTCGAATCCCCGCGGCGGGGTGCGCTCCCATTGCTCGGTCCCAGCGCCTGCCAACCTAGCAGTTCGAAAGCACCCCCAGGTGCAAGTAGATAAATAGGGACCACTTACTGGCGGGAAGGTAAACAGCGTTTCCGTGTGCTGCGCTGGCTCGCCAGATGCAGCTTTGTCACGCTGGCCACGTGACCCGGAAGTGTCTCTGGACAGCGCTGGCCCTCGGCCTCCTGAGTGAGATGAGCGCACAACCCTAGAGTCTGGCAAGACTGGCCCATACGGGCAGGGGTACCTTTACCTTTATATGGTGCGATGATATGTGAAGTACCGTACATTTGAGTGGGTAGATTTCAGAGCCTTGATTTGGTGTTTTGTTTCTTTGAGTGATGAAAATCACACAAGGAGATTAAGGTCACTTTCCTCTTTTTTTCTACCTTTCCACAAGCTAGAGGTCACACAGGGATCCTCCACATGGGCGTAGCCAGGATTTTGGTTGGTGGGAGGGCAGTCCTTTTGTTGCGGGGAGACAGAACCTCAGTTATCTATGTGTTTTTATCAATTTTTATTGATTTGGAGGGGGCAACTGCCCCCCCCTGGCTACACCCATGAACCTCCATCAGTAGAAGAGGCTCCCTGCTTCAGACTTTGGCTCTCAAAACTTTTGGAAGTATGTAGTGCTGGTTCACTAAAGCAGGTGGGACATGGCAACCTGTCCCCCTTTTCCCTCATGTGTTTATTTACTGTGTATAGTTTAGGGAAAGCCTGTTCTTCTTTCCATCTGATAGTGCTGTCTCATTACTTAACTGCATGTGCAAATGCTGGCACAAGCATAATATACTTCCCCCCAAGGCTATAGTGATACTCATCAAAGCTCATCATATCTGGATTGGCACTAAATCAGTTTTTTATACTATCAGATTAACACAAATTTAACTTAAAATCTTCAATCCTAAGCAATTGTGTCAGTTGTGATGCCTACACAATGCCAAGGCAACCCAGTTAAAATTTGATGTTGTGATAGGAAGACTTTTTGATGTGTGATTTGTCAAGTTTAGTTCTCAGAGGTTTTTCTTTTGAAACATTTTTTTAAAGAGGCATGGGATGATATGAATGGCCGTAGTTCATAGAGGATGTGTTCTCACATATATTGATTTAATGCTATATTTGGGTGTTGGTTTCTCTCCTCATTCACCAGAAGAATTTACATGACAATTTATTGCATGCATATATATATATATATATATATTTAAAAACTACAGTTGAATTAAAATGTGTGTACTGATGAACAGGTTGGTAAAAGATGCGCTATATTTATAAAGTTCCCTCGGTGGTCTGTGTACTTCTCGATTCTGTCATATTTGTACATTCAGAGGTGTGAAGTGATTGAGTCATTTTTAATAAAGTACAAATATTGTGATCTTCTTTTTTTTTCTGCAGAAAGATACGACAGTTTGGCGTAAGCCATCTGAAGAATTCAATGGATACCTGTAAGTTAACTTACAGAGGAGATGAATTCTTTCATAAATATAATTTCCAGTAGAAAGGGAGGGGGCTGTTTATGAGAGGAAGAATCTGGCCGTATTAGAGCAGAAGTAGGCCGCTCCCCAATGCATTGTGCCCTCCAGCCATCGTTGCTGTATCATACTTCATTTCAGGATAGGTTCTCTGCATCTACCACGGACATAAAAGCATAAAGTGCGTAGTGGGTGGGAGCGGCTTTGAGTGCTTTGTGGAATACCGTATTTTTCGCTCTATTGGACGCTCTATTTATTGGTATAAACGTGAAACCATCACCTATGCATTTGTGTACATATTGCCTCTGGTGCTAAGCATCCTCCTCTCAGTTGCATTTTGTTTGTTGTAAAAATGGTTATTTCATTTGTAGACAGTTCTTGCTGTTCTCTGAGGCTGAGTAGGTCCTGTTGTAGCTTTCCTTTTAGGGAGTCCTCATTAAAAAACCTTTGGCAGACCTCCTCTTTCCTCCGCCTCAGACTGACTGAATGAAATCCAACATGGTGTGCCTCCATCCCCACCCTCAAAGTTCATAGAAAATAACTTTTTGCTTTGGCACAAGAGGATTGCGTAATCTGAGGCATAATGGATGAAATTTAACATTCCTAAGACCCCTAGATCCTGATGGAAATTAAAAGAGATATTGGCACGTGCATGACCCATATATAGTTACTTTAAACTGGTGGAAAGTTGCTAGGCGCTTTGACATTTTCTAAGCATCATTGTATTAAATCTGATTCTGTAGCTACAAAGCACAAGGGATTGTGGAGGATGTTGCCAACAGAATAGTAGATCACATACGCCCTGGACCCTATCGACTCTACTGGGATAGTCTGATGACCTCGATGGATATTGTTGATGAGTTTGAAGAGGTAATGCGTCACCCATTGATCACACAACCAGAAGTTCTACTTGCATGCTTTTCATTTGGCACAGCAGTTACAATGCAAGTTAAAGTTTTACAGTCAGCAAGAAGGGAGCTTCTCTACTTGCATATATCCACACTTCATACATTGTGCTTTGAGTGACACTTTAACCTTCTTGTTGGCAGTGGTAGAACCTGTGATGTATAAAAAATCCGAAGTGAACAAAATAGCTTTTGCAGTTTTCAAGAAAGTGCCTCATTTTGAGTAGCTGAAAACTAGGAGGTACAAATATCCAAGCTGTTTTGAGCATTAATTCCGATATAACTTCCAACTAAATTTGAACTATGCAGAAACAGTTTTAAATCCCATTGGCTTCAGTGGGAAAGTTAATCCCATTGTGATATATTTAAACTCTTAACATTTGGCTGCATCGTGCTCTCAATTTTTAATTTAAAGCCTATTTTCTTTTGATGTCTAAAGTCTCTTTTCTTGGCCAAGAAGTGACCTTCAGCAGAACTGTCCTGGTTTCAGCACAGCATCTTAATGAATCCTGAAACACAGGCAAACACCTTTTTTTTTAAAAAAGCCTGTAGATTCTACACCAGTTCTGGCTATTTACATTTTGCCAGGCACCTTTCATTCTGATGTGTGTAGCTTTAAGCTTACTGTTTCTAGTGAATTTAACTCCTATTAAGAATCTGTTCCTAGCTTTCTTAAAGATGTTTATTATTTAAGATAAGACTGATGATTCATCTCAGCGTGTTGGAATAATCAGGAGCACTTATAGGAAAACCTGATTGTTTCTTCAAGTAAGAGATATCTGTATAGTTCATTATTTGAGTCAGGCAGTCAATTAAATCCATATTAGGCCTGTAGATGGATTTTTTTAAGGTGGGAGACCTCAGGGTACACTGGGTAAGTCTTTTGTCTCTTTAAACTTAAAAAAATTCAGCTACATAGAGTCCTGAGTCATATCAAGAGATGGCAGCTGTATCTCTTCACATTCAAGGGACAGCCCTCTAACCACAACCCCCAAAGTCACAGGCCTGATCCAAATTGGAGTAGGGAGTGGAACTGCTGCTGGAGAGCTTAAAAAGATGGAAATTTTATGATTTATTTCTGGTCTCATCTAGTTTGACCCTTCAACACAGTCTCCATATTGCTTGGCATAGCTATAAACACTAAGTTTCTACAAATGAATACTACCTAAACGGGCATTTTGTAATTGCATTGCAGAACTGTTGTATTATGCGGTACACCACAGCTGGCCAGTTGTGGAACATCATTTCTCCCAGAGAGTTTGTTGACTTCTCCTGCACAGCAGACTACGAAGACGGGATTCTGTCATGCGGTAATTCTAATTAAACCTCTTCTATCTTCTAATCTTGCTGTCTAAAGCACACCGAAACCTGTAGAAATCAAATCTGTGTACGTTTGTGCTGCTGTTTGCAACAAATTATTGGTTTGACACCCACTTCCTCAAAGCTAAAATTAGAAATAAACTAGCGCCACGAAGAAGGACATCCTGTCTGTCACTTGGCAGATCGAAAGTACTATACAAAAGTCACTTAGTGCAAAGGAAAGTAGAATGAATACGATTGCTAACTTGCATTTTCTGGTGAGTCAGCTGCACTTGGCCTGAGATGAGGATTGACAGGTTGAACGTGAACTCTAGGCCATTCCTGACTGCCTAAAATGCGGAATTTGAGCAGGCGGCGCTTGGCTTGCCCTGAAATCATAGAATCGTGGAGTTGGAAGAGATCCCAAGGGTCATCAAGTCCAACCCCCTGCAATTCAGGAATCTCAGCTGAAGCATCCATGACGGATGGCCATCCAACCTCTGCTGAAAAAGCTCCAAGGAAGGAGAGTCCACAAACACTGGCAGAGGAAGAGGAGTGCGGGGGGAGCGCACCGCCCGTGGCACCGCGATCCCAGTGGGGTGCTATCGTGGCTGCGCCCCCCCTCCGCCCATGTTGGGCGCCACACCCCTAGGATGCGCGCCAGCCCTGCCCCCGCCTGCTCTCCGCCCCCCAGTGCCAGAGCATGAAGCTCCGCCACTGTCCACAACCTCCCAAACCTAGTTCTCTCTTCTATGTAACTGTTTTGGGGAGCAAAGAACCAGACCTAGATTTTGCTTGGGAGATTACCATGTTCAGACCAGATTTAGAATATTGTAAATATTGCACATTGACTTAAAAAGGCGTTCTTGGGTAACTTTGTCCCCAAATCCTGCCCCTCTCTGGATGGGGGAAGGTTGGTTTGGGTAGCTTCTTCTAGACCCCACCATTTCTTGTTCCAAGAAATGGACACGTTCCCCACATGATTATAAGGTACTGCCTTGGACAGAAATCCCTCCGCTTTACAAGCACAACTTGAACAGGGGCAAGACAAATGACTACATATTGGAACTTCCCTTTTTTTCAAAAAAAAATCTGCATATATCTTCTCCAGGTTTGTCAGCAAACTGCTGAAACTCTAGATCCCCTGAGTATGGAGTTTGGGGTTGTTAGAAGGAAGCTTACCTCTCCCACAGGATCCTTGGGATCCTGGCTGTAATAAAATTCTTAAAAAGATTTCTCAGGAATAAAACTAGGTGCATTCCCTTTACTTGAGAGGTTCAATCCACAACTGTGTTTTATTTTAAAACAGGTGTCAGCCTGGACTATGGTGAAGTAAAACCGGGTTATGTTCGAGGTTTTAACCACCCCTGTGGCTGGTTCTGTTTCCCTCTCAAGGACAATCCTAGACACAGCCTATTGATAGGCTTCATCCAGACAGATTTGCGTGGGATGATCCCCCAGTCGGCGGTGGACACGGCTATGGCCAGTACTCTGACTAACTTTTATTCTGATCTCAGAAAAACCCTGAAAGCATAATCTGCGCTGACCTCAAGCTCTGTGTGTTTCTTGCAATCATATTCTGCACCTCATAGTCGATTCTCAAAACCTTAGGATAGGTTGGAAGCTTCCTGCATGAAGGCCTGTAGTATTTTCCTTATAGGTGCTGGTAGTCCCATTTGCACAGAAGAACTGAAAGCATGTTTACTCTGAAGTAAGATCCACTGAGCTCAATGAAACTCACTTGGCAAGCCTTCGGCACATCGTTGCTTCTTAGCCAAGCCGTGGACACAGAAGCCCATGGCACTCGCACCGCCACATTCTGGACAGAACTCTAAATCAGAGTGTTCTCGCAAGTTGAGGGAAAGGATCTCTTCCCTGCAGGAATACAGTCTGTGGGCTGGCCTACACAACATAATTTCCAGAATGGTTGTAGCTCCAAAGTATGCAAATCACAGTGCTCACATTTGTAGCACCCCCATGGAAGATGTTCATTTTCACAAAGGGAAGGGTGAAAACATGTTCTGCTCTAGCTAATTTCACCCCTAAAGGAAACTAGGCAATTGTAGGAAAGCTCTGCCATCCAGCAACCCCTTTATTTACTAAGACTGCTTTACTAAATGTTATTACTAGGGAGAAGCCTCACTGAGCACAGTAGGACTTGCTTCTGAGTAAACATTGAAGGCGGAGGCCTGTAAGAGTGGGAATAGCAATACACTGGCATCTTTTCTTTTCAAGGGCTAAATGTATGAATGCGAAATACTAATGCTTTCATGTACTTTATGTTGCTTGCTAATCCTGATCTAAAAGATGGTTCAGAATCTTTTATCTTTAAACTATAAAGCTTGATGCACTGTAGAGAATTCTGTGCTCCTGTTTCCATACTTTACTGCTTTATAGAGTAATTTTGTCATTGGTTATTTGGGGTGGCATGCAGCTGAGTCTTACTCAGAGTAGACCCACTGAAATTAATGAACCTACTCTGTATAAAACTTACTTGCATACCGCCCATTTTAGCCAAAAAGTTAGCAGTAGTTGTTACTGATAACAAAATAGTAAAGCGTGTGGCTATTTGCAAAACTGCTCTGATTATTACTAGTACATGGTGACAAGTTTCAATTAGTAACTTCTGTAAAATGTATTATCCTTCAATAGGAGATTGGAGGGACTTAACAGTGCTTAACTTTGACTGGGTGCACCTAAGAATTGAATCAAGATTTCCCATAAAAACAGTTTAATAATATTTAAGGCCTATACTCCAGGACATCGTTTTCTTAAGATTGCTCTTATGTTAACTTACCAGGAAAGAATTCATTTGAGACTTTGGTAGAGCATAATCTTCTTAAAGCTTCACGATGATGTTTATTTTTTTAAATTGTTAATATGCTTCAATTATTTAAACAGATGTTTTTAAATTCACTTGCTGGTACAAGTGACCCACAGTTCTACTGAAATGGCTGCTAGCCATTGAGATGGTGCTAGTGCTGGAAGAATATATAGGAATTGTGCTGCAGTTCTGTATTATAACTGGTGAGAGATTATTTATATAAGATGCTTCAGATGTATATTAAAGTATTCAGTTCAAAATACTGGTGGTGGTTTTTTTAAAAAAAAAAAAAAAAAAAAATGACGTTGCCAGTCACACAAATCTGCTTTTTACAGAGTACCTGGGGAAACCCAGCCAGATGGGTGGGGTAGAAATAAATTATTATTATTATTAGTCTGCCTAGTCCAGCATTGTCTGCTTCAGCCAGCACTGAGTCTCCAATGTCTTGGGCAAACAGCTTTCCCAGCCTTTTAGCTGGGGTTAAAGCAAAGCATGTGCCTAGGGGAACTGGTTCTGGCCAGCTAGTCCCACCCACCTGTCAATTGCCTGATGTCACTAGGACATCAGGTGACCCAAACAGGGCTTGCGCTTGCTGCCAATCAGCTGCTTGGCGCTGACTTCAAGCCCTGCAGCCAATCCCAGCAGCCTCAACGCCAGCACTTATCAGCTGTTAGTTCATTGACTGGAAAGGCTTGCCTATCAGGAGCGCACCTTAAGATTACCAGTTGGGCACTAGCAGCTGCATCTCTCTACCTGCCCCATGCCTGACACCCCATAGCATCTTTGTGGCAGGTGTGGGTGATCTGGAGGAAAGATCTTGTTGGGGCTGTGGACTTTCAGCACTTGGTGTATTTTTATTGTGACAACTAAGTGCAAAAGCCCATGAGCATATTTTTGAGTTTTCCTTCCTAACCACAAGTTCACATGTGCCTATTGTGAGCCATCGTATCATAAGGCACCAGCTTGAAAGCTGGTGTTGGATTTCAGGAGTTACTAGGCAGATCTTGGGGTCCTGCACAGATGTCTTTCCTGTCAGCTCATCTAATGTAAACGTAACATAAAGCACAGAACCTGGACACACTCGGACAGCTGGAAATTCTTCCAGATCCTATCCAGTGCTCTGTCACTCGAGCATCACCCATCCAAATCAGAAACTCTGAAAGGCACAAAATTGAGGCTGACTCTTGGGTTGTCACTGCATTTTCCATTTCCACAAATATATGGTGTTCTAAGTACCTGCCCCCCCTGCCCATGGTCTCTATATAAAACTCTGATATCACAGAATGACAAACAGACTTCTCTAGACATATGTGTTTATTTTTATGGTACATGCAAAGTACTTCTTAAACTTTTCAGCATCAAAGTGCATTCTCTTCATTCTCCAGATAATTCGTTTCCATATGGGCATACAAAAGGCTAGGTGAGTTGCACTTATTAAAGCTGCAAACATGCCTAATTCTGAGACTTCAACAGTACTGACTTTATCATGTGATAGAAAGGTTTTGCAAGCTTGATCCATCAGATTCTTGGTTATAGTTTTCAGGCATTTCCACACACAACTATTTCTTGTTCTTTAGTAACATTGCAAATGGTTTTGTTTGTTTTTTTGATACACTAAGCAACAAAAAATGTGCTAGATGTTTGGAGCAAATATAACAAAGGTGGGGAAAATATACAGTACAGGGAATGCATACATAGCAATCACACATACACAAGTGTTGCCCAAACCAACTCTAAGGGTCCTTTGCTAGTGCTACTTTTGTGCAACATATCTTGGGTTAACCATAATCATTCAATGCTTTACCTGAAAGTGGTCCTAGGTGATAGTCCCACAAAAAGTGCACATATTTCATTAATGGGAGGAAAGGAAGGTTTTTATACTTAAGTCAAGTGCCTTAGGCCACAATCTAACACAGTTAAGTGTGCTTAATCTCATTCATTTTATAGGTTTAAGGCTGCAATTTCTATATACCTTTGCATCAGTTCTATTAACAGTGTGCTTACTTCTAAGGAGACATGCATAGGGTTGTGTTGGACGGTGTCTCCTTTTAAGAGCCTAGAAGTACACATCCCAATATTGTGCCCACCAAAATCCTGAGCAGGAGAGAATTCCTCTTCCTTCTTAAGTCAGAAGTAATATTAGCATTTATAGACTGCTTTCTATACACTGATATATAATTAGCACAGTAACTTTTACAACAGTCCTGTAAGGTAGGCCTATATCATGAGCCTATATTGCACATGGTGCTGGAAAGTTGAGGTTCAGAGATGCCAAGGGTGCCAAAGACCACCTAGGGAGTTTGAGGCAACCTCTCTTCACTTAGCTACTACACTAACAGGGCCAGGCTTCTCCAATACGAGCCAATATTAGATGAGAATCCATAAACTACTTCATGGTTGTGCAAGGGATCGCAGCTGTGCAGCAAGCCATTCAATTTTTGCAACGAGAATCCTGAAGTGCATTGCAAACTGTTTTTGAAAGTTTCATGGTGTAATCGAGACCTTCCATATCCATGCTTTTCAGACATACTAATAATGTCCTACTTGCATTACCAATTGGTTATTAACAACCTAGTTCTCTTATACTAGACATGTATTCCATATTGCACACTTGGGATTATTCAACGGCAAATGGGCTACAGATACATGGTCATGGTTGGGTTTCTGCCATATTCCTTGATCCCCGTTGTAAGAGTCAACCTTAGGCACTCCTAATCTGCTTCCAAGTCTGTGCAGTCTCTTTACCTGCTGTTCTCAATGGTCATGATGCATGCTGACCCCTGAAATCCTTTCTGCCAGGTTCTCTACTGATAAAGAGACACCACAGTGACTGAGCAGTGGAAATTATGTACAGCTACTCACATGAAAACGCAGCAGTAGGAGCAGCAGGATCAGTTGCTCTGCTTGAGGGAACCCTATGTCCTCAAGGTCTGCAGGAGTACAAAAATATTTAGGGCAAAAAAATCCCCCCAAGCCCATGGAGGGCTGAGTTTGCTCAGTAAGCATGGGATGCTCTCTGGCTGTTAGAGAAAAAATGGGAAACCAGGTGGGAAGGGGGGATACAATGAAGTGGCTGGAAACTTGAGCAGGAGCAAGCCACACTGCAACATTTAATTGCAGGTCCCCTTCATCTCCTATTATTAGCCTTGACATTATGCATTAACCATGGGTGTAGCCTGGCTGAACAGAGACTTAAAATCAACTTACATTAAGTCATTTGACTGATTTGTTGCTGTTCTGCAACCGGGAACAGTTGACGTGGCGAAATAAGTTAGCACTCACGAGAAACATATTCTGTGAAATAATTTTATAATAGCACCTGCTATACTAGACCCTAATCTTATCTCACCTATCAGAATAATAAAAATACCAGTGTCTAATTAACTTTACCAATAGCATGCATTCAATGTTAGTCTACACCTCATTTTCTTCCCCTGTCACAGTAAGCTGCTTTCATACCATTATGTGAAATGGTAGTGCTATTCCTCAGGCAACCACAGAATCAAAGTCGCATTTTAAGGCTGCAACCTTATGCACACTGATCCGGGAGAATGTCCCGCTGAATTCTGCAGAGCTTACTTTTGAGTAAGTATACGTAAGACTGAGCTGAAAGACTCTTATAAACTGGAATTTCCATGACCCATACAGAATCAGATATAACACACTCCCTTAATTTGCCCTGATGCTTATTATTAGAGCATATGGTCCAGCATGGCAGAGATCAGAGACTCATAGAGTTGGGAGGGACCCTGAGGATCATCTCCTCCAACTCCTTGCAATGCGAGAATATGCAGCTATCCCATACAGGGATTAAACCTGCAGCCTTGGCGTTATCGGTCCCATGCTCGATAACAAACTGAGCTATCTGCATCTGTGTGCGCATTTAATACTGAGACTTGCAGAAGGGGAATTATTTCTAACACAATGAGCAGAAACAAGGATTTAGCAATCGGATCTGGTGAACAGCAACAGCTCCAGAACTGCACCGTCGTCTCTGTTAGCCATACCCCATAACCTTGCATGGGTTTCGTATTCTGGGTGTCTTTCAAACATTTGATTACAGATCACAACCATAGAACTATTCCTATGACAAGCAGCAGTAATAAATCCTCCTTAACAAGCAAGGGTGTGATGTTTGTGTCAGGGGTGGCCAGCCTGGTGCCGTTCAGATGTGGGGGCTACAACGTGCATCAGCTCAGCCAGTATGACCACTGGTCAAGGCCAGGGATGATGGGCGTCCATGGTCCAACAAGATTGGAAAGGTGCCATGTGGACTATCCCTGCTCTAACAGTTTCATTGGCACAGAAAACGGGTAGCACCGATGCAGTGTGGAATCTTGGTTTCCCAAGAGCACAGATCATTTTGACATACTTGATCCAGTGCTTGTCGTGATCAGATTTACACACCAAATCAAATGTATCTAGAATAAGTATAGCTGAAGGCTCTGGACCGAATTTTGAACCTTCAGGTGTTTTGATTGTCCCCAGACCTCACTGCTACCAAGATGCTGATTTTTAAAAATATATTTTGTGTGGTTCACAGCACGAGTAGCTTCCAGACTTCTGATAATATGCTACCAGAGAGAGAGAGGGATGGAGAGAGAGAGAGAGATGGAGACTAGTTTTCTGGAAGGATTTATGAAGCAGTTGTATAAGAAGCTAGGAAATCACTGCATGTACCCTGTGTTTCCCGAATGGCTGGATTTAAAAACAATCCTGTTTTCCTGGCAGCAATAACCTGCTTCCAACTTCAGGCTCAGTACCCAGAACACATAATGCAAGTCACAGTGTGCAGCTGAGAAAGCAGCCCTTGATTCATTTCAAGCAGCTCTGCAGCTGACTGTACCCAGAAGCTGTGATCTGGCACTTCTGATGTGTGCACAGAACTTCACATGCAAAGGGGTCGCCAGCCCTCTTCTATATCAACTCATATTGCATGCAGTGGGCAATCTCCATGCAAGTCCAGAGCATTCCTCTTCACAGAAGAAAAAGAACTAGCCCCACCTGCAAACTGCTTTGGATTGTGCTGTGCTTTTCTAGCTAAGCACTTCGAATTCTTCCTTTTGCCAGACAAGCAAACACTTTCCAAGAACAACATCTGGGAATCAGTTCGTGTGCTTGGGCACAATGATTCCATGTGCAAAACAAATATTTTTCATGTAAGATCTACTTATTTATCCATTTATAAATGAGTTAAAATATCATGGCAGCTTTCAAAAGTCATACAGGACACTTTCACTGCAAAAAAATAACTTAGTATTCTGTTCTGTCGTTATCAGAGTTGTTTTAATTTACCAAGTCTTATTCTAGACTTGGTAAATTAAAACCAAGTCTAGAATAAGACTTGGTAAATTAAAACAACTCTGATAAACTATTAGAATAAACAAGTTCCGTTTCAAATATTGAAATATCAAATAAGATGGATGACAATGTGTAATAGATAAAGAAGTATGAAATCAGGCTAAAGGTGTGTGTAAGAAAGTAATAGAAGTGGAAAGAAATTGTAATTGAGTAGATTGGAAGTCAAACACAAAGGTGGGGTGAGGGGTGGTGGATGGTGATGGGGAAAGGAACTATTTGTGGGATTGAATGTAAGTATGTTTGAACACTTTTAAGGATTGTATGAAATGTATGTTTGTATGCTTGTATATGTGTATTAATGATGAACCATTTTAACAATAAAAACTTTTTTAAAAAAAAAATTACCAAGTCTTGTAGAAATATTATTTAATTACCTTTCTAACTACAATAGGACAGAAGACACAAAACATGTGCCTCCTCTTGGTTTCTGTAGTTTAACTGATTCTTGTTTCTCTGCAAGGTAATACTATTTCAAAGACAAAGAAAAAAGAATGCAAGAAATAACTAACGTATTGGGGTATTAGCTGTGTTCCTGAAAAGCAACAGAGACTACAGTACTACACCCACTTACCTGTGAGTAAGCTCCACTTAACTCTGTGGGGCATACGTACTTCTGAGTATAGGATTGCACTAAAAGTTAATTGTTGCATGCTAATTTCTTTGGATTGCTTTTATCTATACGTTAAGAAATTCGGGTGATACAAAATGTATTACAAATGCTATCCATTCTGCTTAATTTTTCAACTCGCATAGGTTACACCTGGCAGAGTAAAGATTGTAACACCTATTATACACAAGTGCCTGAATAGAACATTTTCTTTCTTTTTTGCAGTGACAGTGTCCTATCCTAACCTTAACCTGTTCTTTACTGGCACACTTACACCGATCAAGTCTACCCTGACAGATCAAACAAAAAGGAACAACAACTGGCTACACAATTCTCATGTATCTCTAATCATGCAAGCATTTCTATTGCTGCCCATGGCAAGTACCTTGACTGGTATCCTAAAGCAAAAGTATCATGCTGTTGAATATTCTTCTTGCAGGACATTAATTGCAGAATCCCCCTCTGTATATGTAGCCTTATAGGTGCACAGTTTCATAGTCATGACTAATTCCAATTGTACCTTAACAATGGCACACATACCTGCTCTGTTTGAGTACTATCCTTAACATTGTTTTGTAAAAGTAATACTAGATAGTAATGTGACAGAAGTCTGAAGATATTCTAGTTATCATCAAAATACTGTACAGAAATGGTTACTTATAGAGGTAAGGCATTCTTAAGGAACATAGTTTCATAGCCATTTGAATAAATCTTTCACAGGAATCAGTGGAATGTTTTTTTTGCATATAAATATTTAAGTTCTCAATTGTAAACAGTTTGTAAATTATCACAGATGAATGCAAAATATTTCATATGCCATTTAAAAAACACTTGGCGGGTCTTAGCGCCTATTGATCTACTGGGTGATTATGAGTTTGAAAAGAAGCAGATTGAAGAAATGTCAAGATCTCTAGAAAATCTTGTATAATAAGCCATAATCATCATTCACTTCAGAGGTTATCTATAAACACTCTACATGAGATATACATGTTGGTAATAAGGAGTGTTCCCTGCTCTCCTCTTCATTCGTTGGTATTACTGTAAATATCACTTTATCCATGGCATGCCATTAAAAGACTGTGAACTATTTATTTTTTTTCAGAAGCAGTCACATGCATTTTGAAGTTCAGGTCACCAGCTAGAGCATTTTCCATCCCAAGGCAAAGCCACTCAGAGTAGCCATGCTTGTAATTTGTTTCTGAATGGTATCTTGGCTGGTGCACGGAATGACAGAACTTGGCTGGAATAAGATACCCCAAGATTTAAGACTCTCCTTCAGTTGCTTCTTCGTGAGCGTCCTCTTCATGAGATTCAGTGAAGTTTGCTTCTTCTTCTTCTGCTACTACTACTTCTTCTTTTCCTTCCACGCTGTCCTCTCTTTCTGGGCGCAGAGATTGCCTTTGGCTGGGCTTATTGCTGTCGTGGGTGCTGTGGCAGCTTGCACTCCCAAGACGAGTTGATGCAACAACAGCTTTCACTGCAGCCTGGGTTTCAATAAAAACAAACAAGAGTGGTTAGATTTCTTGGCACCTATGCTGCAGTTTCGTGGCACCGATCCCATCTGTCTCCACTGTGTACCAACCCAGGCAAGACTATAATCACTTCCCAGTAGATTCTCTCCTACATAATGTATGAATTAACTCTATTTAGACTTGCAGGGGTTCAGACAGAATGTGTCTCCAAACTGAACAAATCAGCATGGTCTAAAAAGGTAAAGGTAAAGGTACCCCTGCCCATACGGGCCAGTCTTGACAGACTCTAGGGTTGTGCGCCCATCTCACTCTATAGGCCGGGGGCCAGCGCTGTCCGCAGACACTTCCGGGTCACGTGGCCAGCGTGACAAGCTGCATCTGGCGAGCCAGCGCAGCACACAGAACGCCGTTTACCTTCCCGCTAGTAAGCGGTCCCTATTTATCTACTTGCACCTGGGGGTGCTTTCGAACTGCTAGGTTGGCAGGTGCTGGGACCGAGCGACAGGAGCGCACCCCGCCGCGGGGATTCGAACCGCCGACCTTTCGATCGGCAAGTCCTAGGCGCTGAGGCTTTAACCCACAGCGCCACCCGCGTCCCAGCATGGTCTAATGAAGGAGAATATTTTGCTGAAAGCCAAAGTTACCGAGACACCAGCCTGTTTCTGCTAAGACTGGGTGATATGCAGTTGTGCACATATAGAGTAGGTTTTAAGGGAATGAGCATGTTTTTTCCACACATTTCCACCTTTTTAGGTATTCTTTAGAGCAGCCCCTCCTTACCTTTTTCTAAGTGTGTCACTATGAGGGATGGGGGAGAAATACCACTTTATAGTGGTAAAGATAAAGGTAAAGTGTCCCCTGACCATTAGGTCCAGTCATGACCGACTCTGGGGTTGCGGCACTCATCTCGCTTTATTGGCCGAGGGAGCCGGCATATAGCCGGTCATGTGGCCAGCATGACTAAGCCGCTTCTGGTGAACCAGAGCAGCGCACGGAAACGCCGTTTGCCTTCCTGCCGGAGCAGTACCTATTTATCTACTTGCACTTCATGCTTTCGAACTGCTAGGTTGGCAGGAACAGGAACAGAGCAACGGGAGATCACCCCTTTGCGGGGATTCGAACCGCTGACCTTCTGATTGGCAAGTCCTAGGTTCTGTGGTTTAACCCACAGCGCCACCCGCGTCCCTTTTTTATAGTGGTACCTCGGGTTAAAAACTTAATTTGTTCTGGAGGTCCGTTCTTAACCTGAAACTGTTCTTAACCTGAAGCACCACTTTAGCTAATGGGGCCTCCCACTGCCGCCGCACCGCCACTGCACAATTTCTGTTCTCATCCTGAAGCAAAGTTCTTAACCTGAGGTACTATTTCTGGGTTAGCAGAGTCTGTAACCTGAAGTGTCTGTAACCTGAAGCGTCTGTAACCCGAGGTACCACTGTACATTTAAAGGGCAAACCTACTTCTCACTCTCCAAAGCAATACACAAACCAAAAGATAGCCACACTTCTCTGAAGTTCACACATCGGTGAAAATAGACGCAAGTGTGGTGCTACGTAGAGGAGCCCTTGTGCTGTCTTCCGTTAACAAAGCGAGTTACTTGAAACCATCCAAAAGTAAACAATAACACCCCACCCCCCTGAAACATACCTTAAGTTTACGTCGAGCATTGAATTCTTGGAGTTTCTTTTGGGCTGTATCCATGTGAGCGAAATTGGCTGCCTTGCCTGTGACCCAAGGGTGTTGTAAGGCTTTAAATGTGGTGAGACGTTTCTTGGGGTCAAGCACAATTAACTTCTTAACCTGCATAATAAGATGATTTAAAAGTAAGGGGGGAAATGCATTCCTCGGAAAGCTTGTAGGCTCCAGCCTAAGGATATATGCACAATTTCATATGCTAGCAACTTGCTACCCAACCAATATCCACTTCTAGCATCAAACAACTGCTTAGAAGCAACGTTAGAGTAAACCTGGTGTGAGTTATATGTGTGCACATATATGTGTACATATATTATTTATGATTATTTATTGCATTTATATCCCCCATTTTTTTCTCCAAGGAGCTCAAGGTTGTGTACATATTCTTCTGCTCATCTTTCAAACACCACGGCAACCCTATGAGGTAGGTTAAGCTAAGAGGCAGTGACTGGCCCAAAGTCACCCAAGGTAGCTGAGAGGGGATTTGAACCCTGGTCTTCCAGCTCCTAGTCCAACACTCTAACCCACAGCTGACAACTTTTCCCTTTTTTAAAGGGAAATTCCCTTACTCCGAATAGGATTCCTCGCAAGAAAAGGGAAAAGTTGACAGCTATGCTCTAATCACTGGGTAGAAACATCCAGTGAATGCATGGATAGAAACTCTTGATGCACATTATCCCTCCCCCTCAAAAAAGGAGATGGAAAGGAGTCAGCCAAGCTTGTTGCCAGCTGAATCATCATATGAACTGGGCCAGTAATGTGCTAAAAGTGCATCTGAACAATATCAAGATTCAAAACTTTCAGGCTATAATTTTACTGGGTGAAATCCAATGTCACACAAGCAGATTTCTGCTGATGCAATGAGACTTCTCCTCGCTTTTCTGTCTCCTGCAGCCCCATGGATCCCACCTCTGAATCTGTTCCATAGGGTCCACCAACCCTCCACAGATTTTGACGGTACGTGGGGGCTGCAGAGGTAAGGTTAGGAAGTAGAAGTGCCATTGCATTGGTGGAAGTCTATTCTTATCATGCACAGACACTGTGGGGATATAACCTATAATGAATATACATAAAGTAGATTCCACATGTATAGTACAATGCTGATTATCCTGATAAAATTATGCTGATGGTAAATGGCAGAATTAACTGAACATACCAAATCCTTGGCATTTAGAGACACATCATCCCACCAGGGTGAAACGAAATCATATTCACAGTTCAGGATCCTTTTGAACATGTACTGGTCTCCTCTTTCATCGTAGAACGGCTCAAAACCACAGAGTCTAAAGGCAAGCAATAAACAAACTTGTTACATCATTATCAGTGAGATAGCTCAACCACGTCGATCAGCTTTAGCTTCCTTGACACAAAGAGCATGTTATGTCTGCAAAATACGGAGGAATGTGTAACCTCTGTAGTACTCTACCTTGCCCTGCATGTGCCCACTTGACCCCTTCAATCAGCGAAATTGGTACTGCTACACATCATGCCACATAATATCTGTTCAGCGTTTGTAAGAACTCAGTCGTTTAGTGTGGCAGCATCTACACTTTGGAACTCTTTGCCTATTGAGATCAAGCAGGCAGCTTCGCTGTACTCTTGCTGGCACCTGCTGAAAACATCCCTGCTTATACAAGCCCACACAGATGCTTAGGAAGTTGAGGTAATTTTAAACTGTTTTAGCATTTTAACTTTTGTATATTTTAAAGTAGGCTTGTAAATTTCTCTTGATTTTACTGTTCTGTGCTTTGTAAACTGCTCTGAGGGTTTGTTTTTACAGTCAAGGGGTGTATTAGTTTTTAGAAATAAATAATATTGGACGTGGAATTCATATCATGTTTAAAAGTCTTCATTACCAAGAGTCAAATGCAAGTGTGTACTGTAAGGAACATCAGATAGAATGGCCCTTCTCAGACTGTAGGGGCAGTAGTCACATGTTCATCTCCCCATAAAATTTCCCCATGCCTGTAGGTTAAACCACAGAGCCTAGGACTTGCTGATCAGAAGGTCGGCGGTTCAAACCCCCATGACGGGGTGATCTCCCATTGCTCAGTCCCTGCTCTTGCCAACCTAGCAGTTCGAAAGCACGTCAAAGTGCAAGTAGATAAATAGGTACCACTCCAGCGGAAAGGTAAATGGCATTTCCGTGCGCTGCTCTGGTTCGCCAGAAGCGGCTTAGTCATGCTGGCCACATGACCCAGAAGCTGTACACCGGGCTCCCTCAGCCAGTAAAGCGAGATGAGCGCCGCAACCCCAGGTCACGACTGGACCTAATGGTCAGGGGTCCCTTTACCTTTACCTAAAAGAATAGAGGAATAAATCCTAGACCAGCTTCTTCCTGCTACAGCAGATTTCCACATATGTTCTTATACGCTACTCTATTCAGCCAATGGCTCACAGGATCAGGCCATAAGAGATTAACAGAGCACCTAGGATTTTGCAGCAGGTATGAAGGATTTTAAATCTATTTTTCTTCACAACATTTGGGAGGATTAAAAAGTATCTAGGCAATTTGAAACCTAAGCATATCTCATACTGGGCTGTAGGTGGAAGCAAAGTAGCATTAGAAATATTCTATTCTGAGGCTGACACAGCAGAAAACCTGGTAGGTATCAAGGCTGCCATCTATTGGTTTCTATGAGAAGAAAAGGATGTAGCAACACCTGGGTCTAAATAGTTCAGTTGAAGAGTGGGATATAAACAGTCTTAACAGATAGATAAATAGTTGGATAGATCTGGAGGGCGACAGTTTCCCCATTGCTGTTCTAATGGCACGTCTAGGTTTACAAAATTGCAGCCACGAACACTAAAAGAAGGATCACCATTGCTGCAATGGGGGCTGCCTTCTCTGTAGATAAAAATTGGCTCTATCCAGTGCTATTTTTCTAGAAAAAGAGGTGCCGGAACTCACCAGGAACACCTCCCTCGTTCTCTTGGAATGGCAATGGCATTGAGACTGAGTTCCATCAAATTCCGGCTGGAAAAAAAGTCCTGGTTCTATCATAGTTAACAAGGCAGAGGGTCTTCTCGGCAGTGGCGCCCTCCCTGTGAAACACCCTCCCATCACCAGATGTCAGGGAGATAAAGAATTACACAACTTTTAGAAAACATTTGAAGGCAGCCCTGTTCAGGGAAGTTATTAATGCCTGACATTTTATTATTTTTTATAATTTGCTGGAAAGCCACCCAGAGTGGCTGGGGGAACCCAGCCAGATGGGCGGGGTATAAACAATAAAATTATTATTATTATTACTCAGATTTAACAAAAGCAGCCACAATACAAATATCATCTCCACTACAATTAAAGACCCAATGCAAAAAGGGGTTTCCAAAAAATTATTTAAGCTATCTTGAAGAACAGCCCACCTCTCACTCTGGTGACCTAAACTCCTAGGTCTTTCTGAGGGGGCATTCCTTTCAATAGGTTCCCTATTCTCCTGGGAGAGCACTGGGAACTTACTTCTCAACTTCTCCCACAAACATGAGGCAAATTGGATGACACTCTCACCCTACTTCCAACCCAAGGGGGTGACAATCTTTAATACTACACCTTCATGGCTGCCTGTATTGGCTAAAGGACAATGTTGATATCAGAGCAGAGTATCATAAGAGTGGACAAGAGTAGCGTGTACTGCAATCGTACCCATGTTAATTTGGAAGTTTTTACTGTGTTTAATAAGGTTTCCTCCTGCGTAAAGTGCATAAACTGCAGCCAAAAATTAAATCCCAATTGACTCATGATCAGTGTGAGGGAAGCCGCTGTTTCCAGTTAAAGATCAGTGGCTATTCCAGTTAAACATAACAGCTATCCATGAAAAAAAAGAGTAATTAGAAGGAGAAGCGTGCCAAAAGACTTCAATTTTCAACAAATGAGGGGCAGTACAAATTTTTTAATGTACAGTTTGAACCATCTTCCAAACACATTTCCGAATACAAAATCTGGTGGCTAGAAAACAAACTACTTCAGTAAGGCAAAAGATTTATACAATCTGAAGAGAAAGCAAGCAAACTAATAAATGAATCACATTTGCTTATATATATAGGGTAATTTTTAGCCAAACTCACAGGATGTAAGTGATTATTCCCAAGGACCACATGTCCACTTCTGGGCCATAGGCACAGCCTCGCAGTATTTCCGGTGCTGCAGATTATAAAAATCTTGTCAATAAAACAAAATTTTAATGTAGAAAGAAATAACAGTGAAACAGAGCAGTGGCCAGCAGGGATGGGCCCAATGCAGAGGCAGTGGCAAGAAAAAGCAAAATTCTAGAAACCTAGAATTCCTATGTGAGAGAGTGAAAAAGAAAGAAAATAAATAAAGCAGCTTAAGTTCAGCAAAGGTAGACCAATTTCTTTACTGAAATATGCGCATTAATTGTGCATTCATATGTGCTAGGAGAATGTGTTTCAGGAAAGAGATATAGTGAAGCTATTCAGAATGAATATTATTAAACTATTATTCTTAGGTAATATTATTATCATATGAAGTGAAGCCTCTCTAGAAGCACAGAAGAAAGCACAGCCCCCTCTCAAGCAATTGTCTCCTGCACTTCAATTGCTTATATTGTGAGACCTTTCGTTACAACCCTTAATAAAAAAAGAATAAAAAAAAGAAATATGGACCATGAAATCTGACTCTACAGCTGTGTACTGTATATACTTTATATTTAAAGCACATTCAAAGCACATCCTTTCCCTCAAAGAATTCTAGGTACTGTTGTTTGGTAAGGGTTGCTGAGAATTATAACTCTTTGTAATTACAATGTCCTGTTCAATTGTCTAGTTCCATGTTTGGCAAAAGGGAAAGAGCGAAAAACATTTGGTTCCAGACTCTAATGGAATGTCCCCCAAAATAGGTTCAATCTATTTTAGTCAAGGGATAAGACTGCTTTTTAAAAAAACTAGCAGCAACCCCTTTTTCTTTTCCCCTCATTCAGGATGCAGTCCTACACACTCTTGCTGGTAAGTAAGTGCCAGGAAGCTCAATGGGACTTAGTTTTGAGTAGGGATGCATGGGATCCCACTGTTAATTATTCATACTTTTAATTTCCTTTCAGATTTTGAAAAGTGAGTTTGTATTCCTTGCATGTCTTAATCAGTGCATTATCTGAGATGTCAGACCTTGGCTCATTACACATAATGTGCTCAAAAAGTGATAATCTATTATTTCCATTTTGTGGTTGACTTGCCTTGCTACCCTCAGGCAATGCATGACTATTCTTGGAAGTTAATTATTCATGGACAAGTAACACCACCATTTCTCATTGCATGTGGTTGTTTCAAATTTTCCCATTTGGAATCCTGCTTTTGTCTGGACATTGTTTTGCTGCGTTTATAATTTCTGAATCCCTTACCCTTTATTTACATCTATTATTAAAAGCCCAAGGCTGGTGGTGTGTTGAAACAAACAGATTTATTTCTTCCTATCAAAATGCAACATAATCTAAGCTAATGTTTTAAATATTTACAGGGCAATCTTAAGATTGGGAAGGGAGGAGGATGACTCCATGGTGAAAAAACTACCACTTCCTAAGCTGGCAGTGGCCAGGGCAGAAAGTGTGGATGAATTTTCTGCAGACATCCGCCCCAATCTGACTTTTTAAATTCCTCTTCTCACTGATACCGATGGCAGGGGAAATAACTAGCTCCAGGGCTGGTGTACATCTTTCAGATTTTCTGGGGTGTCAAAGGAACAAAGAGACTTTGGATCCTGTGGATTCAAAGCTCTTCTGATACCCTTCCAGAACATTCTGTTTTGGGGCCACCACCTACAGAACACTGCCACTGCTAAAGGGCCTCCACCCAGGGCTCAAGACATTTTGCTGCCTGAGGCAGAGCAGCAAACGGCACCCCCTTCAGTCAAGGTGCATACTACTTAAAAGCCAGTCAAGATATTTTGGCATCTTGAGGCAGAAAATACCACAGGGCAGAGGTGCTGAATTCTGCTCAACATGGGGTGTGTGTGTCTTGTCATGTGGAGGGGAGGCCCAGCAGGGCCCAGCCCCATATACTTTGTGGGGACTGAGCTGTCCTCAGCCTCATAGAGTTGGCACGTATACCACAGCCACCTCTTAATCTCCTTTGCAGGAAAAAACCTCAGTAATAAGAAATGAATTAACTAGTCATTTGCTGTCATTTCATGACACTCAGAACCAACTGCCTGACTTGGCTGCCTCACCCTGCCTGTCAGTAAGGCCACAGCTTCCAGTGGCCTTCATTTGGGACTTTAGGAATGCTCACCTAACGTTACCTCAAACAGAAATACCATTAATTTTCCTAAAATGCCTTGTCCTTTGTACTTAATGCCACCTTCTACACTTTACCATTTGTGCATTTAACACCCTTAAATGTGCCTTTAACACTGTTCATTCCATGTTAGTAATATTCATTTTGTGATTTATGTTGACAGAAGTCGTGATAAAGAAAATGCAGTAAAGAACGGTAATATTCTTGTTTATCAGTCATAATGTGTATCAGTCATAAATGATGCCCCAAATGGAGGGAAATAGCCAAAACCCTTTACAGGGCCCCCTGTCAACTGTGCCTTTTTAAAGTGATGCTACAAGTTATTTCAGTGGGTCCAATCTGAATAAAACTTAGGTGACTACCACCCTAAGCATTTAAGGCAACTGAATACAAATAAATAGATACCTAACATACTGTAAGCAATAAAGGAACATACCACAGTACCCTGGAGTCCCACAGACTGTTTTCATGGTCACTTGATCTGCAACAATCTTGGAAAGTCCAAAATCAGCTGTTACATATAAACCAGAAAGGATTCATTATTTGTTATTATCATTATTTTATATTTCTTGCGCGATACCGTGGAATGAAATGAACGTAATATTTCGTCATTTGGAAATGTTTTACTAATCAACTAACAATCAAACACTAATCAAATTACTCCTCGTATAAGGTACAGGAGTGAAACTTTCTGGTGGGTGAATACATCCAATCCTAAATTCATGGAATGCAAAGTTGTTGCACTACAACACCAACACGCAAACCAAAACTGGTACAGAAGAACAGTATTTACCTATTTTTAAAGACGCATCTGGAGCTGGCGTTGCATACAGTAGATTTTCTGGTTTCAAATCACGGTGAACAATTCCATTGGCATGTAGATACTTGGGAGGAATAAGTGGAAACGCACAATTTTAAACTTGAATTTGTGATGAGTATTTCTCCCCCACCCTCCATAACACTGTGCATTTAGAGTTCTACAATTCCAACAGCAAACGAACCAATTATTTGAAAAAGAAAATTCTATCTCAAGACATTTGAATGCAAATTGTAACCTCAAGAGGAAACGGAAAATAATCACTTTTTATATAGCAAAAATGTATCGGGTGTGGTGTTGTTTTTTTTTAAAGTTCTTTTAGAAATTACAATGGTAAATGGTAGCCATAGTTTTCTGTGTCTGCACAAGATGTAGCTACAGTAGCGGCCACAATTGTGGAAACTTTTTGGGGAAAGTGTATTTCCGAGGTTTGATGGTTCATAACACCTGATTGGCTCTCTAAACACTCCTGCTCATTGGCTACATTCAAGTAAAGGAAAGTTACTGCATATCAGCCTAAGCAAGTTGTGCTTCCTTTTTCTAGTTATTTGGCTATAACTTTTGATAGAATACAGATAACTGAACAAACTTTGTTGCTTTACATTCTTCATTAAATTATCTTTCCATTGATATATAATTTTATGGCATTACTCCCCCCAAAAGTGGTGTTATGAGCCATCAAACTTCAGAAATACACTTTCCCCAAAAGGTTTCCACAATTTTGGCCACTAGTGTACATTTCTAGCCTTGGTAATGGACTAGATGAGAGCCAACGAACTGAAGCTCAATCCAGATAAGACTGAAGCAGTGTTAGGAGGTGGTTCCCTATACAGGATGGATGGGAGGTGGCCTGCTCTTGATGGAGTTACACTCCCTCTGAAGGAGCGGGTACATAGATTGTGGGTACTCCTGCGTCCATTGCTGTTGCTTCAGACTCAAGTGGCCTTGGGTGGCATGGATTGCCTTCCATGAATTTCGGCTGGTGACCCAGCTGCACCCCATCAGAACAGGGATGGTCTAACTTCTGCTAACTATGCTCTGGTAACCTCTAAGTTAGATTACTGCAACATATTATATGTTGGGCTACCTCTGAGGACAGTTCAGAAACTTTAGCTGGTGCAGAATTCAGTGGTCAGGTTACTCACCGGAGCAAGATGGTTTGATCAAAATAAAGTGAAGAAATATCTAGCCTATTCCTGCATTCAGATATCATTATAAATCATGATTTATCACTATGGGAATGAGATGTACTGAGTCTTGGGGCCATGTGTTTCACCCTTCTCCAGCGTGGGTGCAAGAAAGGCTTCATAAACTTTTGCTTCCATTTTTTTAATTAACTGCAGCTCATCGTTTTGTCGGAACCCAACAAACGGGGGTTAATTTTAACGTGGTTTGTTTGAAACTTCAAATCATGGTTTGTTTCAAATCTTGGATTGCATCAAGAAATGATAGTTAGGATTAACTGTAGTTCAGGGTTTCTCAATAATGCTGAACTGTGATTAGTAAAAAACAACAACCAGAAATGAAAAATTCCAATCTCCACACCAAAAAAGGAGAGGCGTTGGTGGGGGCAGGGAAGTTTGAAACATGCAAACCTCAGACATGTTTCTGCTTGTTCCTGTGGTTTATTGACATTTGAACAAGCATGATTGCTCTGTGCAAAAATACAATTAGATTTTCTCATTTCAGAAGCTCCTGGTGATTTATAAGCATTGTTTATTTAAGCTGCAGTCACAAACCCTATTACCTGTTAATAAATTCTAGCAATAACATGGCTGTAATAACTATGTGTTTCATAGGGAGTTTTGATGTAATGGCTTCATGAACTGCAGCCAAAATGAATGCAGTAACATTATAAAAAAGAACTTTAAGGAGATAACAAGAAAGTAGATCAAAATATATTCTGTTATAAAAAAAACAATATATATTTTAGTGTAATTACATTGATCTTGCTTTCTAACCATTCCTCTGTCATCTGCTATATATTTTGGAAAGTGACTTGTCAATTTGTCCATCCTTCTGTTCTCTATGGTGTTTCTAAAAGAGCACATTCCCCAATATCAACTATCTCAGACCATTATGATCAGCAGGTGAAGCCTTGGTGGTGACTCATGACAATTTCTTTGCCACGCCTTTTCAGTGGCAGATACTGACTGTGGAATGCCTTTCTTTCTGACGTGTGTCTATCTTTCTCATTGTTGATTTTTCAGGAAGACCTTCAAAACATTCCTGTTATACTTAGGCATTTGATGGCTGAAAGTCATTGTTCTTGGCAAAACTCAGATCGCCAGCTGAGAAAATGTTCTAACTGTTTTTTAGAATGAACTGTTTTTATGTTTTAAATTGTGGTGGTTTTTTTAGTGCCTTATTTTACTTATTATTGATGTGCCACCTTGGGCTTCTTCAGGAGGATTGAATAAATAATTAAAATCAATCTTTCCCCCCCCCTTTTTTTGAAAATTAAATGAATAAATAATAAGTAAAGAATCTGATTGCACTGTTAACACTCTAAATCACTGTCTTTACTCCACGACTCTAAAAACATTTAAGCATGGCAGATTTGTCTAATCTAGTATTCCATGAATGGTACCTTTCCATGGTAGTTAACTGCATTACATTTTTTAAAAAACTAGTTTATTCTGTAATATGAACTTTTAAAAATGTGTGCATGCCATACATATGAATGATTGGAATAAAGCAAAATCTTCAGCTGGAAAAGAAATTAATTTGCCAGACTTACATCAAGTCCTAAATATATTACTTGGAATTAAGTTGCACACATTTTCAACGTAGGTTACACTGAAGTAATACAATGCAAGTTAAGAATTGCTTCCATTATGAAAATGAGGTCAAAAAAACAGAAGCTACAGGTTTAGTCTCTCTATAATAGATGTAACCTGCTTTGGAAGGGAAGGGGGAAGTGGAATCTAAAATGACACATGAATAAAATGATGTGTTTTCTGCTAGTGAATGCTAGGTGATTTCTGACTGCTTCTGAATGCAAGGGAATAATTCACATCACACCAAGTGTTAGCAAATTTGACAGCCTTATTAAAGTCCTCTGGGTTTTTTTTGGATGACTAATGCTACAAGGTTAGAATTTTAAGTAGTTGTGAGCCTAGAATACTAACTATAAGAAGATGTTGACTTTTTTGGATGTGGATTTCTGCTGGACCTGTGAACATGTGAACATGGCATGTTGATCAAGATAATTTAGTAAAACACCTATGTTTATTTATTCAAGGCAAGCGTATGCATGCATTAATGTTTCTCTCTGTTGAACCTCACAAAGCAGTTCACATTTAAAAGAATAAGCATCAATAAAATGTATATAAAGGGGGGGAAGCATGGTATTCAACTGAGCTTTAATCAAACTACCGTATTTTTTCGTGTATAAGGCACCCCCATGTATAAGATGCCTCCTATTTTTGGGGACTCCGAATTAAGAAAACACCCCTCAACACTACCCATGTATAAGACAAGCCCCAATTTTAAACCTATTTTTTTGGTAAAATAACCTCTAGTCTTACACACAGAAAAATATGGTAAACCTATTGAAAATAGCACACCTAATTTAGGCTGTGTACACACTATACCTTTAAAGCACATTTGAAGCACATTGTTTCCCTCAAAAAACTCTGGGGACTGTAGCTCAAACCTCACAGGATCACAACTCCCAGCAATGCTTAACAAACTGCAATGCCCATTATTCTTGTGGGAGAGACAAAAGGAATGAAAGAGATTAGGCTAGATTCAGTTATGTCCACCTGAAAAGAAGTGGGAAGGTGAAATATCTGCCTAAAAGAAGCAGGATGCCATTCTATTTCCACCCCATTTTTAACGTAGCTTCTGTTAATACTGTTTCTTGCTTCTTCTGACCTCTTGCTCAATCTCTGCATTTGGATGTGAGGGTGATCTGACTGCGACATCTGTCACTCCATTGAGTGCCAGGGTTGATTCAACTGATCTGGCTGGCTAGGCGGGTGTCCCCTCCCTCTCTCACCAGTTCATGTGCGTCCCTCCCGAAGCTGCATACTTGGTGGAAGAGGACGACCATCCCAGATAGAAGGAGTGTACCGTTCTTCGGTCAAATCTCTGCATTTACTTGAGTTAGCCCTGCCCCTAATTTCCACCCTGTCTTGCTTTTCCTCTTGTCTGATCTTTTCTCTCTTTTGCTTTCATTTTAACCTACAACATGACACTCTTCTTGTCTCTGTCCCTTTCCCCTCCGCTAAAACCCACTGCTCCCACCATTCATCTCTTTTATCTATAATCTCTATCTTCTGTCACTAAGGTGCATCTGAGTTTCCATTGGGCAAATGAATTTTCTTCACGAAACATGACTGATGTACCCAAAGGAAATTAATGACTTGCTGAGCACTTCGCCACACAAAGCTTTTCCTTCTCGCTACTGCAAAGAGCTACTTTTCTAAATCTGTAGAGAGTCCTCTCTGCTTTTGACAGTTGCATCTTCTCTGATTTCTTGATGCATCATGATGGTTGAACGGCAAATGCTTCTTAAGAATGAAAAGTATCGTATTTCCATTTCTTGCAGTTTTTCCAGAGGTACTGTCAGGGCAGAATGTTTGGGACTTCATGGCCCTTTAACTCCCTTGTCACTAGCTTAATGTAATCAACTAGGCAAGCAAAGTTCCCATCTTCCACTTACAAATCACTGCAATACTGATCTGGCAGGGTTGATGGAAATCTCAGTTTTGCCTCACTTCTCTCATGTTAGTGAAAGATTTCTTAGATGGTACAATTTTTAAACAAAATCTTTATCAATTCACCAATGTCATTATGCAGCTTTCAAACGCTCCATTTTATAGTGCAGTGAGAGAATTAAATCAGAGGCTCCAAAATAAGGATGAAGAAGGCAGACATTATAAAGTATGGCGAAACTGCTGCATTCTGACTTTGTTTCCAGGGCAGTCAGGATGGCTGTCTTCATTCTAATACAGTAGTACCTCGGGTTACATACGCTTCAAGTTACATACGCTTCAGGTTACAGACTCAGCTAACCCAGAAATAGTGCTTCAGGTTAAGAACTTTGCTTCAAGATGAGAACAGATATTGTGCTCCGGCGGCATGGCAGCAGCAGGAGGCCCCATTAGCTAAAGTGGTGCTTCAGGTTAAGAACGGTTTCAGGTTAAAAACGGACCTCCGGAACGAATTAAGTACTTAACCCGAGGTACCACTGTATAACATTGGTTATTTGATTTCATGATAGGATTCCATTCATCAAACCATACTTTTGAATTACAGATATATTCCCCTAAGGTGGAAGGCAGATTTGAAATATACATTAGGACAGCATTATTAAATCATTATAATCACAATTAGAGTGCAGGTTACCTAGAAGCAGAAGCTAGCCTTTGGGAAGTTAACGGGGCTAAGGTTAAAATGATATTTTAATTCTGAGATGCCTGGTATTTTCAAGGAAGAATCTTGCAAGAATATTTGAAAAGCAGCAGATTGTGGACTGCTAATTGTGGGAAATGAATCCACTAATAAATTATGTAAGGAGTACACCTTGTATCCATGGGGAATATGCCTCTGGATGAAAACACGGCTGTTAAAAGTAGCCCTCGTTTTTCAAAACAACCTACTATGACTGCGTCATTTCAAAAACAGCAGCTAGAAATCTAATTACTCTGTACTATTAGACACACAATACACACACACTTGTCCTGCTGAGCTGCACAGCATGGCAGCTTGCTGAAAACCAAGGATTGTATTCAAGTAAGTTTTACTTAGAGTAGACCCATTGAGATTAGTAAGCACAGCAAAGTTAGGTCCATAATTTCAGTGGGTCTACTCTCAGTAAAACTTACTTGAATACCACCCTAAATGAAGGGAGAATATGCAGTATATTCTTATGGGTTTGTGGGTGCTAGATATTTGTAAATTCCTGCAAGCAGTAAGTGATAGAATTTAATCAAGGTTCAGTGTGTTAAAACTCTAGGTGTCAGACCTGTGTGTATTAGGCTGTGCTGGACATGTCTAATCCTATAATTAAGCCAAGTGTTAAAAGCTAATGAAGCTAGGCTAAGCTTCTTGTGTTGAAGTGATAGCCTAGGGATGGGCTATTAACAACAAATGATCAAGGGACTCTGTCTGAGATGGCAAATGGATGGGCCTCCTCTCTCCCTCAAAGCCAAAGCTTAGAGAGGTTAGAATGAGGTGTTATGTGACTGGGTGACACAAAGCAGCATGCAGAGCACAATGTTGGATCTCTCTTCGGATTCTAGGCTACACCTATGGAGGAAGCAAGATGCTATTGGAGTGCTAATGCTATGAACCCCTCCATAGTAGGTTCAGGCTGTATATATGTGTACATAAGCCATATATCATAAAGACACCACTGTCTCTGCTATGCCTCATTTCCAAAAGGAAACAGGGACCCTGGGCAAGTGTGCCTGGAACTCCTGGAATCTCATATCACTGTGGCAACAATATATTGAGAGAGGTGCATGCAACATGGATAAAATATAACACACATGCATCCCAATGGAGTTTTGCAATAAATGTCTAGTTGTCAAAGTCAAGTATTGGGCTTCAGTTACATTTTTTAACTTCTAAAAGTTTGTTTAGAGCTGCCATACATCCGGATTTTCCAAGATATTACTGGGATTTCAAAGGCAGAATTGATGTCCACGGGAAATTTCTGAAAGGCAGCGCTTCGTCCTGGATCTCAGGCAAGTTAAGCGAGAAATTGTGGGTTGTTTGGCATTTTTGTAAAACACACACACACACTTTTGGGTTTGTCTAAAAAAAATCTGAAAAACTTGGGGGGGGTTCTTTTAAAAGTTCAAAAGTTTCCTAAAAAAAAAGAGATCAACAGGACATGAGTGCAAGCTCCTGGTTTTTACTTTTTGAAATATGGCAACCCTAAGATTGTTTATTTAACATATTTGATGAGCTACTGTAGGTCTTGTCCTATGAAACTACAAGAGGTAAAAGCCAACCTTGAATCAATGGTAGGAGTAAAGAGCTGGATTCAGGGAACATCAAAATAAGCAAGTAACCAGTCAGGGAGCCAAAGCACCATCAGGGTATGGCTTTTAGAATAAGCTATGTATTTATGTTTTGGAATTTGTATTCTATCTAGACCACTGCAACTTTCTCCTAGGGGGTTTCACAGTATATCTGCTGTATCTCTGCTCTGCTGTTGAATCAGAACGTTACGGCTACAGTCAGCTGTCCTCTTCACCCCTGTTTACAAATTTCACCTCTATATATTCCAGCGCTTGTGATACAAGTCACTTTCTCATGGCAAAATATCCAGGCCTGGACATGTAAAATTAGTGTTAGTGCTGTCTTGCATGGACTGCTGCACAGTTGCACTCCTCATTTGTCATTCATTTCATGCACAGAAGCAAGTGAGAGGATGAGCTTCGCTGGGAATTTAAAATGATCGTAGGCAAATAGTCGTGAGACCTAATCTGACAGGACTGGGTTGTCCAAACAGTTTTCATTCTGCTTCTTCCTCTGCAGAAGTCAAGAATCCTTTAAGATTAGTGTCCCACTTTGTAAACAATGAAAGCTTCGTACATTTCGGTCTGTATGTTAGCAATAGCTGTGAGAAGAGGTGAAGGTAGTTTGACAGACCCTCCGTTGCCCTGGATGTATTTTCTACTCTAAAAACAAAGTTTCCTTATTTCAGATCAGATTATTTCCTTCCCTAGCCTGGGATGGGGAATCCTTTCGGCTCCACAAACAAGATTCTTATCAGGACCAGCCTTGTGGCCACGTTTGGCAGGTGCGCTGGGCTGGATGAGCGTTTGGCAGGTGGGCTGGGTGCAGACCTGGGAGGGCAGGCACAAAAATCATGCCTTTCCACTCTGATTTGAAGTGGCTAGGAACCTGCCCACCAGTCTGTGCACTCCCTTTTAGACTTTCAAGTCCATGGTATCTCCCAGTATAGCTCCTTGCCAAGGGTGTAAGGGATGGAGGGGAGGGTCAATGTAGCTCCTTCTCAGGGGCGCAAGGGATCCTAGGTACACCTCTACACATGCACGAAAATACATGGATGCATTTTCCTCTACCCTGTTGCATTTGTATTTTTGCAGATTAATATACAAAGCTGGAGAGCAAAGGAATTTGTTATACAAAGCAATAAGGCACCAATATTTCTCTGAAATTGCCAGTGGTTTCTTGCTCTTTATGAGAATGGCAGACTTTAATTTAGCTTGTACACAATGGCTCCGAATTACCAAAAGTACTAGTACAAAAGAAAATGCCCGATAGGAAGGAAAGAGTAATTTAAAATACATAACCATTAATAAAACATTGTATCTGAGTTGAATAACTCATAAATATAAAGCAGCTTTTTTGGAATACCAAGTCAAGTGCACTGAACTCAAAGGGTTTCAGAACTGCAGTCTTTGCTTTCACAGATGAAAGGCTTCCTGAGGATATGACAGTATCTGCAGTGTTACAAAGGATGTTCATTTAAAATCGATTTGATGCTGGCTCATATCTAAAGGCAGACCACAACAGAGCTGGCACAATGCTGTCTGCAGCAGGATGTAGAGTCAACAGAACTTGAGATTTAACCTTGCATGTCTATAGTTAGAGCACCAAGTCCTAGCTTATTCGAGAATGCTGGCTAAATCAGCATTACTGAATTTTCAGGTGCACAGAGGTACCCTTTTTGGTATATTTGTATGTTGGCAAGGATAGTTTTCATTACTGTGTAGGTGTGCTTCATTTTCAAGTGGACCCGCAGAAAATACCCGTATAATTTCCTCAAAACAGAAATGGTTCTAACGCTGTTAACAATTCCACATGTTTTGTGTATTTTAGTGCCTATCAACTGCTGTCAAATTCAGCCAGGAAATTCTCAGCTGGGCAGAGCAGCAATGACATTACTACTAACTGTTCCCGCTGACTAGAGCTCAAGTAATCCCTGGGCACCACAGAGAGCTCCATAAGCTGAAACACCAAGGATGACAACTAAAGTGCAGGTAGAGAAATAACTGGGCGAAAATAACTAAGCAGGTCTAGATTAGGCTTTTGAGCATACTGAGCAGCCATGGTGGTGTGATCAATGAAATGATTATGGTTCTTCACTGTTGCATCAATGAAATGTTGGTCACTAGAGCTTTTCTGGGTAATTCTGAGTCTTAGGATATCTGGGGACAATGGAACTAGTACATAGCCCTCATGGTGAATGGCTACTAATGCTGGCTGTGTACTGCCTCTGAATAGTACGGGCGAGTCCTTTAAAAGAGGCCCTGTGGTTTCAGAGTACACATGTTCCATGGAGCCTCTTTTAAAAGACTCACACTGTATTTGCTGGGGATTGCAGCTGGGAGAGTACTATTGCATCCATGTCCTGCACCCACTCTTCTAAGGGCTCTTCTTAGGTTCTTATGGACTACTCAGCTGAGCAATCACTCAGTGATCTGTTGTGACATGTTAACAAAACACTTTGTGAATAAAATTTATTGCATCTTGCTTTGAACAGCCTGCTGGTTGCAGAGCAGTTTAGTGAAGTGTCATGGGCCTTGTATTAGCACAATTCCTTCGATATGTTTTGTTTGCTATGGACACATTCCGGAAGGTATTAGGTTGATGACCTACAAACTCTAAAACTTTGTCCATCATGTCTAATTATAGCTTGCCAGAAGAGAATGACCATCTCTGGTAATAGGGCTCTCTGTGAAGACCCTTGGTTTCTCAGTGGAGTTCTTCCCAACTTCCTGATTCTACAGCATTTTTTATAGCACCCAGTTCCTCCAACCTTAGGTCTTGAGTTCTGCTTTTCCTCTGGGCCAAACTGATTTTCCAATTTCTTTAAACACAGTTGCAAAGTTTTGCAACTGACCTTTGTTTTACGGAGGGGGAAAAAAAAAGGATATTTGGAAGTTGCAATGAAATAAAGTTTCATATTCGACAGTAAGTTGGTTGTCATTCAACTGTATTTCATGTCTGACAGCATTTGATAGACAACATGCAATGATAATTAGTAGTTGACGGCTTCATGAGATTTCGCATGTTTTGATTTTGACAGGTTTCAGTCAGGAAAATCTGTTAAGGCTAAAAGCATTTTGATTCAAATTGCTGAGCTAAGTGTTTCACATTCAAAAATGAATCTGGATTCTCCATTCAAAATCTGGATAGATATATTGGAAAGTTCATTTTTGAAATCCTAAAATTAATTTTAATGTTTGGTTCAGACCTAATTTTAACAGTTGATATATTTGAGGAGCTGCCTTTATTTGAGCTGGACTTAGGGTCTACAATCCAGTAATATTTATCCTAACTGGCAGTATCTTTTAAAGGGCTGAGCTACTTCAGCTGGAGAAACTAGTCATGAACCTGGGACCTTATACATGTGCACTGCCACAAAAATTTGCCTCCTCCCTGCTCTAGTGTATAAAAGGTAAAGGTAAAGGTACCCCTGCCCGTACGGGCCAGTCTTGACAGACTCTGGGGTTGTGCGCCCATCTCACTCAAGAGGCCGGGGGCCAGCGCTGTCCGGAGACACTTCCGGGTCACATGGCCAGCGTGACAAAGCTGCATCTGGCGAGCCAGAGTCGCACACGGAAACGCCGTTTACCTTCCCGCCAGTAAGCGGTCCCTATTTATCTACTTGCACCCGGGGGTGCTTTCGAACTGCTAGGTTGGCAGGCGCTGGGACCGAGCAGCGGGAGCGCACCCGGCCACGGGGATTCGAACCGCCGACCTTTCGATCGGCAAGCCCTAGGCGCTGAGGCTTTTACCCACAGCGCCACCCGCGTCCCCCTCTCTAGTGTATAGTTAGCACAAAAAAAGTTTTTTTTTTAATCTAGTGTATAGTTAGCACAAAAAACTATTTGTCTATTTCATTATTATTATTTTTAAAAAGCAAGCTAAGATGTGTGTGTTTAAAGTATTCATATGATATAGGTGACCCAACTCTATGATTCTATTACAGTTCAGGAAAAACAAATTAAGACTACATACTGCAATGTTTATGTGCTAATCGTCCATACTAATATTTATGTCCATACTTCATTATAGAATAAAAGCAAAGGCAAAACAAATCAAAATTGACTCCTGACAATAAATTACTGACCAGAGCACTCAATATTTCATGAAACAAACACTGCCAAAAGTTCAATTTCTGAATGGACACTGAATAATTGCCCAATTTTTCTCATGAATTTAAAACCACTGGAAGAAGGCAGAGTTCTAGGAACCCTACTTCGGTTCCCCAGGTTGATGAATGTGAGTTCTCCTTTTATAGTTTACTTCATTTATCAGTTTTTGAAAGGGGTTCTTAATAGACACAAACAACAGAAAAATAAAAGCCCTTCTACTATTATTTAAACTTTGTCCTAAAGGTAAACTTTTGAGTAATGTTTTTATGGGGGATGGCGTGTACTGTTTTCCTATACATTTGCTAAAGGACATGAAATAATCATCCAGAGCCTTTTAAAAAGTGGTTAGAAGAAGAAAGCATGGTTCGTTTAACATAGGTAGGCTTTGTTTAAAAGGGTAAAGGGACCCCTGACTATTAGGTCCAGTCGTGGCCGACTCTGGAGTTGTGGCGCTCATCTTGCTTTATTGGCCGAGGGAGCCGGCGTACAGCTTCCGGGTCATGTGGCCAGCATGACTAAGCCGCTTCTGGCGAACCAGAGCAGCGCACAGAAACGCTGTTGACCTTCCCGCCAGAGCGGTACCTATTTATCTACTTGCACTTTAACGTGCTTTCGAACTGCTAGGTTGGCAGGAGCAGGAACCAAGCAACAGGAGCTCACCCCATCGCAGGGATTCGAACCGCCAACCTTCTGATCTGCAAGTCCTAGGCTCTGTGGTTTAACCCACAGTGCTTTGTTCATTTCCACATAAAAGCACAATGCACATAACATAGCATTGTGACTGGGGCTTATTTTACCCTAGAACTTCTAATTGTATGAATTGTTATATGAATCCCAAGGTCAATCAACATCCTGGATCATATCTACTGTAGAAAATTATGTCCCACAAATCATTTTAACTAGGGTTTAGGGAGGGTGACATGCTAATCCATTCCTGCCAGCTGTGTGATACATCTAGAAAAGCTCACTGTGTGGAATTACCTGCCAAGGAGACTCCTGGATATTCTATAACCTGGATGTTCAACTTGGGAGTCAGGTGCACTGGCAGAAAATGGGAATGAGAATAATTCTTTCGGACATAAAAGACATGCACATAAGCATGATGAGCTACAGGGAACTGGGGCATGCAGCCAAAGCAGAATTGAACTTCACCTCCTCCCCGTCAGCTGTCACCCACCCATTGGAAGAATGTCAGCTGATTGACAGGTGGGCGTGGTTTTTTGGGGGGTGTACCCTCAAGGGCTAAACTGAGACTCCTGGTGGGCCAGGACTGGCCTGTGGCATGTTGGTTCCCCATTGCCTAAGCCACAGTGGGGGCTCTGGGGTCCAAGAGCCCTAAGTCAGATCTTTCAGAGCCTGCACTCCTGGTGAACCAATCACCTCCACATGGACACATAGGCTGATCTACCAATGTATGTGGTAACACATCTTGAGGGAACTTCTAGGCTCCAAGCCTGGTAGAACAAAAACCTTAAATCCTCTCTTTTTTGGAGCCACTTGCTCACTTATAGCACTCCCAGGGGCTGCAACTACCAGCATGAATTGTTCCACCATACTGCATTGGTTCCTTGGTTTAAGGTCAGACAAAAACACCCAGCAAACTTCATGTTGAGTGAGAATTTGAACTTCTGCCTCCTCAGTCTTAGCCTTGCATCCTAGCTTTTCCTTGTACCGTGACATTTATTCTAACAAAATACAAATTAACCTTTCGTTAACTTTTTCTTATGTGGTTACAAACACGAAGTAAAGGAAGTCAGTCAGAAGCCATCAAGTATCAGTTCAGTAGTCCTGTGTGAGTCATTGTATTTAAACTAGCATATCATGAGCAGGATTCTAATGAACTTCATTGAAAGAGCAACAGAAGATCAATTAGTTCTGAAATTCCTCAGTTCTTACAGAATGGAACAGAATATTCTGGCACTTCATGACCTGACATTTGTAGTATAAACAGCCATATAACCAAGGCAATGAAATTAAAATGAGACACAATGCCTCACTTTTCTCTCTCTTTAGTTAAATGGAACATAATCTTTGGTGAATTCCCCCACACTCCACACACACACACATTTTGGGGCAATTTGTTTCAAAGTCTTCCTGTAACAGCCTCTTATCCCTCTGGACATTTTCAATTTCATGTGTTTCCAAGTTAATGCTTTTAAAATAGAATTGTACATGCTGAGGCACATGGATATTAAGACTTGAATTCACTGCACAATAAAGGCAAAGGGAGTAGTGGTGGAATACTCCTGAGGTGCAAACCACTGTGGTGATTGAAATAGTTTCTTTAACTTGCAAGGATTTCTCATTCACTTTAGCATCCTGCATGCAGCCAATGTATGTGCAGAGATGATGCTGGCGTGACAATGAATGGGGAAGCATGTCATGACCCTTTATACAGAAACAGACTTGGAAAAACTCTTACAGATGAGGAGAAGCTTGAAGAAGCCATGCTGGTGGGGGTGAAGACACAGGAGGAACTCATGACAAACTCTTCTTGTTACTGGGTAGCACTCCTTGCTTATTCCTCCACCAAAGAGGAGAAATAATAATAATAATAATAATAATAATAATAATAATAATAATAATAATTATTATTATTATTATTATTATACCCTGCCCATCTGGCTGGGTTTCCCCAGCCACTCTGGGTGGCTTCCAACAAAAGATTAAAAATAAATTAAAACATCAGTCATTAAAAACTTCCCTAAACAGGGCTGCCTTCAGATGTCTTCTAAAAGTCAGATAGTTGTTTATTCCTTTGACATCTGATGGGAGGGCATTCCACAGGGCGGCCACCACCACCGAGAAGGCCCTCTGCCTGATCCCCTGTAATTTCGCTTCTCGCAGTGAGGGAACCACCAGCAGGCCCTCGGCGCTGGACCTCAATGTCTGGGCAGAACGAAGGGGATGTAGATGCTCCTTCAGGTATCAATAAAGGACATCTCACCCCCTATTTATGAATGCCCAGGTGTTTCTTCTGGCGTCCTCAGGTGCATCCTCTACAGCCCCCATCCTATCTTCAATCCCAAGGCCAGCTCTTCACACCTCTTCCCACTGCAGTGTGTGGTCTGGGCTGATGTTGCTTTGATGGAGAGGTGACCATTTAAAGAGAGCTTGGCTTGAGCCATGGCTCCCTTTAGGAGTATTTCAGAGCACAGTAGCCCCCAATAATCTCTGAGCTAGAGAAACAATTAAAGCTCTTTTCAGATTTAGCCCTGCACCGTGCTCTCCTGTCCTCTGCCCAAGAACACCATGCCTCACCTATAATTCTGACCACTGAACTGGTGTTTACTCAGATCCTGGTTTCTACTGCAGACACCTCAATGTGACTACTGCCTAGGTGAGATTAAACTGAAGGTACTCTCCACTGCAGCAGCAGCAGCTCCTCCGTGGGCACTTTAAAATGTCACGCTTTTGTTGAACGTTGTAGTTTACAGCCACAGAAGAAATCTGGTTGTTTCCTGCATCTTTCCTTTGTGTTTGATTATGTGACTCATTCAACTGGGTGGCAGCAGCCTTCATCCACTTTCTGACTGAGTTTAAGATTTGTACACACACCAATCTCCTTTACAAATATCTGAGAAGGCCAACACTGTTTGAAAGATCCCTCCAACTCCAAGCTGAAATTGGTATGGGGATGAAGCAGAGCCTTCCTAGAAGATAACTTAGAACCTGATACTTATATTACTAGGCAATATGATAGCTGCTAAAAAAACCCATTTGCTCATGGTTAGGATCAGCAGTGGAATGCAGTGGACCTGTTTAAATATGATGACTCACACAGGACTACTGAACTGGTACTTGATGGTTTCTGACTTCCTTTACTTCACGTTTGTAGCAATGTACGAAAAAGTTAGCAAAAAATTAATTTGTATTTTGTTAGAATAAATGTCACAGAATAAGGAAAAGCTGCTCACCAGACCTCCTTCCAGCTGTGTTGCTGCTGCATACTGGGAAGGAAAGGGGAGGGGGAGGCAGCAGAGAGGTCAGCACAGTGCAAACACATTGGAAGTAGTGCCTGTGTTACCCTTATGTCATTGCTGCGTTGCCTGCCCCCCCTCCAGAAGCAATGGCGCTAGAGGGAGGTCAGGTGAGCAAAGCAGCCCCAATGTGCTGGTTTAGTTTCCGCAATGCAATGATCTGCTCCAAGCTTAACCCAACTCTCTAGAGCAGATTTTGAGGGTGCACAGTGGGCTGCAAGAGGGACAGAGGGAGGTGATGTCCTGTTGCACAAGCAGAAGTCTGTTCCACTCATGCACAGAGAGCATTGGATCACAACCCAATGAATGCAAGGTCCTGGCCTGCAGATTGCTTGGATTGTATAATTACTTCTCAAGCCCACACTGGCAATGGCTCAGGTATGAACACAGGCTAAGCTTTCAGTTTGGGATGAAGGAATCTTTAACTGCTTCACCACATGCCCAGCCACTCATCATGAGCAAAATGAATCGTGTGGATTTTAAAACATTGTCCATCAAATGGTAACCAGGGAAGTTGGTGTGTAGAATGCTATCTGGCCTCACATTCTCCATCTGAATACAAAACTCAACGCTGCCCTTGAACATCTGCTGTTATTTTGTTAACTCTCTATACGGTAAGAAACATACACCCCCAAACTGCCTGAATATAAAAGCAATATACTAAAGATGCTTTACCAGAACAAACGGATAGCTATTGGCACACAGAATATTGACACAGAAAGTGTCGCTGTCAAAGCTGCCTCCTCATTCTTGATATAAATGACCAAGAGTGAAAATAAATAGGTTTCACAGAAAGTGAGCTGTCATAACAATCATTCAGGTATGCAGCATGACAGATGACGCTGTCGCAAGATCATGTTTGCCTCAAAGATGCCGCTGATTTAGACAGGTAAGCAGAAAACCAACCCAAGAACTGTAGGCAAGAGCTGTCACACCTATATGTATACTGATCACATAAATTGCTCCAGGTAAGTGAAAGATTATTCTGCAAGAGTAGTAATGCTTACAGCAACTGCCTCCAGGATTTGTTTGACAGCATCAGCAGCATCTCGTTCACTGTAATATCCTTTTTCCACAATCCTATAAAGAAACAGAAGATTTATTTATTCATAATAAATTTGTATACTGTATAATTTGTATAATATATTTGTATATTTTATGCTAAGGACGTTTAGTGGACTTCCTTAGCATAAACATACAAACCACACAAAACACAGCATAAACATACAAAACACATAATAAAAGCAAGAACAAAAATGAAACACACCCATAACTCCTCCCCCCAACACATTTAAAATGACAAAGATTGCAAATCAGCCCAAGGCCTGGCTGAAGAGGAATGTTTTCACTTGGCACGAAATTTCACTTCAGATTCAACAGTTACAAGGAAAGCACAGTCCTAGGTAAATGTGCTATTAAAAATTAATCACACAGTAATCAGAGCAGACACATCTTATAGTCTAGGAAGTCTCCCGCAGAATAAAAAAACCCACTTGCTCATGGCTAAAAATAGATTTACCAAATATACAGCAACTCTGATTCTCAGCTAATAACAAAAAGATTGTTTTTCAAGACATTGGCTTAGGTGCTATGGGAATGAAATGAATTTGTGCTAATAAATGCAGTATCCTTAAAAGGCTACCGTAAAAAAAAAAAAAATGTTCATACTTATGAACTCCAGAATTAAAGGGCAGATACACAAACTCCATGCTCTTAGTCAGGAATAAGCCCTTCTGAGTCCAATGCTATTTATTTCTGACACTGTGTAAAGGACTAAAGTCATGGCTTGCAAGCTTAACCAAGCTATAATGAAATAAAAGTGATATATAGGAAAAGGCAGGAATAGGTAAGGCCATAATATGCCTTCTATTTTGTGTATATATACACTAGTTTCATTCATTCTGTGATATAGCTTTCAGGTCTAAATGCTGTTCTGTAGTGCCTTCTTTTTACAGATTGGGAATCTCAGTGTTGCCATTGATAACTACTAGGCCACGCAGTTGGCTTCCCAAACAAGGGAACCATAAACCAGGCTCTATGGATATAGCTGAAACTATTCCCATGGTTGTGTTGGCTGGACATGCAAATGGCTGAGAGACCAGCCATACTCCTGGCATGTAGGTGGTAGCAGTGATTTTATGATTTAGCCTTAAGTAAACCATCTATCCCTAGGGCAGGTGAGGCAACTGCATACTAAGGCTAACAAAGCATCAGGGTTTCCTAGAGGTTGTACAGGGTGCCACTTGCATTCATAACTTTTTAGGAGCTTTTGATTGCACTGCAACTGCTAAAAGCTGCAGCATAGGACCAAGCATTCACATTGCCATAGCTCCATTGCACAGAAGGTCATTTTAGAGCAGGGGCAGGCAGCCTAAGGCCCGGGGGCCGGATGCGGCCCAATCGCCTTCTCAATCCGGCCCGCGAACAGTCTGGGAATCAGCGTGTTTTTACATGAGTAGAATGTGTGCTTTAATTAAAATGCATCTCTGGGTTATTTGTGGGACATAGGAATTCGTTCATTATTATTTTTCAAAATATAGTCTGGCCCACCACATGGTCTGAGGGACGGTGGACCGACCCACAGCTGAAAAAGGTTGCTGACCCCCGTTCTAGAGGAATAATCCTCATACCTTTTACTCTGTGGCAGTTGCAGTGAAATCAATGGATCTACTCCAGAATAAATGATTTGAAGACTGCAGAAATAATCTGTTGTCTCCTGTACAGAAGCAGCATTTTGTTTTCAGGCTGTTCACTGACTGAAGGCTCCGTGAACTAAAATGTGATCACAGCACAGCTCCTTAGAAAAGAAGATTGCTTCCATGCTATAGTAATAACCACAGTACAATGAAAATAATACAGCAAAATAACCTTGAACAATCAATTATTGCAAAGTGCTTCTGAGTTGGAAATAGAAAGAAAGAAAGTTGGTATATTTTGAGGCGCTGAGGCATTCGACAGCCAACCTTTCCCACAGACTCACTTTTATTACTCTATTGATCCGAAAGAGAGGGAAAAAGATTAATCTAGCTCAGCTCAGGGGGAAAAATTACCTCAGAAACATTGTTTTGTACAGGGTTTCCAGCTTTAAATTTAAGAAATATTGGCCACCTGAGTCCATGGGGAGAATCAGAGGAGGCCAGAAATGGCGCTTGGCAGGTCAAGGGTATGAGGTAAAATATCATTGCCTGGGCTTTCTCTGATATTTACTGGGTTTTTTAAGATATTGATTCTAGTTACTTCCCAGAACATTGTTTTACTAATAATAATGGATAGTTTGGCAATGCTGCTTCAGCAGTTCATTAGACAACTGAGACACATGTGAGTATATGGGACACAGAAGAAGTACACTATCTTGTCAGAGGCTACACACACACACACACACACGTCTAGATCATTTATCAGTGCTCTCACCTTCAATTGTCAGCTCATGCTTTTCTAAGTGCTAAATTATCTGATTTATTGATGTCAAAAAATATCTCAACAATGCAAAAGTTTATGCTATTATTCATCCCCCTACTCCTCAGTTTTAATGAGCTAAGTAGGCAAATATAACTTCTCTGTATGTTCAGAGAAGTTCTCCCTCTCCTTCCACTGAGACCCAACCCCCCCCCCCCCAAAAAAAAAACTTATTTCTTTCTGCTCATATGAAGACCTGGTAATTATCACTTTGCCTTTTAACCGCCTACTCTCAGAATAATTTTTCATGGGGAAGCAGAGAACTCAGTGGGTTGCATCCAGTGGTGGCTTTGCCTTACACAAGTCAGGGCATTCGATTTTTGCCAATCTGCCATGCCCACTTAAGTCCCCCAATCACCCTGGAAACTGGTTCTGAGAACCAGTGGGACACCCCCTCAAAAAAATAAACACATAATGGGATATGGCTCAGAGAGCTGCAGTAGGTAAAAGGGAAAGCATGATGTCACAACATGCATGAAAGGAAACATTTCCACTAAGGCAAAATCACATTTGGATTCAACGCAGCATTTTAGATTGCTAAATGACTGGTCCAAAATCACTTAGGACTCAGCTACATTAGTCAAGAAAAACCATTTTATATGCGTTATAACACTATGACACCAGATGGCGCCGTGGAGTCCCATCTTTCGTCAATGTGATTTTCCTTTATAAAGCTTACAACGCGTTTAACTGAAACGCTTCTTTGATGTGTCTAGATCAAGCCTGGGTTATATGAACTTTAAAAAACCAAAAAAACTGATTTCCCAGGGACAGAAATCAAACATTACGTTTCTGGATCAAATTTTAATAATAAAATGCATTATGGTTTAGAGCTGACAGCTATGCGAATCACCACGGAACACACTGAATGACAGCTTTTGCTTTCTTTAAACTTTTGCAGCTTCCATAGTATTTCAAAATTCCATAGAGGCATCATCTAGAGCTGTGGAGTTTGTTGTTATCAATACGCCTAGGACACTAAATTTATATTTAATTAACTTAACATCCAGAACAGCTATCTCAGCTTGGAACCAATGTCTGGAAGCAATGGATGTGGTAAGAAGCAAGGAAAAAAGAAAACCCCAGGTGTTTAATCCAAAGAAAATGGAGGTGATGCTGGTGGATAACTTCAAGGATATTGAAGGACTTCTTAGGAGAGATGGTAATAAAGGTAAAGGTACAGGACCCCTGGAAAGTTAAGTCCAGTCAAAGGTGACTACGGCGTTGCAACGCTCATCTTGCTTTCAGGCTGAGGGAGCCGCCATTTGTTCATAGACAGCTTTCCGGGTCATGTGGCCAGCATGACTAAACTGCTTCGGTGCAATGGGACGAGTGCCAGAGCGTACAAAAATGCCGTTTACCTTCCCGCCACAGTGGTACCTATCTATCTACTCGCACTGGCGTGCTTTCAAAATTGCTAGGTTGGCAGGAGCTGTGACAGAGTAACAGGAGCTCACCCCGTAGCAGGGATTCAAACCGCTGACCTTCTGATTGGCAAGCCCAAGAGGCTCAGTGGTTTAGACCACAGTGCCACCACCGTCCCTAGGGGAGATGGTATCTCATATCAGAAACACTGGGGGATGGGGAAACACAAACTCTTGAGAGTCTCGTGGACTGCAAGAAGATCAAACCTCTCCATTCTTAAGGAAATCAGCCCTGAGTGCTCACTGGAAGGACAGATCCTGAAGCTGAGGCTCCAATACTTTGGTCACCTTCTGAGAAGAGAAGACTTCCTGGAAAAGACCCTGATGTTGGGAAAGCAGAAGGGGACGACAGAGGACGAGATGGTTGGACAGTGTTCTCGAAGCTACCAACTTGAGTTTGACCAAACTGTGGGAGGCAGTGGAAGACAGGAGTGCCTGGCGTGCTCTAGTCCATGGGGTCACGAAGAGTCGGACATGACTAAACAACTAAACAACAAATGTGAAGAATTCGGCACTTCAAGAATTCCACGCGACGGTCACCTCCAGACTGGATTATTGTAACTCGCTCTACGTGGGGCTGCCCTTGAGACTGACCCAGAAACTCCAGCGGGTGCAGAATGCTGCAGCGAGACTCCTTACGAGGTCTTCGCTGCGAGATCACATTCACCCGGTGCTATACCAGCTGCACTGGCTCCCGGTGGAGTACAGGATCAGGTTTAAGGTGCTGGTTTTAACCTTTAAAGCCCTATACGGCTTAGGACCCTCGTACCTACGGGACCGCCTCTCCTGGTATGCCCCACAGAGAAACTTACGGTCTTCAAATAAAAACATCTTGAAGGTCCCAGGCCACAGAGAAGTTAGGCTGGCCTCAACGAGAGCCAGGGCTTTTTCGGCTGTGGCTCCAATCTGGTGGAACACTCTGTCACAAGAGACCAGGGCCCTGCGGGACTTGACATCTTTCCGCAGGGCCTGCAAGACAGAGCTGTTCCACCAGGCCTTTGGCAAGGGCACAGCCTGACTCCCTCCTTCGGCAATCTTCGTGGAGCTCTGGCCCAATGGCTGCCAGTGCCTTGAATTAATTAATTTTAGAATGAATGATTTTAGAGTGTTGTTTATGCTGTACTTTTGTACTGTTTTATTGTTGTTAGCCGCCCTGAGCCCGGCTAAGGCTGGGGAGGGCGGGATATAAATAAAATTATTATTATTATTATTATTATTATTATTATTATTATTATTCACTGAATAAATATTTCTTCTACTCTCCTATTTTAAATTGCTTATATTGTTTCATTTTTCTAACATTGTATAATAGCTAGATGATTGTCTAAAGCAGAGGCTGATACACAGATTAAACTTGCTACAAAGCAATGCTTTAAAATTACAGGTATCATGGGATTTTTTATTTTATTTTTTGCAGAATGAAGTTGAAAAGTTTGTAAAATATTTAAAACAAAATGGGATCTCTTTATTCCGCTAAGAAATCTGACAGCATATGGAAGGCTTTCCCCAGTGCCTGCCATCAGCATTGATGCAGTTCCAGTTTCTTGTTGCCAAGGTATCTTTAGATAGTTACAAAGTGATGTGTCTTTGAAAATGAATCCAGTGCGCTAGTTTTGCACTTACTTCAGAATTTTTAGCAAATGTCAGCTAGCTAGCCTTGTAAGAGATCATATTCTGACTTGTCTAGCTGTCATGAAGGAATTGTGCTTGGCAATGGTGCTTTCTCCTGGTTCTGACACTGCCTACACAGCGTGACGCTGTCTCGGGATCCGGCCATATAGCACAGACGAACATGAAATTATGTTGCAGTTATATAACCCCAAAGGCCTGGAAACAGTGTTATGTTTTCTGTATACCTCACCGTCATCATGTGCATAGCAGTTTACAGCAGGGATGGGGAACCTCTGTCAGCCCTAGATTGGCGTCGCTTACCAGACATACAACCACCACCACCCCAGCCCTTCAGACTGAAATTTCTGCAAAAATGCACTCAGGCTTTGTCTCTGGACTTCACTGATTGCCCCTTCTGCCTTATTCACCATGTTTTCATGCTCAATATTCTTGATTAGAAACTGTTCCAGTGTGGGCCTTGAAAACAGATCTTTTTATTTTATTCTTAATCCAGTTTATGGCTCCACACTTAAGAAACAGCCTGTCATTCCTCTGCACCCTTCACGACTCCTTCCTGCCCCAGTTTATTAATTTATTTGGGGTGGGGAGTCAGCTGCAGACTAAGCCAAGACAACTCCATTCCAGGACCATTCGGAAGGAGGGTGTTTAAGGTAGGGTGGTCCAAAATCGTGCACTCTTCTTCTTCGCAGGCTGCGTTTGTTTACAGACTTTGCAAGAGACTCAACTGGTTTTGAACATTCTGAAATCTTCTTCTTCTTCTTCTTCTTCTTCTTCTTCTTCTTCTTCTTCTTCTTCTTCTTCTTCTTCTTCTTCTTCTTCCCCCGCCTTTTATCCTGACAGGAACTCAACACGTGCTTTCGTTAACAATGCAGACAAGCAGTGGGATGTCTGAGTTAGACAATTCTTCACCAGTTGACCGATGTCCGCCTTAAGGTTGGTTGTTGACATTCGCAGGCAATTCTCAAGTGAATGATCTACTAGGTTGTTTTGAGTTTGGGACTTTATGAAGTTCGTGTTTGAAAATGATTGTTCACAGTTCACCCACCCACCCACTCTGGCACCAAAGTTCCCTTCTCTCCCCCACCAACTGGTGCACCCCAAAGCTCAAACTTCTCTGCATTGCAACAAAGAAAGAAAGCAAAGTCCCCCCCCCTCTCTCTCTCACACCCACCCACACCCCCACACCCCCACACACACCATGCTTCTTCTCTGCACCAGGTGGTCTCCTCTTCTTCTTCTCCCCCCCAGGTGGCTCTGGAGCTCTGGCAGCCTGGGGGATGCAACCACACTCCAAGTGGGCCATAGTGCGCAACCTGTTGGCTGCACAGAACTCCTGCAGCAGCAGAGGAGGAGGAGGAACGGCAGCAATAGCCTGCCTTTGGCTGCAGCCACTGTCTTCTCCAGCCTGATTGTGCTGCCCCGGGTGAGGTACAGGATGAGGAGCTGGAGGGCCACAAAAACAGCTGCAAGGGCCACATGTGGCCCACGGGATGTGTGCCAGACCACCCTGGCCCAGGTGATATGAAAGCCATATGAAAGAATCCATGTAATGTGCTCTCTACAGCCAATCACCCATAGGAACCTGCATTAGGAAATTCTCAAAGTTCGCAGATATAAGCAAATAAGAAAAACAGGGCCTCCTTGGTTAAATAATGTTTAGCACAGAAAAATGGACCTAATTACTATGAGTCTGTCTTACCTCTAGAATCATGCAGCACTGCCGTCAGAAGGGAAAACGCAAGAATGGGAAAGTGTTCAAAGTGGTCTGATTTTTACAACTCATTATGATGATACAAATCTTGATGATTGGTTATTTTATCCTCCACTTCCTTATCCTATTAAATGCCCATCTGTTTCTTGTATACTTTTGCCTCACCTGCAGATTTGACCACATGCATTTGCTGGCAATTTGCCCACATTCGCCTTCTGAAACTCTCACTGTTCATTACTCCCTTCTGCTCTGTTGACCTTCTATAAATAATAAACCTGTTTGACATACTGATGTGACCAGCATGTTCATGATACACACTGTTTACTTTTGTCAGGGTATTGGAACATATGAGGTATGAAACTTCTCCTCTGTGATCCATATTTGTGGTATAAAATGTTGTCTTTGAAAGGCTGCCTGGGTGAGAATATCCCTGTGTATGTATGTATGTATGTATGTATGTATGTATGTATGTATGGCATTTTTATCTCAGCTTTTATCCAAGGAACTCGAGGCAGCACACATGATTCCTCACACCCTATTCTATACCCTTAACAACTCTGTGAGATAGGTCAGGCTGAGAGAGAATGACTGTCCCCAGGTCACTTGGCATCATGGCAGAGTTGGGATTTCAACCCAGGTCTCAGAGATGCTTAGGAAACAGGAATAAGCATCCCTTCCTGTTTCCTCTGTAAGACCTTCTAATAACGGCACAACACCAAAGAGAGAATAGGTCATTTTGCAAACTTAAAAGGAGGCTTTGCTTTTGCTCCCCAGGGTAATACTGGAGCATTCAGAGAACACAAATGCTGCTGAATGAGTGTTTTTGTGCTGCTGTGTCTGTACAGCGACTGTGGGGGATGGTAGATGCATGTACACAGTTCTGCTGTGTGTATGTCTGCCTGCGTATATCTGTGCATGCAGGAGCGTGGGGTGACTACACTTATTTTTGGCAACATATGGTGCTGGCATGCATCCCCTGATAGCTCAGCTTGTAGAGCATGAGACTGTGAATCTCAGGGCCGTGGGTTCGAGCCCTACTTTGGGCAAAATATTGCTGCATTGCAGGGGGTTGGGCTAGATGACCCTCGTGGTCCCTTTCAACTCTATGATTCTATTATTTCTATGATTGGCCAATGGTGAATGCAGCCCTCAGGCCCTCTGCCCTGCAAGGCTAGTCGCTCCTGATAAATATTGGTACATAAAACATGGTTTAGTGTTACATCTGAACCCAGCAGAGTGCCTTAACTATAATTTAACTTTTAAAGCCATGATTTGTTGTTGGCTCAGTGACCTTAACTATGGTCAAGTGTTATGTGTAAACATGAGCACCTCCCTAACTACAATGGTATCTCAGGTTAAGAACTTAAATTGTTCTGGAGGTCTGTTCTTAGCCTGAAACTGTTCTTAACCTGAGGTACCACTTTAGCTAATGGGGCCTCCCGCTGCCGCCGCCAAGTGATTTCTGTTCTCAGAGCCAGTGTGGTGTAGTGGTTAAAAGCGGTAGACTCGTAATCTAGTGAACCGGGTTCTCGTCTCTGCTCCTCCACATGCAGCTGCTGGGCGACCTTGGGCTAGTCACACTTCTCTGAAGTCTCTCAGCCCCACTCACCTCACAGAGTGTTTGTTGTGGGGGATGAAGGGAAAGGAGAATGTTAGCCGCTTTGAGACTCCTTCGGGTAGTGATAAAGCGGGATATCAAATCCAAACTCTTCTTCTTCTCTTCTTCTCATCCTGAAGCAAAGTTCTTAACCCGAGGTACTATTTCTGGGTTAACGGAGTCTGTAACCTGAAGCGTCTGTTACCTGAAGCATCTGTAACCTGGGGTACCACTGTATATAGTTTATGTGACCCATGTAATGTCACCCTTCCCAAATTGTCCACCAAGAAACAGAGGCACCAAACAAGAGTAGCTGAAAAATGAATCCGCTTTTAGTGCTCAGTTCCGCTCACTGGCACTTTTCTTGTAGTTGACACTGCTGCCAACTTTGCCTGGTAACAGAATCCTTTCCCCTTCTATTCAAAGTTGCAGCTCAAGCTGGATTTGAAAACTTAAAGGAAACACTGATGAATTTTTGCTTTGCAAATGTTTCCACTGTTGGGCGCTGGAGTGGTTTTGGTTAGTGAGTGGAATGATTTCTGGGAATGTGTCTCCTTTCAATTTGGGCAGCTTTTGAAGGGAAAACTCATTATGCATGAGTTCGAAATGAGATTCTGTTCCTGACAGTCGTTACAATTAACATATGAAACTACTTAAGTGTGCATTAGTCAAATCAGTCTTTCAATACCCACCTAGCAGAAGAAGATGATGATAGAGAGGGGTCCAATGTAAGGAATGCTTACTTAAACCAATTGCCAGTTGGGGAAAGAAAAATAAAAGGCATGGTTGCAGAGGAAAGGAGTGCACTTTAAGAAACAACAAGCTGCAAAATAGTGTGGGTGTTTCTTTCCTGGCAGAATGGAAAGAGGGAGCAGTTGTTTGATGACAGCTCTCACTCTCACAGCCGACCAGTGGAAAGGAAAATGGTGGCATGGTGAGGCAATGCCAGTAACTAGGTGCTGCAAACACTTAAGTGATGTTAGGAGGAGGGGCAAAAGAGAGTTAGAAGCCAGATAGGATGAAAGGGTGAAACAAATCAGAATTACTTCGATAATTTGCAGTTCATCCTTTGGTTTAAACAAGGTTCGTTGACTTGTTTAAATAAACCACAGTTTAAGAATGGTTTAATGTGATGATGATGATGATGATGATGATAATAATAATAATAATAATAATAATAATAATAATAATAATAATAATAATAATTTATTTATTCCCTGCCCATCTGGCTGGGTTTCCCCAGCCACTCTGGGTGGCTTCCAACAAAATATTAAAATACAGTAGTCCGTCAAACATTAAAAGCTTCCCTAAACAGGGCTGCATTCAGATGTCTTCTAAAAGTCTGGTAGTTGTTGTTCTCTTTGACATCTGGTGGGAGGGCGTTCCACAGGGCGGGTGCCACTACCAAGAAGGCCCTCTGCCTGGTTCCCTGTAACTTGGCTTCTTGCAGTGAGGGAACCATCAGAAGACCCTCAGCACTGGACTTCAGTGTCTGGGCAGAACGATGGGGATGGAGACGCTCCTTCAGGTATACTGGACCGAGGCCATTTAGGGCTTTAAAGGTCAGCACCAACACTTTGAATTGTGCTCAGAAACGTGATGTGTGAACCACACCATTGCTGTGACAAAAACAGGCTTCAACCTTATTCATATTGACCAGGTACCAGAAATGTCAGCAGGGACACCATGTGATGTGTAATGCAGCCACAGTTCTTGCTAAGAAGCCTAGGAGGGAAAACATTAGAAACAGGCTGCTTCCAGTTGCTTCTGCCTGAGGTCATGGCTTCTTTTGTAACTGCAGTACTGGCTACGATGCATTTGTGCCCTGAGGCATTTAAAGTACTGCCTGCAACCTTTCTCTAGCTTAGATCCCCAGATGTTGGTGGACTACAGCTCCCATCATCCCTAGCTAGCAGGACCAGTGTTCAGGGACGGTGGGAGTCCACCAACATCTGGAGATCCAGGGTTGAGAAAGGCTGCCTATGGGGCTTAGCTGAGAAGGCGCCTGAGGCCTGTTCCTCTTACACCCTAACAGGGCGGTCCTTGAGAAAGACATTTGCTTTGAAGTCTGCTCTGTGAGCCAGAGGAGAGCAAGATCACAGCAGTTTTCAGGGCAGGACAGTGGAAAACTAGTCCCCATTCAATAGTAACTCTTCATTATAACAACATTCCTGCAAGAGATATGGAATAACTTTCACACATCACCTACCTGTCAAACAGTTCTCCTCCCGTGACCAGCTCCAAGACAAGGCTGATTTCTGTGGGGGTTTCAAATATCTCCTTCAGTCTTATCTGAGAAAGGCACAACATAAGGAATTTTTCAATTTCAGAGAAAGTATATATATATTTTGAAGGTCAACAGCAAGGAAGTTACAGTGAAGGATAAATGTCTCATTTATTCCATTAACTTGGTCTTGGGGTTTGTTTGAACTTATTCTTGTTTTTAATTACTTCTTAAAACCTCTGCATTCATTCTGCCTAAAGGTTCCACAATAAAACATCTGTATCACAAGCAAACAAGCAAACAAAAAACTGTGTTGTAAAAAATACCCAACTTACAATATTTGGATGTGAAAGTCGAAGTAGAACGCCTATTTCTGTTCGGACAATCTTCTTGTCTACCTAGTTAAAGGGGGGGGGGATGCATAATAAGTTGTTGGTATTCATCTTAGACATTTTTAACTATTACTGTGCAATCCTAAACACATGTTCTAGGAAGTGAGTCCTACTGAAGTCACTGGGACTTACTTGCATGCTAATATATTTAGGATAAGGCTGCAGGTTAAGAAATAGATATCTGAGCAAACATACCAGCATTCTTAAAGAAGATTCAAAGATTTCAGTGACGTTTCATACAAAATTATGATGGAAATTTGATCAGCACCCATTGTTTCAGCTGACAGGAAGTTCCACTGGATCAAAAAGTTTTCTATCTGCAGACAGCACAACCTGCTACAACCACCTGTCTCATTCAGCAAGGCTACTTTTTAAAATCTTGCATTACCATTCAAACATCCTATATATTTACACAATATATTAGAAACACATTATTATTCTGAAAGCTGCCTTGTGCCCAATTACCTTCTGAGCACAGTTCCAACGACATCAGTGTGACTGCAAAAACCAATATAAGAAAATATGCCCTCCTTTCTTGAGTTTAATGTCTACATAAAAAGACAGTATGTTGTTTGAAGACTAGAGGTTCAGCAATAAAACTGCTAGCATGTTTGCAAAGCTAAGCAGGGTCCGGCACAGTTTCAAAGTGGATGGGAGACCACGTGTTGAGATTCCTGCATTGCAGGGGCTTTGGGCTAGATGACCCTTAGTGTCCCAACTCTATAATTCTGCAAAGTGGAAGGCAAGAAGTCTCAGGGGGTGGAGGGGATGGTGGAGGGGATGGTGGAGGGAATCTTGCTAATACCAGTGAGAGAAGAAAATGCTCCAGGCACTGAGGTCAACATCACTGAAACCTATATAAGGAAAAGAAATCATAAAAATAAAATAAATAGTAGATGTGATCAGGGGCGCGAAGAGGTCTGAAGTCTGAAACAAAGATGATCAGCTATTTTAGACAGATTTGAGAATATCGCAAGATACAGAGGAGACAAGAAAAATACCGTATTTTTTGCTCTATAAGACTCACTTTTTCCCTCCTAAAAAGTAAGGGAAATGTGTGTGCATCTTATGGAGCGAATGCAGGCTGTGCAGCTATCCCAGAAGCCAGAACAGCAAGAGGGGTTGCTGCTTTCACTGCGCAGCGATCCCTCTTGCTGTTCTGGCTTCTGAGATTCAGAATATATTTTTTTTCTTGTTTTCCTCCTCCAAAAACTAGGTGCGTCTTGTGGTCTGGTGCGTCTTATAGAGCGAAAAATACGGGCAAGTTTACACTAAGTCTGGGGGGGGGGGATATGTTCAAGAAGCAGAAGCAAGGTGTACATGAAGCAAGACTTCCCTTTGTTTTATTAAGTTAGTAAGCACTCCCTGCTGGCGAATATCTGTGCCCCCAAGCTACTTCTGTGTGAGGCAGCAGTGACCCTCTAGTGCCAACATGTCACAGAGGATTCTCTTTTTACAACACTACAAAGTTAATTTTAGAAATGTGCTCAAAGACAGAATTTTATATCACTTGTTTACACATTTGGGAGAGGGGAAAGGTTTCCTCTGTGCTCTGAAAAGACCCAGCAAGCTCGCTGAAACAAGAGGGGAAGGAATAAGTGCCTAGAGGGTAAACAAGAACGGAAGAAAGGAACAATTGGGGAGGGGGGTGGAATCTTACTGTTTTGTAAGCTCCAGTAGTTTTTCTGACTGCCTCTCCACTTAAGATGAATGTTGCATGTTTCAGCAGAACTCATCACTCAGTTTTATAAAATAAAACATTAATTACTCAGTCCTTCAGTGCACTCTGCGCACCCAGCAGATTTTTGTTTCTTTTTGTTTCCAGTTTCCAGTTCATACAAATGCTCAGAAATTCCATTTGGCAGTTTCCATCCCTGATTTGCCAGTATGATATCTACACATGTTCATACCACAGAGTAATAGTTGGCATTTATTATTGTCCTACTTTAGCATTTTGAAGTCTCAGGATGGAATTACAAGGTTCCATCTGCAAGCATATTTGCTTGCCAGATGGAACATTCCCCCCTCTGTATGTGCTGTTCTGGGGTTTTTCCTGACCCCCTCAGATGCAATTTCAGGGCAGGGGGCATGTTGGGGGGGGGGAGAAATGAGGAAGTTCCATTGCACAAGTGGAAACCCTTGCACAAAGCTTCTGCTGGCAGGGTACATTAGGTGAATCCCGTCCTTAATGTTTGTTCAAAATCGTTACATAGAATTCATGACCAATAGTTGCAGTAAATGCCATCTACCAAGCAACAGCTGCTGCACACATGTTACTTATTTCCTTGCAGAATGAATGCTGCGCATTTAGCTGAATGTGTAGCATAAATACTAGGCAAAATGCACTCTTTACCATTACAACAAACAGGCTGCCGTCCAGGTTCAAGGGACAATGTTCTTCTTACTGCTCCTCCCTGCTTTGTAGTAACAAGGCTACTGACTGATTAGCAATAATTTATTTACATGAATGGAGTTTACCTAAGGCTGCTTTAAACACAAGGCTTTGAATATGTGATTCAGTGTCTGTACAGACATCGAATTCCTACATGAATTGGCCTTTCACTTCCCATGGAGCAGGCAGCCCAACATCAATGAAGAGAATGGAAAAATACTTAGAGAATTTCCTCTGCAAGCAGATCTTTTGCTGCATAGGATTACTAAACTGGGCGGGTATATTTTTGCAGTTCTAGTTTTTCTGAAGCCACTTAATACCCTCTTCCTATTATCAAATATATATAAATATAGCAATACCTTTTCTTGAAACAACTTCTTTAGAGTTGCACAGAGCTCTTCAGCAGGCAACATCTGAAATAACATGTTTGTTTACAGATTACTATAACAGCTTTACGCCCAGTTTAGCCTTGGCCCAATGGATACATTGGAGCTCATGGTACAAAAAAATAGTATATCCTTATACAGTGCTATTTTTTCTAGAAAAAGAGGTGCCGGAACTCACCATGAACGCCTCCCTTGTTCTCTTATAACAGCAATGGCGCCCAGCTGAGAGTTGCCGGAACTGTGTTCTGCCGAGTTCTAGCTGGGGAAAAAACCCTGTCTTCCCTAGGTCTGCTAAAAATGTACCCAATCTCTAAACTATGCTCTGAATACATGTGTGAATTAATGTTTGTGAAACATACTACCTATGCTTACCATCAAAATGTTTTAGCAGCCACTACCATGGCATTAGTGAGCTTTTCATGTCATGACAACAACAGGTAAATGTTTATGAGGATGCTCACTGGTATCTCGCACTGCAGAGTTTCTGTGTCTCAACACTGAAGGCCACATTTATTTGATACTTATCATTTGTTATATAATTTATAAATGGTAAAGTATGCATCATCATTAACAGTCCAAATGTTTAGGATAAAACCTTGTGGGGGGTTGGGTGCGGGCAAACAAAAAATCTGGATAAAGTGAAATCCATTCTACTGCTTACAAACCTATTACCAAGCCCTACTCTGGCACTAGTTTGGTGTTCATAGAAACAAGACTCAGCTGCACATTACCTGGCTTAGTTCCAACAGTCTGGTCAACAGATGGTACAGCGAAATACTGCTGGCTGTTTCTTGCTTTACTAACCTTGAGCTTCAGGATTCAAGCTGTGTTTGGAACCCTACGGAGTGAGTGCAGCTTATATATGAGGGAAGTAGCAATTTGTGGCACAGGAAAGGGTTAAATAACTCTGCTCTCCACTAAAGCTGCTGTTATTTAGAAAGAGAACTGGTGCGACAGCTTCCTTGCATGCATTTTTGCAAGACGGGTAGTTAGCCCTGCCAAAAATAGAGGGTCTGCATGTCAGTAGTTCAGCCGCTGCCTGGCATGCAGAGGGTCTCTGGTTCAGACCCCATCATCTCCAGTCCAAAGGGACAGTGCTAAGTTGCTGTGGTCAAAACCACTGAGCCTCTTGGGCTTGCCAATCAGAATGTCAGTGGTTCAAATCCCCATGACGGGGTGAGCTCTTGTTGCTCTGTCCCAGCTCCTGCCAACCTAGCAGTTTGAAAGCACACCAGTACAAGTAGATAAATAGGTACCGCTGCGGTGGGAAGGTAAACAGTGTTTTCGTGCGCTCTGCACTTGTCACAGTGTTCCGTTGCATCAGACGTGGTTTGGTCATGCTGGCCACATGACCCAGAAAGCTGTCTGTGGACAAACGCCAGCTCCCTCAGCCTGAAAGCAAGATGAGCACTGCAACCCCATAGTCACCTTTGACTGGATTTAACCGTCCAGGGACTTTTACCTTTACCTTACTTAAATTAAACATCTGGCTGTAGAACAGCAGCTAATTGGGAAAATGGAATCACAGCACTGCCAGCTTTACTTAGCCGAGAAATAATCATGCCAAGTCTAGAAACTAGAGTAATAATGAAGATGGCTCTTCTTTACAGAAGCAAACAAGTTTTTAAATGATTTTTTAAAAAGTTCTCATAGTTAAACTATGCTACATTTGACATTCAAGCTTCAGGTTATTGCTTTATCAGAGCCAGACTCCATATTACATTCAAATGTGTGTAATGAATGCCTGACAGTCACTTTCATGTAAAGAAACCCCTTTCAGCTAAGCCTTCTCCTTTGAAGGACAAAGGATGGACAGTGAATAGCACTGAAGCAGCCATCCGTTGCTCGGTCCCGGCTCCTGCCAACCTAGCAGTTCGAAAGCACGTCAAAGTGAAAGTAGATAAATAGGTACCACTCCTGCGGGAAGGTAAACAGTGTTTCTGTGAGCTGCTCTGGTTTGCCAGAAGCGGCTTAGTCATGCTGGCCACATGACCACCGGCTCCCTCAGCCAATAAAGCGAGATGATCGCCGCAACCCCAGAGTCGGTCACGACTGAACCTAATGGTCAGGAGTCCCTTTACCTTTACCTTTAGCCATCCAGTCAGGCAACCACTGAAAATGTTATCTCCCTCTCCCTCAACCTGCATGGCAATAGTGCTATGCCAGCCCAAATTCAACAACATTATGCTGAAGTTTCACAGGAAGTGAAATAACCCAGTGTAATTCAGCGTTCAAAAGGAACAGTAGGACAACACGAAAACATAGGAATGCAAATGTTTTAGCAGCTTTGTCATCTGGATTTTCTGTAATCATCAATGAATTATATTAATTTCAGGGCCCAGTTCAACTCTGCCTCTTGTGTGGTGCGAGAACTTCTGACATCTGAATTTCTCTTCTTTATCTTTCCGCTCCTCCTCCTGCTCCCATGCAGAGGCTGCATTCTCACGCACAAGTTCTTTTCAACAAATCCTGCAGAATCACTTGGGACTTCCAAGAAAGCATAGGCTGTTGCCCATTGTGATGAGCATTGCGGGAATGTTTATGATATATGCAGCACTGCATGGAATTACCGCTTTGATTTTGCTTACAGTGGACAGTGGGAAAGCAATGCCTCAGCACTACTAAAAGGCCCGACTGTAGAAACAACCCAATAATGCTCCCTCCCTGATCTTTGAAGCAGTTTTACACTTTAAAAAGCTCTGTTGTGTAATTAATTAGGTGGTGAATGAACAGATAAATGCAGAAACATTCTTGCATTTCAAGTTTAAGCAACAAACGCCAAACAGAATGCGGAGAGCAAGACTGATGGCTGGACTAGCTATAAGTTTGCTGGTATGCCCATGGAAGCAGCAGGGGACAGTAAATGAGAAGGAGATTTGATCAAAGAGGGGAGAATAAGTTGGCAGAACTGGGATGAAAGTTGACATGACGGTTAAATGGTTCTTCCTGGGGGCTCAGATTTGTGACAGCACACAATCCTATGTACCGTATTTTTCGCCCTATAGGACGCACTTTTTCCCCTCCAAAAAATGAAGGGGAAATCTGTGTGCCTCCTATGGGGCGAATACAGGCTTTCACTGAAGCTTGAAGAGCGAGAGGGGTCGGTGCGCACCGGCCCCTCTCACTCTCCAGGCTTCAGGAAGCTATCAGCAAGCCTGGGGAGCCCGCGGGAGTTCCCACAGGGCTCCCTAGGCTGCGGATAGCAGCCTGCTGCACGGAGCGCGGGGCGTGCTGAAGCAGAGTGCCCTGCGCTTCGGGCAGACATCAGGCAGCCCCACAAGCTCGGGGGACAGCGGGGAGGCGTAGCGCCGCCATCCTGCTATTCCTCGACCTGGTTTGGATTCCCCAACCTGGTTTTGGGGGGGAAATAAAGGGAATTCCCCCCCCCCTTTATTTCCCCCCCAAAAAACTAGGTGCGTCCTATGGGACGAAAAATACGGTATGTCCACTCACTTATGAGGAGGACTTACTTTTTCCTATTTAGTTCAATTATGCTTACTTTCAGGTAAATGGGTGCAGGACTGCAGCCCGGTGCAATTTCACTTTAGTTTCTCTAAAGCCTGAGCAGATCCCTCAATCTTTGAAGACATTCAGTTAAAACTGCCTCACATAACCTCAACTGCTGTTGGTAGGGAAGATTTATTTTTGAGAGACAAGTAGACTTGGCTCCATCTCTGGATATTTTATCTGCTGGGATGTAACCTAAAATTGCCTCAAGTCCCACAATTGCTGTAAAAACTGTTGCCAGTTTGGGTCGTGATCAGGAATAAAACATATCTTTTTCCGCTTCTCTGGGAAGATTAGTACAATGATTTTCTCAAAAAATCATCCCTGAGGGACTCCCTTTAATATGACTACGTTAGAATGCTTCCATGTCCCTCAGGGGATCTGTTTTAATTTATAAATGTCATTGGTTTATCCCAAAGGTGCTCTCTATCACAACACACTTTTCATTCGAGTTTCAAGAGAGGGAGTTGGAGTCAACCAACAACTAGGGAAGGGGAGGGGAGCCGTTTTTTATATTGCCCTTTTAAATTTTTTGATAACGACACCTTTAATCTATTTCCTTCCAGAGTGTTCATCTTAACAGCCCCATCTTCATTTCTTTAGCTTATTGAAGACTCTAAATAAAACATGGGGGTTAAGGACAAGCTGTTCTCAAATAAAAGTCACCTATCAATGAACTCCCTTTTTCAGAAGGGTAAGCAAGCTTTGCGACCTGTATGTACCTTGATCTTCAATGAAATTCCACAGGATCCACTGAAAAATAATTGTTAACATAAATGGGCCTGCAGAGCTGTGTATGCCAAATTTTGCATTAATCTATTTCTTTCATAATGTTCTACTTGGTCCCCTTAAACTAAACTCTCAAAATGGAAGAGACCATTATAAATTTATTTAACCAATGTTTCCTGTAGTTGTTGGTTGGATATGCTGAATGACCATGCCTGTCATTCAAGAAAGCACCCATCCGAAAGCACTTACTGACTTCTTTCCCAATATGATGGGCCTTAATCTGGATTTTTTCCATATAGAAAACGTCCCATACCCCTGATTATTAATTTGCTGCTTTTTTGCATATTAACCAATTTGCCTATCTTTTAAAAATGAGGGGGCTAGAACTATGCATATTCACTCCAGACAGACAGATAGTTGCAACATGGTCGCATAGCTCCATTGCACTGTGTTTACGCTTTCAACAGTGGTGTCAAGATATTTTACTGCAGAGCAAAGAGCTACATCTGGGGCTGAAAATGAGAATTAGGTCTCAAATAGGAACATCTGCACTGTACTAAATTTTCAGCTTGCAACTCTATATAATAATAATAATAATAATAATAATAATAATAATAATAATAATAATAATAATAATAATAATTTATTTGTACCCCACCCATCTGGCTGGGTTTCCCCAGCCACTCTGGGCGGCTTCCATAGAAACCAAAGATACAGTAAAATATCACACATTAAAAACTTCCCTGAACAGGACTGCCCTAAGATGTCTTCTGAATGTCAGGTAGTTATTTATCGCTTTGACATCTGATGGGAGGGCGTTCCACAGGGCGGGCGCCACTCTAGTATTTCAAGCCCCTTTGGCGAGAAAACAATAAAACCATCTTAAAGTAGGACTCATTAAAATTATTGTCAGAACATTTTAAAATTTGGAGGAGCTACTGATGAAGATAAGTCTAAACTCCATGGAAGATGGTGCGTAAGTAGCGCTTGAACCTCCCCTGGTGAAATAAGAGGAACAGAAAGAACAGTCCTCTTATTTGGTGGAATAAGCGGCCTACAGTGATACAGTTGGTACAAATGTGCTATTCCACCTACAGAAGAGCTCTTTCCATTTGCAGAAGTGACTTGGATCTCCATTGATACAAATCTCATTCTTCTCTACTGAATGCCTCCCCTCACTTACCCACTGAAACCTGAAAAGGTTTTCACTGTCAATATGGCCACTGGTGGAGGAAGAGGGGGGGCGGGTGGAGCGTGCCGCCCCCGGCAGCACAATCCCTGTGGGGTTCCATTGCTGCTGCCCCCCTGCCCGCGCTGTGTGCCCTGCCCCTGCAGGCAGAGCGCCACGCCCCCCAGAATGCACACCACACCCCTGGTGCCGGAGCATGAAGCTCCGCCACTGAATATTGCTGGATCATAAAACTGTTGTTGTAAAGGAAATGCATCTAGCTTAGCCGTCCCCCCCCCCCCATCCTCCACACTCCTGTACAATGGTACCTTGGGTTAAGTACTTAATTCATTCCAGAGGTCCGTTCTTAACCTGAAACTGTTTTTTACCGGAAGCACCACTTTAGCTAATGGGGCCTCCCACTGCTGCTGCCGCGCCGCCGGAGCACGATTTCTGATCTCATCCTGAAGCAAAGTTCTTAACCCGAGGTACTATTTCTGGGTTAGAGGAGGCTGTAACCTGAAGTGTCTGTAACCTGAAGCGTATGTAATCCGAGGTACCACTGTATCCAAATTCTCTCCTCTCACCTCACCATTCTGCTTACTAATTTGAAAAATCCATATGAATTTCGGCCTCAAAGCTAAATATGATGCTCGAATAATAGCAACTTTTTTGAGAGAGTTGCAGGTGCTTATGTAATAACCAGCTCTTAGATGAATCTCCTGACTGTACTTCTTCTGAATTTTTTAATCCTAATGCTATTTTTATAATACCATGAAACCTTCAGCACTCAGAGAACATGCCACAATGCAGAGTTCTCAAAGTATGGCATGCTAGCAAAGTTGAAGCAGCACCTGCCATTAACCTACTTACAGAAGAAATTAGCAATTCTCTAGGAACACATAAACAGTTTTACTCTTGTTTTAAACCTCTCTCTCTCCCCCAATCCCTCTCCTGAGGGCTGCATTGAGGGCTGGCCACTCCCTGAGTCAGAATTATTGCTCAGGTACAACTGCAGCATGAAACCAAAGGTAAGGTTGCTTCCTTCACAAAAACAAGAACTGTTGTGTTCTTTCTGGCATGTAGTCTTGAGGTGATAATCTCTTTCTTCTTCCCATACCCTCATGCCTGTGCAGAAGATTCTGCTTTCCATAGAAGGCTGAGTTCAAATCACGAAGTCATACAAGATATATGGGTTAGTTTGCAGAACCTCTTATATTTTTTTATGTCCTTTCCATGGCTTCCTGCTGCTTTGTTCTCATCAGGAATTCATGCACTTGGTGTTTTCTAAGTATACATTTTCTACTAACCATTTTACAATATGCAGATTGAATAGTAATATACAAAAAGATGAGTAAATGCATAGCATGTCTTTGGGAATAATTTCCTCCGAAGGCTGCTGGTGTGCACATCATGAATTTAAATCAAACAAAGCTGGAACGTCCTCATTGGTCAGACTGTGCAATTAAAGCCTAAACACATTTGCAATGGATCCTCTGAAGAAAACCTCTGTAAGAAAAATCTGAGAAGGGGTGGTGGTGGTGGAATGAAACTTACAGTTTTCTTCAAGATTTTGACAGCAAATGGCTTTTGTGTTCCCTTTTGCCTGCATCTGTAGACAATAGATGTTGCACCCCTGAAAAAAACAGAATATAAAGTTACGTTCAGATATGTAGAATATATTCTATTCTATTCTATTCTATTCTATTCTATTCTATAAAACGTTATTTCTCTGAAAACTGAGCTTGCTTTAAAATTTGAAATTTAATTCTTGGAAATTAAAATAAGTTATGATTTTTCACTGTACGGTTTTGATTTTCAGTTTTGATCAAGTACTTGCTTGGAATTTATTTTAGCTATATTCCTCAGCAATGTAACACCTACACAAAGTAATTCTGTTCATTATTCCATTCCCATTGCCCAGGGATATTTAACTACAGTACAGTACTAGGGAATCGTGAAGAATAAACAAATAAATAAAATCCAATGCTATCGACATTGTAACACTCCTGCAGAACAGAAAACTGTTTCATTTGTAGCTCTTTCTGTTCCACGGGAGAGCTGTTGTTTCACTGCTGGAATGACTTTGGCACATTGGAAAATGCAATCTTCAGCTGTCAGTCTTGAAAATTTCTTTGCTCTTTTCAGTACTGTATTCAACTTTTCATACATCCCCACTTCCTTTTTTAAAAAAACAAAAACCCAACAACGACAGAATTAGGTGATGTGTTTTCTTATATGGAATATTTATACTGCAGTTCTAGAAGTGTTGTTTGGTAGAACTCTTTGAACATTAATTTTAAAAAACCCAGACACATCCACCATTTCCCTAATGCAAAATGTGTTACATTGAAAAATATATTAGCAAGACCTTCCAGTTACCATGTGTGTGTTCACACAAACTTCTTATCTACATGTTAAGAAGTGAGGGAAAGTGATGTGTGAATTTGCATCCTGCGCATATCTTCACTGAATGAAGAGCATCCATTTCTAATTAATATATTTGTAGCATATATTATAGAGAAAGAAGGGAAGTTAAAATAATAGAAATGCAATTAATGTCAAGTAGACCTGACCCAGCAGCATACTCAGGACATTTTAAAGGAAGTTGTAGCACAAGGCAGATGTGGAAGACACAAAACGAGAAAGAAAAAAGGATCTCTGAGTAACGGTCCTTTCAATAAAGATGAAAGAGCCAATAATTCTGGGGCCGCTCAAGAAACTGTCAGAATTGCAGTTGAGAAGAATCCTGTTATTATGGCTGAACTTTCTTCCATTCGCATCAGCAACCCTTCCTTCTTGTGGGCATTGCTTGACAGACAAAATTCTTGCCTCAAATGTTTCCATGGGACATAACTGTCTCTTTGTTCACTTTTTTTCAGATTCTCTGAGAAGGGTGAGCAGGGAGTGGAGTGAGGTGGTGCCAGATTTAAGAGGTGAATGGATTTGGGAACTATGGTAAATGCAAGGTCTACATCATGGGTAGGCCAACTAAGGCCCAGGGGCTGGATCCAGCCCAATCGCCTTCTAAATCCGGTCCATGGACGGTCTGGGAATCAGCGTGTTTTTACATGAGTAGAATGTGTCCTTTTATTTAAAATGCATCTCTGGGTTATTTGTGGGGCATAGGAATTTGTTCATTTATTTTTTCTTCAAAATATAGTCCGTCCACCCACCCCAAGGTCTGAGGGACAGTGGACTGGCCCTCTGCTGAAAAGGTTTGCTGACCTCTGGTCTGCGTGAACCATTTGCAAAACAGTACGCAACCACAATGCATGCATGCATGCATAATGCTAAATAAAATGGCAACTCGGCTGCCCATCATTTCTCCCTCTCCATCCTTCAGTCAGGCTGTATACATTTTTATTTTTAAAAGCACCACATGATGCATTTCTGTGCTCATTCGTTATTAATATTTTATACACTTTTTATTTATTTATTTAAGTGCAAGACTGCTCCAAAGTTTGAGGAACCAGAGAAGTTTTTCTTCTTGGTATGAAGCCAGCCAATGAGCACCATGCATAGCTGGTTTCTGCAGAAGATTTGCAGAACCTCTTTTGTTCGAGTTCAACAATGGAAGGGAAATGTGGATCAAATGTAGTAAAGGAGTTTACAAAGTTGCTCCACTGTTCCAAAATGTCACATTTGTCTTTGCTCTATGTTACACAAAGCAACTGTAGCACATTCAGTAGGAAAAGAAACGTTTTGCTTAATAAAGCTACAATTGCACTATGTATCTTTAAAAAAAGAATCAGATCAACCCTGGACTGCATTTCAAATACAATAATCACCACCACCACAAATCCAATCCTGCCTAAATTTCAACTGGATAAATTATTCAAGTCTTAAACAGATTTGTGCGAGTATATTTTCAAAATCCAATTTCTATTTTATCTAATCAGAGAATTGCTACCCAAATCAAAATAAAAGGTTGTAAAATGATGAAATGAACACGGGTAAATGCTTTGCATGAAACGGTCCTGATAAGGTACTGGATCCGATACTATAAAAGCTAACTTTTTCTACATGCATAAGAGATTAGGTGTGTAATTTTGTAGGACCATACAAAATTGGTAGTCCACAGTAGTCAAAATTTTGTATAGGTAATGATTCAGAGAATGTTGTAGTCTCAGAAATCTTGTGTGTGCACATGCAACTCCCCCCTCCATTTATTTAATGTCCCTGTGATTATCCAGAAATAATTTTTGGGGAAAGCATCAAGGCCTCTCACCACCTAAAAATACATTGTGAGTTGGAAAATCTGGCTTTGGGCAACTTATTTCTAGTTGTTGTTTCAGAATTTGATTCTGTTCCTCTCACCTTTTTGATCCAGCCCCTTCCCTGCCTTTTAATTATTATATGTTCCATTTCCCTTATTTCTTCTCAGGACAAAGTAGATTATTTATTTTATCATTTAATATTACATCTATATCTCACATTTCCTCCAAGGTGGCATAGTTCCAGGGCTTTTTTCCTAGGGGTACTCAAGGGTACACAGTACTGACACTTTTTTTCAGATGATAAAAGTGTGGCACTCACTGTAATAACTTCGTGGTGAGTACTGGCACCTTTTCTTCTTAAAAAGAGAGCAGTGCATAGTTCTCCGCCTCCTGTTTGATCCCAACAACAAAGCTCTGAGGTAGGTTAGTTGCCCAAGGTCACCTAGTGAACTTCATGACTTTGGGGGGGGGATTTGAACCCCCATCTCGTAGGTCCTAGCCCAACACACTGGCCGCTATACCACATCAGCTCAACTACATGAGAGATCCAGGAAAATTATCTCCTCCATGTTTGTTCTGTTGATAGCAGCTGTGGAGGAACAGGGCCAACCCAAGACATTTGGCGGACTGAAGCAAAGGACAAGATAGTGTTTCCCCCAAAAGGATGTCAGAGAATAAAGAATGTGAATGCGGGAGGGAGGGAGGGAAGAGTTAACCTTTCCCACATGCCATTTGGCTGATTGAAATCACACACCCTGCTAACATCTGCAAAACCCTGCAAATAAAATTTTGCTAGCATTTTTTTCTGCTTTCATTTTGCCAAGAAAGAACATCAGGGCACTTCTAGATTTTGGATCTATGTCTTTTAGCTCCCAAATGGATTTTTGTTTGTTGGCTTGTTTTACTATTGGGTCTGACAAGTGAAGCTATCATCAACACTGGTTTATTGTACACTACTTTTCCATCATAAGCCATGCCCAAAGGAGCTCACCATAATTAAAAGTCTACTCTAATCTGTGTAGGCTTACAAACAATAAGGGGGAAATGTTCTGAATTGTCTGCACATCAAAGAAACCATGGCTGGAAAGCAGAACATACAAAACTGTTGAGCAAAACACTCGCTTCCCACTTCTCCTGTCTATCTCCTTACAATTAAGACAGCATCATCTCTAAAACATGTCACAAAATATAACCAAATTGCCATAGTTCATTTTTTTTCTTTACTTCTACAAATCAAATACTTCACCAAGCCAGCTATTTCAGAATTAGCCTAATGACAGCAAATTTATTGCCAGGCTCTAAAGAGTATCCAGGCTTTTCCCAGCCCAGTGGAAAGTTTGTTTATTTTTCTGCCTTGAATAGCTTCCTAACCTACTTGCTGCCACTGTGCCACATTGTGAACAGCTTTTGAAATGCTGTTTCAGTACAGTGGTGCCTTGCAAGACGAAATTAATTCGTTCCACGAGTTTTGTCGTCTTGCGATTTATTTCGTCTTGCGAAGCACGGTGTCGAGAAAGTTTTGGAAAAGCTTCAAAAATCACCAAAGTCTTTAAAAACCTCAAAAAAGGCTACCACACCGCGTTCTATGAGTTGCTCCTCGAATTAACGGTGTTAAGAAAAAGGAAACAAACTTGCAAGACGTTTCCGTCTTGCGAAGCAAGCCCATAGGGAAAATCGTCTTGCGAAGCAGCTCAAAAAACAAAAAAACCCTTTTGTCTAGCGAGTTTTTTGTCTTGCGAGGCATTCGTCTTGCGAGGTACCACTGTATTTGTTTGCCATACAGCATAGGTAGTCCCTTGCCAGGACAGCCTCTTCCTCTGCTTCCGACATGTCCTGCACTCTCCCCTCTGCCTTGCACTGCTCTGACCTGTCTTCTTTCCCCCTCCCTGACTCTTGCCTCACGCGGACACCAAACCCCATAAATCATTGGTCTGCTCTCCTGTGTCAGCAGCCCCCAACCCCCTGCCTCCACAACTCACTCATCAGAGCCCCACCAGTCCATGACAATCATCTGTTAAAATTTGCAGTTCTCCAAATTTTGCATTGCAGTTCCCCAGCCAAGAAATATGTAAATACTACTACTAATAATAATGCACAGACTAGGGTAAAGTATGCATAAGACATCTGAAGGCAGCCCTGTTTAGGGAAGCTTTAAATGTTTAACAGACCACTGTATTTTAATATTTTGTTGGAAGCCTCCCAGAGTGGCTGGGGAAACCCAGCCAGATGGGCGGGGTATAAATAATAATTATTGTATTATAATTGTATTATAATTATTGTATTATTATTATTATAAAATGATATTTTATTGAAAACAACATACAAAAATGTTATTTTTGTTTTTTGCAAAATTGTTTTTGCAATTATTTTGCAAAAATGTTTATATTAGGTAAATTTGCATGCATTAGGAAAAATTAACATGGAAATGCTGACAAATGCACTTATTTCTACATATCCACATATTGCCAAGAAGCCCACTACAGTGGCACCTCAGGTTACAAACCGTCCTACTTACGAACGCTTCTGGAATGGTAGTGACTTCTGGAATGAATTAAGTTCGCATTACGAACTCCACAAACCCAGAAGTAGGTGCTCCGGGTTGCAAACTTTGCCCCAGGATACAAACGTAATCGGCTTCCAGGGCTGCGGAGGCCTATGTAGGGAACGTGTGCCTCATGTTAAGAACACTTCAGGTTAAGAACTGACTTCTGGAATGCATTAAGTTCATAACCCGAGGCACCACTGTACCGCAAATGAGGAAAGCAGACACTTGCTGTTTGAAAAACTGAGGCAATGCGGGGGGGGGGGGTGAGAAAAGGGGCACTTGAATGAATGAATTTTATTATTATGGTCACAGACCGGCTCACTTAAAATATCAGGAAAATCATAAAACACAACAGGAATACATTGAATTGCAATTGGGTATAACAGAGACAATTCAGATATAGTGGCAGTTAAAAATATATATATATAATCTTGATCACTAAAATATAAACTAAAATTGTCATTTAAAACCTCAATCTTTTTGGTAGTACAGCTTTAAAAGGGGTGCTTTATCTATATCCCTTCCTCACTTTGCGACCCTCTCTCCCTGTGGCACATTCTGATCCAGTTGGGACTTTCAATTCCTTGTGGCAAGGGAGTCTATATGACAATCATTGTGCATAAGGGTGTGGTGCTGCATACAAAATGAGAGCCAGCTGCTTAGCAATTCACATGGGTCAATATAGATATAGATGTACGGTATATACATGGCTGCGAATATATAATCACAAGGAAAAAGAAAAGCTGTTCCTGGTTGGGTGGCTTGCTTCCTTTTAATCTCCCCCTCCCCACTTTTCTGCAGAATCGTTAACATATTGAAAAAACTAGATATAGAACAATAGCATCTAATTAATAATATTTAATTGAAAAAAATCACATGGTGGAATAATAAAGGTGCAGGTCAGGTAGATGTGGTCATTTATAAAAATGAACAGAGGTCATCTGCACAATTCTCAGATAATAACGGAGCAAGCATTGAACAGAAGGGTAATGTCAAGTCTACACATGCAAATTATGATAGTTATGAATATGGGCCTCTGGCTATAGATGTAAGCGCTGTATTCTAAATCACACTTCCACAATCCTCCAATGAATCATATTTCACCAGCGGGGGGTGGAGGGATGTTCCGTTGAACTACACAAGTAGAAATATCTACTGTGGATTATTGAATCTACATCAGCAGCAGAAAGCCTAGCAGATTTTGTGACAAAGGACAAAACGGGTCTATAGTAAACATGAGTAACAGAAAGTGAGCATAAGCGCGCGCGCGCACACACACACACACCCCTACAGATAAAGACAGAGATGTGGCAAATAGAGCAATTCAAACAATAGGAAGCCAGCAGAACTTATGCTAGAGTCAGGGCTGGGTTTTATGCCATCTGAGCCAGGATGGGGGATTTATACTGGCTTAATACTGGAGAGCCAGTGTGGTGTAGCGGTTAAGAGCAGTGGAACCTGGTTCGCTTCCCCGCTCCTCCACATGCAGCTGCTGGGTGACCTTGGGCCAGTCACACTTCTCTGAAGTCTCTCAGCCTTACTCACCTCACAGAGTGTTGTGGGGGAGGAAGGGAAAGGAGAATGTTAGCAGCTTTGAGACTCCTTCGGGTAGTGATAAAGCAGGATATCAAATCCAAACTACTCCTCCTCTTCTTCTTCTTCTTTGCCCCAGCTCAGCTGGCACAGCCCAAGATCTGCTGCATACAAACTTCTCCACTCAGGTGGAGCTGAGATTTGGATTGTGCAGAAAGTTGGCAAAGCTGCCAGCCCCCCTCCCAAAAAAATAACCCCATAAAACCTCTCACACATCTGAGTTTGGGATCTGTTCGACCATATCATTTTCTTGCATTCCATGATGTGGAGACGTTTTCATTTCTAAAAACTCATTGTTAATCCAAACCAGGCAATTTGGGTCAACCTGGGATTTGCCTAGAGCAGGTCAAGGCAGCTCCAGGTCTGCTTCTTGTTGGGCCCACCCAGAGCAGTCCAGGGCTGCTAAAAGCAGGGTGCTCAGGCAACCACATGTTTAATCAGGAATTTAAACACTAATTAAAGATAGGGTTGGTGGAGGGGGGGAGATGACATAGGCAAAGACTCTCTCTTGTCCTTCCTTTCTTCCTCGCCTCTTCACTGCCAACTGGATGTTTAATTAGGGTTTAAATCCTTAATTAAACATGTAATCAGGTGCAGGGAGAAGGAGATGGACACATCAAACATTAAAAAACTTCCCAATAAAGGGCTGCCTTCAGATGTCTTCTAAAAGTTTGTAGTTCTTTATCTTCTTGCCATCTGAGGGGGGGGGGCATTTCACAGGGAGGCCACCACCACTCTCTGCCTTCTACTTTCCCTTTCACTGCCAGCCAAATGTTTAATTAGGAGTTAAAAGCCTAATTAAATAATGAGGACTGTACAAGGCCTCTCTGTCTTTCTGTATATGAATACGTATGTGTATCTATATCTGTATCAGCTGTATATCTGCATTTGACTGAAAGCGAGGAACAAAACTTGATCCACTTCCAGGGTGGTGGCAGTGATAAATGCTGTAAATGTGTAACAACTGAGAAACAGATCTGTAATCAAACTAGTGTAGTCAGTTTCATTTCTTAAGGTAGTAACAAACTTCAGCTTCTGTTTGATCGCAGGAAGACAGATATTCCACAGCATTCATAATATTTATGCTACAATCTTATGATTTTACATCCTTCATTACAGAAATGGAACACACTCCCTTTATATATATATAAAGGTGGGGGGGGGGTACAAAACCAAAATGACTGGTGGAAGATAGTTGCAAAAATTGCCAAAGCCTACAACAAATTGATTTGTCTGGCAGGAAACTTTCCAAAAGCTACAAAAGGATAGACACAGACAAACATAACAGTTTCCCCCATCTTTTGATGTCTAGAGTACAGGCTTGTTTCTCCTGCAATAACATGGAGGCATACTTCAACTTTGTATTGAAGAGGTTGTGTTCTCCTCTACCAGCTTCCAGAAGAATGAGGAGGCACCCTACAGCTGCCGTGGAATATCTGCGATAACACTGCCTCCCAGCATCTGTTGCCCATTCCTTTGTCCTGTCAAGTCATGGCTTAGGGATGGGGCAGTGCTTTCTGATCAATGGTGGCACACCTGTGTTTTCCCTATGCCTGTTGGCTGCAGCAAAGACAATGCCAGAGAAGTCTAAAGCATATTTGCTCCCTTGTCCTGAAATGATGCTACTGCTCATATCCTATGAGAGAAGAGGGCAAAACCAGCACTGCATGGGGCTTTCCTGCACTGACAGATATACAGTGGTACCTTGGGTTAAGTACTTAATTCGTTCTGGAGGTCCGTTCTTAACCTGAAACTGTCCTTAACCTAAGGTACCACTTTAGCTAATGGGGCCTCCCGCTGCTGCCACGCCGCCGGAGCACGATTTCTGTTCTCATCCTGAAGCAAAGTTCTTAACCTGAAGCACTATTTCTGGGTTAGCAGAGTCTGTAACCTGAAGCGTATGGAACCCGAGGTACCACTGTACTATGGAATATGCATATAACTGGGTGGTTTGGATTGTTCAAATGACACTTTTGCCTCTCATTCTGCACAACTGGGTCCTAACACACGGTCCTATAATCAAATTTTTTCTTTTTAAAAAATCAGATTATGGAAGCATGTTACAAAAACCATTGCAATGGCGAAACAGAAGTACAAACAGATTGGCACCAGTCACATCTATCTCATGTCTAGTACAAAGTTTTTCATCTTCATCACTGAATTATTTTGCTCCCATTTTTGTCACAATATGTGTATTGATAATTAATTTGACTATCCTTTCATTGTGTTGCGCCACGTCCTCAGACATGTTCACAATGAATAAGTCCCACTGAACACAGTGGGATTTATGTCTGAGTAAACATGCAAAGGAGTGTCTTGTTAGGCATCATTCACATAACAGATGTTAGTTCTAACAGTAAAACCATTGGGAAAGAGAAAATATTCATTATTAAGGTATAAACACTTTCTCCCCCAGCATGAACTGAATAAATATTAAGGCTGTTTAATACAACCCTGCACTGCATTAATTTCCATGTAGGAAAAAATATATACAACAAGATGTGTGAAAACTGCAGGCTGTTATATTTTGATGCACACAAACACCTAGAAGGAACTTCATGTACTGGTTTCTTAATCCCGTGTACACATAACAAAATAAACTATTGCATGATTTTCACACATCATAATCATAATCTTTTTTCCTTCTCTATTTAGGAAAAATCTTATGCGAAGGACTTTAATTAAAACATATTTGGAGATAACATAATTTGTGTGTGTGTTTTTCAGGCTGAGTGATTCAAGTAACAGAAGTTGTCAAAAATGAATGACTTAACCCAGATAATTACCAGCCGTGAGAAACCCATTCCGTGTTGCAAATACGATTTTTGTGACAGCAGTAGCTTCCCTTAGACAAGTGATATGATTAGCAAGGAGAAGAGTGACTCCCGAGTGTTATTTTCTCTCGGATGGGAGAGAAGGAGAACTCTCTGAAAAGAAACAAATTACTGTAAAGGAGTCAAGGTTGCGCCAAGAAAAAAGCTTTCGCCATTGACTGCCCAACAGCTTTTTCATAAGTAACCTGGGCATTTGGAGAAGGCCACATGCGGGGGTGGGGGGGGAGTGAAGTGACCTTGACATATGGAAGCAGTCTCCATAGAGGGAAAAGTTGGAAGACAACATCCGAAAAGGTTACTTTGACACAGAACAGCGGCGTGTCTCCATCTGATTTATCTGGGTCATAAAACAGCTGCTGGCTTGTATTGTTTGATTGCTCTCCGTGGGCAAGCAGGTGTGAATGGCAGGTATGATGCATCTGCCCACGGAAAGGAATAGCCCAAGAGAGGGAGGGATGGTCAAAGTTAATAATTTTGCTTTGAATTGCCATAGAAAGGTTAGGAAAGCTATTGTTGTATGGACTTTCAATAACGGGGGAGATAAATCAAGATATAATTAGCATGTTCTGCATTACACACACACACACACACACACACACACACACACACACACACACAGAGCTGCTTTTTAGGTGTCAAACACTTGTCCCATAAATTATTTATTTATATTTTAAAAATAATATTTAATTATTAATAATAATAGGAATATTTAAAAGGTAAAGGTAAAGGTACCCCTGCCCGTACGGGCCAGTCTTGACAGACTCTAGGGTTGTGCGCCCATCTCACTTAAGAGGCCGGGGCCCAGCGCTGTCCGGAGACACTTCCGGGTCACGTGGCCAGCGTGACAAGCTGCATCTGGCGAGCCAGCGCAGCACACGGAACGCCGTTTACCTTCCCGCTAGTAAGCGGTCCCTATTTATCTACTTGCACCCGAAGGTGCTTTCGAACTGCTAGGTTGGCAGGCGCTGGGACCGAGCGACGGGAGCGCACCCCACCGCGGGGATTTGAACCGCCGACCTTTCGATCAGCAAGTCCTAGGCGCTGAGGCTTTAACCCACAGCGCTACCCGCGTCCCTATAGGAATATTTACTGCTAGTAAATAATATTCAATATACTCGTAAGGCAATTTCTAGCTCACCTTTCACCATATGATTCCACAGAAGGTTGCAATACCATAAAACAGTGTTGCAATAAAACTGAATTTAGTACCATTTATAAAAGCTGATAAGATCCCACATGTTCTTAAAAGCACACAAGGAGCCACAAACCAAACTCCTAGCTTGCGGCAGTGTCAAAACTCCTAATTAGCTCTAAAAGGCTGAGGTGAACATAAGAGGTTTCACATGGCGCCAAATTACAAAAGTGTTGCAGCCAGTTGTGCCTCTAGGGAGAGGACATTCTGGGGGGGGGCTTTTTCAGGGCGCAATGGGCCCCATCGGGCCCCTTCATGCCGTGTAATGTCATGTGCTCACCGTGTCAGGTATCACACACATGTGCCGGGCAACCCCAATGGGGAGCAGAACTCGGCACACCTGCTGCTATTCTTTTTTATTAACACCCCACACACACATATCAGCATGCAAGAGTAATCAGTAGCTTCCTCATAGATCCACATATCAAGATACTAATGCTCTCTTTCCTATATATTCCTCCGAAGCTTCAAATAGAGTCAGCAGCCAATAAATATGGCTTGTTTAACTGTCCATCTTTATGCCAGAGCTCCATTAGTGCAAAGTGCTGCAGTGGAGCAGTGCCCGTTCTTATTTAACTCAATCAAATATTAAAGCACTCTAGTTCCCACCACCACCCCCGCCACAGACTTTTGACCCCAAGCATTTCAAAATATGCTAAAGTGAGGGCAGAGTTGTGCTCATAGTACCATGACCCAGATTATAATTTTCAAGAACTCAGGCATGCTTTATCTATTGACTCCAATGTGCAATTCATATATTACTTTGAAAAGCGAGGTTATGAATCTTACTATGACTCAAAGAGCTGAGATTTAAGGTAATTAGTGAGATTATATGGGTCAGCTTTTGACATATCAGCTTGCAGCAAAATCCTATGTGTGTCTACTCAGAAGTCAGTTCCATTTAATTATGTGGAATTCAATCTTAGGTAAGTTTGCATAGGACTATGACTGTTAGTGACCAGAATTAGCCATGTGGTAAGAATTGTGCATATCTCATTGTGGAGCCACATCAATGATGTTTTGTGGGTTTTAGGGTTCATCACAATCTCCCTAATTAGTATGTTAGAATCTTAATAACTATACTGTAAGAAGTAAAGAAAGGTTAGGTGTGTACACTCACATAGCCTCCCAACATTATAATCATATAAACTCACATATCCTTCCAGCAGTATTAGCATTATTTTTTAAATAAATATCTTTATTTTGTTTTGTAACATTTAAACGTTCCACTAAAATCCACTTTAATACAAATAGTCTGGGATTACATCAGATGAAGTGTATCTTCTTCACAGCTTTTGTTCTTGGTCTTAAGCAAAATCTTTGAGGAAGTAAAATGACTTATACTCTTAACGTTGGAAGCATTAAGATAAATTCAACAGTGTAAACAAGTTTTGATGGATGCAATAATGGATTACTGAATGGTTTAGTTTATGTAAAATATGCAGGGATTTATATATGCAAAATGAACCATGGAAAGAGAAGAAGGAAAGTCATTGACATTTTAAGGTTGTTTAAATGAATATTCTAAATTGTAAAACAGAAAATTTAATAAAAAATATGCACAAAAATGATTTATACTCTTTAGACATAAAAGACAAAAGGATTAAATCTGGAGAAGATTCTGTTTGTATTTCTGATGGAAAACTGGAAATGCTGTCTATTATACTCAATTTATTCCCTTCCTTTTTAGTTTATATTCAGTAGCAATTCAATTATTATGAACAGATGGTTACCATGGCCTTTATTTAATGCATGTGATTTCCTGGTACCCCTTTCTGCTTGTGTTTCATGATCAAAATGGATTTCCTTGCATATTAAATTTTAGTCTCTGTGCCACGTGCATGTTCAATGAAATTCTCACCATGTCATGCTTACAGGCATAAATTCCAATTGCATCACTTTATTAATATTACAGTATATGATTTGTTTGGTCAGCTTAAATTGACCCAGGCATTGTAATTGTGATTGTGTGTGTGTGTGTGTGTGTGTGTGTGTATGCGTGCTGTAACAATGATGTTCCAGTATGTTTTATGCTGTTGCTTCTGATTGGTTGTAAACCCTTTGGGGATTCGCATGAATATGAAGTGCCATAGAGATAAAACAAATGAGTAAATAATTAATCAAACCAGAAACTAAAATGCTAAATGGCAAAATCGAGTGGCTACCTGCTACAAACCACTGTTCCTTCCACAGTTCTGAATGTTCCCTAATGCTTGTTATTCCTCCTGGAAAATCAAATATTTAAACAATATCCCTTTGCCAAGAATTATTGCCAGGTTTTACAAGGGGTGGTGTTGTAATACTGGGACAGATGGTCTTTTTTCCCTTTTCTTCTTTTTGGAGCTCAAGTTCTAAATCACTACAGTAGTACCTCGGGTTAAGTACTTAATTCGTTCCGGAGGTCCGTTCTTCACCTGAAACTGTTCTTAACCTGAAGCACCACTTTAGCTAATGGGGCCTTGCTGCTGCTGTGCCGCCACCGTGCAATTTCTGTTCTCATCCTGAAGCAAAGTTCTTAACCCGAGGTACTATTTCTGGGTTGGCGGAGTCTGTAACCTGAAGCGTATGTAACCTGAAGTGTATGTAACCCGAGGTACCACTGTATTGCTGTATATACACTGCCACTCCTTCACGAACAGAAACCTTTTTAAACTTTAAAATGGTCACATCTTGACTTGAAGATAAAAGGTTCTTGCATAACTTGGGATGAGTTTAACTCCTGCTTAGCATTTGTTCACATTAGCAGCTTAAAATGCGGCATGGTCACCCCCCATATTTCGAACCGCATTTGCAGGGTGCTCACATCAGATGAGGGGTGAGGAGACCTTCACCTGATGCACAGGACGCTTTGGGTTTCCCGATCCTGCAACCCCCTTAGAAGTTCTACTCATGAAGCTGTCATCTGTGCATGGGCACTGGCGGAGGAAGAGAGGGCGGGGGGAGCACACCGCCCCCGGCACCATCAGGGAGGGGGGTACCATCGCAGCTACCCCTGGATAGTCACCGCACACGCCCCCACCATGCTGGGAGCCACGCCCCCAGGATGCATGCCACACCCCATGGGGCGATGTGCCACACCCCCAGGACGTACACCATAGCCCCGGGATGTGCACCAGCCACGCCTCCGCCTGCTCTCTGCCCCCCAGTGCCAGAGCATGCAGCTTCGCCACTGTGCATGGGTGCTCATCTGCACATGCACAGCAGCTGTTAAGATATGCTCACAACCTCTAGTTGGATTGAAGCTTGTTGAAAGAAAAAAATCACATCCAACAGCAGTGCTGGTCAAGAAACTGGAGAATCAATATGGATTGTGGCTAACGTCATGTGTGAGTACACTGAAAGCACAGTCCATGGTAATGTGAATATACTCTTAGTCAGTTCATCTTCCTCAAATTAAATTGGCCAGTGACCTTGTGGAGAGCTAGGTGCTTAAACTTTTACATTTCATCACCTAGCCTCTACTTTATCAAGAACTGTTGCCCTGGTGCTTATCTTGTCATTGAAATTCTACTCAGTGTTGATCCAGAGCAGATTTCAACATATAGTTAGCAGAGTAACAACTGAAATGCCTTGCAGGATTCCCAAAAAATGGACCAGAGGCAATTATATTTCATCCAGCAGAGCTTTACTGCTACTGAAGGCAAATGGTCACAAATCCAATACATTCAGGATTGGCACTGTCCAAAAGAAATCCAGTTGCAGCAAACTTAACTTAAACTTACAATAACTTATAATAAGTCCAAACCTTAACACTAAGCATACTATGTACAGAACACCACACCAAAAGGAAAAGAGATAGAAAAAGAAACTGAAACCCAGGCTTCTTCTGGCCCTACATGTATAGTTGGCATGACCTTGACAGGAAGAGATAAGAGAACCACTTTAAGCCAGTTGTACTCAGCTTCTCTGAAGGAATAACCCAAACACCATGAACCTTCTGCATGTTTCTTTCACCAAGAGAAGCTTCCAGAACCCTCTTGAATTAATTAGAATAGGAAAGATCTCTACATATCGGATGTGTATTTTCTGCACTAAGAAACGCAGACTAACATATCTATCCCACCAGTTAGCATCACTTCATAAACACCTGCTTGGTTGACGAACATTTCAAGACTAGTGAGAAAGAGGAAAAAATATATTCTCTTACCTACCCCATCCTATAACCTCTGTGTTCCCACCATCTCATGAGCCCTAAACAGTATTGCAAGGCTCCTGTACCAGGTTTATGTAATCTGCATTGGCAATTGGAGATGTGTTTTGAAGATTATCTCAGGAATGAGAAGATTTAAAAGTTCAAACACCTTATGTAGTCATGCTTTATTAAAAGAAAGATGTGGGCACGCCCACCAGTGGGCTACATGGGCATGCTTCTAAGTATAGCAGAAGGATGAGGGTTTTGAATGACAGGTAAATAAATACTGCTACACTTCACAGTATACAATTCCTAGACCTTTATTGCTACCCAGCCTACTCAAAACCACCTCCATGAAACTATTTTAAAGAATTTATCTGCTTTCTGCACCAGACACCTGCAGGTCCTCTAACTTCACTGCCTATTTAAAAATGCTTGTGTTTAAATAGCAATTCTTACCAATTCATCTTTCATCTTAGAAAAATAAAAGCAGAAGCACACAGAAGAACTTTAAAATCAGCAAAAGCACTGATAAACACTACTGAAAATTGCAGTTGGCTCTCTTTTCACGTGAGGCTTGTGCATATTCAGAAATCAAAACCATCCATTAGTATAATATCGTTTTCTTAGTACACATTACTTTCAAGGCTGAAACGGTGCTTCCACAACAGAAGCTCACCGAGAAATTGCTGTGGTTTGTTCACTCGCTTTTTGCAAGACAACCATACGACACCATCATGCAATTACAGCCTTTCTGAATTTCCTCTGTGGTTCCTCTATCTTCTCTCAGACCACAGAAACTGACATTTTTTTAGAAGGATAGAAGAGTTTTGCAGTCTCCATTGGTATAAATGCTGTTAGCACTACCATATTTTTAATGATATGTGGTTTTGAGATGGGCAGTGATTAATAAAAAACAAAGTGCAATGGTTTGGACATCACACTACATCAAGGCTCATGGTTTGTTGCTCCTTGATAGACAAAAGAAAGAGCAAAATAAGAGCATTTGAGCTGTGTGATTGTGCACATTGTGGGTTAAACAAACCACACAACTTGGCTTAGCTTTATGTGTGAATGTGGCCATTGTGTCAGTTATTTTTTTAAAAAAATACATAAAATAAATGTAATTGAGTGGTGATAATAATTTCTACACATCATACAAGCCTGTGCTGTTGGTGAAAGTCTTTTTGAGCCTGACTGGTTATTTTCAAATGCAATAAACTGTTTACTTACAATGAAATGTTCTTATTAACATATGGTCTACCTAACAGTTGCAATGCTGGGCACAGAAGGGTTTGTTCTGATTTAAATATAGCACGTTATATATAAATAATAATAATACCAACAGTAGCAATTACAAGAGATACCCGTTTAACTCACCAGCATAAAAGAGGATGCTAACAAAAGTGTATTTTCAGTTTTTTGGAAACACACATAGAAATAGAAGTCAAAACAAAAAGAAACTAGAAGAAGTGGGATAGGCCAGTCGGTAGAGCATGAGATTCTTAAACTCAGGGTCATGGGTTTTGCCATGTTGGGCAAAAGATTCCTGCATTGCATGGGTTGGACTAGATGGCCCTTGTGGTCCCTTCCAACTCTATGATTCTATGATTCTAAGTATCATGCTAGACCACACAAAAAAGGATAATGTGAGCCAGCACTAAATATCTCACATGGCCATGAGATGCCCCAGGGAAGCTTACAAAGATTGCACAATAGAGATAGTCTCATGGACCATAGTGTGCTACAAGGGTTATTGGAATGTGCCTTGAAGAAGTACACCATGTTAGACACATCCACTATTCTCTCTCTCTCATTTTAGTTATAAGTTAAATATAAAAGATAGGGGGAAACTAGAAACATTTTTAAATGAGTTTATCAGGTATCAAAGACTACATACAAAATCTTAAATCTTGCATCTTAAATCTTAAATAATGCAGGAAGAATAGGCTGCATTTGCAATCTTATACAGACTTACCCGGAAGTCCAATTGGGATTGACTTCTTAGTAGATAGGTACTGACAGAGACTTACCATAGTTCATGTCATCGTCAAAAATCAACTTCATACCATAGAATCAATCCATTTAACTGGGTTCTTGAATTGTGCCATATTTTGGATGTGGCTGTATGGTGTTTTGAACCTTCTGATTTCAGTACATGTAACGTCCTTCAAGTATACTCAGGACACACCAGTAATGACTTACAAAGCCCTAAACAACTTGACACCTGCATTTTTGAAGGAGCATTCCTCCAGCATGAATCTGTCCATGTGCTAAGTTCAGTGGCTGAAGCACTGAATTCTGGTTGTCCCACAACATAGGGAAATCTGAAATTCAGCAACCAAATGGCCTACTCTGCGGGGGGATGTGGAATGTCCTCTCCCATAATTTACCACTGGCATGGTGATAAGCTTTCAGCATCTCTTGAAGACTCATTTGGTTCAGTAGGACCTTATGGTGCACAAATGCCTGCCTAAGTTTTGGTACTATCATGTCTGACCAATATATTTTGCTGACTGAGGCAGAGCAACAGATGAAGACTCCCTTTGCAAGTCAAGGTGCTTGGTAGGAAGGCCCATAGATCAAAGACAGAACATCTGCCTTCCATGCAGAAGGTTCTCAGTTCAATCCCCAGTCGGAAAAGACTCCTTCAAGAAACCCTGGGCAGTTTCTGCCAGTCAGTGTACGCAATAATGAGCTAGACTAGACCAATGCTCCTCCACAGCATAAGGCATTTTCCTATCTTTTCCACTGTTTATTGCGATAATTTTTAGGCCACATAGTACAATGTTTTAGATGCATTTTTATTTCATTTATTCATTTAATAAGAATGCTTTTAGGCTGCCCTTCATCCTCACAGATACAACAAGTGCGTGTGTGTTTTTACCATGAGTGCAATAAAACAGTAAGACCGAACTGTCATTAAATCTTATGAATACCTTTGGAAACCTAACTTATTTTCCTAGTTGCATATTATATGGGAAAAGGAAAATCCATTCTTGAAAAACAAAAACATCCACGTCAACCAGTCTCACATTTGTCACTTCAATCTTTTCTTGCTCTTCTTGATTCTTTTAAACTTTCCTGTCTTTTATTCACTTTTGCACGCCATGCTTTGAATCTAGCGGTATCCCCCACTCACACTTGCTTCTTGTTTGCATTTCTTTTCCACTGTCTGTTCATTTCTATTTTTTCTAGTTTTGGCTGTATTTCCGAAGTCTACCTCCCCTTTTCTTTTCTTTTCTTTTCTTCAACCAAGAGAACTTGGTCTTATTTTGTTATATTTTCTTCTTCTCGGATTTCATCATTTCCTAACTTTCACTGTGTTCACTTGTCAAATATTGCTAACATTTGCTCTTTTCTTTCTGTTTATTCTGCCCACACTTTGGCTCATTCTCTTATTTTATCCTGATTGGATAATTGTTATGCTCTTTTAGTTGCTTTTTCCTTATGCTCACCTTAAGCTTTTTGTTTGTGTTTTGCATTCCATTACCTACCCTTTTTTATATAATGATCATGTATTCACTTTCATTCTCTAGTTCTGACTTAACTTTTATTTTTTGTTTCACTTTGCTAAATGCTGTATCCTTCCCACCACTTCATGCTTCTTCCTTCCTCTCATCTATTTACCAGCTAATTTACTCACTTAATTAGTCTCTTAACATTTCTTTAAATGTTCCTTATCATTCCTTAATGGAAAAAAAAATCTTTATGTCAGCTAGCTTATGCCTAATTATTTCTGTTCATCTGTTCCTCCTCCAGTTTTCAGTCTCTTAGTTATACTTATAGTTTTAGTTTTGCCTAATTAGAATGCAAGCCCAATGGACAAGATCTGTCTATTTATACACACTGCATCAGGCCTAGATTCTTTAGACATTTCACAATTATATTGTTACAATATCACTTGCAACAAAATATTTCTGTGTATCATAAGGTGGCTACGTGTGTATCACCAAAAAAGTATTTTGGGGGGTAAGTGTGTTGAGTTCAAGAGTTGAGTAAGAGTGTTGAGTTATAGCTCAACCCACTGGGGCAGCAGAAAGCAACTGTGTTCCAACATCTATGTGACAGTCGTACCTTGGATCCCAAACTCCTTGGTACTCGGACGTTTTGGCTTCTGAACGCCGCAAACCCGGAAGTGAGTCTTCCAATTTGCAAACGTTCTTTGGAACCTGAACGTCAGACTGGGCTTCTGCAGCTTCCTGTAGCCAATCAGAAGCCACGCTTTGGTTTCCGAACGTTTTGCAAGTCAAACGGGCTTCTGGAACAGATTCCGTTCAACTTCCAAGGTATGACTGTATTTGAAAATGGCCATCAAATCACCTCTTAACCATCTCTCCAAATTGCACATACCCAACTTCTTCAATATTTAAACATTCAAACATATAATATTCCAAGATTTTATTCCCCACAACTGGGACAAATCATGCTACATTTACCTTTTGCTTATGTAGCTTTCTTTCACGATACTAATAGCTATGCACACTTGCCTTCACAGCCCCCACCCCACCCCTGATTCGGGAATGAAGACTGCCATTCCATGGGGAAGGGGGTGTTGGGGGGGGGACTCTCAGAGATTTCACTGCACTTGAACTAAAATCCTTCCGACAAAACACCTGCGTTTTCAGGTTGCCATCCTGTTTGAAAGGGCTTCCTTCCACATGAGCAATTCCTTAACATTGCTCACATAGGAGTTTCCCTTTCAGAGAGTCCAGACACCAGCTTTAACGAGTGGGCACAGTCAGAAGCCACAGGATCACTTGGTGTCTGCATCATCTACACAGCCTTTGATAGCATGTGGCTTTCTCCTTGATCAATAGAGCAGAAGAAGATTTGGTAGCATCCTTTCTAGCTACAGCTGCTGTTAAGAAAGACCTATGGAAAGCTGGGCTGAAGGTCCGTGCTTTATAAATGAGCATGTGCATAAGAAAAACAAAGTGCATTAATTGTAGAGCTGGACATCTGGTGGAGAGCATTTTGTTAGAATGTGGGTGTCCTTGGGTAATTTTTAGAACCTTAGAACTTCAGCAGGACTCTTCAATAACATATGTGCTTTGAGTCAGTGATGTTTTATCATGCACTGCAAAGATTCAGAGGGGAAGTCAGTTCAGAAGAAGCTGCCTTATGCTACATGCTCATCTAGCCCAGCCTAGTATTGTCTAAGGACCACCTGACTTCTTATGCCTCATCTGTATTGCTGAGGTCTTCCAATGGGGCATTTTCAGCAGTCCCACATACTCCTGAAGTTTGGCTGGCCTTTACCAGGGACTGACAAGCCCTGCTCTGTGGAGCTCCTTGCCAACGGAGGTTTGGCAAGAGTCATCCCCGCTCTCTTTCAGACGTCTTTTAAAAACTGTATTATTCAGACTGGCCATTCAAACCTGGGGGTTTTGCTTAGTTTTGTTTTGCTATCCAGCTTTTACTGGTGTGTTTGACATTTTTTATTATGTTTACTGTAGTATTGCATTTTTAGGTAGTATACTACCTTGCAATGTTTCATATGAAAGTGTGGTCTATAAACATTTAAACAAATAACATAATGACTGAAAGTAGTGTATTTTTCTGTGTATATAACTAGGTTTCCCCCCCTAATAAATAATGACAAAAATAAGGGGGCATCTTATTCATGCATAGTGCCAAGGCCATTTTCTTAAATCTGAATTCCCCAAAATAGGGGGCGTCTTATACATGGGGGCATCTTATAGACAGAAAAATATGGTAAGTTCATTTGAGTCTTCCCTGCCTTTTTGTTACCTAATCCTTTTAATTGGGGAGGAGAGGGACTGAACTTGGGACTGAGTTTGTGGGTGCCAGTCTCCCCCGTGTCATGAGTTTCTGGGTGCCACACACTGAACCCCTGAATTCAGCAAATGTTAAAACATAAGCCAGGCCAGTTTCCTGATGAGGAAATCACCGGGGTGAAGGTGAGAAAGGGCTCTGTGAGAAGGGACAGCAGCCGCCCCCTCAACTCATGGTTAGTTTTTGAAGACAAAGGCAGAGTTGGAAGAAGGGTTTTAGAGTTGGGAGTTATGTGACTGGGTGAAGCAAAGCAGCAAGCAGGAGAGTCAGAGAGATGTTTGAGATCAATGGCTGAGGTCTGTTTGGATCCAAGGCTGTGGCTATGGGAGAAACAAGTCCCTCTTGGGGTGCCAATGCTGTGAACTACACTATAGGCTCAGGTTATATATGTGTGTTGCTGTCGTTGGCATCCATCTGTCTCGAGAGACAATGGAGTGCACCTCCTCCAGTGGTAAAGTCAAACCACAGTGTTAGCAGCACCGAAATGACTTCTCTGGGGCACAAATCTGAGCAGCGTGTATGGAGATCCTGTGCTGCCCAGATGACAAGACCCCCCTCTTGGCCTCGCTGATGTGGTCCAAAGGAGAGCAGAACAATACGTTTGGCACCAGCCTAGTGGCCAGGAGTTGCCAGAAGGAGGCACACAAGGCATAAACCATAGGTCATAAATACACTACAGTCTCCACTGTGCCTCATTTCCAAAAGAGAGCATGAACCTTGCGTAAAGCAGCTGGAATCCCCTGGAATCTCACACTGCTCAGAGATTGGGGGTGATGTGTAAACATGTACAGCATATGCTCAACTTCTATGGTTCCTCTCCACTTCAAAAGAAAGGTTTTCTCAGCAGGTAGCAAAGTTCTGAACCATATGCACAAAGGTACACAATGCACATTTAGGCTGAGCAAATAAGAGTCTTGTGGCACCATAAAGGCTAAATTGTTGCACTGCAGATTGTTGCTCAATCTAATAAGAGTTAAGGATAGCCCATTAACATCCATTTAGCATTGCATTTCATGCTGATCAATCTCTAAGGGCTTGTTCATTCACTTTTTAATATATTGCAAGATTTATGGTTCCCCAGATAGCACTGGCCCAGTTTCACAGTCTCCTTCAAGAGGTACTGGAGATCTTGTACAAGCTGGAAGCACAGTATGATAAAACAGCGACAATGACTACAGCTATTCTTATCTTATGGCCATTCAAATTCTTTCTTTTATAGCTGTACTGTGCACCATGGGTAGGAAAAATCAAGAAATTTTTAACTATGACACCCACCAAGGTATTGAAGGATATGCTTGGAAGATATCTAGCTTGAACTCAGCAGAAAAACAGGCAGTAACTCACTGGGAAGTGAGAGAACCGCCTCTGATATACTAATGGTGTCTTGGAACAATTGTACTTCGCCTTCCATTTTCCTTCTAATACTTTTTACAAACTGTTCAGTGCTGCTTCATTTTTAGAAACCCAGATTAGAGACCCAGATACTCAGAGGTAACACACGAAAGGGAATGAATACCTGATAACTAAAAGGAAATTAATTAATTGTTGAATTACTGCAATGATGGCACCGGAGGTATCCTAGTTTACAGGAAAAACTTCTAATCTTGAGAATTTGCATTAAGTCTAGAAAAGGTAGAGACCTTCTTTGAAGTGGATGGTGTTAGCTTTGGCCATGATCCAAAAGACTGAGTGTTTGAAAGATGATTTACATGTGTCCTTTGAAAGCAGCTCTTTGCCTTTTCATAACCAACTGCAGAAGCACCGTGGCTTTCCTAAACTGTATTAAGACAAGACTGAGGCTGGATCTACATAGGTTCATAGAATCATAGAATCATAGAGTTGGAAGAGACCACAAGGGCCATCGAGTCCAACCCCCTGCCAAGCAGGAAACACCATCAGAGCACTCCTGACATATGGTTGTCAAGCCTCTGCTTAAAGACCTCCAAAGAAGGAGATTCCACCACACTCCTTGGCAGCAAATTCCACTGTCGAACAGCTCTTACTGTCAGGAAGTTCTTCCTAATGTTTAGGTGGAATCTTCTTTCTTGTAGGTTAGCAGAATGAAGCAATGGATTCCTAAAGTGGTAGGCTATACATTAGATATTGTAACCTAGCCTTCTCATGTGGTTCTTTTTTAACATTTGAGATAATTAAAAATTGTATTTGGCACCCCCTACCTCCACACTTGATACAATTCTCTCCCCCCACCTCATTCTGCTGCACTTGAAGCTAATTGACACAATATTTGCTACATGTATACTAATCATTATGACAAGACTTCCAATCATACAAGCTTCACTTAACTTGTATGAACTCATTCAAACCAAATAACCACGCACAAGATGATGCCAAGTTGCCTTTGTTTTTAGCACACATGTAATGAATCAGGTCAAGTGCATGCATCTGTGTGGGCATGAGATGAATGAATGAAATGAGACACTGCAATACAGGGAGCTGGTTAGCACAGGAATTGTGTAGAAAAAGATTATTGCTCCTGAACAAAACAGTATATTGCATTGTGTTGCTGCTCTCAAGTTATGAATTATTAGAGCTTTGTGTTTTCCCCAAACACAGATGTATGCAAAGGGTGCTGTAATATAGGGTCATGGATAATTGTTTGCAAAAAAAATAATGATAGAAAAAGGTCTCAATTTGTCAGAAGGCTAGTCCTGAAAAATGAACAATAATTACCTATCCAGCCAGGTTTTGTATATATCTTTTATATTCTAGTGACGGGCTATTGTCAAGCAGAAGAGTTCCAAATTAAACTATAAAGGGGTGGGGAAACATAGTTGAGACACTTCCATTGCCATGAAAAAGAACAAACCAGACTTCTCCTATAATTATAATTATAATTATAATTATAATTATACTTACTTACTTAGTACACCAAACCTTTATTAGGCATTACAAATATAGGCCATCACAAAACATCCATGTATAAATTTTTAAAATATATACAAATAAACAGCCATGTAAAAATATATAATAACGAGGGTTTTCATTGGAGTTTCTTCCTGCTAAATAGTGCCATTCATCACTCTTAGAGATACTATTGATAAAAACTCAGCTACCTTTGCAGTTACTTCTGGGTTAATGTCAGACAGATAGAATCTGATATTTTCATTGTGCTGTGATGTTAGACTATCCCAAAAAAGGGGATAACATTAAAAATATGCATAAATAACATATACAAAACAAGCCTCTTAAAAAGCAAAACAGTTTAAAAATCAATTAAAGCAATTAGATCAGGAAGTTCCGAGTTCAGGGGAATGCTTGTCCAAACAAGGGTGTCTTTGAGAGCTGGCAGAATGCCAGTACTAAAGGGAGCCTCTCATAATTCAGCAGGGAAGAGATTCCACAACATAGCACCAGTTGTTGTGGGACTACAACTCCCATCATCCCTGGCCATTGTCCATACTGGCTTGGGTTGATGGGAGTTGGACTGCAACAACATGTGGCAGGCACATTTGCTATACCTACTCTAGGTAAAGGTAAAGGGACCCCTGACCATTAGGTCCAGTCGTGGCCGACTCTGGGGTTGCAGCGCTCATCTCGCTTTATTGGCTGAGGGAGCTGGTGTACAGCTTCCGGGTCATGTGGCCAGCATGACTAAGCCGCTTCTGGCGAACCAGAGCAGCGCACGGAAATGCCATTTACCTTCCCGCCAGAGCGGTACCTATTTATCTACTTGCACTTTGACGTGCTTTCGAACTGCTAGGTTGGCAGGAGCAGGGACCAAGCAACGGGAGCTCACCCCATCATGGGGATTTGTACTGCCAACCTTCTGATCAGCAAGTCCTGGGCTCTGTGGTTTAACCCACAGCGCCACCTGATCTGTTATATCTTGCCTTTATCCATGAAAGAGAACAAAAGCTACCCAGATAACTCACATACCTTCTAGCTTAACTTCAGCTGAATATCTAGTAAATGAAAGCTTTTGCCTGGCTGAGATCCTGGGAAAGTTCTTATTATCTCTTTCACTCTCTCAAATATGCTCTTATCTTTCTGGGGCATCAGAGGCCACAGTGGTAGGATGAAAGTGAATTATAGTGCAATCTTGTACATGTCAGAGGTAATCCTCACTTCATCCCAGGTAAACGTTATGCATCCCTACATGCGAATAAGATTTCTAAATTGCTTCCTGAGTCAATTGCAGCTTTTTTGTTTTGTTTTCAGGCAAATATTCTTACCGGAGAACACAATGTTGTTGTTATTGCCTACGTTTGCTACTTTGTGATCTGATGTGTGCAGCATTGATGTGTTGATGGTCATGATTTGTGACCAGATTTGGGGGGGGGGGGGATAGCATTTTCAAACACAACTGGTGACACCAATAATAAACCATACTTGAGCTTCTACTAAGATCATGAGAATAGCTGCATCAGGCCAGCACCCTATTCTCATAGTAACCACCCAAATATCCACAGGAAACAGGACTCAAATACAACACTCACTCTCGGTCAGTAGGGTTAAAATGGGAGGGGGGGGGGACAGAAGGAAAAACAAATGGGCATTCCAGAAATGTAGGTTTCTTTAGAAGCAAATTGCATTCTCATGTATAAAACAACTCACATTTCAACAAAACCTTGCTTGGGATTGTTCAACTGATATGACTGGCTTAACAATAAGCTCCAAAGCAAAATAAATCAGAACTTTTTATGTATCTGGCATTTCTAGAATATATTGCTAAAGTGTTTTGCAAAAGGAGATTTTGCTAGCAAGAAATAACTTCATCATAACTGTGTAAGATAGATGTACACTCTAATGTCTTCACCACTATTCCCAGAACTCTGTGTGCTTTAAATATTAACACCGTATTACAGATATATACGACTAAATTATGAATCCATGTAAAACATTAAAATATGAGCTATAGAGCTTTGAAACTTCACCCATGAAAGTTTAATACCTTCTGGAATGAATAAGTCAAGTAACTGTGCCAGTTCAGATTTAGTATGGCACAATTTTTTTACTGTCAGATTGTTTATAGGGAGAAAGAGTAGAACTGTTTTATAAGCACTCTCCTTGATATGAAACACTTTTATATTTTCATACGTAGGCATTTTTTATTTTTTATTATTATTTTAAGAGAATGATTAAGATAAATACAAAACAAGAAGGGGGGGGGAATAATTCATTATTTACAAAAACAAATTCCCTTTGGGGAAGAGTGAATGCTCTCGAAATGAATATTATTCCCAGGTTCATTTATATCCTGAAAGGACTTCCAGTTTTTATATCTGAATCATATTTTTCAAAATATAAACTCATTGTTTAGGAAATGCCTTTGGGGCTCAGCAACACCAAGAATATCCTTGCAGAGAATGCAGCTACAAATTAAAGAAGGCGGTTTTGGAATCCCAAATTTGGAATTATATCACTAAGCTTACATACAGTCAAGTACTAAATATTGGAATCCCACTGTTGGCCCTAATTTTCTAATGCGGGCAACCCTACAATATATGTACATAGCACCTTTGGTTGGTTGGACAATACTAGGATTGAAAAAATTGAAGTCTCAAGTGACTCTGGAAAAAAATTAATATGGAATATATTGGCTAATAAAAACAAATTTGACTCATTTTCACATGCTAAACTTACTCTGTTGGGAAACCCCACACTAAGAATTGCAAAAAAAGATGGTGATATGGAAAAATTGGATGAAAGCAGGTGTTTTGACATTGGACCAACTGATAGATGGGGAAGATGAATTTTATACTTTTGCTATTTTAAGACAAATATATCATCTATCAGATGCAGCCCAATGGCAATATCTTAAATTACAACATCTCCTAACCAAGTGTGTTTGGCCCATCAGCCTTTTCAGCTTCCAAGATACCTAAGATATTGGAGCAATTGGACAACATTCAAAAATAAAAAGCCAGCAATTGCTTTTTATAGATATATATTAACAATAAAAAAGTTCAATACACAGACAGTAAGAGATGATTGGAATAAAGAATTAGAACTTTCATTATTACCCAGACAGTGAGAAAATGTATTTAAACAAAAGCAACATTGGACTAAGTCCCAGTGCAATCCACATCACTTATTTCATGGTACATATTATTTGCCTCCAAAAATCATATGCCTTCTTAAACTTCTGCCACAAGTGAGGTTAGTGCGCACTGGTGCCAGAAAACTTTCAACGTTCAAACTGTATGTTGGAATAGATTTTATTAAGTCTATCTGGTGTTAGATACTACCATAGCAACAATTTATAATGAGTTTCCCATATTACAAGACTTTAATACAGATACGACCAAATATCTGGTCTTAAATTTATTTTATTCCATGTTTTTAACAGTTTATATGGAGTCAAAGTGTGTTTCTGCTCTTGTTCTCCATCTTGGCTGTGATTCCTGGCCTGGGAGGGTGGGACTATGACTGACTCCAGCTACAAATGCTGAGGCTGCTGAACAAATTCAGGTTGGGGGTTTAGAGGATTTTATTGCTGCTGTTGATATTAAATTTGTGTGTTTATTTTGTATCTTTATTATGATTTATGTGGAAAGTGTTCAGTTTGGCTGTGTGCTTTTTTATGTTTTATTTACTGTTTACGACTACTTTTGTTGTGTTTGAATTGTTTTGTTTTTATCCTGTAAGCTGCCTTGAGCATGATTTTAAATAAAATGATGTATGTTTGCAGGTATGTCCTCTCTCCCACATAAGAAGGGATGCTTAAAGTGTATTTTAACCTACACATAGTCCAATATCATAATGTAAATATTTCATGCACTTCTAAAATAGGTTATTAAAAGGCACCAGTCAATATAAGCCACTGAGAATGGGAATTGCCCCATGACGTGGTTTTGTATTTAGATATGATTGACTTTATGCTTTAACAAAGTCTATATATATATATATGGGATGCGGGTGGCGCTGTGGGTAAAAGCCTCAGCGCCTAGGGCTTGCCGATCGAAAGGTCGGCGGTTCGAATCCCCGCGGCGGGGTGCGCTCCCGCTGCTCGGTCCCAGCGCCTGCCAACCTAGCAGTTCGAAAGCACCCCTGGGTGCAAGTAGATAAATAGGGACCGCTTACCAGCGGGAAGGTAAACGGCGTTCCATGTGCTGCGCTGGCTCGCCAGATGCAGCTTTGTCACGCTGGCCACGTGACCCGGAAGTGTCTCCGGACAGCGCTGGCCCCCGGCCTCTTGAGTGAGATGGGTGCACAACCCTAGAGTCTGGCAAGACTGGCCCGTACGGGCAGGGGTACCTTTACCTTTACATATATATATATATATATATATATATATATATATATATATATTGTGGGTGCTTACCTATTCCCCCCCACTCTGCTCATCCAGGCTTTTTCTACCTTCTTCAGCTCCATTGGCTCCTACCCAGTGACTTCTGTTCTTCCAGTTCTGCTTCTGCCATTGCTCCTACTTCCCTGTGTCTGCAGATGCCAGGCAGCCATCATAGTGCTACTTTCATTAGAATCTAATTCTGCAGCAAAAAGAGGAAGGCAGTGCTTCATAGCACTGAGATGCCATGTGACACGTTTCAGGAGTACAGATGGGATGGGATACAGGTGCAGTTTGTCAAATGGCAACTCACTGGAGGGTCTTTGCTTTTGATCCCATATTGAATAAGAAAGTTAGAAATGGCATGGATGACTTAGGCTGCAATCCTATACAGTGGACGCTTGGGTTGCGAATGTGATCCGTGCAGGAGGCACATTCACAACCCACAGCGTTCGCAACCCGCAGCACGGCGTCTGCGCACGTGCAGGTTGCGATTTGGCGCTTCTGCGCATGTGCAAAGTGTGATTTAGTGCTTCTGCACATGCACAGGTGCCAAAACCCAGAAGTAACCTGTTCTGGTACTTCCGGGTTCGGCGCGGTACACAACCCGAAAACGCGCAACCCAAAGCGTCTGTAACCCTAGGTATGACTGTATAAACTTATCAGGAAGTAAGTTTTACTGCACACAGTGGAACTTATTTCTGAGTAAACATACACAGGGTCACACTGTTAATGGAGTTTTGGCGACTTGATTTCGTGATGATTGTGAAGTGTCAGGTACCAATGGCATACAGCTGTATTATAACAATGCCTATTGTATACCACCCTGGGGTCTGAAAAGATGGTGGGTAGTTTAAAAATATTTCAATAGTAAAATACATAAATGTTTTCAGCTGAGATTTCCAGTTGCATATTACTAAATCTACCCCTGGATTATTCAGCACTGGAACAGGCTATTAATTGATATTTTTCTTTTTCCCTTCATTGACTTCCCTGATGTTCTTACCCCACCTTATTTGGCCTTTACAGACAAGGTGCTGAAAACTCCTCTTACACTTGTATCAATGTGTGTGGAAAGGGATGTCACATGACAACACCATCCTCCTCATAGATCTGAGTGGGAAGCTGCTGCACTCCCTTATCGCCCCACCATTAGCCAACTAAAATACTGGCCCACCAGCTAAACCAAAGGTTGGTGTTTTCACAAACTCCACAATTAAATAAAATATTGCTTCAGGAGGCAGCTACTTTCAGATGAGATGGAGGAGGTTAGATAAATGTTCTAAACATTTTTTGCCTGTAAAAAAATTAAACTTGAATCTTTCTATTTAAAACGAATACTGTTTTCCAAAAGAAAACCCTGTGGGTTTCTACCTTTCTACAATCCCATTTAGATTGCAGGTTGACACACATACCCCCTCCATTCACGAGGAACACAGAATTTTTGGAAATGCTTTATCCACGCAAACACAAATGTTCTGTCAAGTCATAAGTATGCAACAGCTGTTACCATTAAATAATTATCCAGAATAATAATGCTCTTGAGATGGTATTTGCAAAACATTTCTTCATGTTTCAGAAGACGACGCTGCAAGCTTAGCCTCTTCCCAGATAATTAGTGCTAGGCTGTTCATTTCTTTGAACCAGGGAATCACTTTATTATTCTTCCTTTCAACTGCTTTAAATGATTCATTCCCACTCTCTAGCACCTACTGACAGAACCGCAAATCCAAACCAGTATTTAAATTCCATTTCCAGTGTCACTTGCCTCCATACGATAACAATAAGTTTAACATGGATAAAATAACGATGCTGATTACCCAAATCTGTATGAGGGTTAAAAAAAAAAAAAAGAGAAGAGATTTTCCATCTCCTATTAGAGCGCTACAGATGGCGCATCTTTCAATACTGCCTCCTACACATGTGAAACAAGGGGCAACAGCTCGATCCGTTTACAGCTTTCTTCCCTCAATATAAGAGGGTTGGTGGGCGGGAGGGAAGGAAGGAGGGGAGACTTGTGGGGAAGAGGAAGAAATCTTTGGCGGTGTGTGGCTGCTGAGCTGAAGCGCTGAGGCACCAACCCAGCACACTCGCCCCAGTCTGACCCCTGCTCCCCAACACCAGCAAGAGAAAGACGCCAAGGAGTTGCCCCTCTTCCATAAGTGGCCACTGTCTCCACTCCAATTTGCCACTTCTCCCGCAGAGGGAAGGGAAACCCCTCTGCCTTCCGGGATCAAGCCCTGAAACTGCCACACCACTTTCTCCTTCCTAGCCAGGGGTGTGCCAATAAAAAAAATGGGGAGGGGGAGATAACTCCCACCCTGCATAACTGATCACAAGACACATACTGTTTGAATAGCAATGCTCATCAACTTAGGAGGGGGCTCCGCGGACCCTTCATTTATTGGGAGGATCGAAGGGATCCTCGGCCCCTAGGAGTTGGCTCCTGTGGTCCTAACTCTCCAGTCGCCAGCGCCACCTGGTCGTCTTTCCCCTCCCCATCCCCGCTCTAAAGCGAGACTGCTGGCCGCCCACACGGCTGTCTAGGAATGTCTCCTCTCTGCGGAACCACGATCTGTCTCTCTCTGCCTGGACCGCTCCGCGCACCCCCACAATCCCTTGCACCGCGCAGGACTTCGCCGGCCCTGCTGTGCCCCCTGCATTGCCTCGCCTGGCGACAAGCGCCCCGGCTGCTGCTGCTGCTGCACCACCAGCTCCTCCTCCCCTCCCTTGGCCGCCCCCCGCCCCGCTTTGTCCAGGAACGCCTCCCTCAGCCTGGGCACCCCAGCGCCACCCTGCCTAGTGATAAGGGGGCAGCCGCCGCCCGCCGCCGCCACCCTGACGCGCCAGCAAGCAGCAGCAGCACCCAGGATGTCGCCCTCCCGAGAGCCCTGCATGGCTTTCCTCCCCTCACGCCCCGCCACCTCCTCTTCCCCGGCGGCGCCCGCGCAAATCTCCCGCCTCCTCACCGTCCCAGCTCCGACTCCAGGTCGTAATAGTCGGCCAAGGTGTCTCTGTTGGAGCCGTCGATCCAGTAGTCCGGGACGACGGTGGGGCCGGCGGCGGCGGCAGGGGCGCCCCCGGGCCGGCCCGAGGTCGGGGCAGAGGCGGCGGGGGCGGCGGTGGACGAGGTGGGGGCGGAGGAGGGCGACGACGAAGACGACGACGACGAGGGCATGGTGACTTTCAGCATGCTGCGGCGCGCGGCAGCGGCGCGGGCGTCCGGCTCTTCAGGGGCTGAGGGGGAGCGAGAGGAACAAAGCGAGAGCGGCTAAGCGAGAGAGGCGGGCTGGGCGGTGCAGCGGCGGCTCCGAGAGAGCGGCGCTGCTTGCTGGCGCTGCCGGCGGCGGCTGCCTGAGGAGCCGGAGCTGCCGGCCAAACTTCGAGGCAACAGAGGCGCTCGGAGACTGGCGGAACGGAAAGGGAGCTGGGGAGGAGGAGGCTGCGGGAGGAGCGCGCGCGCGCGCCACCTCGAGCGCGCGCGCCCCCGGACACACAGAGAGAGTGTGTATGTGTGGAGGGGGGGGGGGGCGTCGCCCCGAAGAGAAGCGGCTCTGGCCGAGCAGAAGCCCACCCTTCCCTGACGAGGAGGGCAAGTTGAGGTTGGGCGCAGCGCGTAACGTGAGGGAAGGCGAGAGGGCGCGCGCGCCTCTCTACCTCTGCGTGTACGAGTGAATGCGCGCGCGCGTGTGTGCCAAGTGGACGGGTGGTGGAGGGAGCCGGGCGGGCTTCAGAGGTTCCTTTCGTCGAATGAGGGGGTTGCCGCCGCCGCTGCCATCGCAACACACGAAGGCAGCAGCGGCTGGCAGCCGTCCCGGGCTCGGCTCAGCGCAGCCGCTGCCCTGCCCTGCCAGCCAGCCACTCTCGGCGCGCGCGGGCGGGGTGTGTATGCGAGACCCAGACAAGCCGGGCAGAGGGACCCCGCTTGGGGCGCTTTCCCGCAGGGCCCTAATGCCTTCCTCGCCCCGGTGGTGGGAGGCGGCTCGCGCTCCACACTCCGCTCCACTCTTGGGCGCTTCAGCCACGGAAGCAAATTAGAGAGAGACCCCTCGCCATCCTCGTAACTCCTTTCTCTACGAGGGTCAGGTTGCAAAGCCATCAGTCCCGCGCAAAAGGCGGTTTCCTTTGGATCCGAAACAGGGGTGCCAACTTGAACGAAATATTGGGGTGGGTGGGTGTCAAGGAAGCTCCGCCCTGCATAATCGATCACAAGATCCAGCACGCACACACACACAGTCACACCGCTTTTGAATGGCGATGCCCATAAGAATGAGGCGCGGGCCCCCTCAAATATTTTAATGAGGGGGAGGCGAAGGGATCTTGGCCCCTAGGACTTGGCTCCTATGATACAAGAGGATGATTTGGGGTTCTGGACCTAAGTATCAACCAACCCCATTGGTTGAGTATCACATGCTTTCGCGAGGTTCAGCGTGGGCAGTTTCACACACTAGGCAAAGGCCAACCCAGGTTGCCCCCAAAACTTCCACGCAACCCATCACAACTCCCTAAGGAGTGTGCCATGTGATATGATGCACTTATTTGCAAATGTGCATTTGTCCTGTCATATTCAAAGCAAAGCAAAGCTTTCGTACGCTAGAGTCTGCTTCACATGCAAGGAGTGTTATCCTCCATTGGAGAACGTGCAGACATATATATCAGGGGTAATATGAGCCGAATGGCTCATGTGCCTAACAACCGGCCACTGCACCCATTTACTGTGCCTTGTGAATTATGTGCACACAGTCTGTCCATGCTTATAATGAATTACCAGTTGTTATGCACCTTAGCTGTTGAACTCACATCACCTCTAATACATGTATGTGCATATACATGTCTACACATGTGTAGAGAAGTAGGGATGGAAACAGTGGGGTCTAAGGACAATGAAATGTAAATAATACAGGATATGGCAATTGTAAGTAAAATTCATACAAAGTGACCATGCATGAGAGCAGGGGCTGGTGAGACTGTCATCCCTTGGATTGATGGATGAATTGACACCTCTGGTGGGACAGGAAACCATTTTCTTAGTTCAAGATAATGAACTTGATATATTCAATATTTCCTGATGAGTTCCAGTTCAGCAATTTCATGCTGCAGTCCCCTTTGAAATCACTTAGTTGGAGAACAGTGGAATATCCCGGGAGACCAAAATTATCTTCCTTTGGTTTCTTAATGTTGCCATTTCTGATACTAGACATGTGTCCATCTATTTGTTTGCACAGCAACTGACCTGATGGTCCTATGTAGAAAGCTGCATGCTGAAAATACTTGGAAGGTAAATACACTTTGACATGTTTAGGTGTACAATTAAAACATATAAACCATATATAGGGTTCTTACATAGATTACCGGTAATACATTGCCAATAAGCATTAGAAATAATGAAATTTAAGTGAAGAAGAGTGTAATACAAAAGCTAGCCCAGGTGACCTTTGGAGTAAGGTAGGTTGGAAATAAAAGGGTAAAACATGATGTCAAACACCTGAGAAGTGATGCATTCTATTGGTGGCATGGAACTGCTGTACTCAGAAATTATATGTAAATTGATATCCACAATTATGAACTATTGAAATTATAGTGTAAAAATCTGGGGGGGGGGGGAGTAGAATAAGGTGGTGCAGGTTTAAATAATACAGGTTTGCTGGCCACACCACAGAGGGTTCCTTGCTTTTTAAGGATTTGAACAGATTATCAAGCTCTCTCTATAGTCAGTGAAGATTGTATCTGACATTACCAAAAAGCATTAACTGCAATCTTGTATGCCAAATGTGTGTAGTTCTGCTGCAGGTCTAGTATAACTTTGATTGTGACATTACACGTGCCATGCGGGACATTTTTTAGCCCAAAGGCCAAATTGCTTAGCTGTGATCTGTTCCATCCCTGCTGCCAGAGCCAACTCCCTTTCTTTCCTGCTGAAAGGTACCTGGTGAAGGCAGCAAGAATGGAACAGGCTGCAGCTGTGGCTTTCCTCCATCACATCAGCATCATTTGAGCACCAAGACCTTACAAAGGGGCAATAAGCCCTGGGAAATTATAATTCTCATGGATCCTGGTGTCCAATCCACTGTTCCTCCAACATTCTAGGGTAAGGGATGGGGAACATGCAGCTCTCCCAATGCTGTTGGATTACAAATTCTATCACCCCAGAAACATTGGCTTGGGGCTGATGGTTGGAATCCAACAATATCTGGAGGGCCACAGGTTTCTCACACCTGTCCTAGGTCTTAGTCAATGCTGCTACTGCAAATCTTCATTTTTCTCTGTCAGTAGCATAGGTTTGTGGGGAGGATGAGAAGGGGGTGGCTTAAGAGAGTTCCAAATGGACTTGTTCTTAAAATGAGCTAATTTGGGCTCGGTCTAAACCAAGTCCTAATTTTAAGCATGCCTGGGAAAGCTCACCCATCACTTGTTAAAAGATTCCTGCTATACTCACCACGGTGTCATCGGTCTTGTTGGATTGTGAGGCCTTTGTTCTCTTAAGACACCCAGTTTACGCATGCATGCCTCCTCCTTGATGCCCCGCTTGCTGTTTCTTTCTGCCCAGCCTGGAACTTTTCTTGGCTCCTGCACTGCACTTCCTGTTGCTAGGTGACATGCTACTTGATTTTGTGACACGTGGTTATTTTGTGAGAGCAGAGATAAAGAAATATCAAACAGTCGACAATGACTGCAATGCATTAGCAAACTGCATGCTCTATAAATAAATAAAAAACCCAGCACTTGTAACATTATAGTCCGCTGTATAGTTTCAGCAAGGCAACATTAATATTCCTTTGCTAGTATTTAGGCATTCCTTTGTATTGATGAGGCGATTTATCGTTATAGCTTCAGAATTCCAGATATGCTGAGACACATTTATGTTGGAGAAGTCAGCTGCCACCCCCAGTGTGAGGTGCTGTCACCTTGTACGTTGTAGACATACAGAGCCACGTGTCACAAAATCAAATAGGAAGAGGGTTCTGAATTTAAATGGTGCCCACAATCTGCTGTGAGGTTAAAGGCAACAGTGACCACAGTGCTGACAAATCCATCATATACATAAATGGGCAGTCGCAGATCATGAACCTGAATTTCCTCCATTCTTCCTCCAACTTTCAAACCAAAACTGCAGAAAAATGCTTTCAGGTTTAAAAGTGGCATATTAAGTCTAGTTTGCTAAGCCAAAACTAAGCCAAAACTTAGCTTAATAAGTGTGAGGAAATGTGGGCTTCTGGATAGATTATGGCCACTTTCCCTACTGCACTGAGCTGAGACATAGTTTGGCTTACTATATCACCTGAATCTGGATTCGTGTTTTTGCATTCCCAGACAAACCACGAGCAATAAGCACAAACCACGTTACAGCTTGTAGTTTGTTTGGAGTGAGACACTTCCATAAGGAGGCTGAAGAGAAGCAGGAGAGTTTTGCCAATTGCTTCTCCACCCCATAGCTGACTGTTCCGCCTGAAAAGCTGCTCTGGAGAATCTCCAGGACACCCATAAGAAGTGGTCCTGGAGGGTGCAGAGGGAATTGCCTCGGACTCTATTTTCATTTCATTTTTAAAAAAATTATTTCTAACCCACTCCAAATCCCTCTTGTGGGTTCACACTTTAAAACCACACAACAACAACAAACAGCAGGGCTGGTTCAGTGATACTAATCTGCATTACGCACAGTGGAAAGGAATAAAAAGATTCGTAAGTTCTCCCGTAATGGCAGAACACAAAGATACACCACCAGAAGAAACCCGTGCTGCTGAACTGGCAGGCAATGGCACCAGTACTTAACTACCACTGGTGGAGCAATATCAGCACAATCAGTAAGAAGTGAGCATTGCAGGTGAATCTCCAATAGCCCATGTGGAGTATTATTAAGAGTGGAGAACGGACAAAGGCATACAGAATGGAGGAGTATATGGATGGTGGCACCTATTCACATAGTGAATAAGCACCCAATCGCAACTCTTTATTTTCCATTCTTCTCACACTCGGTCCTGTGTCGCTGCCACAATAACCCATCAGAGCTTGACGTCTGCATGTTGCCCATGGCTTTGCCATGAGGAACAAGCAAAGTTGGGGCAAGGGACCATAGCTCACTGTCTTCTGACTCTGCTCACGGCTACTGCTGGTGTATTAAACCAAGCACAGGTCTACATTAATCAAACTGATACTAACAACAACAACAAAACCTCCCAAATGAAACAAATGTGAAGTTGATGGGATGAAGGAGGCAGTGGCAGAACAAAAGGCATTCTAGGAAATGGTTGGTTCTGTTACCTGAAATAACAGAATTGTAGAGTTGGAAGTGGACCCAGTGGCGTAGCGTGGGGGGTGCAGGGGGGGCCGGCCGCACCGGGCGCAACATCTGGGGTTAGGGCAAATCCACGGGTTAGGGGGCGCAAATCCATGGGTTAGGGGGCGCAAATTACTTGCCTTGCCCCGGGTGCTGACAACCCACGCTACGCCACTGAGTGGACCACACGGGTCGTCTGTTCCAACCTCCTGCAATACAGGAATCTTTTGCTCAACGTGGGGTTTGAACCCACAACCCTGAGATTTAAGAGTCTCATGCAGAGGCCATTGGTCCTTGAACGACTCCCTATGGTGGCAACACTGTAGGCTTAATGGCTATGCGAGAGCCTACCACTCACCCCAAGCAGTAGCAGCCATTGTCACCTGTCTTCTCTGTATGGTTACCCAGGAGCAGTGAACTTTGGACAAAAGTTTCCCCAAATTTGCCATCTTTAAACTGCATCACCTATTCGCCGCCAGCAACAGAATGGCCTTGTTCTGCACTGTTATGTTACTTGAACTGAAGGCTGTATGAAATAAAGCTGTGAGGAGACCAACTTTCTCAAAGGTCCAATGTTTATTTCCTATATAATCACAATCACAACAAAGGAATTAGAGCGATTAAAAGAGATTAAACATTTCCTGGTAATAGCATCACACCAATGGCTTAAACACTGGCAAATGGAGTACGCTATCAGTTGTAGCTAGCCTGGTGTGTAAGGGACAAATAACAAACTGCTTTTATAAACCATGAAATGGTATTGTTTGTGTTTTGACACATTGAGGTCAAGCTGGAATATAAGCATGCAGTAGCTAATAGATACTTCAGCTCTTTAGAAATTATATAAAGCAGAGGTGTCAAACACATTAGCAGGAAAGCTATCTTCTCCATGCTGATACAGACATAAAATCTTCATTCGCAGAAGGCAAATGTCTCATTCCAGTTGAATTTTCAAGCATAGCAAAGCTAAATAAACTATTACCGTGTCTTCATGAGCAGCAACTATTTGTCTGAATTTTCTCCCCCATTGCCTGTGACCCTACTCCTTTTTTTATTATTATTCATTGCCTTGCATTGCAAACTTAAATATATAACTTGGAAGCATATCTCATGAGTTTCATTGGGACAAACTTCCAAGTAATGGGCTGCAACCAACACTTTCATTCTGCTAGTGCAAGACACACGGGCTAATAGAACCAAATTTTCCTTTTCTTTCCCTTTCAGTCCTCAAACTCTGCTGCAGAGAAGAAAAACCTCTGGATAACTTTTTTTTGTGTAGGACGTATGTCAGACAGAGAAGGAAATACTATATGTATACATTTATTAGTAATTTGTATTAACGGATTTATTGTCTATTTTTGGGATATTTGCTGCTGTTCTAATTTTATGTACACTGCTGAGAGATATGGTGTAGAAATGGCCTAAACAAATAAAACAATGCAATTTGTGCCTGGAAAGGAAAATGAAATGTTTCGTCCTGTATGAAAACCTCAGAATGGCGCTACCTTGGCTAAATACCCATAGCTCATCGATCCTTGCAGAACCTGAGCCAGTACAGTGATCTAAAGCAATTCCTCATGTAGCATGGAAGAGTATTGGCTTATCCAACCAGGGAACCCTCAATGCATGTCGTTCAGCAGTTATTCATAGAGATTTTTGAAAGGACAAGACTGGCGCAGGGCAGAAGAGCTTCAGGCCACACAATCCTGGGCTCATTTACCCAGAAGTCAGTCCCACTGTGTACAATGAAGCTTGCAGCTTGGTCAGCTTAGGGTTGCAGCTTTCACCCTTTCGTAGCTTGGGCTACAAAGAATAATCACCACTTCCGTTGATTTATGCAGAAGTCATGTTTGGTTCTTGTGCCAATAGCTTAACAACTGACTGTGGATCAAAAGGTAAACCACCTTCCATCTTGCACCTGCCGTGTTGTTTTCCTCTTGAAAGTCCTGATTCCCCCTTTGGGGAGAATATACAATTATCCATACTTTCTTCCTTTTAAAATCCTCATCATTCTTGTGATCTTGCACTACTGAAAAGATGGGGGAAATTTTTTTTTCTGGCTTATCAGTGAAACAAAACCCACCCATTTATTTTCAAAATAGACTACTTTTAAATAATTTAAATGCAAATTATTTCTTTTTCAAAACCAGAGCTTATAAAATATGCAGTATCTTTTCCTGGGCTTATTTTGCATAATGGCAGAGCACAGATAAAGATACTGCAATTTTTAGTGTTGGCTCCTAATGATTTTGGTAAATGACTTTAATTGTATTTGTGTAATGCATCAAAAACCATTGCTAAAAGCCACTTAAATATATATTACATCAAGCCAATATTTATTTCTTCCATTTCTTCCCTGTCTTTCTTCAGTTTTAAAGGAATCTATTTTTATAAAGGGGGGGGGGTTAATTGATAAAAATATTTCTATACAGTCACATGATAACATATCAGGGTGGTGTACAACAACAAAATACAAATCTCATATGTGCACCCCACCCCGAAGAATTAGTTATTTTGTTGCATGATATAATTGTTCGTATGTTTTGAGGAAAGGGAGACTGGTGGCACTGTGGGTTAAACCACAGAGCCTAGGGCTTGCCGATCAGAAGGTCGGCAGTTCAAATCCCCACGACGGGGTGAGCTCCCATTGCTCGCTCCCTGCTCCTGCCAACCTAGCAGTTCGAAAGCACGTCAGTAGATAAATAGGTACTGCTCTGGAGGGAAGGTAAACGGCATTTCCGTGCACTGCTCTGGTTCGCCAGAAGCAGCTAAGTTATGCTGGCCACATGACCTGGAAGCTGTACGCCGGCTCCCACTTGGGGGCAGTGGTGCATGGTTTGCTTCTTATCTTCCTTTCCAGTACACATACAAAATTAACTTTTTGAAGAAGAAGAAGAAGAAGAAGAAGAAGAAGAAGAAGAAGAAGAAGAAGAAGAAGAAGAAGAAGAAGAAGAAGAAGAAGAAAGTGAACTGAATCCTTAGTTTCAGTGCTTGTGTCACATGGTCAAAACACACAGCTGTGAGCACTGTTTTGCATGCTACTACAATGGCATATGACGTGGGTGGCGCTGTGGGTTAAACCACAGAGCCTAGGGCTTGCTGGTCAGAAGATCGGCGGTTTGAATCCCGACGGGGTGAGCTCCCGTTGCTCGATCCCTGCTCCTAACAACCTAGCAGTTCGAAAGCACCTCAAAGTGCAAGTAGATAAATAGATACTGCTCCGGCGGGAAGGTAAACGGCGTTTCCGTGCACTACTCTGGTTCGCCAGAAGCGGCTTAGTCATGCTGGCCACATGACCCGGAAGCTGTACGCCAGCTCCCTCAGCCAATAAAGCGAGATGAGCACCGCAACCACAGAGTCGGCCACGACTGGACCTAATGGTCAGGGGTCCCTTTACCTTTACCTTACAATGGCATACGTGGAGCAACAGCAATTCAGTCGACCAGATAGGGTTGAGGACAACAACACAGGCCATGATCTAGCAAATATGACTTTGGGGAGAAGCGTACGACAAAAAACGCTGGGGAAAGGCATTGGGGGGGGGAGTCAGCTGACGGCAGCAAAGGAAGAGTTGGTTATGTTGTTGTTGAGCAATGGCGAGCTGAACTATTTTGCTGAATCAACACCTCATTCCAGTCGAAGGAACGCCAAGGAAAACTGACCCGAACTTCAACAACTCGAGATTTCTAGCCAATTTCCCCATCTGTCCTGTTTCATTTGATTTTTTCTTTTTAAACAAATAGCTGCACATTTCTGTTTTAAATTTATTGCAAAACAGCCTTTCCAAGTCAGAATCATCTTTATTTAAAACTAAAATCAGAAGAATATTCTCTTTTCTTGAACAACTAGCTTTGGCAGAACCCTCATTTGGCTAAGTCCTGCATGTTCTGCCTTTCTGAACCACACATATTAATAAACGCTGGGCTTTAAAATCTTGGCTTGGACAGAGAGTAAACAGAGAATAGGGGAGAATCCAAGAACAGCATTTACTAACTGCTGGGTTGTTTGCTTGCTAGGCCGTCTTCCGAACAAGATTTATTCATTCAGGTCAAACCTAATAAATTAAATACATATATGAAGAAGCAAGAATAGTTCAAATATTTGAAGTACAGGCAGATCTGGCTTTTCCATTAAAAAGTCATTTTCAGGCTCCTGAAACTGAGTTATTGATACTGATTATTAAAGGGGGGAGACCTATGTAATAGTGGGGAATGTATTATCAATGTATGTACAAGTGGTATCCAAAAATATTTCAAAGTCAGATATGGTGGGAATGAAAAAAAATACTGCTATTCACATAACAGCTCCATATTAATTTGCACAGTAATATTCTATAAAAAGGTAAAGGGACCCCTGACCATTAGGTCCAGTTGTGACCGACTCTGGGGTTGCGGTGCTCATCTCTCTTTATTGGCCGAGGGAGCCAGCGTACAGTGTACATGTGGCCAGCATGACTAAGCCACTTCTGGCGAACCAGAGCAGCACATGGAAACACTGTTTATCTTCCCGCCAGAACGGTACCTATTTATCTACTTGCACTTTGATGTCCTTTCAAACTGCTAGGTTGGCAGGAGCAGGGACCGAGTATGTTGCGATTAAACCTTTTGGTAAATTATTATCATTCTGGCCTCCTGATTTCCTCCTGCCAGCTAGGCTGGAAAAAGGAGTGTACAAGCCAGAGGCTCAAACAGGTCCATTCCTGTAGCACTAAACTACGGTTTTAGCACATCATACAAAAGCAGACCACGGTGTTTAATGAAAATATGTTAAAAGCCTATTTCATTCTATGTTCCTTTGATGTTTGTTTTCATTTTGACATCTTGACTGGCACTCTCACATTGTGTCAGCAGGAAGAACTAAATCCATAAAAGATGCAGTCAAGTAAAACAATAGTAATAGTCGTAGCTCGGCTCCCGAACGCCTTGGAAGTTGAACGTTTTGGCTCCCAAACAATTGGAAATCGGAAGTGAGTGTTTTTTTGGAAACAATCCGGCTTTTTTTGGAAGCCGAATGTCCGACACGGCTTCTGCTATTGTTTCCAGCACGCCTGCGCAATTGGAAGCTGTGCCTTGGTTTCCGAACTTTTCAGAAGTCGAATGGACTTCCGGAACGGATTCTGTTCAACTTCTGAGGTACGTCTGTACAGTAGTACCTTGGGTTAAATGCTTAATTCATTCAGGAGGTCCGTTCTTAACCTGAAACTGTTCTTAACCTGAAGCACTACTTTAGCTAATGGGGCCTCCTGCTGCCGCCGCGCCGCCGGAGCACAATTTGTTCTCATCCTGAAGCAAAGTTCTTAACCTGAAGCGCTATTTCTAGGTTAGCGGAGTCTGTAACCTGAAGCGTATGTAACCAGAGGTACCACTGTACTTAACTAACTAACCAATCACGTTGGTTCTGCCCCCCCCCCCCCCAATCCTGGTTACGCCCATGCAGTAAAGGATGTTAATCAACCCCTACCTTGCTCAATCAACTGGGAATGGGAACAAAGTCAATTTACGGAATCAAGTCAAAATGGAAGATCGGGTCTATGTGTGTACCACATGCCTCAAGAACATACATCTCAACTCATTTAAACAAATTGTGCCCTTTTTGCATTTTCCCACTGGCTACACTCTCTTGAGCAATGAATGGACAGCCTGTTCAGCCCTCCTTCCTTCTGATTCATCAGGTCCTGACTACACCTTTCAAGTTTTTGTTTGGTTTTGTTAAAGGACTGATTCCAAGAGTGCCAGACACCCCTTCTGTGCTTCCATGGTCCAACCACATTACTGTGGAACGCACCTGGCCCTAGCAACCGCTTTCAAGGAGCAGCCAACTTCAAATTCAGCTTCAAATTCAGCCCATGACCCCGCTATTTTAACAAAGATACTACTTGCTGTCATATTTGGCGAGATGGGTTATCACTTTATTCACAAATTAGTACCCATTTTAAAAAGCACTGTTTGGAACATTCCCTTCCCCTCATAATTGCCTATTCAGTTCCATAATGGCATTTGCAAAGAGATTCCTTTGAAGCCCAGATAAAGATCTTGTCACCATGATACTCATTTTCACTCAGCGATGAGAGCACTATAGTCAGCCTTCACTTTTAGGATATAATGGAAATTTAATTTCCATATCCATTTAGTGTGTGGCCTTTCCCTAAAGACTACGCATAAAAGTACTTTTTGATGTCCTGAGGGAAGAGCTCTTAAAGCTCTTATTCTCAACTCTGCACTTCTGTACCGCTCAATTTGTACTTTTATTGCAGAATAGCGGGCACCTTTCCAGAGCCAAGGAAAAAGACAAAGGAGAGCTAACAGTACACAAGGGTTAGAAATTCTTAGTAGCCGCAGCGGAAGAGACTCAAGTCATTCAGTTTGGAAAGAAACTGCTCAGGGGGTTGACATATGAAATATGCTAATACTTTGCTTTTCCCTCGATGAGCAGGCTTTTCTGCTTTCTCTAGTCTTTAATTGACAACACTTCAAAGATTCCTTTTGTTCGACGGCGATGCATTCTGGGATTCAGGGCAACATTTTGTTTAGATTTATATTCCACCTTTCATCTTCTGTGATCCCAGAGTGGGTAACCATTTAAAAAGCTATAGCTAAACAAAATAATTTACCATTAAGAGTCATAAAATAATACAGCAGCAAATGTCAAAAGTATCTCCAGCAACATTATTCCCCACAACAATAAAGATGTTTTTAACTGGCATCAAAAGAGGGCCAAAGATGATGCCAATCATATTTTTGTTGTTTAGTCGTGTCTGACTCTTCGTGACCCCATGGACCAGAGCACACCAGGCACTCCTGTCTTCCACTGCCTCCCGCAGTTTGGTCAAACTCATGCTGGTAGCTTCGAGAACACTGTCCAACCATCTCGTCCTCTGTCATCCCCTTCTCCTTGTGCCCTCCATCTTTACCAACATCAGGGTCTTTTCCAGGGAGTCTTCTCTTCTCATGAGGTGGCCAAAGTATTGGAGCCTCAGCTTCAGGATCTATCCTTCCAGTGAGCATTCAGGGCTGATTTCTTTAAGAATGGATAGGTTTGATCTTCTTGCACTCCATGGGACTCTCTAAAATCATATTTTAGAACCCTCCATTACACATTATGGCTAAAGAGCAGAAAGAAAGTGAAGCCCAGAGAAAATAGCCGTTTAAAATGCCCAAATCAATTGCTAGGTAAAACCAAATCACAAATAATTTCATTTTCTACGTGGTCGGTGGAGTTTTCAGATTTTTACACCAACCTGCTTCACCCATCATGCAATACCAAACCATCGCTAAGCATGCAGGCTCCAAGAGAGACCATTGTGGCCACTTGGCTCCTTTCTCAATTGTGCTACTGATGTGCTGCAAAGTATGGCTTAGTGTGTAGACTAAATCTGGGTTCACCGTTTAGTTTTCCCAAATTGTGAGTCATAAACCACAGGACAAACCTTGGCTACAGCTCATGATTAGTCTGGAGGGGGCTGAACCACAAGGCTGGGCTAGGGTGAAACACTAAGCCAAACCAAGTACTGCAGGGCTCTCCATCCCCACCCCCAAAAACATGGTATTTTTATGTTCAAAAGTCACTCTGGGCATGCCAACCTATGCCTTGAGATGATCAGGCTGGCTCTCAAGAATAACAAATGTTTTTGCATCCCTGCCTAGACACAGTATTATGAACTTGCAACCAAGTGAAAAAAACAACAACCAAAATAAAATTTCCCTGAAGGGAAATAAATACCATATTATGGTATTTATAAATACCATATTAGGTTCAGGTCTGGTTAACTGCAATAGCAATTTCTCCCCTTTTTGTAATGTATCCTTTCGTTTGTTCTATTTTGTTTTCTACCTGGTTACTATTTCTTGTTTCTTCTTATTTCTGTGTCTTATCTTACTCTGTGCACTTGCAATTTTCTACTTTTTATTTTTCAATGAAGAATATAAAATTAAAAAACCAAAATATCATTTCCCTGAGCCATTCATCCCTCAGACAAGATTTCATATATTTCTTCATAAAATGTTGAGTAGGACCAACAACACGCGTTGAGCATTGAAGCTGCTGTGCTCTTGATGTTTATCACTGACATATAGTTGAACACTGAACCAAAATTGTAGCTAAAAGGAGTCTAAGTAAGTCTTGCCCCTTCAACTGCAACAAAATGGCACAAAATGTAACAATTTCTAGTTACAAGTTACACCAGTGTTTCCCAACCTTTTTTGGGCAAAGGCACACTTGTTTCATGAAAAAAATCTCGAGGCACACCACCATTACAGCCCCGTGACGTCAGCGCGCAGCGTCACACCGGGAGGGACGCACGAAAGTGTAAGTTTCAATTTTTTCCCCTCCCCCTTGCCTTCCTTCTGTGCCAACCGCCAAAAAGCCAAGAAAAGAGCCAAGACTTTAGGGCAGCAGGTCGACACAGAAGAAGCTCCTACCTAAGGACAGGTGCGACGGCCGTGTCCTCTTCTGCCACACTTGGCAGCCCTGCCTCACGGTCGTGACTCCCACCCTGATTTCTCCCCGCAGGTCGAGCGGCACAGGCAGCCCAATGTGTCCAGCCCAGACACAAGCCCCGCTTCCCCACTCTAGATCCTGAATGCGACCAAGTGCTCTGGACTCCCGAGCAGGGTGGGAAAGAGGACTCGCATCTGGTAGCCTCCGGGCTCCTCGCCTGCTCGAGGGATGGCATTGCAGGCAAGCTGCCGGCCGTCGCCATCGCCGCCCCCTCATGCGAGTGGACCTGCCCGGAGTGGTGGGCCGGGGGAGGCTCGCTCTCTGTGGGGATGTGGCCCGCACGCGCGGCCCCGCTTCCTCCTGCCCAGGGCTGAGCTCCTTACCCGCAATCTCGGTCTCGTGCACGCGGATTCCACTTATTCTGAAGCTCGCGCCACTAGCCGGGGCTCTCACACCGTGCCAGGGCGAGGCGGCGCGGCCCACTGACGTCATCGCAGCTCGCCGCCGCCCTCAACTTCCCTGTTCCCTCCCCTCCCTCGGGTCGCCGTGGTTACCGAGGACTGCAAGTGCGTTTCTCCGGGGAAGGCAGGCAGGGGTGAAAGTCTTTGCTCCCCCCCGCCTGCCTTCAAAAGCCGTCGGGGACAGCGGAGAAACGCGCTGCCTTTCTCCGCTCTCCCGGGAAGGCAGGCAGGGGGGAAGCAAAGACTTTTGCCCCCCGCCGGCCTTCAGAAGAGGTCCTGGACCTCTTCTGAAGGCGGGCGGGGGCGAAAGCCTTTGCTCCCCCCTGCCTGCCTTCCCGGGAGGGCGGAGAAAGGCAGCGCGTTTCTCCGCTGTCCCGAACGGCTTTTGAAGGCAGGCTTTTGAAAGCCGTCCGGGACAGCGGAGAAACCCAGCGCGCCCTTCCCGCTGCCCCCCGACTTGGCTGGAAGGCTGGCGGGGGGAGAAGCCTGCTCCTCCCCGTCGCCAGCCCCGCAAACTCGGGGGACAGCGGGAGAGGCGCAGCGCGCCCTTGCCGCTGCCCCCCGACTTGGCTGGAAGGCTGGCGGGGGGAGAAGCCTGCTCCTCCCCATCGCCAGCCCTGCAAACTCGGGGGACAGCGGGAGAGGCGCAGCGCGCCATCCCGCTGTCTCCCGACATGGTTTGAAGGCTGGCGGAGGGCTTCCTCCTCCCCCAGCCCCGCAAGCTCCCAGAGCGATGCCAAAGCTGCGCGCAGCTTCGGCATGGCTCTGGGTCCCGTTCTGGGGGAGGGGGAAGCTCGGGCTTCCCCCGCCCCAGCCCCACGCCTGGCGGTGGGGGAATAATTTTTTTCCCCCTTTATTCCCCCCCCCCCGCCAATTTTTCCCGCGGCACACCAGGCAACGTATCGCGGCACACTAGTGTGCCGCGGAACACCGGTTGGGTAACACTGAGTTACACAAAGGCCTATTTCCAAGTTACTGTTCTGAAGGTAAAGTGTTAAAATAATGGGCCTCACCAAGTACAGTGGTACCTGGGGTTAAGAACTTAATTCGTTCTGGAGGTCCGTTCTTAACCTGAAACTGTTCTTAACCTGAGGTACCACTTTAGCTAATGGGGCCTTTCTGTTTTCATCCTGAAGCAAAGTTCCTACCCCAAGGTACTATTTCTGGGTTAGCGGTGTCTGTAACCTGAAGCATCTGTAACCCGAGGTACCACTGTACTTCCTAGAACAAGTGCCTAAATATTATTAAAGTTTATTCAAAGAATTATGCACAAGTTTATCTTCTTACTTTATTCAACATTCGTCTTATCAGCTTGCTACGATTTGTAACTATTGGTTTAGATCCAAACTTGGTCCAGCTTAGAAAACAGCCCTTGAAATTAAGCCTTGACTAACAAGACCCATTTATTTCAAGGGTTCTACTCACAAGCATGACAGTCCAATTTGTTAGGTGCAAAAAGATCTAAAGACATCTGATCAAAGTTCGTGGCTACTCTAAATCTGGTTAGTATTGGCCCTGTCTGAGAAAGCTCTTCCAATGGTGTCTGGGTTACAATCAGTGCTTTGACTTAAACTTAGGGAAAATGCCCTGGGCTCCACACTATTAAGGACCCCCCAAATCTTGCACAAAATCCTGTCTGCCTTGCCATTAAATTTTAAATGCAGCAAAAGTTGTTGTTCCACTGTAAATAGAATTCTGTGTAATTCTAGAGCTGGGTTTTCAATATTCTTTCCAAACAGTATTTTTGTATTACTAAATCAATATCCAGTGAAAAGTTTAAAAAGGCAAAGTAGCTTCCATGGTTGAAATTCTAATGGCCTTTTTAGTTTAGGAATAATGGACTGAATTAGTAAACACACAAGAATAATAAGAATAATAATTTTATTATTCGTACCCTGCCCATCAGAATGGGTTGCCTCGGCCACTCTGGGTGGCTTCCAACAAATATAAAAGCAAAACAAAACATCGAACATTAAAAACCTCCCTATACAGGGCTGCCTTCAGATGTCTTTTAAAAGTTGCATAGTTATTTAGCTCCCTGACATCTGTTGGGACGGCGTTCCACAGGGTGGGTGCCACTACTGAGAAGGTCCTCTGCCTAGTTCCCAGTAACTTCACTTCTCGCAGTTATGTAACATTTAATTGAAACTTGAATAATATAGCTTATATGGCAAGTTTATGCTGCATTCTGTGGTGTCTATAATTTATGAAAACATCCAAATTGGTTTAAGGTGATGCACAACATTATATTTGTTAGTCATTAAAGAAATTTAAATTTTGCAGCTCTTGCAGACATCTGTTCAATATACAAAAAGTGTTTTTCAGCACACAGAATTTTGCATCTTTACCATTTTTATTATCCTACTCTTACATGGTCTACCGCTAGGTAGTGACTAGACCACACCTGTCCAGCATCAATGTACCCAAATAATTCATCAGACATCACCTCTTAAAATTTATTTAGATTTATAATTGCATATTGAGTGTTTTACCATATTGAATATATCGTAATTTTTGACAGGGAACTTTACTGTTTCAGCAGTCATTTACACAATAATAAAAGCACACTTTATCTGTGAAGGTAGCACAGATTCATGTTTAAATTTGTACAAAATAAAGTTACCAAGTCAAGCTGTACAGTTACCTTTTCTGAAACTTAAGAGAGAAAATATCCATTATTAAACTTGATTTGTACATTAAACTGGGCATTCTTATAGAACAAAGGGAATGTTACAACAAAGCAGTCTTCATGTAATTTAAAATGCAAAGGCTTTGGTTGAAAAGAGTCTGTAAATGCACCCAAATTTCTTCAAGCTGGGGTGACAGTCTGGATAGTTCTGCCAGTAGATCTGGATCGGATGAAAGGATTTTTAAGTGCAACTGAAATGGAAGCATGAAATTAATTACATAAATCAAATTTTAAGGAACACATTTCTTAAATTTCTTGATTACTGTGTTAAACCACCACATCACTTTTTTATTATTATTTATAAAAGTTGGTAAATATCCTCCTTAACACGATGCCAATGTTTCACAAAGTGATCAAAGTAAAAACAAAATAAATAAAATTCCTTCCAGTAGCACCTTAGAGACCAACTAAGTTTGTTATCGGTATGAGCTTTCATGTGCATGCACACTTCTTTAGACGAAAGCTCATACCATGCATATGAAAGCTCATACCAATAACAAACTTAGTTGGTCTCTAAGGTGCTACTGCCAACCTAGCAGTTCGAAAGCACATCAAAAGTGCAAGTAGATAAATAGGTACCACTCCAGCGGGAAGGTAAACGGCGTTTCCGTGCACCGCTCAGGTTCATCAGAAGTGGCTTGGTCATGCTGGCCACATGACCCGGAAGCTGTACGCCGGCTCCCTCGGCCAATAAAGTGAGATGAGCGCCGCAACCCCAGAGTCAGTCATGACTGGACCTAATGGTCAGGGGTCATTTACCTTTACCATTAAGGTGCTACTGGGAGGAATTTTGTTTGTTTCAACTACGGCAGACCAACACGGCTACCTACCTGTGATCAAAGTAAGTAACTCATATTAGTAACTCCCCTCAGATGAGCACTGTAAGGCCAAGCAGTGCTATCACACAGCAATAATGAAAGTTTCAGTAGGGGGAAATGCTATTGCAAAAAGGAACGGATGCTGTCAGTCATTCTTTATTCATTGCCAAGTGTGTCTCCCCCACCCCCAGCGCATTCAGATTGGGGGCTTCTACGGTAAGCAAACTGTGCTGCACAGAATGTCACTAGCAATTGTATCAAATGATGCACTTACCTTCAGAAACAACGCAAGGTATGCCTGAGTCAGCTCAAAGTCGCATTTCGTGGTCAGCGTGGCCTCAATCATTCTTAGGAAGCTTTGCATCGCCCTAACAGAGCCACCGCCATCGGGGGACAAGCCTCTCAGCTCTGCCTCTGTGTTAGATGGTCCCATGTCCTTCAGAATACGGAGCGGAGATTTATCTGTCAAAACAGGAAGAATATGGCTACAAGTTCTAGAAAGTGTTACAGAAATGGGGTGTGGGGGGTATATGTATATGTATACATACCCGTATTTTTCACTCTATAACACGCACCAGACCATAACACGCACATAGTTTTTAGAGGAGGAAAACAAGAAAAAAAATATTCTAAATAGTGGATATATGATTTTTGTGGTTCATGCTGTGGCCACAGACATGTTATCTGACAGTGAGTTTGGAATAGCCCAATGCAAAAATCCTGAGGATCCATGTGGATCCATGCTTTGTAACCACGGAGGAGGGAAGGAAGGGGAACCATGGATCCTCTGCTCACGACTGCAGTAGATCCCCCCGCCACCCGCAGGCATTCGCTCCATAACACGCACAGACATTTCCCCTTACTTTCTAGAAGGAAAAAAGTGAGTGTTATGGTGCAAAAAATACGGTATATGTGTGTGTGTGTATCTATATCTATATATATCTCTCTATATATATCTCAGTGTTTTAAATAGTTATCCTATACCCTGCACCATTCAACAATTTGGTCATAATCCAAATCGTTCATTTTATGCAATTAAGAGAACAGCACAAGCTGGTGGAATTTTATTTGACCCTTTTTTGTGTGTGGGAAAAAGAAGATCCCTATTTCCCAAAGTCATGCCATTTGAAACCTTGCCTCTTTGGTAGCGGGAGGCTCCAGCTGTGCATATGGACCCCTCCACTTACCGTACTTTTCCGTGTATAAGACTAGGGTGGTTTCCTGAAAATTTGCGTTAAAAATCAGGGTTCGTCTTATACATGGATATTGCATAGCGGTGACGTGGGATTGGTTGCTGCCGCGAGTTGGAGATTGTCAGTGGCTATTTGGCGTGTCATTGGTGGCTGTGGCAAGGGCTGGCACTGATTGGCTGTTGCTACAGCAATATGGAAAAACAATGGAAACTAGCCAGTTAAACAGCTGGCAAGTTCAGATGACAACCTTGAGCTAGGTTAAGAGCTTTGGGAACTTAAAGAAGGAAAGTCACTTGATCCAGGGACAGCCCACATATATATATATGGCCTATTCCGACCTCTTTTTCTTAATGGTGACTGCTGCTGCTCAGGGTGCACAGGAAAAAAGCAACTGGGTTCCGGAAATCCATTTCGATTGTGCAGATAAAAAAATATATCTGATACAATTCTACAGGATGGGGTTTTAGTGTGTGAAAACAGTCCAGATCCAATGATCCCAAGATGGTGGAGATAGATAGCCCAGGCATTTTCTCTTGGTGGTCAAAAGCCAAGTGCAAAATGAGCCTGGGGCCAAGCTGATTTCAAACACAGGTCAGAACAGTAGTAGTGGAGTAGTTCGAAATTATCACTGACCAAAGAATCTTGGTTTGCAAACTGCCCTAAATAAAAATTTATTTAATAAAAATTATTTAATAAATAAAAATTTATTCTCTGCCATGTCATAGTAACCTAGGTTTTCCTTCCCATCTGGCTTTCTTGATTAACCCTTTAAAACCAGAGCACTTTACACATTCCAGTTCCCTGCTATTGCTTGCCTGCATTTTTTTAAAAAAAAGGCCTTCAGCTAACCTTTCATCAGGGCAGAATTTCTGACATAAACAATGTCAGATCTATACAATGGAATTCTGATATGCCCTGAAGGAATTTCCTAAAGGAATGAATGCTTCAAAAAGTCGAATTATTGTGAAATTGGCTCTGGGGTATGCTAGTTGTGTATTGCTTTGAAAGAAGGACTTCTGTAACTAGCCCGACTGTTACCACAATTAACAGGTCAACTCTTTCCCAAGGCATCCCAGGAACCGATGATTTAATAAGGATCAAAAGCACAGTAGCAGCACCATCACAACTTAATGGGAGTAATGGGGATTAAGAGGACCCGAGACATTTAACCTTTTCCTAATGTGTAATACTGAGTTCAACATATTGGAAGAATTTGTAAAGCTGATGTCCCCTTAGGGGAATGCTCTTTTAAAGAAGCTAAAGTGTTCTGCACACACTGTACCGTGCTGAAATTGCATCCGCCAACAAGCCAAGATAAGGTATCCTTTCTCCCAATATCTATTCTGAAGACACGTTATTCCAGCCTTAAGAAGCCCAATTCACTACCACTATAATATATGGAGAAAAGGGAAATAAAGTACACCTTCTCCCTCCACCTTGTAGGGATGCAAATTTATTCATTTCATATTATAACTTACAGTCACTGTTTATCAGAGCTTCTTCAAGCTTCAGGTAGAACTCAGATTTTTGTGCCAGCACTCCAAGGTTTACTACTTTTGACTGAAATATAAAAAAAGGTTGTCAGTTGAATTGCATGAAAGACAACTTTTACAAATATAGGTAGATGAAATTTTAAATGTAACACCCTTACGAGAATTAAAAGGAGGGATTTTGAATGTTGAATTAATTTAGTTCTGTACTCTTTAAATTACAATGCCATATAGAAGAATGGCATAATTAGGAGGAATCTCACCCAGTAAGATGAATATCCTTACACAGGCAGTTCTCCTTTGAAGACATGCATGTGTACATGCAAGCACATGGGAAAACATGCTTCACATAAAAACAATGGAAGAAAGGGCATCTGGAGAAATCAAAACAAGGATTTCTACGAGGACTCTTCAGAAAGCTAAAGATAGATGTGGACTAGAGGTTCATCTATGTAATACTTAACAATGTATTTAGGATTAAACCTCAGTGAGAAAGCGGTCTTAGATATGACAGAACAGCAAGTTCTTTCTATATATGATGAAGCTGCCCAATATTTAAGTACCAGTTTCAAGTATTAGATTGCAGATAATTATCCACATCATCACTTTAATACCCAGTAATTGTGCAGTTGAGGTGCCAAAACTTTGTGCTTTTATCAAAGATGTTGTAAGTGGGAATAGAGAATCGAAGGGGGGGAAATGCTATAAAAATACAGTAGGACCAAGATCAGTTACTGCAATTCACCAGTGATTTAGAACCCATTATGTAAGAAATTGTAGGACGCGGGTGGCGCTGTGGGTAAAAGCCTCAGCGCCTAGAGCTTGCCGATCGAAAGGTCGGCGGTTCGAATCCCCACAGTGGGGTGCGCTCCTGTTGTTTGGTCCCAGCGCCTGCCAACCTAGCAGTTCGAAAGCACCCCCGGGTGCAAGTAGATAAATAGGGACCGCTTACTAGCGGGAAGGTAAACGGCGTTTCCGTGTGCGGCTCTGGCTCGCCAGAGCAGCGATGTCACGCTGGCCACATGACCCGGAAGTGTCTCCGGACAGCGCTGGCCCCCAGCCTCTTGAGTGAGATGGGTGCACAACCCTAGAGTCTGTCAAGACTGGCCCGTACGGGCAGGGGTACCTTTACCTTTACGTAAGAAATTACTTCCAAGAGGCAGTCATAAATCCAGAGAGACAGACAGAGAGAGAGAGAGAAGTACTACATGCAGATGTTTTGTACAATCAGCTTTCTCTTTACCTGTTGTCCACCATTTTCATGTTCAATGGAAGCATATTGTGGTATGAGGCCAGGAATTGTCGGGATGAAGAACGGTGCAGATTTTGGCACTTTTGGTGGCTCTTTGGGTTTGTTCTTTTGCTGTGGATGGGAGATTTTATATCATCAGACAATTTCCATATTCACACTGTAACCCTAAGAACACCAAATGTATTAACTTAACATCTGTGATAGCGTTAGAATCTTAGTTGGTGTGTTAAATCGAGGTTGACTATGTGTAAAATACTTCTGATATTTGTATACCCTAAAAACAACCTAGATGTTATCCCAAACTATGAAGACATTTTGTCAAGTCTTTGTTGCATTCAACATAACACAACCACGTAATATGTAAAACGAAAGCAACAGGTCCTGGTCAGAAACCTTTTAAAAAATAACATGAACATGCTACCTTTATAATATCAAGATTGAGGAGGTTCTTCCATCTAGATTTTGGCAACATAGAAAGGGTCACTAATGCTTTTCCCAGCTGTTCTGGAGAATCGTATTCTATCATCTCATCACTTATTTCTTCTTCTTCTTCTGTGACATCTACATCTTTAAAAATGGTAACAGACAGGGGGGAAAACGTTTAGCAACGTTGGGAAATATTCCAATGACAGTAGATCCTGAATGACATTCAGATAAACACAGCTGGTTAATTACACAAGCACATTGGGATGATATTAGATTCTGGTAGGCAGCCGTGTTGGTCTGACGCAGTCGAAATATAGGAAAAAATGGTCCAGTAGCACCTTAGAGACCAGCTAAGTTTGTTCTTGGTATAAGCTTTCGTGTGCATGCACAAAATTGCAGTGTATCTGAAAAAGTGTGCATGCACACAAAAGCTTATACCAAGAACAAACTTAGTTGGTCTCTAAGGTGCTACTGGACAAATACACACACACACACAAATCTGTGAAGACAATAAAACAGAAACAATTCAGATGCAGTTGAACATAACAAGATGAACACAGCCAGAGATGATGGCCAAGGAGGCACATTCCTGTAGCATGAATGGAAAGCCATGCTTGAAATTCCTCACAATGGATGGTGTCCCCTTGGCTAAGGGTTTCATACCTGCACTATGTATCTGGTTGTCTAACTAACTTTTCTCCTACCCCCAATCTGTCAAAGTTGGCCTTTCAGAGGCCAAGGACATAAGGATCTGGTCTTCTTGTCAGAAAAGGTTGACCACCTCTCTTTAAGAGGCACAGTTATTCAATTTTACAAGAACTAGAATGCATAAGTGGGGGCCGGCAAAGGGTATCTCATCTGATTTAGCTGCTAAATCTTAGCTGTGGAAGCTCCCTCGGTGCACTGAACGACACAGAATCGGCAGCAACGAAGACGTCATTTTCATGCCTCTTTTGAAAGGTATTACTCACAGAACATACAGCTGCCAATCTGCTTCAGGGAATGAATCAAAAGTAGTGCCTGCACTTGAATCTGCAGGAGAGATAGGAAACTGGATTGCTTCCAGTTTCGTTACATATTTTGTTTGTGTCATTTTCTCACCATTACACAAAGTCAGATGATTCAGGAGAAATCATCCAAGTTTTCGGAATGCTGACTGCACCATCAGCAACTGGAAGCACTGCCAGACATCTGCACGGACTCTAGACATCAGAGTCTCGCCTATTGCATGGGAACGCCTCTTGCAGAATGTAGTTTCTGTAGTGTTTTGTACCAAATAAATATCTAAATGTGGCTCATTTTCTCCATATGTTAGAAATATACTTAAAAGCAGGGCCTGGATCGCTGCAAGACTGAAGTGCTGAGTTGACAGATCCTCTGACTAGTGGAAGGGAAGCCCCTTAAGTTTGCACTCTTAGCATGCTCTTGGATCTGCAGCTGGGCCTGGAAAAGCAGCCTGTGACGGGTTCAAAAATACCCTCTGCTAACATCAGCAGCTGAGGACTGTGTCGTCGTTTTCTTTTATCTGATCTGAAAGCTTACACACATAACTGCAGTTACAGATAGGTAGCCGTGTTGGTCTGCCATAGTCAAAACAAAAAAAATTCCTTCCAGTAGCACCTTAAAGACCAACTAAGTTAGTATCTGAAGAAGTGTGCATGCACACGAAAGCTCATACCAAGAACTAACACATAACTGCTTAATACTAGATTACTGCAATGCACTCTCAGAGGAGGCTGTCATTTGTAGCTGTGAGCTGGTACAGCTGGCTAGCTCAGTTGGTTAGAGCGTGGTGCTATCAATGCAAGGTTGCAAGTTCGATCCCTGGGTGGGACAGCTATGTATTCCTGCATTGCGGGGGTTGGACTAGATGATCCTCAGGATCCCATCCAACTCTATGGGTCTCTGATTCTATGTTCTGCTTATGAGCTTCCCATAAGCATCTGGCTGGCCGCTTTGGGAATCCGGGTGCTCAACCAGATAAGCCTTTGGTATGATTCAACAGGGCTGCCTGCCATAGAATGGACACCAAACATACAGTACATCAGTGTTGATGCCAGCTCTCCATCATCTTCCTAACACAATCCCATGCATGGCTTTAATCTAACAGCTGGAACCTTCATGGTTCACACGATGCCTTTGCTATCATAATCAACAAGAGTAAATGAGAACACCACCTTGACTGCATCTCTGCCAAGTTCCAAGACAAGTTCCTTTCCCTAGAGGGTTGCCTATATAGCCTAACACCTTGAAGTGCCAACTGATGGCTATATTATATTCGGGCTGGCCTTCTGACAGTCGAGGCTGAGAAGATGTGGACCAATCAATTTTATAGCACATTTTACTTGGCTATTTTCAACTTGTTTTATGTTTCGAATTATTATCTGGCCCATCCTAGCTGATGGAGAAAGATAAGGCAGATAATACTTCACAAGTTATTGTGATTTTTTAAAATATTGGATCAGATTGTTGCTGTTAATTTTTGATATGTTTCTCATGTTTTTATGTGTGCTGGAAACCGCCCAGAGTGGCTGGGGCAACCCAGCCAGATGGACAGGGTATAATTTTTTTAAAAAATATTATTGATCATGATGCTACTCATTATCTGGAGTGAAAGCTCTCTAGATAAAGAGTGAGAGTCACCAAACAAATGGCGTCATGCACTCTGTGAAATTGGCTGTATGCGGATTGGAACCCTCCCCCCCCCCCGAACAGAACATATGGGGAGGGCTTGATATACTGACATGCTTGCAAACAGAATGTTAAACATAGCATGACATTAGATCCCACCCATGGCTTCAAATATATGGTCATTAGTAAGGACAACTGGTTACACACTCTAGGGCAGGGGTGAGGAACCTGTGGTTCTCCAGATGTTGCTGGATGCCAAGTCCCATCAGCCTCTACAGTCCTGGCCGCTGGTCAAGACTGGTGGGAGTTGTAGTCTAGCAGCATCAAGAAAGCCAAAGGTTCTTCGTCTCTGTGCTAGGATTTTCAAGTTGAACAATATGTCAGAACACAAGGGAGCGTAGAATCTTTCACGAATTCAACTTTGCACTGGCCTAGGAACAGTATGCAAGCCGTTACTTTACAATTACACAAACAGGAGATTCAGAAAAAGTACACTAACGGACAAAAAACCCCTCAGCAACTCCCTTCTCTAGTACCTTGAGCTGGACATGTTCCAGGAAGAGTTACTACAGAAGGCTCATAATCCAGTGGAAGCGGACGCAAAGAGACAAGCGAATACAGCGAACGGTTAGACCTGTAAAATCCAAGATGGAAGGCATTGTTATTTTGGCTTGGGGGTGGGGGCAGAGGAGAAAGAAAGCACGTTATGTTCTTTGTGGATCTATCTGCTATAACCATGAGCGATTAATGTAAGCTATAGGACTGAGTTGTTAAGAGTGAGAGATGGTAGACCAGAAAGATTTTGAAGTTAAATGTAATCCTCATACTGCTATTTATGTAGAATATAATGCAAATGTTGATTAATACAACAATTTTTTCTATGTTGTAAAATTTTAATGTATGTATACTGTATTTATTATGTATTTAGCTATTTGGTATGATTACTGTTTTCGATTTAATGTAGTTTAAATTAAAGGGTTTTTTTTGTTTTTGTTAGAACTAAATTGTTTGCAGTCCTAAGAATATTGACTGGGTTCCAAAGAACAACAACTACCCCGATGCTCCTAATAACGTTTTGAGCTTACTTTCTGGACAGCAGAGCCCCACCATGTCATAAGGCAAGCTGGTTTTGAATATAAATACAATTTCAGAACCGTTTTTGACAGAGGATAAAAGATTACAGTTAAAAAGTGGAGGAGGGAAAATCTTACTTGATGTAAAGCAAGTTCAACTGACATAAACAGAACTCGCTTCCAAGCAAACGCGTCTAGAATTTCATTATATTAGGAAAACAGTCCCAGTACACTTAACTGATTGGGAGGCGGGGGCAGTTACAGAGGAATTTTCCAAAGGGCAGAACTTGCACCTTTTACTAAAGTGCCATGGAACAATGCAGCAATAGAAATGGGCAGTCTGATGTCTTATAAGGTACCCCTGCCCGTACGGGCCAGTCTTGCCAGACTCTAGGGTTGTGCGCCCATCTCACTCAAGAGGCCGGGGGCCAGCGCTGTCCGGAGACACTTCCGGGTCACGTGGCCAGCGTGACATCGCTGCTCTGGCGAGCCAGAGGCGCACATGGAAACGCTGTTTACCTTCCCGCTAGAAAGCGGTCCCTATTTATCTACTTGCACCCGGGAGTGCTTTCGAACTGCTAGGTTGGCAGGCGCTGGGACTGAACAACGGGAGCGCACCCCGCCGCGGGGATTCGAACCGCCGACCTTTCGCTCGGCAAGCCCTAGGCGCTGAGGCTTTTACCCACAGCGCCACCTGCGTCCCAGGTTCTGATGTCTTATAGATCTGCTTTAAACATGGACATGCTCAGAAGACCACTGGAAGACTTACCACAGGTAAATTCCAAGATCATCTACATGGGAAGAAGCTAGGAAGTCTCCCGTAGGAGACATAGTAATGCTTACTGCTGCTGAATCTAGTAGGAAACAGTCGACAAGGCTGCAAAGAGAAAAACAATTCATCACATAACAGATAATATATAGTTCAGTTAAAGGTAAAGGTAAAGGTACCCCTGCCCGTACGGGCCAGTCTTGACAGACTCTAGGGTTGTGCGCCCATCTCACTTAAGAGGCCGGGGGCCAGCGCTGTCCGGAGACACTTCCGGGTCACGTGGCCAGCGTGACATCGCTGCTCTGGCAAGCCAGAGCCGCACACGGAAACGCCGTTTACCTTCCCGCTTGTAAGCGGTCCCTATTTATCTACTTGCACCCGGGGGTGCTTTCGAACTGCTAGGTTGGCAGGCGCTGGGACCGAAGGACGGGAGCGCACCCCGCCGCGGGGATTCGAACCGCCGACCTTTCGATCGGCAAGCCCTAGGTGCTGAGGCTTTTACCCACAGCGCCACCCGCGTCCCGCGATAGTTCAGTTACCAGTTATTAAATGCATGAAACCAGTACCAGTCATTATATTATTAGTCTTCTTATTCTGCTTTTCAGACAAATGTATAGTCTTCCCAAAGACGTTCACTTCAACGTTTTAAAAAGGAGACAGGGCAAGTTCATGTGTTCAGGATTACAAACCGAAAAAAAGAAGCCGTATTAGGGAGTAGGAGTGTGGGGAAAAGGGAGAGATGGGAAATCAATTTGAAAATGTCAGAATAAAGGGGCATTTAAATCCAGCTGGGCCAGGCTTGATCTCAGGCTGGTGATCTCGCTTGCACAGAGGTGAGGCAACTGATCCAGCAGCCCTTAGTGCTCTGGATGATAGAAGGTGCCAGAACATTATTCCCTTCAGTTCTCCAGACAGTTGGAGCAGAGCGTTCAGAGGATTAGATTTAAGAAACATGGACATCTACAAAAAACATACAAGGATAAACACATATGGTCTTTTCTAAGTACAACTGGGTTGACTGTCCCACATCACGGTTAACAAAACAAAAATAAAATATAATGGTTAAATTCAAAACCCTGAAAAAATGATTTATAACTTCAAAAAAAAGTTATCCGATGTTTCTCTTTTCTTTTGCTTTTATACAATGCTTTAGTTTAGCTACAAACATCCCCATAATTTGTCAATCTTTTTACTCATTGTGGGGATAGTTTGTAATGTTTGATTTTTAGCATACAGAAATCAATCTGTAGTGATTGTGATGAATTACAATTCGTTCCCTTATGTTCCCAATAGACTAAACTGGCCATGTAATGTGATGACAAAAATATTGGGTGGGGGGGAAATACTGGGTGGCATTCAACACAGGAGACTTTTGTCTCCTCTTCCCTGCAGCTCCCCAGGGAAATCACCTCTGTACGGTTGGGGGACCCTTTGGGGACACAGAGGAGGAGAATATTGCAGAAGCAGAGTTCTGCCCATGGAGCATTGGATACACTGGGTCTAGTGGAGCCTCATAACTCAACTTTATCAGACGTGCATTGCCCATTATGAGTAGGATGAACACAGGACTGTATGACTGGCAGCTACAACTGTATTCCAGACAATCTGGAACCAAAGCTACCCCTTTACCCTTTGTCGCTATGCCAGATGCCTCAAAGGAAGAAAACAAAGAACCGACTGTTGTAAGACCAAATAAAAGCAAATCATAGTAAAACAGTTTAAAGTGTGTCCACTTGGTGGGCACGCACGCCCAATCTGACAACTCAAGAAGTGTGCAATTGCGGTAAAGAATCAAATCTGCAACTGCTCATCAGTCCTATTCTTCCTGCAAATTGGCTGAAGTTCCGTTTGAGCTTTAAAACATCTATCCTTTTTCATTCCTGCCCTAGTTAGCATCAAATACAAGGGTGAAGGGAGAACCAACTCAGACTGGACTCTTCAGCAGGGAGACACACACAATAAATCTGAATGAAAGCAACATTGGAAGTCCAAGTACAGGTAAATTAAAAAAACTGCAATGTGTGTGTGGTTGTGTGCTCTGGATATTATTATTATTATTTTAATTTATGAAATGCCTTTTACATATGTCTCAAGGCAATGTACTGTGAAGGTATAAGAAACCTTAAATGTTAGTCCAATTATGTCACGCTAGTTAACGTAATTGGTTTAGTATTGCAGTACATTCCTATTAAAACTGAAGTGCTATCAAACTAAATCAAGAGTTGCATCATCAGACTGTATAGTTTCAATGTATGCATAAGGGAACGGAAAAACAAGTACATTGTGTACTAATCTGCATACGGATAACTCCTCTGACGTATGAGAACCATTTTGTCATTTCCATTTGACATCCATACTGCTATCTGGAAAAAGTTATGATAACAAGAAACTCTGAGACCTTTTTGGTGGGGCAATGTTGCAACATTTAAATGTCAGTGCATCCTAAGGTGAATGAGAAGAAACACAAGTTCAAACAAGTATTAGTTGGCATGATTAAAGTCAAGTTCTGCTGAAATGCAGGGGCTGCCCGTTCTAACTTTAGTTAGAACCTTTACCATATAACATAAGATATAATATTCTGTTTGGGTGAGTGGGCTGGATGCCCCTTCTCCTCCCCGCACTCGGAGCCTACATGTGATTAGCATCATGATAGAATTTTTCTTCGGAAAGGGGGCACTGTATTACATCTAGGTGCCACTTCCCCACAGCAGACGAAGCACTGGGTTATTTGGGTGGGGAGTCCCCCACTCACACGACTTCTCTTGCAAACTGCACCAGCCATTGCAAGCACCATTTTCTATTAAAAATAAAAATTTAAGAAACTCATCTACCTATGAAGCAAAAGTGCCTTAATATATTGCCAGCTGAGACAGGAAACTGAGTATGACAAGATATCATTCTTGTGTACCTTTGGGCAGGGCAGATTCAATCCTCAGGCATAAAGGCAATAAAACACAAATAAATGAAGATATTTGCAAGTAGACCAGTTCGTTTCTGTTCTTGCTTATTATGTATTTTGTGTTTTCATTTTCTATTTTTATGTTGTGAACCACCCAGTGATCTTTGGATGAAGGCTGCTATACAAATTTAATACATAGTAAGAATAAGATAGAAAGGTTTTAAAACTGATTGTGCTCTTTTGTCAGTACACACATGTAACATATCAAAGTAGCAGTTTCTATGCAATCTCTAAATTTACTTACCACCCAGATGGCAGATCCCAGGTCCTAATGGTGCAGTCCATAGCTGCCGTTATTAGCCAGCGGCCATCAGAACTGAAAGCCTACCAAAAAAATATGATTTCTCTTTTGAGTAACAGCTGCACAGATTCCCCTGACAATGTTACTAGGATATTTGGATGAATGGGTCAAGCGTAAGGAGCTAATATGGAATTTATCACTTGTTGCTAGTACAGTGGTACCTCGGGTACTTACTGCATTTTTCGCCCTATAGGACGCACTGGCCCATAGGACGCACCTCCTTTTTTGGGGGGGGGGGGGGAAATGAATAAAAAAAATATTTCTCTTCCCCCCCCCAGCCACGGGGCTGGGGCAGGGGAAGCCCGAGCTTCCCCCGACCCCAGCCCCCAGAACAGGCTGCTATCCGCAAGCCTTGTGAGCCCGGCGGCAACTCCCGCCGGGCTCGCAAGGCTTGCAGACACCTGTGCGTAGCACGGGGCGCCCTCTGGAGGGCGCCCTGTGCTCCAGGCAGCAGGCTGTTATCCACAGCCTAGGGAGCCCTGCGGGAACTCCCACAGGCTCCCCAGGCTTGCGGACAGCTTCCTGAAGCCTGGAGAATGAGAGGGGTTGGTGCGCACCAACCCCTCTCACTCTCCACACTTCAGCAAAAGCCTGCATTTGCCCCATAGGACGCACACATATTTCCCCTTCATTTTTGGAGGGGGGAAAGTGCGTCCTATGGGGCGAAAAATACGGTAACAGGTTCCGGAGGTCCGTTCTTAACCTGAAACTGTTCTTAAGCTGAAGCACCACTTTAGCTAATGGGGCCTCCTGCCGCCACCGCTGCACGATTTCTGTTCTCATCCTGAAGCAAAGTTCTTAACCCAAGGTACTATTTCTAGGTTAGCGGAGTCTGTAACCTGAAGCGTCTGTAACCCGAGGTACCACTGTATGCTTGTTGTGTTGCAAAAATGGAATAATAAAGCCACCAGCAACAGTGAAAGAAAACCTGGCAAAAAGCGAGGTTGGCATAAAGAATTAATATGGCTGAAATATGGTAAGTAAGAGAGAAAACTTGAATATAAATGGAATCCCTTAATTGAATTCATGAAGACTAGATACAATATGATACAGTCATACCTCAGGTTACAGACGCTTCAGGTTGCGCCAAAACCCAGAAGTACCGGAACAGGTTACTTCCAGGTTTCGGAGGTCGCGCATACGCAGAAGCGCCGAATCGCAACCTGCACGTCCGCAGACATGGCACTGCAGGGTGCGAACGTGCCTCCCACACGGATCACGTTCACAACCCAAGCGTCCACTGTACTGATTACAACCATTTATCTATGCAGTAAATTAATGTGTTATAATTTTTGGATTTATAATATTGGTATTTGTAGCTGCATGATACACACAAACTCACACACATATATATGGTATTACAGGAACAGGTATTTACTTGATATATCCTTGCAATCATTGTATTTTATATTTTATAAATTATAATGAATATTTTTAAAAAAGAATTGGGATGATACTCTAGCTACACTAGCAACAAAAATGCATTTCAATATTGAGTTGTTGGATATATTCAAAGCTGAAGAATACTTAGGAAAATGTTGAAGTTAGCACATAGCAACTGTATCCATTCAGATCATTTATTATAATTCACTCTTGCTAAAGGATTAGGTGACCCCAAATCAACTGACCCACATACAAGAATATGCATTTGTTTCGGCACAAACCTCAAAGATCTAACATGATGATAGGCAGCATGGTACCCTGTTGATACTGTGGGCTGCAACTTCCATTCTCCCTAACCATTCGCTATGTTGGCTGGGGATGATGGGAATTACAGTCTATAAAATCTGGAGGTCAGTACGTTGCCTGCCCAATGTAGATGAACTTTGGCGGTACGTAACCTCTACACAACTGATAGTAAATAGATACAAACTTACCAGGTCATTTATCTGGCCTTGGTGCCCTGAAAACTTCCTCACAATTTTTCGTGTTTCTATATCCAGGACGCTAATGGTGAAGTCATCCGTAACAATTCCCAGAATGCAACTGGTAAAATCAAGAAGAATATAAAGTAGAATGTCAAATACATGTTAAGGAAGAGGCAAAAAAAAAATGCATTATGCTTCTTTGTTATTGATACTCTTGGAACACAAACTTTAGGGGAAACCCCCAATAGATGTTTAGAGTAAGGCTACCCTAAATGTTTTCACAGGGGAAAGGACAGGCAAAAGCTGGATATAAGCAGGGCATAATGAGCAAAATGGACAGGTGACTGTAGTGGGTTGGATGTGTAAGGGGTAAGAACCTAATTACAACCATAATTTTATTATTTTCATCAGTTAAGATTATTCCAGTTATTTATTTGTTGCTTTTCACAAAGCAGCATATGGAGAAATAAAAACAATGGAACATCAGACAAAATACAGTGGTACCTCGGGTTATATACGCTTCAGGTTAGACTCCGCTAACCCAGAAATAGTGCTTCAGGATAAGAACAGAACTCGTGCTCTGGCGGCGCAGCAGCAGCAGCAGCAGGAGGCCCCATTAGCTAAAGTGGTGCTTCAGGTTAAGAACAGTTTCAGGTTAAGAACAGACCTCCGGAACGAATTAAGTACTTAACCCGAGGTACCACTGTACTAAGCACTGAATGCATACAGACAACCAAGATGGGACCCTTTCTCTTAAGGAAAGGCCACAGTAAAGATTTTAAAGCAAGAGTGGCTCCAGATCCAGCCTGCCAAGCCAATGCCAGCTGTCTGCCAGCCCCTGGCAGACTCAGGCACCTCTTCACTTTGCAAATGTGTCTCCTCTTCTTCTGGCATCACTGTTAGGTCTTACAGGCCGGTGGGGCGGGGGACAGGGAAGGAAGGAGCACACTCTCCTGCTCATGCCTGGCAAGATCTCCTAATAGCGGTGCCATGCCAGCAGGAAAAGAGCCACCTTTGAAAGATAAGCTGTATCACAGCAGAAGGAAATGGTTCTATTCATCACCTGTGTCCATGGATGTCAGGTCTGCATGCCTAGGGTTTTGTGTGCTCTATTTGCATGCATGCATATGCTTGTGTGAATGACTAACCTTCAATGCAGCCTTTGGACCAGAAAAGGTTAGCCACCCTCTTTCTAAAGCCTTCTTGAATGTCAAAACTGAAGAGGCCAAGTGAATTTTAATTGGAAGGGAGGCCTGCAGCTGCAGGGCCATCCTCAAGAAGACCCTGACTAAATGAAGAAACTAGGGAGGAGGCACACATTTCAGAAACTAGGAGGGATGAAACTCTTTTAGTACAACTGTGCTCTGCAAATATGAATTATGAAAATATCACCGCTGAAGTAAGAGAAGTTATTAAAAATGATACATCTTGCAATAATCCCACCTGTCTCTGTGAAGCAACATTTTACTTGGAGAAGAAGGGAGGTTAATAGAGTGAACCAATTTTGTGCTCTTGAAGTTCCAAAACTTGATCAATCCTTCACTTCCTGCTGTGGTTGTCAGCTGGTTTAATCCATCCACGGCTACTCCTCTTATGGAGCCTTCATGGGCTTTAATTGCAAAGAAAAAGAGTCAATTAATATTCCACCACCTTAATTTGGCGTCATCCAACTATTTATTACTATAAACTTATATACAGATCCTTAACACTGCTCACAATCTAAGAACAACATAACATCCTTCAGGAATAGATAGATACCCTACCACGGTTAATCAAATTCACTTTCTGTCATATTTTTCCTGTAGTGCAGTACATTGTGTCCACCGTGGAACTGAGATCCAGAGTAAAGCTTCCTTCCTCATTCTGCATGGCTAAACCATGCCACCAAATGCACAAGGGACACACTATCTTATGAAACTGGAACCCCAAATTTGTTAATGCAAAGACGACTTAACAACTCACTGTGCATGCAGAAGGCAGGCATGTGTATCAGAAGCATCTCCCTACTCCAGTATGAAGTAACAATATGCACCTTTGTTATTGCTGGTTTATTGCCATCATAATATACAGGCACGCAATGATCCATCTAGCTGTTGTCTGATCATAGCAGGGTTATTTAACTTGTGGGCCTCCAAAATTTTGCTAAACTACAGCTTGCTCCATCCCTGACCAGTGGCCATAATAGTTGGGGCTGATGAGAGTTGTATGTTGAACTTCAACAGTATTTGGAAGGTGACAGGATACCCACCCCTGAGCTATAACCAAAGGTCAGTGTTGTGCAAAAGCTTCCTGCCTCTTCTCTGCAGCACATCAAATCCAAAGGCTCAATTTAATCTGCTGGCAACATTCATACATTTGAAAATGCAGCCGGAAATTTGTCACACAGTATGTGCCAAAAAGGGCTCATTGGCTTATGCTCACCCTCTGCAATACAAAATGAAGATTGTGCTTGCAGTTGGACATGTTCTCCTACATCCCTATATGCATATGCTTTCCTCATGTACAAGCGTATTCCCAATCACATGGCAAATACTACAAATGATGTTCAGCGTAGGTGTGCGAAACACAAGCCAGCACATCCCATTCTCTGTATAGCAGTAATAGCCATATTGTTACAGGAGAGCATTCTGAGGGTGTATTTCCGATCCAGAGTCTCAACAACACTGAAACTGTTGTTAAGAGGGTAAACTCCGATGCAGCTATCCGCTCGTGGAACAGTTTTTGATTCAGCTGAGACACCCACTAATTTAAGATATGGGGAGGGAAATTTCACTGACACCCTGCCTCTCACTTATGCGATCTTCCAAACTGTTGTATAGGGTCCTCCAGCCTTCTAGAGCAGACTTTTGGTGGCCACAGAGTGTTGCAGCAGAGAGAAGGGATTGACAAAAATCTCTGCCTTCCCCCCATTTTTGTACATTAGCAGATGCCTTGGCTGGATCAAAAGACATTCTGCAACAGAAAAGGCAGCACTGGATTTCAACCAGAATGTTTTCTAAAATGTCCTATTTTCACCTTTTTCTTTGCCATAACGCCCTCTGTGAATGCCAGACTGCATGTTGTATACATCCACATGTCCTGTTGAAAGTCCAATTACAGCAAAGTTTCCGCAGGAACTGATATCTACTGCCTTTTGGGGAAAGAGAAAGAAACAAGTTTTTTTTTATAGAAGAAAATATTTGAAATCTTACTTCCAATATTTGTGATTAACAATGTCAGCTTCTTAACTGTTTAAACAGACACTATTCAATACAAACTGATTCTACTTTCAAAAAACTACTGAGATGTTCAGATAAAGAAAAATTCTTGCTATTATTGTGATTTAGCATACACTGGAGCCTCAGTTTTCAAACTTAATCCATTCTGGAAGACCGTTTCGGCTTCCAAAAAGTTCAGAAACCAAGGATCAATGGGCTGGCTGCAAAGTCAATGGGAAAAAATGAAAAGGGCTTCCAAAAAGCATGTCCAGCTTCCGAAAATCGTTCGAAAACCAGAGCAGTTACTTCTGGGTTTTCGGCGTTTGGGAGCTGAAACGTTCCAAAACAGAGGCGTTCTGGAACCGAGGTTTGACTTTACTTACTTGCCACTTTACCCTAAAGTGTGTCAGAGCAATTTACAATGCAATAACAGAAGTTACCAGAAGTGGTAACTTCGAGGCAGGGGAAGAGACTGGCCATCATTGCCTTCTCAAGCATTTGCCTTTTGCTGCTGCTGCCAGTCTCCTCTGGAGTTAACGTATGAGCGGCAGTTGTATGTCACTTAGCCTGATGAGAAGTCCCTTCCCCTCTGAGCTGTAGTTAAGCCAGGCTCTCTGGTGTGCACAAAGGCCAGAACGAGAACCCTTCTTGTCAGTTAACACTTGCTTTCTTTGTATTTATGTACTTAAACCTAGACTGCTTTTTTCCTTGTAATACCGAATTTAACAGTCAAACAGCAGCAAATTGTTGATTTTTGTCATTTCTGAATTTACTGACATGCTCTCTGTATTTCGTATGCTTGCATTTTGACATTTTGGATGTTTCCTGTAAGCCGCTTTGTGGAAAAGTGGCATATAAGTACACTCAACCAACCAACCAACCAACCAACCAACCAACCAACCACAGACATACCTAACTGCCCTCCAATTAAGCCCTAAAGTCTTAGGTAAACAAGAATAGGCCCTTTCAGTGATGGCTCTCTGTTTGTGCATCTGGTTTATTGTATTTTAAATATATTACTGCTTTTAACAACAACAACATCAACCTATCTTGGTTATGTCATTCTGAATTATGAGCGGGTTTTTCTGTACACTTAAAAACAACAAAGTTAAAAACAACCCTTACTGTTGCATATACACCAAGAGGTCTATTTTTGCTGAAGTCTTGTGGCATCAGTTTGTGAATTCCCATTGACCCTTTCTGATAATTCCAGGTAGTACAGCTTAGAAATCCTTGATGGCAAGCAATGATCCCATCCCAGTCACTTTGACGGGCGACCTCTGTAACACAATCAAAATACGTTAAAAGGCACAACTCTTAATCAAGAAGCAATTGTCCCATGAAAAAATAGCTTTGCACACATTTTATAACAATTGTTTAGCAGTTGTTTAATTTAATACAGTGGTACCTCGGGTTAAGTACTTAATTCATTCCGGAGGTCCGTACTTAACCTGAAACTGTTCTGAACCTGAAGCACCACTTTAGCTAATGGGGCCTCCTGCTGCCGCCGCACCACCGGAGCACGATTTCTGTTCTCACCCTGAAGCAAAGTTCTTAACCTGAAGCAATATTTCTGGGTTAGCGGAGTCTGTAACCTGAAGCGTATGTAACCCGAGGTGCCACTGTACATGGTTACAGTACAAGGGTTCCATGTCTGCTGTAACTGTAAAGGGTCCGTCCAGCACAAGGTAGTCCGTCAAACGATGGAAGTTGCTCCCCAGGAGGCCACCAACTATGGATGGCTTTAAAGGTAAAGGTACCCCTGCCCGTACGGGCCAGTCTTGACGGACTCTGGGGTTGTGCGCCCATCTCACTTAAGAGGCCAGGGGCCAGCGCTGTCCGGAGACACTTCCGGGTCACGTGGCCAGCGTGACAAGCTGCATCTGGCGAGCCAGCACAGCACACAGAAACGCCGTTTACCTTCCCACCAGTAAGCGGTCCCTATTTATCTACTTGCACCCGGGAGTGCTTTTGAACTGCTAGGTTGGCAGGCACTGGGACCGAGCAGCGGGAGTGCACCCCGCCGCGGGGATTCGAACCGCCGACCTTTCGATCGGCAAGCCCTAGGCGCTGAGGCTTTTACCCACAGCGCCACCCGCGTCCCAAAGCCAAGTTAGCATTTAATATCATCCCTTACTCTCTATGAAACTTGAGAGCCATTCGTTTACAGTGAAACACATATGAACCAATTGAAATGGTCATATAGTTTATTCCCCCCCCCCAATTGCTTTAAAGGAGGACTGTACAAATTCATGGTGGACTAGCCATGGCAACTATGCTCTGTCCCCTGCAGCTAGAGGCAGCAATGCTTCTGAATACCAATTGCTGGAAACCACATGGGGGGGGGTGCATGAGTGCTCATGTTCTGCTCCCTAGTTTCCCACGGGCATCTGCTTGGCTCCTGTAAGAGCAGCATGCTGGACCAGATGGGCTACTGGCCTGATACAGCAGGCTCTTCTTATGGGAAACTACCCACTTAACATTGAACAGAATTAATATTGTAAGAACAACCTATAGCACTATTTATTATTATTATTATTATTATTATTATTGTTGTTGTTGTTGTTGTTGTTATTGTTATTTATACCCCGCCCTCCCCAGCCAAGGCCGGGCTCAGGGCAGCTAACAAGCAATAATAAAAACAAGTTGAATGAATACAACTTAAAACCAATATTAAAATACAACATTAAAATATTGAAACATTAAAATGTTAAAATGTAGCCTCATCGCAGGAGGAGAAAGGAAAAGAAAAAAGAGAGGGAGGGAATCAAATTGGCTCCAAGCCAAAGGCCAAGCGGAACAACTCTGTCTTACAGGCCCTGCGGAAAGAAATCAGATCCTGCAAGGCCCTGGTCTCATGAGACAGAGCGTTCCACCAGGCCGGAGGAACTTGTTGCACTGAGAGTAGAAAAAACAACTTAAGAGCAGCGCTGTGGAATCAGACTAGTAGTCTATGCAGTCCAGTGTCCTGCTTCCAACATCTAATTGCAGCACACTGCCACTAAGTCTAGAAGTCCCATTTCATTGTCATAGCCAACAGCCCTTGATAGTTCCGCCCTCCGTGAACTGGTCTATTCTGCTTTTAATGTGAGGTCAGCCAGCGCCCATCACAGCACGACGTGGCAGCAAACGTCATAAATTAAATATACAAATAGGCTGCTAAGAATTGCACTGTATATTTCTGTACATAGCCATTATTAGAGGAGCCTTTCATTTTCAGTATCTTCTCTATAATCACCTCCAACATGGGATTTGACCTTTTCAACACAACTGCACAGTGAGTTAGTGTTTTCACTGAGCCATCCACCAATTACTTTTCTGGATAGTCACAGCCGCTTTGGTTCCCATCAGTGTGCATTGTTTTCCCCAATGCACGTCATTCTAGATTTACTTGGAATCTCATCAGCCACGTAAGATGCTATTCAATGGGGGCAGGGGAAGGGGGGGGGGGAGACTTGATGCCTTATTACCTCATTCATTCAAGACAAGCAAAGAATTACGCACCTGTAGCAAATGTTGTAATAGGTGGAAGAGCCATTGTATCATACCGGAGTCCTTTCCTTTTTGATTTCTTTTTATTTATGGAACCTTCAAGAGATGAGAAACATGACACAAATGTACGGCAGGCACTGACAGTTTGAACATATTAAGTCTTAGGGAAGGCTGTTTCCTACCTCTGCCACACCACCACCCAATACTACGTCAAAAGAAAAATTACACTGAAATTAGGATCAGGTGTTAAGTTTCAAAAGCACAAACAAACAAAAATTATCATAAGAAATTTCACTCATTTCAATAGAACTTTCTTTACAGAATATTATTTCCTCTGGTTCAGGATTGTTTACCAGTCATTAAACAACAAGAGTCTGAGCGCATACGAAGAGCAGCTAGAAACTGTAAGTAATCTGGGTGAACCAAGCAGCTGCACAATATTTTAGCACCCGTACAGGTTCAATACACCAAAATACCTTCACAGGCATTTGATTATGCATTGCGTAGTCCCACTCACCGCGTCCTAAGCTTTTATTGAATCGCTCATGCACCGTGGAAAATGACTGCAAGGTACTATCTTGCCCTACAGGAGAACATAAAAAAATATATGTAGGTATACCTATGCATCAGTTCATTTTAGGCAACTTTTAAATGTAAACCGTTATAGAAATTGTTGGAGAAAACCTTGCTTTTGCATCCAACGTCTCACCACTGACATGCCTCCCCCTCCTCTCTTCTCTGGAGGATCGTCTAACCCTCCTGAGTATATTTTTTTGGGGAGGAGATGGGCTGCAGAGGAGAGGGAGGAATTCATTCCGCCAGCAGTGTGTCCTATTGGTTAATAACCAATCAACAAAGCTTGAAATTATCTCCTAATGCAGTGTTAAATTACATGGGCCCGCTACTTACACAATGGTTCAGTTCCGGGGGTCTGAACACAAAGGCAAAATCGCACAAAGTCAGGAATGCCCCCCCCCCGACCTCCCCCCCCCCCCCCGCAGGCAGACAGCTGCTTATTAGGGTCTGTGAAGGTCGTGGTAGGGTCCTGAGTGTGAGTAGGGTGCCTTCCTTACTGGCTTTGGGATGCTCCCAGAGCTTACACACCTCCTTCCCAGAGGCTGGTAAGGAAGGTGTGACCATGCTTACTGGACTTTGGCGAGGTGGTATGAGGGTTCTGGGATGCTTGTAAGAGAGGAAGATATAGCTGGGTGTGCTGGTGCCGGTGGGGAAATAAATAAATGAAAGATCAGAGAATGGTGGGTTTCCATGACTCTCTATTCATTCATTCATTCATTCATTCATTCATTCATTCATTCCCCCCTGCACAATGTTCTAATCACATTAAGTAACGCGTGCACAACTTGTGGGCTTATTGTATTACGTTATTTTGGACAGGGGCCAACTTTTACAAGAAAACCAAGACTTTGAAATCGAAACTCCTAGTATTTTTGTGAACTTAAGTAGCAGTAATTGAAAAAGGTAAAACTATGTTCAAGATCCAACCTGCATACTGGACCAAAACCAAACAAGTCAGAGATAAATTGGCTGGCCTATGACTAATCCTTAATCACGAGAAACTGAATTTCACGTGACTTGATCCAAAAACAGTATTACTCATTTCAACATAACAGGAAGCTTGTAGAATTCCTACCGGCACTGAGAATTTGCTGCCCATTTTGCCCATGATATCTGATTTTTGTTGGAGGTGCACTGTGGCCCATTCGGAATCTCAGCAATCTGCCACTTCCTCCAGGGCCATCAAAGATCCATACCTATTCAACAAGTAAACAAACACAAGAAAACAAGTGTAAAGGAAAGCAAGACTTGAAAATAAGCTTGAAGCAAAATAAATGCACAGTAATAAACCAATAAACTAGTAATATTCAGAAGCTCTGTATGTGGCCACACTCATGTTTCATTCAAGGACATACAAAACCTTCTCCGTTATTTTTTCAAATTATAGATACTTCATGCTTCCGAATACCTGATTTTAGCAAAGAAGTATTTCCTAACATAAGTACTTGGATCCTAATCTTTGTGTTTTTTATAAGAACAGGGAACAATGCACACTAAGTGATTTTTAAAATTTTATCCAAGAGCACAAATATGCCTTTTCTTGTTAAAAGAAAACTTGTAAAAAGACTGTTCTAGATTGGGGACAGGGAGAGAAGGAGGAAGTGATTTAATGGTACATGATTGCTCATTCAAATCCTCAACCAGATTAGTGATAGTTACAGTGGTGCCTCGCAAGACGAAATTAATTCGTTCCGCAAGTCTCTTCGTCTTGCGAGTTTTTCGTCTTGCGATGCACGGTTTCCCATAGGAATGCATTGAAAATCAATTAATGCGTTCCTAGGGAAACCGCCTTCAGACCAGGTCCGGGGACAGTCTGTCCCCCGACCTCTTCTGAAGGCTGGGGGGGGGGGGCAAGGGCCTTTCTTCCCACCCCCAGCATTTTAAAAAACCCCGGGACAGCGGAGGACGTCTCCGCTGTCCGGGGCGATCTTAAAATGCTGGCGGGCGGCATTTTTAAATCGCCCGGGACAGCGGAGGACTTCTCCGCTGTCCGGGGCGATTTAAAAGCCCCTGGGAAGGCAGGCAGGGGGGACAAAGACTTTTGCCCCCGCCTGCCTTCACAAGAGGTCCAGGACCTCGTTCTGATGCCCGGCGGCGGGGTGAGAGGTTCCCGCCCGCCGCCCGGCATCGGGGCATCGTTCCGATGCCAGGCGGCGGGGGGAGAGGTTCCCGCCCCACCGCCCGGCATCGGGGCATCGTTCAGATGCCCGGCGGCGGGGTGAGAGGTTCCCGCCCCGCCGCCCGGCATCGGGGCATTGTTCCGATGCCCGGCGGCGGCGAGAGGAGGTGTCCCCGCCCCGCCGCCAGGCTTCGGAGGAGGTCCAAGGACAGCGGGGAAGACGCGCTGCGCTTCCCCGCTGTCCCGGAGATTTCCCTATGGGCTGTCGTCTTGCGAGGCAAGCCCATAGGGAAATTCGTTTTGCGAAGCGCCTCCAAAACGGAAAACCCTTTCGTCTAGCGGGTTTTCCGTCTTGCGAGGCGTTCGTCTTGCGGGGCACCACTGTATATCACTAGTAATGACTGGCTTAGCAGAACTGTGCAGATTGCCTGCTGTTTCTCAACAAATGAAACCTAATTATGCAACAACGAACATAAGAGGGCATCTTACAGACGCACCATAATGCTCTACCCGGAACAGTTTTGCACAACTACACAGTATTTTTGTTCCCAAGAACAAAAAGAAGGCGTATACATTGTGTTTCTAGGTGCATGAATTACGTAATTAAGTATTCTATGTATATGTTTAAATCTACGTTTGGTTTTTGCTCCTATTTATTTAATTATTCGCTTAGATTTATACTGTTATGCTATTTATTCAGATGTTTTGCTTATGCTGGTCTATGACCGTAATAAAATAAAGTACTTGACTAGGTGCATGAATCATCTTACGATCATCAGAAGGGGCAGGGGAAATCATTTTGGAAACGGAATATTAATTAGTTAAAGCCATATAACTTACCCTTATTGCATTGTCCGAACCATTGGTAATAAGAAGTGGTTCCCCTTGGACAAACGTCATACCCGAAATTGCTGTAGAATGGGCACCTCTCATCTGGCCCTGAAGTTTCTTTTCTTCTAGATCCCACAACCCAATATGCCCAACAGGACTTCCAGCAGCCATAACTGGGTGTCCATCTGATCACATGCAGAAAATAAACAAAACATAAATACAGATACCTTAAATCAAAACAAGTAAGACTGAAGAGCGTGCAACTGGGAAAGAAAGCCAACTAACATTAAAATAGATTGGGAGAGGGTGAGTGATTAAATCACTCACGCCACAATTTTCCTGTTCAGACATAACAATAAACTATCGTTTGATTAGACCAGAAAAATTTCCATAAAAACTGTGCATGCAAGGGGAGAATAGAACGTTCAGAATCATCTGTGATCTTCAAGCCATCGACTGGAGGACTGTCTAAATGCAACTACAGCAAGACCAATTACCTGTACATTTCAGTCCTGGCCTTATGATAGCTTGCAACAGGTGACAAGTAGCTTATACTTAAATTTGTATTTCAACTTAAGGCTTTAACTCACATCTGAGGTTTCTAGTAAGTGTCGAAGTGTACCTGTACGGAATGATATTGCTGTTATGGGACCCCAGTCTTGTTGAAATTTCATCAGCGTTTCATCAAATTTAATATTGTGCACTATGATGTAACCAGACACAAGACCTACTGCAATGACATCCACTGCTGGGGCCTGCAAAGAAAGTTATACTATTAAACAACAGCAACTTTTGATATTTTGCAACAGAGCATAAATAACCTGTTAAGAATGTGTGGTAAGATTCCATTAGAAACTTTTCCTGGGCACACCTGAATGAAATCACCAAGTTCTGAGTAAGCACACAAGTTCATTCTAATTAGGCTTTTGTTACTTTTTAGACAAGAATAAGCTTGCTGCATCAAAGACATGCTTTTCCAATTTCAAAGCTTGTTTACTGTCATGCATTTTTATTATTGCATACTGAATAGAATGAGTATTATTGCATACTGAATAGAATGAGATGCATGTAATCATTATTCCATGGCATTATTTCTCAGTCATCTTCTAATATTTCCAAAATGGAAGGAGCCTCAGAGTTCAGACTAGGTGAGATGCTAACTCCAAGATCTTGCCTGTTTCCTTCAACCTCCACAGAAGCAGCAAGAGAGGCTATCGGAGACTTCGGGTGATACAGTAGGTTTGGTCAGCTTTCATCAAAATGTTGCCATTGTGGAGGAAGGGCAAACAAATTAGTTCTACACATTTTTACACCTACTTACATCTTTATTTGGAGTGTGCTTCACCATCTAAAGCCAGGGCAAAAGAAACTGCGGAAGCTGTAGACTAATACTCTCTAATAATACTCTCTTTAGTAAACTTTCACTTGGATTCAATGGTGATCTGTGCACATACGCTGTACTCGTTTGGAGCGTGGGGGGGGGGGGAGATTTAATTTGACTCCCCCTCCCAACTACAGCCCACCATTCCAGAGGGTCATTCAGAGGTCTTGATCCATGAGCATAAGTTTGCTTGTTTCATATGATTCAACCCTCTACCTCTAACTTAACACATTCTTTGATTATAACAGGCCACAGAACTTACTGTATTAACACTAAAGCCCAGTTTCCAACACCTTGCAAGCCTTTGTACAAACCTTATTGTCGTTCATATCAAATATATGAATGCACAGCAAGGGAACATACATTCAGGGCCACACCACTCACAGTACACATAACATTTTAATTACAACTCTTCCACCTAAGAGTGGACGTTTGGATGAAATCAAATTTTGGATGCATATATTTAGCACTAACCTCACTGGGGCTTACTTCCAAACAAGTGTGCTTAAGGATTACAGCCTTGCGTAAAACCTACTAGTATATAATTTGGGACACTGACACCATTCTAATTATGTTCAAATAGAAGTGTTTAGAAGCAGAGCACAAGTAATGAGCTCCATACAGGTTGAATTCTTTAAAAACAAACAAACTACAATACATGGTCCCAAGATTACTACATTTTAAGAATATGTGATTTGTGGACCATGGTTTAACAGTCTAAACCCAAACATACTGCGTTAATTTTAAAAAAAATCAATTAAATGGAACAGAACTTACTTCTAGATAAGGGTGTGTAGACTGAAGCCTGCATGTGATCGTTCCATTTCTATTCTAGTGCTAATTTTTAGCATAGACTTTTTGAATGAATTTCAGATTGGCAAGAGCTAGGTTCGTTTATTTAAAGAAAAATCCCCTACATATATATTATTTTTGCAACGCCACTAGCAATATAATACAGCCCAAGTATACAGTGTTTTCAAGAGTACTGACATGTACATTGCTTACTAAAGTCTGTCACTCAGAATCCTGCAATAGTAGTAGTAGATCTGCTAATATGAACTAGAAATTAAGGGACAGGCTTAGCATTGTGGGCTATACCTATTTGATCTAGCAGAGAACATTAATAAAGCAATCTGAAAATAACTATCAAGGAACAGTATGTAATTGTCGCTGGGTTAAAACCAGAGATAAGCCTGCAGAGGGTAATTGAAGCTGCCACTCACAGAAGGTGTTTTCACTTGATTTTCCATCACCTTCCCCCTCGGTCCAAACTATTTAGCAGGGTTCCCCCAAACCTAGGAAAAGCCTTTTTAGAAGGGCAGACTGTCATGAAGAGGAGGTGCCAGCAAGCTCATTTTTTGCTCACCACCTTCTGCAGACTGATCTCTGGATCCAACCCTCTATACAGTGGTGCCCCGCAAGACAAATGCCTCGCAAGACGAAAAACTCGCTAGACGAAAGGGTTTTCCGTTTTTCGAGCTGCTTCGCAAGACGAATTTCCCTATGGGCTTACTTCGCAAGACGAAAAAAATTCTGGGTTTGAATTTCTGTGTGCTGGGTGGCTGGGGGAACAGTTGGGGAGGGGTTTGCAAGAATCTGAAAGCTTGTGTGTTTTTTTCTGCATTTTTATGATTTTCTGTGACCATTGGGCCACTCTGCTGTTTTTTTAAAAAAATTCTGGGTTTGAATTTTGAAATGCTCTTTACAGTATGTGTGACTTTAAAGAGCACTTAATAAACTCTTGTTGTACCAAATTTGGCTTTGTTTGGACTTTTTTTGACCATAGGAACGCATTAATTGATTTTCAATGCATTCCTATGGGAAACCGTGCTTCGCAAGACGAAAAATTCGCTAGACAAAAAAACTCGTGGAACGAATTAATTTCGTCTTGCGAGGCACCACTGTATATTCACACACTTACCTGTTGAAGGACTGTCACTCCTGCTCCCCAGCCGGGAAATGTATATAAAAGTTTGCTTTGGTGGGGGAGAGAGAAAGAAGTTAGTGTTTTGAATGCTACGAAACAAAACTACCGGTACATCAGAATGGATGTTAAACACAAAACCAACATTTGCAGAAAAAATTCTTAAAACTTCTGGTGTGCTATTTATTGGGGTGGGGGCGAATACTACTAGCATTGTCTTAGGTCCCAAGAACTAAAAGCCTCTGCCCAATCTTAGCCAATTCCCACTTCCCCAGGATCCCTCTGTCCTCATAGCATTCCCTTCAGGAGAGCTCCTTTCTGGTAGAGACCCAGGAGCCTGCATTGGGAAACAAGGGAGAGGAAAGCTATGGCGGTTCAATCTTCTCACAGTTGTCAGGGCCATTGTCTCTATGCAAAGACACCCCTAAGACAATACTCATCAATGTCACCAATAGGTGCATAGTGCAAATCTCATTTAAATAAAACTAAACAAGGAAAATAGTGCTTGTGACTTTGGCCCATATTTTTAGATCAAAACTACGTAACCCTTCTACTGTCTTAGAAACATAAATTCATGCTCACTTCAAATATTCTCAGTTATTTCCTATGTAATTTGAACAGGCTCGTTGCTAAACAAGCCCTTCAGTATAGCTTTAGTTTGAGAACCACTAGCATGTGATTGTTTCACTTATGGCCATATTTACAATTTAGTCTGTTAGAATCAAACAACATTGGAAAATTGTCCACCTCCAATCCATCAGCGCTCTGCATTAATTCCACATTTTACGGGAGTAAATGACTGATAACCAGGCTAATACATTTGTAGTTTGGGTCAGGAAGTTGGGTGGGGGAGAGAGACATGTTCTTACTTGGATTTTACATTCCACAACTGTAGATTTCCTTGTTCACTACCAAGAAGAATTTTATTCAAATAGGTACTTGGGTGCATAATTGCAGAAACAGCAAACACTGTCTTATCAAAATTCATCTGCAAGTATTCTTCTGCAGGACAAAGAAGACCATTAGCTGCCATATATGCTACAAATATGTTTTAAAAATTTATTTCTCTGAATAGTTATTACTTTAAAAAGGGTCAAATATTACCTTCTGACTGTACATCCCAAATAATGAGAACGTTATCACGATCAACAGATATCAAATGATCCCCAAATGGCAGTATAAGGTGAACATCTGCTCTGTGACCTTTGTAAGTGTGAACCACCTGCAATTCAAAGTATCTCAGTTATTTCCTTAGAGGTATGAAATCATATCTGGACATGAAGTGCCTTCAGCACTCTTTAGCACAGGTATAGGAAGCCTGCGGCCCTCCAGATGTTATTACTTCAACTCTGATCAGTTCCAGCCAGAGTGAGGGATGAAAGGAGAGGCACAGGTTCCCTGACATTGATTAGGTGGAAAGACAGAATACAAGCATAACATACAGCCCAAACTAGATTCAAGAGTCATAATATGACCCATACAACATCCCAGCTGTACCAATTTCAGAATTAATATTTTAAACAATTCCAAATGTAAACCAGATATTGACTGTAACAATATCTGGCCTTCTGGCGGTTCCCTCACTGCGAGAGGCCAAGTTACAGGGAACAAGGCAGAGGGCCTTCTCGGTAGTGGCGCCCGCCATGTGGAACGCCCTCCCATCAGATGTCAAAGCGATAAACATCTACCTGACATTCAGAAGACATCTGAAGGCAGCCCTGTTCAGGGAAGTTTTTAATATGTGAAATTTTAGTGTATCTTTCATCTTTGTTGGAAGCCGCCCAGAGTGGCTGGGGAAACCCAGCCAGATGGGCGGGGTACAAATAATAAATTATTATTATTATATGTAACATCATACTAAGGTTTCAGAGCAACTCCAGCCCACCTTTGAGATATGCAGGGGCAAATCACCCATACATTAATAATACAGCACCCATATCCTGAATACAAATGTATACTCAAAAGCAAGTTCTATAGAATTCTGTGAACTACTCCCAGGTTTGTGGCTATAGGTTTGCAGCTTAAATACTTTCAGGATCAGATACAAATTGGTATATCTTGCATAATAATTATACAAACCTCTTTGTTCCGAGCAAAAGCATGGAGAAGACTGCCACAAGATGCAAAGACCAACATTCTGTCGGCTGCCAAACAGGTAATGTCCTGTGGCAAAGCATTGCCTAAAAGACAAGGGAAACAAAAAGAGCAAGCTCTATCAATTTTAAAGTACACACAGCAAAGAAGACACATTGTGATGGACTGATAATTTCCCTCAACGTATACGTATACGGAAAACAATGCTACTAGAAATACACACACAAAATGTTGAAACATGCTTAGAACTAAAACACACAATTTACTGTGTGCTCCATCAGTATGAATGACCAGAAGGCACATTCATTTGAATGCTCTAAGATAAACAGGACTTAAAACACAAAGTTTACTCGGACACAAGTTCCTCCAGTGCATGGTGGAAGGGCAACAAGTTTTAATTTATTGTTATTACTCCCAGGTAGAGTCAGTGAAGAGATTTTCTGCCTCAGATGTCCAATTAAACTTGGGTACAAAACACTCCATTTTGTAGTGGATTTTACAACTTTTAGCACGTTTTTTGTACGTAAACAGTATCCACCGCAACTTACAATTTGTAAAGAAAGATACAAAACTAAACTGCATATTAAATGCACATACATAGAACAATATACTTACTAACAGCAACTAAGCCTAGTCTCTTCACCTGCAATAAAAGCATAATATTTTTTAGAAAAATAGTTCAGTATTACAATTATTAGACAAGCTATAAATGTTTCTGGAGAAAGAGACTGATGTGCATGGAAGATGGGCATAGTTATTCATGAAATAACTGCTGTAGTTAGAAAAGTTATAATAGTAATGGAACTGGCCTCTTGTTAAATCTGTGGAAAAACACCCCTTTAATGAAATTAAATGAAATTGAAATGAAATTCAGCTGCACTCTTTCAGATTTACATGCACCATGATATGAAAACATTTTATGTTACACAACAGCTGCAGTCCCATTCATTTTGGAAAGGATGTGAAAATGAGGATTATCTTGAGTGATATAGAATAAATTATTTTGTATAGCTGCAAGTCAAATGTTATGCAAGAGCACAAGCCCCACTCCTTCCGTAAAGGATGTGAAAATGAAAAAAAAAATCCAAGTCACATTTCTCTCTTCCTTTCTCAGTAATATATTTATGTTCCCACTCCCACTCCTTCCTCTTCATTTAGAAATTACAGCCAATTTGGAAGTTCATCAAGTTGCTATGAATGAATTAATCTTTATTTGTGTCAGCCATCGGCCATAGCAATAAAAGAACAATGCAATATACAAAGAACAGAAATAAAAGTCAATTATATAAAACACACATTATGGTCCTGAATCAACAGTCAAAGAGTGGACCTTATTTTGATTGCCCCAGCTAAAAACCTTGCAACCTTTGCTGTCATCTGCTCATCTTGATCTGCCAAGAGAAAGGACACTGTGGCAGTGGTTGGGCGACCCAGAATGAACAATAAAAGAGGGGTGATAATCTCATTCCTCAAGTCTTTATAAAAAGTGCAAGTGCCACTGATTCAGTACTGCCACCTCCACAGGGACATAAACGTTTTTCATGTGGAATCTGTTGGAATCGTTCCTCAAGAACCGCTGAGGGCTATATTTTGGAATTGCCAGGTTATGCAGATAGGGTGCCAGAAAGTCGAAATGGGAAGGTGGAAAATAGTCATACCATGGGCAAAATTTCCTTACTGTGGCCAAGTTGTTCTGACACTTGATATCATTAGGCACTGCCAGATTAGACTGTTTGCTTTACTAAAACCCAAGCTGAGTGAGTAGCTATTGTGGTGATAAACCACAAGAGTGAAGTTTTTGACAGACAATTTTAGACCAGGCACTCTTGTGACAATCTTGTAGCACTAGGGATATTAGACGGGGGATTTGAGTGTCCTATGCCAGATCCATAATTCTACTGATGGAAGATTAGCCTTTAGGCCAGGGGTCAGAAAACCTTTTCTGCAGGGGGCCAATCCGCTGGCCCTCAGACCTTGTGGGGGGCCGGACTATACTTGGGGGGGGGTGAACAAATTCCTATGTCCCACAAATAACTCAGAGATGCATTTTAAATAAAAGCACACATTCTACTCCTGTAAAAACACCAGGCAGGCCCAATAAAAAACCCAGAGATACATTTTAAATAAAAGGACACATTCTACTCATGTAAAAAAAAAAAAAAAAAAAAAAAAAAAGCTGATTCCTGGACCATCCGTAGGCCAGATTTAGAAGGTGATTGGGCTGGATCCGGCCCCTGGACCTTAGGTTGCCTACCCATGCTCTAGGCGCAATGATGCATTTGGGACACAGGGTGGAACAGAAAAAAATTGCCTTAAGAACTTTTGATTGAACAGCTTCCGTAGAACCAAGGTAAGTGCCAGTCCAAATCTGAGCCCCATATAACCAATGTTCTAGGGGTTTAGCTTGGAACACTTCAAGGACTGTTTGCCACCTTTTGTGCGGAAAAAACGTGTCAGAATTTTGGAGCTCTTTCTTTTGTACATTTCTGGTTGCTAATGAAGAATGGCGTGATGAAACAGCCTTTCACTGTGGTTTGTCCTTTGTATCGGATATTAAAGAGATATGCAGCATCCAAACACGGAGGTTCCATGTAGCCATAACCACTTTCACACTTTTCTCCTTTATGATTTTGTCTAACCTTCCATAAAGTTGTTTGCTGAATGACACCATGCTTTGAGCGAACTACTACAACAGGTAGAACAAAATCCTTTCATACCTGGAGCATGCAAAACGCACTGGGTGTGCACCCCACTGAATCACAAAGCTCATTGGGTGACCTTAGGTCCCACACAGCTGCTTAGTGTAGCCTACCTTATTGGAGGTTTCCAATTCTCTTATGAAGCTACCGAGGATAAGGACCGCCACATTTAGTGGCAGTGAACCCCATAAAGTAAATAGGCATTGGGTGACAAAGAAACTCATTTTTTAAGCCTCACGTATAGCTGAACTCGAAGGGACGCGGGTGGCGCTGTGGGTTAAACCACTGAGCCTAGGGCTTGCCAATCAGAAGGTCGGTGGTTTGAATCCCTGCGACAGGGTGAGCTCCTGTTGCTCGGTCCCAGCTCCTGCCAACCTAGCAGTTTGAAAGCACGTCAAAGTGCAAGTAGATAAATAGGTACCACTCCGGCGGGAAGGTAAACAGCGTTTCCGTGCGCTTCTCTGGTTTGCCAGAAGCACCTTAGTCATGCTGGCCACATGAGCCAGAAGCTGTACGCCGGCTCCCTCGGCCAATAAAGCGAGATGAGCGCTGCAATCCCAGAGTCGGCCACGACTGGACCTAATGGTCAGGGGTCCCTTTACCTTTATAGCTGAACTCAGTTGTATGGCTCTAAACCAGTGTTTCCCAACCTTTGGGGGGGGGCATGCCCCACCTAGTAAAGGTAAAGGTACCCCTGCCCGTACGGGCCAGTCTTGAAAGACTCCAGGGTTGTGCGCCCATCTCACTCAAGAGGCCGGGGGCCAGCGCTGTCCGAAGACACTTCCGGGTCACGTGGCCAGCGTGACATCGCTGCTCTGGCGAGCAAGAGCCGCACACGGAAACGCCATTTACCTTCCCACTCGAAAGTGGTCCCTATTTATAGAATAGAATAGAATAGAATAGATTCTTTATTGTCATTACACAAGTGCAACATTGCACAAGTGCAACGAAATTGGATGCCATCCCTTAAAAACAACAAAAGCAAAACAACAACAACAACCAAACAAACCACATTCCAGCCACACCCACACCAACACCCATCAAACTCCCAGGTCACACTATCGAGTTACAGCATTCAAAAAGGCCACAGCTCTTGGATAGAAACTGTTTTTCAGTCTATTTGTCCTTGACTTGATGTTTCTATATCTCCTGCCAGAAGGCAGTAGTGCAAACAGACTGTGTCCCGGGTGAGATGAATCCTGCAGGATGTTATTTGCTTTCCTAAGACAACGGGAACTGTACAGTTCTTCCAAAGATGGGAGAGGATGACCAATAATCCTTTGGGCTGTGGTTATGACCTTCTGGAGCACCTTCCTCTCCCTAGCTGTACAACTGGAGAACCAAGCACAAATACAGTATGTAAGAATGCTCTCTATGGAGCCTCGGTAGAAGGACACCAGCAGTCTCTCACTCAGATTGTTCTTCTTTAAAAGTCTGAGGAAATAAATTCTCTGCTGGGCCTTCTTCACCAGAGCAGTGGTATTTGCGCTCCAAGTCATGCCCTTGCACCCGGGGGTGCTTTCAAACTGCTAGGTTGGCAGGCACTGGGACCGAGCAACGGGAGCGCACCCCACCACGGGGATTCGAACCGCCGACCTTTCGATCGGCAAGCCCTAGGCGCTGAGGCTTTTACCCACAGCGCCACCCGCGTCCCTGATCATGCCCCACCTAAGCATCTCTAAAACCCATTTCACTGGGTGACCAAGAAGCTCTCCTCATTTTTTAAGCTTCCGTATGGCTGAAGTCAGTTGTCTTGTTCTAAACCAGTGTTTCCCAACCTTTTTTTTTTTTGCCATGCCCTACCTAAGCATCTCTAAAACCCTGGTGCACAGATACACCCAGTGACATATAATTCCTATTGTTCAAAAAGCGAACTCCTATTCTCGTGAAGCCTAAAAGGCCACCATGATCTGTTAATAACTCATTCTCCAATTGCCACCCCCCGCCCTTAAATATCAAATTGCCCCCCCCCTCTGTGGGGCGTGTGCCCCACGTTGGGAACCACGGACAGTCTAAACAAAACACCTGCGACTCTTTCAGCCTCTCAACGAATGGGTTTAAGGGAAGCATGTTCAATTTATGCCCCTGGACCCCGCCCCACTCTCCCCACACTTTCTCCCCACACTTTCTGCTTTCTGCACGCAGCAAGCAGGTCGTAACACGGAAGATACCCCCCGTGTCCGGGGATGGGGTGGGACTCACGTTGTACGTGTGGAAGCTCTTCCCCACCGCCGTGACCAGGTAGAATTCCCGGTGGCGGCGGTGGAAGCGCACCACGTGCGCCAAGTGGTTGGAGTAGAGGCCGAGCGCGCGGAAGCCCGCGAACAGAGCGCTGCCCCCCTCGCGGCTGCTGCCCTCCGACGACATCGCCTTCCTTTGCGGGGGGGGGGGGGACGGGCGACCACCGGCACGCGACCACCAACCGCCCCGGACCACGTTCCCCGCAGCTCGTGCCGGACGCTCGGCGCAGGAAAAAAACACCAGGCGTCCTCCGCTACTTCCGGCCCTTGTGTGCGTTTGCAAAAGTGGCTCGGCTTGGCATCACGCGCTGGGCACTTTAGTTCCCACCCCGAGGCGAGCGGGGTCCCCTGCTTTCCTAGGCAGTGCTGGGCAAGATTGCAGGGCAGATACGTTGCGTTTGGGTCCCGATGGCTTTTCCAATAAAGAAAAAAAAAGGGGGGGAGCCATTTACGTATAAGCTAAAGAAGCTATAGGTTAGGGCCCTAAAGTGCAAGGCAGATCTCTCGTCTTCTTTTATATTGCCCCATCTGTTCCTCTTTTCTTTCTCTCTTCCTTGCTGCTGTTGTGCAGCAAAGTGCCAGATTTACGTATAAGCTAAACAAGCTATAGCTTAGGGGGCCCCAAAAAATTTAAAGGGGGAAAAAACTGGATGTACATTTCCAAAATATAAGATAAATAAAATAAAACCTACATGCAGCAACAGTGTTTTGTGTTGTGTAGGCTCTTATGATGTACATGTTTTGTTATGTGCAAATGGCTTTAGATACCTATTATAGGTCCATAAATTACCATATAGCATATATTCAACTCAAAAAACCAGCGGCAATTTGTTGTTGACAAAGGACAGCTGGACATATAAAGGGCCCCATTACCTTCAGTAGCTTAGGGACTCGTCAAATCCTAATCTGGCCCTGAAAATGACCATTCAGTCTTTCCAATGAGTTTTTTCTCTTTCATTAGAATAATGCAGGCCGTTGATTACTGAGTCAGTATGTACTTATGAGCGTAGAATAGGTTTTATGCCGTTTTAAACTGCTGTGACTTTTCCCCTAAGAAAAGGGGGTTGTAATATTGTGTGGGAGCTTGCCATTGATTGATTGATTGATTGATTGATTGATTGATTGATTGAATTTATATACTGCCCTATACTGAGAGGTCTCAGGGCGGTTCATAGAAAAGATCATGGCAATTCCTTTTATTTGTTGTCAACCTCATACCCTCCGATGAAAATAGGGACATCCCAACATTTTCCCGATGGAAATAGGGATGTCCTAAGGATAAAGCAGGATATACTGGGATCAAATCAGAAACTGGGACAGCTTCTGTAAATCCAGGAGTGTACCTGGAAAACAGTGTAAATCCAGGAGTGTACCTGGATGATAAAATAAATTCTTACCTGCACTGATGACAGTCATTGTTTGGATGGGGGGGGGGGGTTATCCATTTCCGCAGTCATACAATCAATCAAGCAGTAGCTGAACTGAGTTCCACACAGTCACAAAAACAAATTAATGGAAAAAGCCTCAAAAACAAAAACGCAAAATAAATAGCAAAGACAAAAGCGCCAAACTTAATCCATTCCGGAAGTCCATTTGACTTCTGAAATGTTCAAAAAGCAAGGCGCAGCTTCTGATTGGTCCAGGTGCCCCAGAAACGATAGCCGATAGCTGCATCGGACATTCGGCTTCCGAAAAGCATTCGAAAACCAGAACACTTTCTTCCGGGTTTTCAGCGTTTGAGAACCAAAGTGTTTGAGAACCAAGGTGTTTGAGAACCAAGGTACCACTCTACTGTTTAAAGCCCTATATGGCTCAGGACTGAATCTCCCCATATGAACCAATCTGCATCCTGTGCGCTTCACTAGAGGACTTTCTCCATGTGCCCCTCTTTAAAGGAGTTGTGGAGGGTGGCCATATTACAGCAGGGCTTTTCACCTGTGCTCACCCCATCTGTGGAACGATCTCTGTGGAAAGATGTGCCTGGCACCATCATTGTCAGTCTTTGATCTAGGAATCTTTTTCCAAAGTATTGGAAGACACAAGATCTACCCACCCTGGAAGAATGGCAGATGAAGGTGATGGACTATATGGAACTGGCAGAAATGACCGGCAGAATCCAAGACCAGGGAGAAGAGTCGGTGGAAGAAGATTGGAAGAAATTTAAAGACTATCTACAGAAATATTGTAAAATTAATGAATGTTAGAATGATGTTGGATAAGAAGTTAAGTGGTTTTTAGCTATAATGCTATAAGGAATATGAAAAAATGGATTATTAACAGGTAAAAATTTAATGTTACAATATTTTAAGATTAAAGACTAGGATAAACAAAGAGGGAAAGGATTTGCTGAACTAACAAATTGAATTGGAATACAAAAAAGGGAGGTGTGAGGAGGTCCGGGAAACAAGCAAATGAAAGATAAGTAATGGAAAGATGGAATTGTTTTTAACTCTTTTTATTTTGTATTGTTTTTTTTCTTTTTTCTTTTTGTAATATTTTGAAAATCTTAATAAATATCTTATATAAAAAAATGATCTAGGAATCTTTTTCTTCACTGAGACTTTGGTAATTAAGTTACCTCCTACACTGATGTCCATCTTTTAATGGGGTGAGTAAGGCTTATCCTTGTGGGACGCGGGTGGCGCTGTGGGTAAAAGCCTCAGCGCCTAGGGCTTGCTGATCAAAAGGTCGGCGGTTAGAATCCCCGCGGCGGGGTGCGCTCCCGTTGCTCGGTCCCAGCGCCTGCCAACCTAGCAGTTCGAAAGCACCCCCGGGTGCAAGTAGATAAATAGGGACCGCTTACTGGCGGGAAGGTAAACGGCGTTTCCGTGTGCTGCGCTGGCTCACCAGATGCAGCTTTGTCACGCTGGCCACGTGACCCCGAAGTGTCTTCGGACAGCGCTGGCCCCCGGCCTCTTAAGTGAGATGGGCGCACAACCCCAGAGTCTGTCAAGACTGGCCCGTACGGGCAGGGGTACCTTTACCTTTACCTTTAAGGCTTATCCTTAGTAAATTGTTGGATGAACATTTTATTCATTTTGCATTGTTCATTGTTTTACATTTTTTTTAAAAAAATTAAATGGCTTTTATTTATTGCATTTTATCTTGTTTTGAGACGTTGTATGAAGAAACTGACAAATGTAATAGTAATAACAACAACAACAGAGTCAAAGAATAGTTGAGTTGGAAGGGAACCACCAGGGTCATCTAGTCCAACCCCCTGCAATGCAGGAATAACAGCTAACAATAATAAGACAGATCACATGCACCAAGTCACGTAGCATGGAGAATGCTACTACTAAACTCAGTGCTGGATTTAGGCATCTAAGCAGAAGCTCTATTCAAAGCACACTGTTTCATGCTGATGTCCACTGTTTGATCATAAAGACTAACCTGTAAATTTGTTTGTTTGTTTTGCCTTCAATGGGAAGAAGCTGGTTTTAAAAAGGTAAATACAGGCAAAGTGGTTTGATTGACTCCATGGGTTTCCTTATTCCCTGACACAAATTGCACAAGATTGTTCACAACTCAGTGTACTGTACATTGCAAAACATTTCATCAAAGCATTTTTATTTATAAAAATATAGACCTCTGACTCATACAGAAAACATATAAGCAGTGTACAGCAAATATAAAACCACAACATAAGGCAAATATAAAAGCAAGAATGAAAAACATAAGGAGCTGGACACTCACATAAAAGTTATCCCACTGAATTGGTTGTTGTAACAATAAGTTATCCAAAGACATCTAAAAATGGGTAACAACAGTGCCTGGAAAATTTCTATTAGCAGGGCATTCCAGCTGTGGTAAATGCTCAATTTCTCATAGATATCATTTGGACCTCATTCACACATGGGTAAATTAACAGCATTGCTCCAGTAGATCTCAGTGATCAAGCTGTTGTTAAGGGCTTTGCACATTGATACAAGGACCTTGAACCTAGCCAGTAATTTATTGTTTGAAATATTACTATAAAATAAATTAACACCATCAAATATAAGCCTTGTAAAATGTATGCTGTCTATAAAAAAAACCCCACAGTTTGAAATGTTCACAAAGAATAAATTAACAGCATTAAAAAAATAAACCTTTATAATGCATAAAGTCTGAAAGCTTGCAGAGTTTAGTAGTGATTCATTCACTCAAGGCGATGTATTGACATTTCAAATCCTCGTATAGCTGTCCCACATTTCCTCAAGTTCCTTGGATGTGTGAGTCCCACATTTCTCTTTTCTCTGCATGATACACTTTGGGGAGTTCCGAAATCTGACTTCAACATTCCGAGATCCATTGTTCTGTTGGGCAAAAAATCATATAGTATTAATTGCTCATTTTTAATGACAAATGTAGTTCTTGGAAAATCTCAGCCACTTTGGTTCACACTCAGTTCTTAGTGAGCAAGTAGAACTGGATCCAGGAAGTGCTAATTTCTTTTTGATTCAGTAATGATTGATGGTGTACTGGAATTACATGAGGTACCACTGTACGCCCTTCTACATAACCAGAGGTACCACTGTATCAACTTTGTCACAGTTTCTATGTTACAAACTCTTTCGACTAATGGCTATTCAACTATGGTTTGTGCTATTCTTTCTGGTGGCTAATATACAGTACAGTATACAGAAAAAAAGGCATCTCAAGTCCTTTACACTTTATTGTACACTCACTGAACAAAGAAGAGGGGAAATGAAGTGAAGGAGGGTGCTGTCAAGTTTGTATATGACTTTTTTACCAAGATGAGCACAATGACCCTTGTGGCACCTTAAAAGGTAAAGGTACCTCTGACCGTTAAGTCCAGTCGTGTTTGCGGCGCTCTTCTCGCTTTACTGGCCAAGGGAGCCGGCGTTTGTCCGCAGACAGCTTCCGGATCATGTGGCCAGCATGACTAATCCGCTTCTGGCGAACCAGAGCAGCGCATGGAAACGCTGTTTACCTTTCCGCTGGAGTGGTACCTTATTTATCTACTTGCACTTGACGTGCTTTCGAACTGCTAGGTTGGCAGGAGGAGGGACTGAAGAACAGGAGCTCACCCTGTCACGGGGATTCGAACAGCCGACCTTCCGATCGGCAAGCCCTAGACTCTGTGGTTTAGACGACAGCGCCACCAGTGTCCCTGTGGCACTTTAAAGACTACCAATTTTATTATGGCCTAAGTTTTCATAATCATTATTAATTTATATCACAATGCCAAAATAGGCTTCTAGGCATTTACAAGGCAACGTGCTCAGGTGTTCCTTGACTACACTTCATCAGATGCATAAAATGTTACCCTGGTTTGCAAACAGTAGTACTGTAGTTAGCAAGAAGGAATGTTCACCTGGCTTTCCATCGGTGAGCATCATTGCCAGTTACCAAGAGGGAGTGGCAGCCAAGAGCTCAGCATGGTTTGGGCGCAGCAGTGAAGCCAATCCAATGTTCCCGCTGCCACACCCATGCTGCATTGAGCTCCCTGCTTCCTCCTTCTCAGTAACCAGCTGTGACGCTCAACATAAGGAAGCCACTTGAGCAACACGATACCACTGACAGCTACTGGTTGCAGGTATAATACCTGATAGATAATGCTGGAGAGGAAGCAGTGTTTGTGGAGGATCTTGGCACCAATGACATGGGGAAGGTTTGGGAAGTAAAATTTACATTACTAGAGAGAATGTCGTCAGCCAGGACTTTCAAGGTAGCTTTCTCTGGAATGCTACTGGATTTAGAAAGGTGCAGTAGTGTAGTCTCAATACACGGATGAAACAGTGGTGTTGAGTCTAGAGGGCACCGAGTCCAGCAATCTAGAAATTCAAAAAGGGGCAGACTTCTCCACTTAATTGTTGTGGGTGGTGATTGTTAAGTCGTGGGTTGACATAGCAGCCGGCACAGCGATCTCTTCAAGTAGCTCTTTATTATGGTAAGCTGGAATAGAACTGACAGTGAACAGCTCAGCCGGCCTGTATTTATAGGCAGCCGGCTGTCACATTGTAACCACAACAGCCCAGAGTTCCCGCCTAAAATAACTGCCGCGGACCTGAGTGAAAACTATCTACAGACCTGAGTGAAAACTATATACAGTATCCCCCTGTTGGCCCAGGGTGAAACTACACTACATAACACCCCTCCCCACCGAGATAAGGCGTTAGTTACAATCGTAATGGTTTCCTTATATACAGCACTACGCGTAATGGTTCAATTAGGCACAAAAGCATATCGGTTACATTTCCCATACTTAGACCAACAGTGATACCTGTCCAACAACATAGTCCTTTAAATGAGTTGGGCGCTTGGAAACTCTGCCAGACCGCCGGGGACTGGTAGCCAAGTCCGGAGGGCCACACAGTTCTCGCTGAGGCTGTGGTGCGACCCTAGGTGGCGTTGGAACCAACTCCCCTGGATCCGCTGCTGTGAGTGGAGCCTCCGCAAGTGGAGTGGTCTGAGTCTGTTCTGAGACGGCTTGGTTCGGCTAGACGCTGGCAGTTTGCGAGGGAGGTGTAGGTGGGGCCTCGCCATCTGTACGTGTCTCTTCTGGAGCCGCAAGCGCAGTTGGGGGCACCTCGGTAGTGTCCAAGTCCCCAACCCTGCGCCTAAGTTGGTCTATGTGCCGTCGCCACAAGCGCCCGTCTTCGAGTGCCACCTGGTACGAGCGAGGTCCAGTGACTCCCACTACTGTGGCTGGCACCCAAGGGATGTCCCCCACATAGTTCCGGGCAAAGACCTGGTTTCCTGGGACAAATGACCGTGGTGCGTTGGCACAGCCTGGGGGTTCAGCCACGGCAAAGTCTGGGTGTAGCCGGTCGAGCGGTGACCTGAGGCGGCGGCCCATAAGCAGTTCCGCAGGACTCCTCCCTGTGGCCGCATGAGGGGTGATGTGTTGCGCGAACAAGTATTCGGCGACCCGCTCATGCCAGTCTCCCCGGTCCAGGCGCGCCAGTGCCTCTTTTGTCGAGCGCACCATTCTTTCCGCTTGCCCGTTGCTGGATGGATGAAAGGGTGCCGTTAGGGCATGGCGGATGCCCAGTCCCAAAAGATACCGCTCAAACGTGCCTGATGTGAACTGCGGTCCGTTGTCAGAGACAAGGACATCAGGACACCCATGCGTTGCAAACAGGCCTCGCAGCACCCGGATGACAGCTTCGGTAGTGGTGGAGGGCATCAGGGCGACCTCCAGCCATTTGGAATAGGCGTCCACCACTACCATAAAGGTCCGGCCGTGAAAGGGGCCAGCCAGATCGATGTGCACCCTCGACCAGGGTGTCTTTGGTGTCTCCCACGTGTATCCCTTAGCTGCCGGTGGTGCAGGCCTCGACTCCTGGCACGCTTGACAGGCGGACACCCAGGCAGTGATGGCATCGTCCATATTAGGCCACCAGACGTAACACCGAGCCAACGCCTTCATTTTGACAATTCCCGGGTGGCCAACGTGCAGAGCCTCCAGGACGCGCTGACGGAGTCCCTGGGGAATCACGACGCGGTCTCCCCACAGCAGACAGCCGCGATGAGCTGAGAGTTCATGTTGTCTGGTTGCGAAGGGCTGGAACTCCGATGCAAAGGGCCCTTGTGGCCACCCCCTCCACACCCAGTTGAGCACCCGGCTGATGGTGCGATCCTGGGCAGATGCGGAGGCCACAGTGGCAGCCGACACAGGCGCTGCCGGAAGATCCTCAATCAGAAGGAGCGATGAAGCTGGAGCCGGGTCTTCCACAAATGCTGGAAGAGGGCAACGGCTGAGGGCGTCGGCATGGCCCATCGATTTCCCCGGGCGGTGGATGAGCCGGTAGTGGTAGGCAGCCAGGAAAACAGTCCATCGCAGCATGCGTGGTGAGAGGACCGGTGGAGTTGGACGATCACCGGCGAGGAGGCCCAGGAGTGGCTTGTGGTCAGTGATGAGGTCAAAAGTCCTGCCATAGAGGTATTCATGAAACCTCTTCACTCCAGCCACAAGTGCCAATGCCTCCTTGTCGAGCTGGCTGTAATTCCGTTCCGTCGGAGATAGTGTCCTGGAAAAGTAGGCGAGCGGTGCTTCTCTTCCATCTGGAAAACGGTGACTAAGGACAGCCCCGATGCCAAAAGGTGAGGCGTCGCAGGCAAGGACCAGCGGCCTGGATTCACTGTACTGTACCAGCACACTGTCCGAAGAAAGGAGAGCCTTGACCGCGTTGAAGGCCGCCGTCTCCCGATGACCCCAGGCCCAAGGCGTCTTAGTGCTAAGGAGTCGGTGAAGAGGCTCAGCCACTGTGGCTTTGTGGGGCAGGAACATGTTATAAAAGTTCAGCAGCCCCAGGAACGCCTGCAACTCCGTTTTGTTCTTTGGAGTGGGGGCCTGCTGGATAGCGCGGATCTTGGATGTGGTTGGATGAAGACCGGAGGCATCGATAAGATAGCCCAGGAACTCTACCTGTGGAACGGCGATCTGGCACTTCTCCCTTTTTACCTTGAGCCCGACCTCCTGGAACCTGGTCAGCACGGCACGGAGGCGCTCGAACAGCTGCTGGTGTGAGTCTGCAGACACCAAGACGTCATCAAAATATGGTACCACGCCCGGAAGCCCTTGCAGGAGACGCTCCATAAGGCCTTGGAAGATGCCAGGAGCCACACTCACCCCGAACTGCAACCGGCGGCAACGGAATGCCCCCCGGTGGGTGACGATCGTCTGGGCTTCAGCAGTGGCATCATCGACTGGCAGTTGTTGATAGGCTTGGGCAAGGTCCAGCTTAGCGAAGACCTTACCCTCACCCAGGGAATGCAGCAGGTGTTGGACAACAGGAACCGGATAAGCGTGCTGCTGAAGTGCCTTGTTGATCGTGCACTTGTAGTCAGCGCAGATTCTCACCGACCCATCTGGCTTGACAGGCGTGACGATGGGGGTTTCCCACTTTGCGTGGTCAACCGGCTCCAAAACTCCTTGGGCGATCAGTTTGTCCAGTTGTTCGTCCACCTTAGCCTTGAGAGCAAAGGGAACCCGGCGTGGCTTTAGCTTGATGGGGGCGACTTGTGGATCCAGGCTAAAGGAGATGGGCGTACCTGTATATTGGCCCAAGGTGCCGTCAAAAACCTCGGCAAAGTCTTTGACCAGACCCTCAGTCTCTGCGTTAGAGATGCAGTTGATGCCGGTGACTTCCAGGCCGAGGGCATCAAACCAGTCTAGCCCTAGGAGGCTTGGCCGCTGACCTTCGACCACCACCAACCGGAGCAGGCCCGAAAAATCCTTGAAGGCGATCCGGAACCGGCCAACGCCTACCACGGGAACGTCGTTTCCCTGGTAGTCTCTCAGGTGTACGCGGTGAGAGTCGAGTTGCCTTTTGGACACTCTGGGTACCAGTCTTTTGATGGTGCTCCATGACACGATGGACAGGGCAGACCCGGTGTCGATCTCCATGTCACATGGAGCTCCTTCAATGAGCACCGTGACGTTCAGCTTGCGTCTCGTAGGCGAGTCGGTTTGGCCAATCGTGGTTCCAGACGGGCAGCGGCAGTTGGTGAGAGCGAAACAACTTTCCTTGGCAGACTGGAGTGAAGACTTGGACTTGCGAGTCGATGAAGGGGGGGTGTCAGACGGAGCCGATCGGCAGACCTTAGCGATGTGGCCCCTTCTGGAACACCTCCTACAGATGGCGTCTCTGAATCGACACTTGGCACGGGAATGGTTGCCTCCGCAGCCAGCACATTCCGGTTGGCCCTTGGACTTCTGTTGGAACTTCCTGCGCTCCCGCTTTGTCTGGTGCACATCATCGTCTTCACTGGAGGATGGCTCCTCACTGCTGGCCTCTTCATGATGCACCGGAACGGGCTCCCTAGCAAGACGCAGGCTGCTGGACTTGCGGATCTCCTGAGCGGAGCGTTCAGCAGCTTCTGAGGCCACAGCCTCCTCAATGGCTTTCTGTAGCGTGAGGTCTGGCTTTGCTAGGAGACGCCGTTGCAGATGGATGTCCCGGACCCCGCAGACGATTCGATCCATCAGGGCATCGTCTAAGTCTCGGAACTCACAGTGCATTGCAGCCTGTCGCAGGGCGGTGGTGTAGTTGTTGATTGACTCCCCCTCTGCCTGGTTCCTGTGGTAGAACGCATGGCGGGCAGCAATCTTGGACGGCTTTGGTGCGTAGTGGTTGCGGAGCTTCTCTTGGATCGTGTCCCATGGTGATGCCTGGACTGCTTCAGGCGCAACCAACGCTCGGGCCGTCTCAAACACCTCAGGCCCACAGAGGCTGAGGAATAGGCCCCGCTTCCGATCCTGTGATACTGCTGTCAGTTCGTTGGCTTGGAGGTAGCAGTCGAACCGAGCGAGGTAGGAGTCCCATGATTCAGAGGCTGGCGCAAACGGCGGTAGAGGCACAAGTGAAGCCATGATTCCGATGCCGGCGTGAAGGGCGATGGATGGAACACAGTGCTCTAGCCAGAACAGTCAGCTCTGAACTGGTTCTGCCCAGTGATTTCGCTCAGTGATTTCGCTCTGTGATTCAGCTCAGTGATTCAGCTCAGTTCAGAGGCTGGCCGCATCTGGCTGTGCTCTGATGTCCATCCATCCCATCCTCGTCGCCAGTGTTAAGTCGTGGGTTGACATAGCAGCCGGCACAGCGATCTCTTCAAGTAGCTCTTTATTATGGTAAGCTGGAATAGAACTGACAGTGAACAGCTCAGCCGGCCTGTATTTATAGGCAGCCGGCTGTCACATTGTAACCACAACAGCCCAGAGTTCCCGCCTAAAATAACTGCCGCGGACCTGAGTGAAAACTATCTACAGACCTGAGTGAAAACTATATACAGTATCCCCCTGTTGGCCCAGGGTGAAACTACACTACATAACAGTGATAATTTAGTACAGTGGTGCCTCGCAAGACAAAATTAATTCGTTCTGCGAGTTTTTTCGTCTTGCGAAGCACGGTTTCGGAAAAGTTTTGGAAAAGCTTCAAAAATCACCAAAAGAGCAATCTAAGAATTAGCAGTTGATCAAAGCAGAAATTATAGAACACCAATCACACTCATAGCTGTCAACTTTTCCCTTTTTTTTAAGGGAAATTCCCTTATTCCGAATAGGATTCCTCGCAAGAAAAGAGAAAAGTTGACAGCTATGCACACTAGATTAGAAAAGTGGTCTGTCGCTGTTGCGTGATTGCCCCTGGAGGGCTTTAACGCTCCTCCACCCAAGTGTATTTGCCCAAGGCAATCACCGGATCATGCATGAGCAAACGTGGGTTAGCACATTTCTGTGGACTTTATTTCCACGATTGGCATCAGTTGCGCCTGGGCTCGGCCCTAACGCCCGCAAGCACAGCTCCAAGCATCTTTGAAAAGCGAGAGCTTCTTTTTTTCCCCCTCCCTCACCACAAATATTCCCTTTCCATCTGGGATTAGGAAGCAGGGCTCCTAGATCACACACCGTCACTTCCACGCAAGCCTTGCGCCAGCCAAACTTAAGTTCCAGCCAAAGCCCGGTCCGGTGCCAAGTGCCGTCTAAGCAGGGGGAAACTGTGAAGAACCGCGCGCTAAGGAGCGCAAACTGCAGCCCTGCACACCTGCTTGCCCCAAGCGGAGTGTGTGTGTGTGTGTGTGTGTGCGTGCGTGTCTGTCTGTCTGTTTGTCTGTCTGTCTGTCCCGTCCCCTGTTCTTACCTCGGAGTAGCCTCCGCAGTTTCCCTCCAGGAGCGCAACAGTGCCTTTCCAGAGAGCTAGGTGCTGCTTGGAGACGCACGATTTCGTAAAGCTGTGGATGCAAGCCAGCATTGCGCCTCGCTGCTTCCAGCGGCAGGAGAGAAAGCAAAAGGGAGAAAATTTGGCACGTTAGTGACGCAACGCCTTGTCGGGAGAAAGGAAACGGCTCGTAGCTGCCAGCCGGCACCGCCTCCCGTCCGCGCCCTGGGTGCAGATCCTGCCAACAACTGCAAAGAGAGGTCCTTTCCCGGCGCGCATTGGAAGAGAGGGCGTCGAGGGCGCGTCATTCTGCGGGTTCAGGAAGAGGTCGGCGGTTTCAGGGCAAGGAGGGGATGCTTAGGGAATGCGGAGAAATGTAGACCATTTCCCCCCGTTTCTGAAGCTCGTATTTATTGCTCAGGTACAGTATTATTTCTGTTCTTAGAGGACCATCGAGGTGCGAAGCTAATCTGGATACTTAAAGATGATGGCTGGATTTACCGAACTGGAATCACAAGGATGGAGCACGTGTTTTTCCTGCAGAGGATGCCAGGTGCAAGCCCGGGCATCGGGTGCAGCTGCCCGTCGTCAGTACGAGGACGATATTGAACAAGACTAGACGGACCAGTGAAGAAGCCTAGACGTTCATAAGGCTTTTATCTTCGTGAAATGAAAACGTCATGCTGTTGAACTCTGGAATTTTTCCTGTTTCTATATCTTCTGCTCTATCTCATTGAGAGTGCAAGGAGGGAAGATCTCTGATTCATTATAAATCTCATGCTTTTAAGATTATTTTGAGAGATTTTTTAAAAAAATGTTTGACAGGGACTTTAATACTGAACCAGATAGATCAGGTTTGGCACTCACGGCAACCTTTCAGACTTTTCACTCAAAGAATATAAATACAGTAATGCTTTCAACATAAAAAAATCCTTCCAGTAGCACCTTAGAGACCAACTAAGTTTGTTATTGGTATGAGCTTTCGTGTGCATGCACACTTTTTCAAATACACACGAAAGCTCATACCATTAACAAACTTAGTTGGTCTCTAAGGTGCTGCTGGAACGAATTTTTTTTATTTTGTTTCGACTACGGCAGGCCAACACGGCTACCTACCTGTTACTTCCAACATATATAGTCTATTGTGCCTTGAGGCATAGTTGGAAGGAGAAGAAAGGAACAAATGCAGTATGTGTGTGGAGTCTCGATGGTTAGCAGTGTCATTTTCCACTTTGCCATTATGCCCTCCAGGTTGCCATAAAGCACAACACAGTATTAGATTTCCAAGCTACATAAAAACATAGAGAACAACTCACCTCCAGCTCTGGGCAGCAATTCATAATGCGACCTGCCTGGAGAGAAATGATAGACCAATTTTGGCATTTGGAACAGCCTTAAAGTAGACTTTAAAAAGAGATAATTTTGCATGCGCATTATAAAAGTTTACAGACACATAACTTCACCCTAAAATACGAAAGTATCCTGTCAATCTAGGTCATGGGGAGCCTTCTGAAACCTTTTAGCTCAAAATTATTAATATTTAAATGATAAGATGCAATCAGAATCAATTTATTAATAGTTATCACTTCTATTAAATTGTGAATGCAATGCATATGCATGAAAAAGTTTTATCTTGTTAGCCGCTTCTGTCCCTTTTTCTCCAGAAACAATTCCTTGCTCACCCCCCCGCCCCCGATTCAAACGGTTTCTCAGAATAGTGGGCTCCATTGGATATTACACACACACACACACACACACACACACACTGCAAAATGCTCACATTACACCATTGCACCCATAGAATGTCCACTATAAATTTGATCCAATTTTTGAGGGGGTAGGAGAGAAAAAGGAACAAAAGAAAACAAACCTTTATTTTATTATTATTTCCCTTCAAGATAATCTGAATATCTTTCTGAAAGAAATTAGAGATGAGTTTTTTAAAAAAAGAGATGCTTACTGAACAGGTTAGAAAATGTAATAAATTCAACGTACTACAACTGAATGCTTTAGTTCCTCAAACTCTATACTTGTTAATTAGGGAATAAGTCCCTTGGGTATTGATGAGACTTATTTCCAAGTAATATATATATAAGATTGGGCTGTTAGGCTGCAATCCTGTGCTCAATTCATAGGACTTACTTCTGAGTAAACATACATAAGATCAAACTACATTTCCGGGTTAGGGAGTGAGGGATCTGTTTTCAGCCATCCAAAATTTTCTGTGTCCCTACAGAAATAAACTTACTACATTTGAGCATTATAGTTTCACAGTGCAACCTATATAAACAAGTCTAATAAAAAGTAAACCAGTTATCTTAGGTAAGTGAGTGTAGGATTGCAGCCTAATTTATTAAGACTTGATCAGTACATTTTCACTTCATAATAGGAAATGTCTTTGAGAGTAGAGGCATCATTCTGTTCTTCTGAAAATATAACCTGAAGTTCAGAACTCTACAATTTTTAATACATTTCTGCCTTTTGGTTTATAATTACAGAGCTTGCTAAACACTAGATATTCTGCCATCAAGCTCCCCCCCCCATACACTTTACAATCAATGCATTTTAGTGCAATGCTATATCATACCTGGAGCAGACTCCGGTAGCCTCTGATGATATCCGTGTGGTTACATCTAGTAAAATTGTAAGCTGCAGTGATGTAGGAAGACAAATGTGCCAAGGCAGTACATTGAAGAAAGAAAATAACCTTGGAAGAGCCTGTAAGGAAGTTGCAAAACATTAAAAGTTGCATCATGATGCTCTTTTGGCAGCTAAATTAAACTGAAATATCAGGCACTAAAAGCTTATTAGAGAGGGATGAAGGGATGAATGAATTGGTGCTCTGAGGGCTAACACATTAGAAAAGCAAGTCCATATATTTACCCATGATGTCCCTTGAGAACAGACTTTTGCTTCCGAGTTCCTTGCCTTGGTGTCTCCCTTTATATTTACCTTTTCACCAGCGTTTCCCCATTCCAAGCATGTCAGATTGAAAGGATGCATCACCTGTCTGTAAATAAGTTACAAATTTCCTAAGAAGGAGATGGGGGGGTGGGAACCCTTTGAAAAACACTCCCAACCTTGGAATCTTATCAAACATTTAGATCAGACTATTTTAAAAATATTCCCCCAGGATCTAAGCATATATTGCCGAATTACATCACTAACTAAAAAAAAAAAAAAAGCTAGACAAGTATTAAGCATCCTTACACCATAATGAAACCTCCATAAATTAGAGTAAAATGGCACACAAACAAAACTGACATATTGCATCACCTATTACTCATTTTGGATTTTCCTGTTAAAAGTGGGTTCAAAGTTCACTTTGTCACTGAATCATACATTTTACTACATTGTTGTGTGATCACTTAGCACATGGTTTCTCTTTTTCTTTTAAAATTTTTTATTAACAATTTCAACATAACAAATTAGCAAAACCTATCATATTCATTATTTCCCCCCTTTTTCCCTACCCCCATCAAACCCTCCCTCCCTCGCCACCCCAAGACTTCCCTCAGCCCCTCTCTCTGATTTCTCAGCACATATTATTCTCTGCATACTGTAAAGTTGTATAAATCCTTATATTATCTGTCTACTATGTTAACAATCAATAAATTTGTGTATGTTTATTCAAAACCTGCCAAGGAGTCCAATTCATTTTGTTTTCTTTTTAGGTAATTTATAAAAAGTTCCCATTCTTCTCTGAAGTCACAGTTGTCCTTATATCACAGTTTGTATGTCAGTTTAGCCAGTTCTGCATAGTTCATCAATTTCTCTTGCCACTGTTCTTTTGTCAGGGTTTCCTCATTCTTCCATCCTTGTGCTATCAAGACTCTTGCCGCAGCGCATGGTTTCTAACATTTTCCCACGTGCTGCTTTAAAATGTGCTTTCATGTTCTTTAAAATTACATATTGCATCCAGCTTTGCATGTGTCTATTAGTGGTCTATATACCATATCTTTCTTAAGAAATTAACTAGAAACCAGGAAGGCAAACAACTATTACAGAAATCAGAATAATTACAAAAAGATAAAATTATCCACAAAAAGTGTCAACTAAACATTGATTACACTTCCATGCAAATTGTGCATGTTTTTATCGCAGAACAAACTCCTGCATTCAGTAGCATAACCCTGTACTGCCTAATTGGTTATTTACCTATTTATTCCAGTTAGTCATATCTCTCAATAGGTTACGTCAGTTCAATTACAAATGTCAATAAGCATCGCATACGTTAGTCATGTTTCAAGCGGATGGAGACTTTCCCCTTTCACTAGCTAATGAAGCATGCCTCTCCAAAAGCACCAGCACCACAATGGCGCACCACCAGGCACTCTCAGTTCCGATTAATAGCTGCTACTCTTGCTTTGTTTGCTACACAAATCAGTCTTCATGACAACACACTCCACCTGCTATTTTGCTCTTTAACTCAAGGCTAGCCGCACCAGCACGACTGACATATGAGACAACTCAGACCACCAAGGGTGGGTGAGTTAACAGAGATGTCTTTAGGGACCAACTCCCCCAACTCTTGGGGAGTTAAAAAGACAAAATCCTAGTTGAGAGCAGAGAGTCTGAAAGCTGGTGAGCCACAGAAACAGAGCAATGCTTGGATTGAAGGCTGCAGTTGTGGGGGAAGCAAGGCCCCCTTGGGGTGTTAATGCTGTGAACCCGTCCATCATAGGCTCAGGTTGTATATATGTGTAAATAAGCCGTATATCCTAAAGACACTACAGTCTCCACTGGGCCTCATTCCAAAGGAAACATGAACTCTGGGTAAGTGCATGGAACCCCTGGAATCTCACACCACTTGGAGGTTGGGATGGCATGCAACAATATACTGCTGTAAAAGAGGAGACCTTACTGAATAAATTATGTTAAGTGTCATGGCTATCATTCTAGGGAGCAGTGCTGTTTTTCTAGAAAAAGAGGTTCTGGAACTCACCATGAACACCTCCCTTGTTCTCTTATAATGGCAATGGTACCCACCTGAGAAGGTGTCGTTACTGTGTTCCAGCGAGTTCTGGCTTAATACAAGCCCTGCTAGGGAGTAGGTATATTGCAGGCACAGGAATATGAGAATATAATTGGTTACTGAAATATTGAGAAGGGGTGGTAGAAGGATATAAGGGAATGACAATAGTAGTTGTGTATGCCTCAAATTCTTCACAGCGGGATTCCACTCCCCTGAAATTGGTCAAAGAGAGTGAAAAATTTAGGGAAGGGGAATTAATCCTTGCAGGAGGTTTTAACTCTGTGTTGGAACCCTATGTGAACAGCTCTACAGTAAGAGAAGTAAATATTAACAAGATTTCAAGGATTTTTAAAATTATGGTTAAATCGGTTTAGTGGATGTATGGAGATTTGTATATCATACTATAAGGGTTTACACTTGTAACTCCATAAATCGTAATAATCCATATTCTGCAACAATTATATATTTATATTTTTAAGGTTACAGTGGTGCCTCGGGTTACAGATGCTTCAGGTTACAGACTCCGCTAACCCAGAAATAGTACCTTGGTTAAGAACTTTGCTTCAGGATGAGAACAGAAATCGCGTGGCAGTGGCGCAGCGGCAGAGGGAGGCCCCATTAGCTAAAGTGGTACCTCAGGTTAAGAACAGTTTCAGGTTAAGAACGGACCTCTGGAACGAATTAAGTTCTTAACCCAAGGTACCACTATATATGATTTAGGTATATGGAAATATAGATGAAAAAGCTGCCTCAAATCATTCTCCAGTGAGTATTGTATACACACAAGCAGGTCAAACTAAGGAAGAAAATACGGTGACTATTATTTTACCAAAGAGTTAGTTATTCAGGATATAAAGGCTGATACTGAACAATGGAAGAAAAATGTGGTTTTTGCTGGCCAGGATAAATCCAGTTAAAACGAACACCTTACCCATATTTTTGTTAATATTTATTGCATTGTCAGTGGTTTTTAGCAGAAAATTTTGGACTGTTTCATTGTACAAGATAAACATACAAGAAATGACGCAAGTACTATGTGGGCCCCAAAACCAACAGAGAATTTAATAATTTATCATGAAACATTTGTTAACTTTGCTGAGGTTTTGCCTTTAGCATGATGAAAACAAAAGGATACATTGTGGGGGGAAATAGCAAAGGACAAGCCAAAGTGAATTGTGGTGGGAAAATGCTATCATGTTGCGGGAAAGAGAATTGAGGGAACAACCTCTGAATGTCAGGGACTGGGCAGAGGAGGAATGATGGATACTTCCTCCCCACCCTGACCCTTCCAGAGAAGAGGAAGATAATTTAGAATTACAAAAGGGGTTTGAGGGAGGTCACAGCTCAGAAGCAGATGAGGGGAGAAGTTGGGAAATATTGGGGGAGGAGGAAGAAGAAGAAGAGGAAGCACCAGGCGAGTGACAGCTGACCGACACAGTGTCTTTAGAAAGCATTCCAGGCCCTCCTTCTCCAGAACCCAGCAAGCCTTGAAAGTAGGAGAGCAAAGAGCTCAAAGACAGAGGGCACTTCTCAGCACCTGTAGGAGAGAGGTTGAGCTTGACAAATGAGGAAGTGGGAGAGACGGAGGTGGGGGGTGAAGATTCACTCGGGACAACACCATTATCCAAGAGTCTGGGTTTTATAGCCTCTCTCTGTAAATATTGAATAAAAAGCGGACGGTAAGAACATTCCTCGTCTTTGTACGTTCCTGGGCAACCAGCCGTGGGAGTCGCTGGCAGCAGCCTGACACCGAATCGCAATGGTTGAAATATACCAGTTAAGTCTGACAGTATGAGTGGTTCAGTATAAATTATTAGTATGATGGTATCTAAGTGCTATGGACTGGCTGGATGCAGAGGAGGGGTGGGAGGCAACAGCTGGGGAACCCCCAGGAGAAGAGGACTCAGAGCCAGGGGATTGGTGGTGGGACAATGATGAGTGGTTAGAGGGGGGAAAGGTGCAGACTGGAAGGAGGACGTGTTGGAACCAGAAGAGGCATCAGGGTTGAGTGAGCAGGGAGAAGCTATGGCAGAGAGCATTTCAGACTCTAAGGCTGCAGCAGAGGTTAGAGAGGAGTGGAGCCAAGAAGTTGAGGTGTGACAGGCTGCTGAAGAATCCAGGGAGTCTTCCCCATTTGCTGTGACCAGCTCCCCTCTCCCTGGTCTCCTAGAACATGTAGAGAAATGAAAATAACAGAACAGATGTTGGTTGTGCACAGACTCAGTTTTCAACTGCTTAGGGAAGACAGTGGTCGGAAGGCAGAGACCTTCAGTCCTCGTAGTTGCCTCATTGGAGCGAGACCTACAGGGAAGAGTTGTTGAGATCACTAGGCATGCGCTGGTTTGGTTTCTTTGAATAAAGAGTTAACAGCACTGACACCATACAAGGCTTAATAAACTTGGTTTAAATACTGGAAATATTTGGCAGAGAATGTGGACATCTTGCACATGTAGTGGAACTGGTTTTAATTTCTAGAGGTGATTAGTATTTCTGTTAATATTTGGAATACTTTGAGTTTAATCCAAAATTCATCATGTTTCATCTGACTGAGGAGAACATTCCTTTGGATTCAAAATCATTGATTTCAGTGTTGTTGACAGCATAAAAAATTGTGTGGGCTAGGAAATGGCAACTAATCCCAACACAATGGAAATATTCACTGAAAAGCCCAGAACTGTCAGTGACGAATAGCCTGACTGTATTGGTCCAAGGGAGAGAAGGAAGATTATGAAAGCCGAGAGATGGACTTATTTTGTTAATTATTGGAATGCAAAAATGTAAGGCTGGAAAGAAACCCTTTGCATAATGTTTAAGGAGAATGAATAAAATGAAACTAAGGGGAAATTCATGTATTTTGACATTAGCTGAAATAAGTGATCAAATAAATTCAAGCGTATGTTCATAGAATCATAGAACTGTAGAGTTTCAACGCCCTGCAATGTTAGAATCACAGCTAAATATTCCCTGACAGTCGACCATCCAACCTGTGTTAAAGAAACCTCCAGTGAAGGAAAGTCTACCACCTTCCAAGGCAGTCTGTTACACTGTCAAACAGGTCTTAACATTAGAAAGTTCTTCCTAATGTTTAGTCAGAATCTCCTTTCTTGTAATTTGAATCCTAATCAAGACCTGCTCTCTGGAGCAGCAGAAAGCAAGTTTGTTTCATCTTCCATGTGACAGCCTTCAGATATTTCAAGAAGGCTATTACATCACCAGCCTGGGCTGGATGAATCCCAAACCGGAATTAAGATTGCCGGAAGAAATATCAACAACCTCAGACATGCAGATGACACAACTTTGATGGCAGAAAGTGAGGAGGAATTAAATAACCTTTTAATGTGGGTGAAAGAGGAGAGCACAGAATACGGTCTGAAGCTCAACATTAAAAAAGCTAAGATCATGGGCACTGGGCCCATCACCTCCTGGCAAATAGAAGGGGAAGAAATGAAGGCAGTGAGAGATTTTACCTTCTTAGGCTCCATGATCACTGCAGATGGTGACAGCAGCCACGAAATTAAAAGACGCCTGCTTCTTGGGAGAAAAGCAATGACAAACCTAGACACCATCTTAAAAAGCAGAGACATCACCTTGCTGACAAAGGTCCATATAGTAAAAGCTATGGTTTTCCCAGTAGTGATGTATGGGAGAGAGAGCTGGACAGTAAAGAAGGCTGATTGCCGAAGAATTGATGCTTTTGAATTATGGTGCTGGAGGAGACTCTTGAGAGTCCCATGGACTGCAAGAAGATCAAACCCATCCATTCTTAAAGAAATCAGCCCTTAGTGCTCACTGGAAGGACAGAACCTGAAGCTGAGGCTCCAATATTTTGGCCACCTCATGAGAAGAGAAGACTCCTTGGAAAAGACCCTGATGTTGGGAAAGATGGAGGGCACAAGGAGAAGGGGGCGACAGAGGACGAGATGGTTGGACAGTGTTCTCAAAGCTACCAGCATGAGTTTGACCAAACTGTGGGAGGCAGTGGAAGACAGGAGTGCCTGGCGTGCTCTGGTCCATGGGGTCATGAAGAGGTGGACACGACTAAACGACTAAACAACAACATCACCTCACCTCTCAGTCTTCTCTTCTCCAGGCTAAATATATCCAACTCCCTCAACATCTCCTCATAAGGCTAGGTTTTCCAACCATTTATCACTTGGGTTGCCCTCCTCTGCACATGTTCCAGCTTGTCAACACCCTTCTTAAATTGTGGTGCCCAGAACTGGTCACAGTATTCCAGATGTGGTCTGACCAAGACAGAATAGGGTGGTACTATTACTTCCCTTGAGCTATATATTAGACCTCTGTTGATGCAGCCTAGAATTGCATTAGATTTTTGGGGGATGGGTTAGCTGCTGCATCACACTGTTGTCTACTGTTAAGGTAGTGATCTACAAAGACCCTCTAGATCCTTTCCACGTGTACTGCTGCAAAGCTAGTTGTCCCCATTCTATATTTGTGCATCTCATTTTTCCTGTGTAGAACTTAACATTTGTCCCCATTGGAATTCATGTTGTTAGTTTGGGCCAAGTTCTCTACCTGCTAAAGCTATATTGAATCCTGATTATATATTCTGAAGGATTAGCTACCCCTCCCAGTTTGGTATCATTTGCATACCTGATGAGCAACCCTTCAATTTCTTCATCCAAGTCATTATGAAGATGATGAACAAGACTGGGTCCAGGACAGAACCCTGCAGGATTCCACTCGTAATCTGGTGAACTGGGTTCACGTCTCCGCTCCTCCACATGCAGCTGCTGGGCGACCTTGGGCCAGTCACACTTCTCTGAAGTCTCTCAGCCTCACTCACCTCACCTGTTTGTTGTGGGGGAGGAAGGGAAAGGAGAATGTTAGCCGCTTTGAGACTCCTTCGGGTAGTGATAAAGCGGGATATCAAATCCAAACTCTTCTTCTTCTTCTCTTCCACTTGCTACTTTTTTCTAGGATGATGAGAAACCATTGATGAGCACTTTAAAGTTTAAGCCAGTCAAGCTGAATCCACCTAACAGTAACATGGTCTAGCCTACATTTTACTAGCTGCTCTGCAAGAATATCATGGGGGACTTGGTTGGAAACTTTACTGAAATCAAAATACACTACATCTACAGCATTCCCCTGATCCACCAAACTCTATCAAAAAATAAAAAAAGATTAGTTTGTCATCTCTTGATTTTGAGAAACCAATGCTGGCTCTTTGGGCTTATCCACAGTTTCTCTGCATTTTCCACACTTCAAATCTTTGTGTCTAAGCACTCTCTCTCTCCTGTGCAAATCCTCTCTTTAAAGCTGAATAGAAGCAAAGGGCACTCCACGAAATACCCAAATTGCCGTTTGTTGCACTTCAGTTTTAAAGAAAGTGTTTTGGGGAAGAAAGCTGGGGGCAAAAAAAAGAGAGACCTGGGTGAGAGAAGTCACCAGAATTCCCAATCTGCTCACAGGCCCCCAAAGACTGGCAGCTCTGGCTATATACTAATATTGAACATATTCTTCAAGTCAGGCTCTTAATGTAACCAAAGCACCACCTTCCATTCCATACACAAGAGGGGGTAATCATCAGGTTTGAGGGAACTCCCAAGGTTTGCAGAATTACAAAAATATTTTTTCCCTAAGTTTTATGGCAGTCGCACAGAATTTGGCCACCCTTAGCATGATCTCTAGATCCTTGCCCTCTACCAGGAATTTTAGACATTGGAGTTCGGACCCATTTGGATATTTTCGTATAACAGGGGTGATAAATACTGAGCGTATATCCCCATTAGAAGTGGCAGCGTAACAAGACATGAGAGACAAAATGATTACGGTTTTAAATGACAATTTTAGGTTATATGTTAGTGATCAAGATTTACAGTGGTACCTCGGGTTAAGTACTTAATTCGTTCCGGAGGTCTGTTCTTAACCTGAAACTGTTCTTAACCTGAAGTGCCACTTTAGCTAATGGGGCCTCCTGCTGTCACTGCACTGCCGCTGCACGATTTCTGTTCTCATCCTGAAGCAAAGTTCTTAACCCGAGGTACTATTTCTGGGTTAGCGGAGTCTGTAACCTGAAGCGTATGTAACCTGAAGCGTATGTAACCCGAGGTGCCACTGTAATGTATATTTTTAACTGCTATTAATTCTGAATTGTCTCTGTTAAACCCATTGCAATTCAATGTATTCCAGTTGTGTTTTATGATTTTTCTGATATTGTAAGTGAGCCGGAACTGGTCTGTGACCATAATAATAAAATTCATTCATTCAAAAATGTTTTGGGGGATAACCTTAAAGATCCTGCAGAAAGTCCAGTGAGGATTGTGCATGCTCATAAGAACGTAAGAGCATGCTGGATCAGGCCAGTGCCCCATCTAGTCCAGTATCCTGTTCTCACAGTAGCCAACCAGATACCTGTGACGAAACCTTCCAAGCTTTTCCCACCCTTCATATTTAGAAACATCGCCTCCTCTTAGCGTGGAGCAAGTTAAGCAATCATGGCTAGCTACCATGGCTAGCCTTTTCTTCCACAAATTTGTCTAATCATATTTCAAAGCCATTCAAATTGGTGGCCATTACCGCCTCAGGTAAAAGGAAGTTCCATAGTTGAACGATGCACAGCATAAAGAAGTACTTTCTTTTCTCTGTCCTGAATATTCCAATGTTCAGCTTCATGGGTGGACCCAGAATGCTGACTGTTGTGTGGGTGTGCAGAATCAGGGAGAATAACAGAGTGGCGTTTCCTGTAAAAGGAAATGCCTGGAATTCTGGACAGGAGCACTTTGTCACAGCTAAAAATAGGCTGCTGTTTCTTTAATGCGAAAAGAACAAAGTCAGAATGAGTCGCAGGCCTACAATGACTCATGCAACCTTGCACCTAATTGTACCTGTATATAAAGAGTGGTCAATGTTAGGGTTGGGTGGTAGAAAACGGGCTGAGTTTGGTGTGTGCAAAAGCTGTCAGTCATAATTGGAGAAGAAGATTATTTTATGAATAAAAGCAGCATTCTGCAAAGTACTATTTTCTCAAGGACTCTTTGTGCTGACTAGGGTCCGAGGACCAGGCAAAGGAGATCAGAACCTTTTTCCTTTTCAAACACTGACACACTCTCTGCCACAACATTTATTGTAATTAATTGCAGCCGCTGATAGTTCTGTCCTCCACCAGGTCATCCTCTCCTGAAGCTGCCAGAGTCAACCTTCATTACCACATTTTGTCGCATCAGATTTTCAAAGTTTATTACGCACAGTATAATGAAGTACAGTGGTACCTCGGGTTAAGAACTTAATTCGTTCTGGAAGTCTGTTCTTAACCTGAAACTGTTCTTAACCTGAAGACCACTTTAGCTAATGGGGCTTCCCGCTGCCGCCGCACGATTTCTGTTCTCATCCTGAGGTAAAGTTCTCAACCCGAGGTAATATTTCTGGGTTAGTGGAGTCTGTAACCTGAAGCGTATGTAACCCGAGGTACCACTGTACTTACCAGTATGTGTTACACAGAGAACCTGCTCAGAGCAGTTCCTCACAACCGTACGCCTTCAGCGTCCTCTTTGTTATAAACATTCTAGTAGGCAGTGCAGCTTATTATTATTAGCTTAATAATAAACACACAATATAAGTTTCTGATCCCTTGTCTTCAATGTGGGATGAGCCGGCAGGTGGGTCTGGGGAGGTCTGCTGTGGGAAGGGGCTTGGAGTCTAAAATGTTCACAAAGTCTTGCATCTCCTCCCATCAGGACCCGGTTTTCCACCCCACGTTGTTCAGCCCCCACCCCACTCCATGACCCCCCAGAGAGGCCTTTCAAGAGAGGCCTTTATAGGCAGCTGAGAGAGGAAGGAGAGGATAGGAAGCCTTTCCCCCATTTGCCTTCTTAATATATATCAAGATTTCATTTCCTCAATAATGGCATTCACAGGCCTGCCAAACAGCATGCTTTCTGTGGGTAGATCACAGGAAAAAGTAAAAAAAATAATTGCAATACTTAAAAATGAAAAAAACAACAACACACAGCATGAACATCTGTTCTTTCTGGCAGAGAAACATGTAAAATAATGGCACAGATTTACAGTAAAACATACACAGGGAGACCCAGATTATTTAAATAAAAAAAATGAATTGTTTAAAGGGCTGGGTGAATCAAATGGTTCTGTTATCAACGTTTGTCTTTCCATGCTTTCTTTTTCTTTACTTGCAATCAATTGCTTCAATGCCGCCAGTGCTGAGAATCACAGAAGCTGAATTCTAGGTAAACATGACAAAGGGTGACTGGTGATACCAATTCTTGAAAAGAAATCAATATATTTGTTATTTAAAAAGAAACGTACCTTTGTAAAGATGCTTTCCCCCTTCATACAGGACTAAGGTTACCAGATTTTTTTTCAATCAACCCGCGGACACTTTTCAACTTCGGTGGATTTTGTATGCTTTGTACATCCGACGACTGTCCCGGAAACATGGACATTTGGTACCGTAATGCAGGATATCTCGTGATTCTAACCACTTAGTCATTGGACAGTTGTGATTCCCAGAACTTTCTTTTTAAAAAATGCATAGCAGTTGCTGTAGGGGATGTGAGTCAAGGAACGGCAGTGGGGCTTGGTGAGAGGTTGCTTAACTCTGCTCATTGCCCTGCTCTAAAACACCATCCTGTACTGCCTTTTCACCAGAAAGAGAGAACTGGGGAGATACAGAGACACTAGGCGGACCTTCTGATTTTGAACTGAAATGTGCTCTGATCAATTTTCTGCAAAATATTGTTAGCTTGGAGCCTGGTCTTCCCCTTCCCATTAACGTCAGAGTCAGGATGAGGTCCAGTTATCCACCTGCAGCCTGGCCTCCTGCCTTCTACAGGTAGTTCTGGATCCCTCCGAGGATCCCTTTCCACTGCTGCCTTCCCTGATCCCAAAGGCCTCTCTCTGCCTGTGGGCAATCTGCAATGCATGATGTAGGGACCAACAGGCTCTGTGAAGTGTGAAAGATTGACTTCTCTGCCTGGGAGGGGCGAGGCTGAAATATACTCACAGTCGAGAGTGGATTTCATGCTCTTTATTCAGCTCATAGTGGTGAGGAGGAATGGATGTCCCCTCAAAGTATCTGCTTTATATACATTATTTACACAATGGGCTGCACATGATTGGCTAATTCCAGAATTCTCCTGTAGGCCAATCAGGTTGTGGATTCACTTCCACCTGGAGCTGGATTGGGTGGCTCCTGTAGACCAATCATACTGCTGCATTGTTCTAGGACCAATCAGACTGCTGCATTCTGAATCCTATTGTTCTAGGACCAATCAGACTTCTGCATTTTGGATCCTATTCAACTCATTACATAACAGAGGCCAGTGCCAGTTCAAGCCAAGGAGGAGGGAAGGAATGGAAGAGACTTGGGAGAGCTTCCTTGCCTAGTCTATCTGCCCCAGCCGCCCCGCCCCCCACTCATACTCTCCCACTGATTAAAGTGCAGCACGTACCACTACTGACCTGACCCTTGAGCTGGGAAAGGCTGTGCAGCTAGTTGTTGACTCTGGGTCTGCTGGCTCTGGATTCTGAGATGGAAAATTCTGGGAGGTGAGGATACTCAACAGCCCAGCTCATCAGAAAGTCCCTGCAAGTCTCTGTAGTTAGCAGAAGAAGGAAGCTCCAGCCAAATACAAGAGCAAAACAGCGGTCAGTAGATCACAATCTTTATTGTTGCGCAACAGGTCTCCACACAGAGTAACATGAGTTACAAGCTCTTTGAAGACCTTCCCTTCCTACCCAGAATACATTTCCAGAACCATCATTGATTCATCGCTGATACATCATCCTGGTGTCACAAGGAGGGAGGGGAGTTGTGAGGTTACCCAAGTTCATCAACTTGCCCCAGTTATCAGATCAAGTTCCTAACACCTTAAGTATCTACCACCTAAATAACAATAAAACTATCTATGCACATCTTTGCCTTCTGGCCTTCCTGAAGATGAGCTGTGGGAACACCTGGCCTCAGGAAACCCACCAACAGATGTTCATTGTTCCCCTCAAGGGAGGGGGTGCTCTGTACTTGACTGTATATCCCAAGATTATGGAAGAGGGTGGTATCCTAGTTGAGTATGTGACCTCTCCCTTCGAGGATTATGGAGGAAGGCGATGTCCAAGCAAAATGTCATTGAAATGGGAGAATTGGTTATGGCATTGATTTTATGTGATTTTCAAAGGTTAGTAGTCTAGCATGGTCAAGTACAAGGGTATACAATTTTGACACTTTCTTGCAGCAATGCAACAAGTTTTGCCAATAGAAACCAGAAGGGATACAATTTGCCAGCTTTCTACATTAACAGTGCAAAGGCTCATTGTCCTGGGGTTTTGAGGGAGGAAAGGTGTTGAGAGGTGACAAAAATGATTTTCAATAAGTGCCCTCCCTTTATTCCCCTCCCCCTATTTCCATAACAAGTCCTTGAGTCTGTACAGTCATACCTTGTGTTGAAGTAGCTTCAAGTTAAGTATTTCCGGGTTGCGCTGGTATCCATGAGATAGTAAGACAGGCAAAGCTGGGAAGGAAGTGGTTGCAGCACTATGGACAGCTCCCGGAGAACAACTTGCTCCAATGAAGGCTGGAGGTGATGTGAGACCTCAAGAGCCTCTGCCTTAAGGTCTGTGCCTTGCTTGAAAGGTGGAAATTCTTAAAGGGCCTCCTGGCTGGAAGATGCTAGTTCTCCTCTTTGTGTCCTCTCATCTGGAGTACTCTATGGGCAATAGGTAGACGCAGGAGTGCTGGAGGCACTTTATCTCTTAAGTACAGGAGAAAGTGCTCACGAGGGTCCTGGATTTGGTTATTCAAGGCTTGGTGCTGGTTATGTGAGCATTGATTCTACAGAAAGGACATTTTTTATTTTAAAAATATATATATACATATAAGTAGAATTGAGTTAGAAGTGCATATACACATAAGACATAGTCATTTTTGCCTTACAGTGTATGCACTCACATACTATAATGCAAAATTCTCTCTCTCTCTCTCTCTCTCTCTCTCTCTCTCTCTCTCTCTCTCATTCTCTCTGTATGTTTCTGTGTGTGATGCTGTACATTTTTGGTTCCTAACCAAATACTTAGTGTACTTAGTGGAGCAACAGTTGAACTCCTGTCTATAAATAAAACATTAGTTTTTGCATTTGGCATCTTAACAACTGTTCTTATCAATCCAAAGCTAGTGAAGGGTTAAAGAGCACAAAACTGTGGTTAATTTGCGCCATTATTGACTCCTGTATAATCATAAATAATTTCTCCAAGGGGCATGGTGAGAATCCCAAGTAGGTTTTAGGAGACAGAGGCTTACAAGAGTGCATGGGGGGTGGTTCCTCTGCCTTTAACCCCCCCCCCCGCTGCTTTTACAAGTGGCAGCATCAGCAGTGCTACTGTGCACTATTATTCTCCACAGCTCCAACAGTGCACCACTGGAATAAACACTCTGTCATGTCATGCTGTAGCATTATTCCAAGGACATTGCTATTGGGCCAACGTGTGGGGGTGGAGAGAAGAACAACAATCAACACTGGTGTCTTGCTACCCTTCAGATTTCTTCCTCTGTTTCAAAGAATCTGAGGCAGCAGAGCTGGGAAAACTGTGCTGCCAGGCTGAGTAGACCAGGGGTAGGCAACCTAAGGCCCATGGGCTGGATGTGGCCCAATCGCCTTCTCAATCCGGTCCACGGACAGCCTGGGAATCAGCATGTTTTTACATGACTAGAATGTGTCCTTTTATTTAAAATGCATCTCTGGGTTATTTGTGGGGCATAGGAATTCATTCATTTTTTCCATTCAAAATATAGTCCGGCCCACCACAAGGTCTGAGGGATGGTAAACCGGCCCATGGCTGAAAAAGGTTGCTGACTCCTGGAGTAAACAATGCTACTGTCTGCAATGGACTGAATCAGTTGCATCTGTTTCCTGATGTGCACTATTGTTTCCTTCTTCCACCATCACGCTACTACTCATTGCAGTAATAAAACAGCACAAAGGGGGTGGTGAAAGCCAGATTGTGAAGCCACAGAAAGAGTGTTGTTGAGCTTCTTGTTGCAAAGGAATCAAATACCCTTCTTGCTGTTATTTGCAAAAGCAGCACGAATTCTTCTTTGACTGGCACTCAGGACAAGCTTCAGGTTTTTGCAGACCTCCTTCAGCCACCTGCTCCAATAATATCAGAGCCAGCCTTCACAGCTCCTGCCAATTTCCAGACCGCTTGTGGTTCCTCCTTGCTGCTGCTGGGGAGGGGGCAGAAATGTATTCAACTTGCCTTTTAAACCTACCTAACTCACACTTCCAAAGATCCGTATAGTTCAAGCTATGGTTTTCCCAGTAGTGATGTATGGAAGAGAGAGCTGGACCATAAAGAAGGCTGATCGCTGAAGAATTGATGCTTTTGAATTATGGTGCTGGAAGGGAGAGACTCTTGAGAGTCTCATGGACTGCAAGAAGATCAAATCCATCCATTTTTAAGGAAATCAGCCCTGAGTGCTCACTGGAAGGACAGATCGTGAAGCTGAGGCTCCAATACTTTGGCCACCTCATGAGAAGAGAAGACTCCCTGGAAAAGAACCTGATGTTGGGAAAGATGGAGGGCCCAAGGAGAAGGGGACGACAGATGACAAGATGGTTGGACAGTGTTCCCGAAGCTGCCAGCATGAGTTTGATCAAACTGTGGGAGGCAGTGGAAGACAGGAGTGCCTGGCATGCTCTGGTCCATGGGGTCACGAAGAGTCAGACACGACTAAACAGCAACAACCTTGTTGCCAAGGGGCCAGCCATTGTTGACAGTACTGAGCTATTTGGAACAACGGTCTGTCTTGCTGTAAGGCAGCTTCCTATGGTTCTTCCCTCTGGGAGTGATGGATAAGAGTTTTCCTGTATGAGTCAATTCCTCCCTCAGGATGCCTCTCTGCCCCTGTTCCCACTTGTTCCTGAGGCTGGATAAGTATTTGGAGAGGATGGAAAGTTTTCCTGGTTTCTTGCCCAGTCTGTTGCTTATTGATGCTTGGCTTTTACCTATCCATGACAGTTATTATTTATGTTCTACTCTGAGAAGAATGCAACACGAAGCAATGAGCATTCAGCAGAGTGGATGCAACCATCATTAAAACCAACTCACACTATCTTGGAATGAAATATTAGGCTTGTTTGAAGAGCCACATAGACTGGTTGCCATTATGTACTAACTAGTGACGCAAAGAGAGGGAAATTATCCAAGAGGCAAATGTTTCGTTTTTTACTATCACATGTGAGTAATAAACAAAATGAGAGGTGATTCTGGAACAATGGAAGTTTCCTTCTGCTGAGTCACTCCCCTGGTTTATTTAACTCAGAATAAAAAACAGTTGCTCTCTAGGATTTCAGAAACGGAATATTGCCAACTCTACTTGGAAATGTTTTGCGTCAAAACTAAAGCCCTTGGGTTTCCCTTGGGTTACAGACAGGAATGTTTGCTCCATTGTTCTGAAAAGTAACAAGGGTGTTTTCACATTCCAAGAATGCACAGTGACTGAGGACTCAACACCCTTGGCGGAAGACGGGAAGAGCTTATCAGTCTGGGACGCTGGAAAAGTATGGTCAGTGCAAGTGTGGTGGATAATGGTATGCTTTGTGGTGAGGGCCCACCTGCATGCTGCCACTTAGCTGTGAATATTATCATTCTTTCCATGCATAACATTTATTTGTCAGCCTTTATCAGGAGAGGGCATTGTTACAAAAGTTGGGTGCCACCCCCACCCTCTGCTGAGCAATAGCAAGATCCCAGGGGGTTCTTGGCACTTGGCACTTGGCACAGGGTCTGTGTTCCTTTGGAGAATCGAGATACGGCGGAGACTATCATAACTTTAAGAAATATGATTTATTCACCTATTTACACCTGCATGGAGGGAGTCCAGATCTTATAGCACGGTCATTCCAAGAGGAGCTTGTCCCCCACAGTAGTGCAGCCATGGAGTCCAAGGCATCTCTCCCAGGCAGCCTTCAGCCAGCCTGCCTAAGATGGATCCCAGTCTTTTCTTTCTGCTTCTTCCCATAACACCTTGCTAACAAACTCTCTTTTCCTGCCACTTAAAGCACACACCCTATCACCTTGGCAACATCTGTCTCCCCAGGCCATATGTCACCTTTTGTCATGTTAACAGATGTGATCGTCACTAGGCTGGTTTGCATAAGGCAGCCCAGGTATTCCTTGTCCAGCACAGTTCTGCAGCTTGTACTTTCATCCATATCCCAAATAGTCAAAATCCCACCATTTATTAATTTCTAGGGTTTGGGGGGGGGGGTCCCTCAAAGCTATAACAGTATTTTTCAGTGCAGAATCCATCTGCAAATGGGGGGGGGCAGACAGACTGAGAGTACTGAGTAAATTTTGCTGTTTTTTCCACTATTCTTCAGTGTAACAGCAAAGGTACTCTGCAGATGAAAAGGAGATACGTATAGTTTGGCTCAGAGGTGTCTAATACATTTGAAGCAAATGACTTTCCCTAAAAAACATTGGGATTTGTATTTTGTTAAGGGTACTGGGAATTACAGTGGTACCTCGGGTTACATACGCTTCAGGTTACATACGCTTCAGGTTACAGACTCCGCTAACCCAGAAATAGTGCTTCAGGTTAAGAACGTTGCTTCAGGATAAGAACAGAAATCGTGCTCTGGCGGCGCAGCGGCAGCAGCAGGAGGCCCCATTAGCTAAAGTGGTGCTTCAGGTTAAGAACAGTTTCAGGCTAAGTACGGACCTCCGGAACGAATTAAGTACTTAACCCGAGGTACCACTATGTAGGGGACGCGGGTGGCGCTGTGGGTAAAAAGCCTCAGCGCCTAGGGCTTGCCGATCGAAAGGTTGGCAGTTCGAATCCCCGCGGCGGGGTGCGCTCCCGTTGCTCGGTCCCAGCGCCTGCCAACCTAGCAGTTCGAAAGCACCCCCGGGTGCAAGTAGATAAATAGGGACCGCTTACCAGCGGGAAGGTAAACGGCTCGCCAGAGCAGCAATGTCACGCTGGCCACGTGACCTGGAAGTGTCTCCGGACAGCGCTGGCCCCTGGCCTCTTAAGTGAGATGGGCGCACAACCCTAGAGTCTGTCAAGACTGGCCCGTACGGGCAGGGGTACCTTTACCTTTTTTTTAGCACTATATAGCTCTATAAAGGGTAAATGACAGATCCTAGGATTTTGCGGGGGAAGCAATGAGCTTTAAATGCGCTTTAATCGTACCGTGTGTACGCAGCCTTAAAAACCGGGAGGTGAGGGAAGAGGTGTTTTCAAACATTCTAAGGTGGCCTATAGTGGCATTAGGGGGGGAATTCTGACTGGGGGATGTAGAAGGGGCAAATTATATTTCTAGGTGGGTGAGCTGTGTACCATGTGTTAAGATCTCTGGAAGAAAAATAACAGCGTATGTTAATGATAGGAGCCCAGCAATGCGTGGAGGGTGGGAAAAGCAAGTTCCATGTTGATAGGAGTCTTGACCCCATGCCCCCTCCCTCTGGCACATGGTGGGTCGTGGTGGCACATGGTGGTGGGTCATAATGTCACCGTTAAGGAACTGGGTGAATTGTCTATTGCCCTCAATCCTCAATAACCAGACATCCAAGCCCATCGGTCTGATTAGTACCAGTGGTACCTCAGGTTAAGTACTTAATTTGTTCCGGAGGTCTGTACTTAACCTGAAACTGTTCTTAACCTGAAGCAACACATTAGCTAATGGGGCCTCCTGCTGCTGCTGTGCCGCCGGAGCACAATTTCTGTTCTCATCCTGAAGCAAAGTTCTTAACCTGAAGCACTATTTTTGGGTTAGCGGAGTCTGTAACCTGAAGCGTATGTAACCTGAGGTACCACTGTATTGATGAAAAGGGCAAAACTGAAAAACAGACCCTCACATGAGTCAATAACCTTTTCTTATGCTGATTCATAAAGTTTGTTTTCCTGCCGACTAAGATGGTGATAAGCACGGGAGAAAAAGAATTCTGAGTGTGCAAGAGAACAATTGGCCTGTTTCATCAGCAGCTTAAGCAGGTGCATCACAGGTGCAGAATGAAGGGTTTTTATTGTATCCTTTATATACACCCTCTCAGTTATAACTTTGTACAAGGCATTGATGATCAATACTCAAGGTGCAGAGGGCGGAAATGACGCAGTAATATGAAACAATGCTTTGTAACCTTTTCTGCCAGTCTCAGGAAAGGTGATTCATACTCCCACATGCTACTGATCAACTATTTTTTTGAAATAATATTGGAAATGCTAAACTTTCTGCTGAAAGCAATTTAGATCACTATTTAGATACATAATATTTTACTGGATCAAAGGCCCGGTTTGATTCATGTCCACTCAGTTTATACAGTGGTACCTCGGGTTAAGTACTTAATTCGTTCCAGAGGTCCGTTCCTTAACCTGAAGCTGTTCTTAACCTGAAGCACCATTTTAGCTAATGGTGCCTCCCGCTGCTGCCGCACCGCCAGAGCATGATTTCTGTTCTCATCCTGAAGCAAAGTTCTTAACCCGAGGTACTATTTCTGAGTTAGAGGAGTCTGTAACCTGAAGCGTATGTAACCTGAAGCGTATGTAACCCGAGGTACCACTGTATTTCTTAGAGTACATATTTGAACCCCTAGTTTCTCTTACAAAGAAAAAAAAGGAATAATCTGTTAGGATCTCATATTCTATCAATCATGTTAACAATTATGGTGCAGCAACAAAACTGTTAACACCTTTCCAAAGTCAAGCAGGGTCTGGTATGGTTTCAAATTGGATGGGACACCGTGTGTTTGGATGGTTGGACGAGATGCCCCCTGGAGCCCCTTCCAATTCTATGATTTCTATGATATACTGCCACACGTCAAGATTTAGTGGTCCCAGGGGTTGTGAATCACAGCCTTCCCTCTTCAATGAGAAATAGTTTGATGGTGGTCTGCTGGGTTTTTTTGTGTGTCTGATGGAGAAAGATTATTTCATAACCATTTTGACTTCAGAAAATCGCACACCCATTCCATTTAATTACTGTTTCCAGGTCCCTTGCATCCCAACAGTATATACAGAAAGTCCACTCATAATTAGTGCTTGCTTAGAAAACGAATGACAAGACAGAGCTGTCACATGAAAACCATGTGCCAATAAGACAAAAATATGTATATCTCCTGTTTCAGATGCCAGTCTCGTTCTGGTGATCGCTTTGTGTTATTTTTCCAGTGTCTTGGAAACAAAGGGTTGGGGACAGGGGAAGATTCATGTGACCAAAGAAAGCTAAGACTTCACCACCACCTCCTGTCCTGGCCTTAATATACAGCAAGAATTTCCTTGCTGGATAAGACCAAGAGTCTATATACCTAAATAAACCCACACACCAGAGTATTTTCAGCAACCGGCTTTCCCTCCTCTGGGAAGTGAATGAGGCGATAAAAAAGATTTGTCTTGCTGCTGCTGACAGTAACTGTGGGGATAGGAGATTTGAAGCATCTGGCTCCTCATTCTTCAGCTCTCACCCTCTTTCTCCACTAGCAAATCCATTGCTTTTCTTTCCAGCTGGCTAGGAACTCCAGCAAATCTCTTAGAGAGACCAACGCTCCAACAGGCAAGCTCAGTCTGTGGCTGAGTTTTTACAAAGAGGCTGAGCAGTCGGTTAGCTGATTGCTATCCCTGACACTTATTTAAACATAGCTGCTGATCCTGAAGGGGAGATACCAAAGGGTGCCGGTCCCTTTGGGGCTGTAACTGTTGCTGGTTCTGTGAAGCTACTCCACCCAAACTCAAGACCACAGTTATCAGAATCAGGCATGTAAGGTTGTTGTCTGTATCCGATTGTTTCTCTGCTGATAGGCTTTTTGATGCAGCAGAAGTTTCCATGAGCAGGTGGTGATTTTCACCAATTCTCCTCCCATCTGCTTTTCTCTCCCCATGTTTTCCAAAACATTGAGAGACCTTACAGAGCAGCATGAGGAGGCACAGAAAAAAGGATTTTGTGTGTGTGCAAAAGTCACCTCCTTTTTGCTCACTTTATGTTCTACTGGATTAAGGAGATTTTCAATAGCAGGCCACAATATCATATGTTGTGTCTTCCACTGTTTGGATAATTCAAAATATTTCATTCTCATTGTTCTTCCTCTGTGAGCTGAGTGGACACATGTAGAACTGCCATAATGTAGGCAGCCTAGCAATTGTTTTGCTTTAAAGCACATGTATTTGGTTCAATACTGCCTTCAAATTCTTTTTAATGAAAATAAGGACTAGGTTTCCTGTCAGGGCTGTTTTATTTTATATTAAACCATATTTACTGTTGATTCGCTTTAGCAATGGTAGATTTATATATTTATTTTGCTCTTGAACAGCATTCCCCCCCAATGCACTTTGAGAATGCCAAATATAAAGGCAATTTCTGAAACACCAACAGCTATAACAATGCTTATAGCCTGAGAGAACCTCTCATTGTACAAAACTGAGCAATTATTACGAACAAAAATCTGATTTCTGCATACAACCCCAGGAGTCAAATGTGTTCCTGTTGAACTTTAATTAGGGCTACCTCACATGTTGCAAAAGGCTAATATGCAAGAAAAAGCACTTCCCTCTCCAATGATGAACCCAAATTAGCCAAATATGCGCTGCATTCTCAGCCTGGGGCACCTCTAATGTACACACAGTATATATAAAGTTTAAAAAGGTGATATGGCTCTCAGCCAACTATTTTTCTGATTTCCCCCCTAATGCCATTAGCATCCTGCCTAGGTGAAACAAATTTATTATGTTATCAGGACCCATGGCTCATCACAGTATTATGTTTTTAAAGTTTTATTTAGTGCTACTAGAGTGCACCATCCTTTAAAAGCATTCAAGATCCCTTTAAAAGCATGAAGATATTACATCTACAACATACATTTAAAAGTCAATTCCCCCCTAAAATTCTTCTTCTTAGGTAATTTGTTTGCAGTATTTGCTTTGTTCTGCCAAACAGTCCAGATGCAGAACAGCTGAAGTCTTCCTCTGTCTTCAATCCTAACATCCAAGGGCTTAAGACACCCCCAAATGTTTGCTAACAGTGAGCAGAACAAATGCTTTCTTTCAGTGCTATTTTCATGTGTGTCAGAACAGTTCAATGTGTATGCCACAATTGCTTTCTATTAAATAAGAACATTTATACACAGCCTAAATTTGCACATTTACTAGATTCATACCAATTCTCTAATACCACTTGTTAATTTATGAGGTAAGCAGGAACTTTTCAGAACTTGTTTTCAGCATGCTAGTGCATTAGAAACATCCTTCTAAATACTTCCATTAGATCAGCTGGGTATCAAAGCAAAATAAAACATTTAATGATCAGAAATGGTTTTTTACAAAGCCAAAGTTTTTAGTTTAGTGGTGGTATATTATACCGACAAGCAACAGAGTGCTGCTCTACAATTACAATCACCTTTTCCAGAAGAATAATTAAACAAAGATTAAAAAGCTGAAGTCACAAGTGGAGAGGAGACTGATTGATAAGACAGGGAGACCACCAATTTCAGCCAAAATTCTTTAAAAAGAACTTCACTCTTTGGGGAGCAGGGGATGAGCAATGTTAAAAGGCAAGCTTTTTTTATTATACTAGAATCAGAATAATCTTTATTTATTATTACTAGCCATATCAATAAAATAAAATAAAATAAAATACTTTTGACCGGTATTTGAAAACATGATCTAATTAGGGCCATGATTGTGCTAACATAGAAAAAATAATAAAACATATCTTGGGATAAGACATATCTTATTTAGAACACATTTATTTAAAATAAAATCCATCAGACTTCAATGGAATTTGTTTTCAAGTGTTCTTATGGTGTTTGCCTAGTAGCAGTCAGGCAATGTATTTATAAACTGCTTATAATATTTTAGAATCTTCACACTTTTCATTACCATTAGCCTCATTGTCACATTTGTAAATCAACAAGAATACGATGTGGGAAAACTGGAATAGCAACCACTTCTACATTCACATTTGTAACCATAGCAATTTTAATCCTTGTTACAGCAGTTATATGGCAAAACCCTTCAGCAGAGTTGTCAAAGTTCATTGGTTTTTGAGAGCATTCAAATGTAGTCAAAATAATTCTACAGACAGAAGCAAAGGCACACAGTCCTCAGTGCAAGTCCCTTTGAGAAGTGACAAGACTTTAAGAACAAGATCACAGCTATCATTCATTTCAAATTGAGTTTGTGCAGGATTTATCAGCAATCGGAAAATCACACTCTACACAGCAGATACAGATTTACAAAAGATGTTGCAATAGTTTATTTACATTTCAATATTGAAAAGCCCTGGCCTGTATAGACTTCCATGCTTCATTTATCTCTCTCTCTCTCTCTGATTAAGTATTTCATAAAGGGCCTGGGACAACGCACATCTATTTACACAGGAACATTCTAGGTGGCTGGCAAGGAGAAAACCATTACTGTAGATTCTAAACTTGCAGCTTTCACTTGCTGACCTACTGCCTGAATATGTGGACTTTTGAGTGGCCACACCCATCACCTTCTAAGAAACATTCTGGAGCAGCGTCGAGTAAAGAATTTTAGTGAACTGCAGAACAGCAACGTGTAAGGTGTACTGCACAACTACAGCCCCAAACCCTTTGTAAAACCCCAATATTCCTTCTTCGCGCTTTATGGTATTGATACAGTCTCTCATTCCTTCGTACTGGGTATTGATGGGGAGGACTTCGTATCCCAGGTCCGTATTGTCAATGATGGTGCGAGTCCCTTGGATATGAAGACGGTGCAAAACTGTCTCCAGAGGGTAGAGCATCACATCAGCGCAAAGGCTGGCAGCAAAGCTGGCAATAAGTTCCGGGAAATAAGCATCCAGCATGCTTTGCACAGAACTCGAGCTCTCAGGTGGAAGGCTGGGGGAGTTCTCTTTCTTGAGGAGGAGCAGAACTAACTTTTGAACAATGGAACTGATCACATAATGAAGAACTCCGTGTAGAACAGTCGGAAAGGCCAGGGCCAGGAGAGGGAGGAGCCGCTTGCTATGGGGCACTCCAAAGCCCATTGCTCTGCCTATGCCCTCTTTCAGACAATCCAAAATCCCAGGATTATCCCGAATGATTTCGCTCTGTGAAAAGAAAAGAAAAAGCACCACAGTGTTTCCAATGAATAAACGTCCAGAATTTGTGACTGCCATTTTTTTTTTACTTATAAACAAATTATGCATAACCAGCTTTAGCAACAGGATCATAATCCACATTTGCAGGGATACTCTCAGCATAGTCTCCCTGCAGCAAGAGGCATCAAAAAGGACAAGGAAGTGGGGGACTGACCACCCTTACCTCACTGGATCTGGCTGGGGAAATTAGTGTTGTGGAGTCGGATCTCCTTTATGAATATTTCTTGCCACTACAGTTTAGTGCAGTGGCAGGAGGCCCATTTTTCTGTATTAACACTTACCTCCCACCAGCACACACCCTAGACATGGTGGTTAAGATTTGGACCGACCTAACAAGTCTAGACAGCATCTTAAAAAGCAGAGACATCACCTTGCTGACAAAGGTCCGTATAGTTCAAGCTATGGTTTTCCCAGTAGTGATGTATGCAAGTGAGAGCTGGACCATAAAGAAGGCTGGTCGCTGAAGAATTGATGCTTTTGAATTATGGTGCTGGAGGAGACTCTTGAGAGTCCCATGGACTGTAAGAAGATCAAACCTATCCATTCTTAAGGAAATGAGCCCTGAGTGCTCACTGGAAGGACAGATCCTGAAGCTGAGGCAGTGCATAACCACACTCCCTTATCTCACTCATACGTAAATATACAGATACACGCTAACCTCTCCATATGTGTATTGAACAGAGCAAATTAGATTCCAAACAATTTAGGTCATTGGAAACAGTATGAACAAATGTTTTCTTGGAAACCTTAGGGGATTTGCCAATACGTTAGTAGGTGTTTCCAATTATATCTTTGTTAAATGGCAAAGGAAAGTAGCGGTTTGAAGCTATTCCCACCAAGCTGACATTATGCCTCTAAAAGATATCACACCCATTTTGGAAAAGGAAGGGAGAGGAGGGCTGTTTCCACCCACTAGCTTCCTTTGCTATTTTTTAAAAACGAACAAAGGGTTTCTTGAACTCTAAGGTAAAGGTAAAGGGACCCCTGACCATTAGATCAGTCGTGACCGACTCTGGGGTTGCAGCGCTCATCTCGCTTTACTTGCCGAGGGAGCCGGCGTACAGCTTCCGGGTCATGTGGCCAGCATGACTAAGCCACTTCTGGCAAACCAGAGCAGCACACAGAAACGCCATTTACCTTCCCGCTGGAGCGGTATCTATTTATCTACTTGCACTTTGAGGTGCTTTCGAACTGCTAGGTTGGCAGGAGCAGGGACCAAGCAACGGGAGCTCACCCCGTCACGGGGATTCAAACCGCCGACCTTCTGATCGGCAAGTCCTAGGCTCTGTGGTTTAACCCACAGCACCACCCGCGTCCCTGCGGCTGTATAAAACACAAACAGAAATTCACCAGTATTAATAATTCTTAAAATCCATGGTCAGGATCCCAAGACCTCGACAACGAGTTCTATGCATCTAAAGAGGCTATGAGCATTTATCAAACAACACCATGCCACATGAAGGGCTATTTTTAAAAACCAATAGGAGTTTTCCATGTGGCACAGGGGGCTGCAGAAAAGATAGAGCGTGTGGAACAAGTTGCACAGTTCTTGGTGTCCTGAGCTCCAATCCTGATCACAAGCATTTCTCATGATACCAAGAGCCATTTCACTCCTCGTTTAAGAGAATGCCAAGCAGAAAGAAATAAGCATGTGCAGGTTTTTAATTTCACGTTGTAGTAACAGGGAAGATGATTTTTCAAAATATGCAGGTGAAAACCTCAAAGGATATTTTGGAAGCATGAGGACACACACAGAGAGCTGCACTACTGTGGTTAATTGAACACAGAAATGAACCAAATCAGCTGCTCAATTTCATCCTATATTCTTCAAACCCCCAAGCCAAAAAATTTGAAGTAACTGGTGCGCCACCAAGTGGCTTGGGATGGCACAAACTGAAAAGCAGTAAACTAGAAAATAAACCTGCTGAGTGACGAAACGTGCAAGCCCAATCAAATTTGACAGGTAGTTCAATACATTAAGAGAGTTTTCCTCACCATACAGTTCAGATGTAATTCCCTGCCCATTGATACAGCTTTTGGCACCTTTGTGTTGGATTTTCCAGATCCAAATAAAACCATTTAAAGAAATTAGCTGAAATCAGTTCTTGAAAGATAGGAATTATTTGCTGTGAATTTAAAAATAACTAGTAATACAAACCATGATATTGCTGTGTATCAAATACTTTTAATAAAGCAGAATATCTCTTCTTCCAGGGACAATGCAAATAAAGACAGAATACCAAAGCTCAGGCCAGCTGATGCTAGGATACTTTCACCTATGATTCCCCAAATAATGTTACCTGACAGCAGACCAAAAGCATTTAACTTACCTGTACTGTTTCAATCAGACTTGCAGAATAAAAAGGCATTGCTATCAAGCAAGTCAGCCTAGAGGAAAGCACAAACAAACACTTATCATTTTAATAACGACATGGTTTTTTTTGCTACAGTTTCAAACAAACAGCCCAGTCAACAGTCCATCTAAACTAGGGATCAGCAAACTTTTTAAGCAGGGGGCCAGCCCACTGTCCCTCAGACCTTGTGGGGGGCTGGACTATACTTGGGAGGGGGGGAGAACAAATTCCTATGCCCCACAAATAACCCAGAGATGCATTTTAAATAAAAGAACACATTCTACTCCTGTAAAAACACGCTGATTCCTGGACCATCCGTGGGCCGGATTTAGAAGGCGATTGAGCTGGATCCAGCCACCGGGCCTTAGTTTGCCTACCCATGATCTAAACTGAGGCTTTAATTTAAATCAGTTTAGCCCTGTTTCTAAGATTTAAATTATTTGGCTTAGGTGGGGGAAGGTGCTGTTAAAATCCTCCTAACGGTAAGATGAATCCACATCCAAGATTAATTTAGTAGTTATGGATTCTTATGGCATTACTTCTCAATATGCATATTAAGTGAAATAGATCATATTTTATAAAACCATTGGTATGATATTTCTGTGCAAATTCATTAGTGGGAGCCTTACAGAAATGACAGTTCAATTCAAAGGCCTCATTTCTAGACATTAATGCAGCAATCTCCTTAGATGTACTCCTCGGAGCAAGATGGAGACACATGATAAGACTTACATATATAAAGATTAGGCAATTTGAGAGTCCTAAAATTTAACTCAATTTGAAGTTGTAGATTCAGGTGTGCTAATCATCTGCATACTATCCTTTGCTTTTTCCTGTAGGACTAATTGCAGTCATTAACAGTTGTCAACAGGTTTACCGTACACACTGAGTCCATCACCCATCTCCTACTACCCTTCAGCAAAAATCCCCACCCCACCCTCCCACTATATATAAGGGTCTGGTGATTTCTGTTTCAGTGTATCTGAAGAAGTGTGCATGCACAAGAAAGAACAAACTTAGTTAGTCTCTAAGGTGCTACTGGACAATTTTAATTTTTTTTATATATTTCAGTTTGCAGTTGACACACTTCAGATTGCTAAAAAAAAGTTATTGCCATGTTTCTGATTAATCTTCTTTTTTTTGCATATTTGCACTATTAAGTTGCTCTTGGTTCTTTCTTCAAGTAGTATAATAACATCCTTCTGTACTGAAAAAAATTGGGAGTAAATTTAACACATGTACGTACCCTTTCAGCATAAGATGTCCTCCTATCTGCTTGGGACTCCACTTATATGAAAGTTCTCTACAAAAAATAAAGTAGTAATTGGCAATAAATGGTTACTAACCAAAATTCAAGGCATAGATACTGGTCACTCCTTTATATCTTATGGTGAAGTGACTTGCACAACAGGCAACACAAAACAGCAACAGTCTGCTTGCGGAACAGACTTCTGCTCACGTGACGGATATTCTTCTCTTCTCCTGCCGGCAGCCCTCCCTGTGCAATGGCAAAAATCTGTTCCAGAGGGTGCAGGGGTGAAGGCAAAGTTGTTTGTGCAGGGTTGGATAGTGCTCATAATCTACAGGTTTTCAGAGACACCGGTGCCTACAAAGCTCTGCCTGAACAGTGCTATGCTATGCATTTCTACATCAGAGATTACACCGCATATAGGAAAGCCACTGCATGTACAGAACATTTCCCGCAAAAGAAGAAAATCTTTAATAAAAATACATTAAAAAAAGAAGAAGAAAGGAACAGAAGAACCTGTTTCTGGGCCTTTTTCAAGTTGAACTATGAAAGGCTACAGAACCTAAGAACTTTATTAAATTTAAATTTTGTAATATAGTGGTTTTGTTCCGTAAGTAATTTTTAACAGTTGTTTTGAATGACACCAAAACTATTAATACAGATTTCATAGATTTTTAAGACACTATCAGTGTTAGCACCAGGTACGATCTAAAGGCAAAATGTGTAGATCCTTATAACTATCTGGGCAACTGTGACTGGGGCGCAAGGGAAGGGAAGAAAATGGTTTGAGCAAACCTCTGCAAGGATATTTCTTTACCTATCAGTGGTAACAGGCATTTATACCTTTTTGAAGAGTTTTATAGCTTCCTACTGTGGATTCCTTTAAACCCAATCTAGTAAATTAGCAACTAGAACAGTGCAATGACTGTGTTTTACGGCTATCAGAATATTTTTCAATGCAAAGTTTTTATTGTATTGAGTTATTTTTATTCATTTTGCAATAATCAGTATGTCAATGAATCTTCCTTTACTAACTACTGGCTAGTTACATTTTAAATATTGCTTTATGTTCCTTGAGGTCATGCAGATCCCAGTAGTGACTCTCCAATACAGCGAAGCTCATACTCTCAAATGCTTTACATAGTTTGCAATGCCAATCTCCATTCTGTTATTTCAGTAGCAAAAAGGCAGCAGACTAGGATCTCTACTTTCGCTAAAAGACTACAGTTACTTTACTTTGGGCTTGCTCCTGGATTTCAAAATGCTACTGCCAAGATAACAAGCTTACTCTTTGAATGACACATAATCAGCTTGGATCTACTTAACAGCTAAAACAGCTCATCTTAACTGGAAGAGACACTGGACAACAGGAAAAAAAACTACTAAGAAATGGTATCAGCTGCTCAAGGTCAAATAGTCTTCAATCTGGAAACATAGGGAGCATCTGATACTCTTGAGGTGTATTTAGCTTCCAATAGGAGAGGAAAGCAAGTGTTGAAAAAGAGCTCTAATTCACAGGAAGACTCAGTTACTGTTTATACAATTAACACCCCACCAGAAATATATCCAGTTTCTTAAAGAGGTACACAGATCAGTTTACAGTGCACTCCTAACCGTGCCTGTTCAAAAGTCAGCTCCACTAAATTCAGTGGAGCTTACTCTCAAGATTGGGACCAGATAATGGGTCTACTGAAGACATCATAGTCTAATTTTGGGGCTCTTTAGCAACCATCTTCTATAGGCCCATATTTACTAATGGCAAACGTATCCCACAGCTTCTTGGCAGTTGATCTCACCCATGTCATCATGCTCATTTCCTTTCCTGCTCTTTATGCCACTATTTTCAACAATGCCTTCTATAATTCTACAAGGAGGTTCTACTATTATTCCAGGGATATTCCCAAGTATAAGATATCATCACCTCTGGCCATTCAGATCTGCCACAACAGGACTAATTCAAGCCAGCTTTTATATGTTCTTGGAAACCCAAGACTTTAAACAGAATCGCAATGCCACGTTCTTGGCACAAAACAGGTAACTAAGCATATTCCGCTGCACAGTTCTACTAAGGCAAACGTTGCAGCAGTTGGTCAGACTTAAGGTGGGTGGATGAAATCCATCAGTGTCTGTCCACTAATAGAACAGATACTGTTGGCAGAACTGTGCACCTTCCAGAGGGTTGGAACAAATACTGCCTGGAGAAGAAAGGGGGTTGCTGAGGGAAGAGAGGAAGGAAAAGGAAAAGGCTGCTGTGTGAGTGGAAGTCCACTTGCGTGACATTAAGAACATAAAAAGAGAGATGCTTGATCAGGCCAGAGGCCCTTCTAGTCCAACATATCATTTTCGCAGTGGCCAGTCAGATGCCTATTGGAAGCATAGAATCATAGAGTTGGAATAGACCACAAGGGCCATCGATGGGATCTGACTGCAGTGTCGCCCATTGAGTTTTAATTTAAACTGATGCAATCAACTTCTGAGACGATCCCAAAGAGATATGACGGACAAATACTGCCTTTACTTAACGTAAGAGAAAAATGAGAATTACCTGGGCAAGGGTGTGAATTCACTGATGATGCCCTCTGCTCCAAGGGTTATGCCTTGAACAATGAAAGTGCTCCCCATTCCTTTCCAAAGAGCTCTGGGCCCCTGAAATTTAAAACGATAGCTTGAAGAAAATATCTACATAATCTAACCCAGTATTTGATGTTTTCCTGCAACTAGTATTTCTATACAGTGACTTCTATGTGTATCTGCATTCATCATCTGCCATATTTTTATACTGGCCAACTGCATTTGGGGGACAGGGGTAGGAATCAGACTTAAAGTAGTATATAACTGGTAGTTTTATTTCATTTCTCTTTAAACAAATCTATAGACACCAAATACCTACCTGGGCCTTATTGATGCTATACATAATGTTGACAATTGTAAATGGAGTGAGATGATAATTCCTGGCATGGTAATTAACCTGCAAAAACAAACATACATACATACAGCTACAAACATTTGTAAATGGTATAATTAACATGTTATAACAACATATTGTAATTGACTCCACAACACTATCTCAATTGTTTTTCTAAAGACTTACAGGATCACTCAAATACAATCCATGCTGAAGTGCTATCCAAATATCATATTTTAACTGCAACTTGAAGGAAGTGTCTAATCCAGGAGAGGGTAACATGTTAGACTGTAAATCCCATTATCCTTGCCCACTGGCAGGAGTTGGAGTCCACATTTGGAGAGCCACTAGTTAGCCAATCAAATCCAGTATTTTCTGTGACATTAAAATTAAATGGGCTGTATCCAAAGATAGTCATACACCAGATAGATCCATTGAAATTAGTGCATATGACAAATGTAGTCCCAATAATTTCATTAGGTCTACTGTGAGTAGAACTTAGTTGGATACTAAAAGCACAAGCCTATCCATGTTTACTTGGCAGTAAATCCCATTTCTGTTCAATGGTGCTTACTCACAGAAGCATATGCTTAGGACTGCAGTGTAAGTGAGGCTAACAAGACACATTTGAGAGAGCAACTCACAACAACTTACCTGGCACTGTCGACGCAGAACAATGCAAGGATGAGCCAGCACATTTTCTGTAAACAAACTTTGGAAAAACAATTATGTTAAACACAGAAGTTTCTCCCACTTATTACTATTTATTTCATTTATGAACGGCTTCCTATGAAGCACCTCAAAGCAATTTCACAATAAAATAAAACATACATGAAACAACTGCATATATAAAAACCACTATGTATATAAAAAATAATTTTAAATTCAGTACAGCTACCAACTGGGATCTCTACTTAGCTTGTCAAAAGAAGCAAGTCTTCAAAAGATGCGGAAAAGACAATTGAGATGGCACACTAAACAAGTATTATTATCTTGTTTTAGTAATCAACATAACTCTGAAGTGTTATTAAGTTACAAAATGTTATTAAAATGCTTTGGTACTCTAAAGCAAGGTGGTTATCTATCAGAATAATTTGTATAATAGCAAGAACTAAAAAGATAAACTTTACAGAATATCTTGAAATCACTCAGATCTCATGAGGTTGGATGCAGACTTGCCCTTTCATTCACGGAAGGGATTTTTTATCAGTGGCCTGATGGAGAAACAAGAGAAGTAGATCTTTGCTAAATTTCCCTTCCTCCTCTAGTCCACAGTGCTATCTCCCATGGTGTTCCAGAGGGTCCCACAATCCTCCGAAATAGGTTTTCAGGGGGCTATGGGAGGCTGCAGGGCAAACCATGGAAAAGAGCATCCCACTTTCTACCAAAAGAAGGGTCAAGTTAGCAGAGTTCTGTTCCTGGCAAGTCTGGATCCAACCCTCCAAGTTCACTCACAACTTTTTATAACTAGCATCTATGAGCTGCCCAAGCAGCTGAGACAACTTATAACAACACTGATACAATAAGTCATGAAATTTAAACAGCCTAAAACCTCATTTAAAGCATTCCACTGATCAAAACAGAAATAAAAATGTATATGTCTGAATAATAATAATAATAATAATAATAATAATAATAATAATAATACTCCTTGCATCTGGCTGGGGTAATAGGCAAGGGGGAAGGAAAATAGTAAAGGCAGCAGCACACCCAACAGCAGCAATACGAGCTACAAAACAGAACAGCTGGACTATACAAATCTACCCAACGTCAGCAAAAATGTTTTGAAAGAAAGTTGTTAAAAGCTGGTGGAAGACAAATTAAAGGCATGGCTAGGTGGGCTTCCTTGGCAATTAATTCCACTGTGTGGAGCATGGATGGGAAAGGACTTTCCCCTTCTTCATACATCTTTTGGGGGCAAGGGCAAAGCATGCCTCTTTCTCCATTCTCAAGGTATGCTGAACTCAGGTTATTCAGGACTTTAGAAAAGATCGCCGACACCTTGAATTGGGTCTAGAAGCAAATAGGAAGCAAATGCAACCAAGTTAGAGCTCTCTATATAGCCTGGTCTTATCAATAAGATGAGCCACATAAGTCTGCATTAGATTGAGCTTTCAATCCATTTCCAAGAGTATCTCCAATGTGGTGCATATAGTTGCAGTAATTTAGACAGGAAGTTAACAGTGCTTGGATAGTGGTGGCCAGATCCTTATCTGAGAGGAAGGGCATGAGTTCACCAACTGAAGCTCATAAAAAGCTCTCCTTGCCACTGTTATCACCCGAACACCAAGCAGCACACCCTAACACATAGTTCTGCCGCTGTAGCAGCTATTTAGTACAGAAGCCAAACAGTAGAGCCAAGTCTTCACAATATTTACTATAAAGGTAAAGGGACCCCTGACCATTAGGTCCAATCGCGTACGACTCTGGGGTTGTGGCGCTCATCTCGCTTTATTGGCCGAGGGAGCCGGCGTTCAGCTTCCGGGTCATGTGGCCAGCATGACTAAGCCGCTTCTGGCGAACCAGAGCAGCGCACGGAAACACCGTTTACCTTCCCACCAGAGTGGTACCTATTTATCTACTTGCACTTTGACGTGCTTTCGAACTGCTAGGTTGGCAGGAGAAGGGACCGAGCAACGGGAGCTCTCCCCGTCGTGGGGATTCGAACCGCCGACCTTCTGATCGGCAAGTCCTAAGCTCTGTGGTTTAACCCACAGGGCCACCCGCGTCCCCAATATTTACTATGCAAAACCCAAATCTGACAGATACACGTGGCTTGAGCTTGGACCTAGAGAAGATTCTGATGACGTGACACATTCATTTCCCATGCAGCCTGCGGCAGTTATACAATAAGTTATAAAGAGGAAACAAACAAATTAGCAGGAAACATTTAAGGCCTGGAGAGCAGACATTTTACATTAGGATCCGTTGCCGAAGCTTCATCAGTCACCCCTGCCCCTGAGAAGAACCAAGACCTGCGGAATGCCTTGACCAGTAGGGATCAAAACATCTTGTGTTACCTGATGCTGGTTGCTAGGCAGCACACTTTAAGGGGGAGGAGCTACTCTCCCTTAAGGTAATAGTAGAATCTTCAGGGGCAGCAGTTTAAACAGCCACAATGATAGTGGGCAACTGGAAAGGCCCACCTCAGAGTGCTTGGTTTGCCAAGCTTTGCCAAAGAGGGAATTCTCCCGAGTTTTATTCACCAAATAACCAAAAATCCCCATACAATGAAAGAATTCTGTGTCACAGTTCTATTGGACCAATATACTGGGTCATTTGTAACTGCGTTTCAAATGAATGATACTGTTCTTGTTTGTACAGAAAATTCTGGCTCTATTTAGAGCTATACCGCCAAAGAAATAGAGTTATATAACATTGCAACTTTCTGTCCTTGTGCTTCATACAGCTGTCAAGTTTAGTTAGGGGAAGCGCATGGGGAGCCAACTTGAGAATCGTGGCAGAAAACTTATGCTAAATCTGGCTGAGCACACCATATAGCTTATTTGCAGGCCTATGAGGAGGTGGTGGTGGCAGTGGCAGCAAATAACTTTTTTCTCACCCTCCATTGAATTGAGAAGGGTCAATTAAGCCCTAAGGTAGAGTCTCTGGAATGTAAACCAACAGTGGTTCACTGCAATGCCTCTGCCAGATGCTTTGCTAATAAAAGTTGCTCACATTTGGTCTGACTTAGACACAGTCATTAGGGGAGACTCTAAACCGCAAGCATCAGATTCAACTGCATGTCACTACTGCTTGGATCATTTTGTTCTACCCTCCCTGTAAAAGCAACATGAACTCTGGCCATTAAAGTCTTTTGCTTGTGGAAAAGAAAGCCTTTAATGCTTCTTTTCAGGAAAGTGAGCTTCCTCCAGTTCCGAACAAAGTCTTGTGGCACCTTAAAGACTAAGTTATAATTGTTTAATCTTTTGTGATCATGGCTACAAATTTGCTTCTGTACTCATTTCAATGCACTGGCTTTCATTTATAAAGCCTTACTGAAACCCTCATATGATAATTACTCTCCCCGCCTCCTATATAAGCCCACTTGTCTGACATGAACAAGTTGTAAGGCTTTGCTTCCTTTATAAGAAGTGTAACTAGTGATAGCTCAGAATAGAAATGTTGTACTTCCAAGTTATGGAACTTTCTTTCAGTACAGGTTAGGACAACTACCCCATACCTTTCTTCTTGTAAGAGCTGCAACACCTTTTTAAAAAAGTTACCTTTTGGCTGAACTCTTTCGATGGCTACTGAGTTTGATAACTGGATGTTACTGATATTGCCTTTGTATTACAGTATTTGTTACTTGCTTGTAAACCACTTTGGAAAGTATATAAATATTGTAATGAATACATTTTTGAAAGGTGGTAGAAAACTCTGCTTACGCTGAATGAAAATATTAAAGCATTTAGTTGCATGTGCCACCTTAACACACATACAGAGATATGGATTTGGAGAAAGTAGTTTTGTGTTTATTAAAAATGCTATGAATTACATAATTGTGATATTACCTTGCCAAGCCAATCCCAAAGCCTGCAAATCTATTCAACTGTTCTGAAAGACAGAAAGACAACACAAACAACTGTTAGTTTTAATCAGCTACATAACAAAACACAGGGAGAAGGACCCTATCCAAAATTTGCATTAGCCTGGTAAAGGCACAAATACACACACATAGATATTTACAAAATATAATAAATGAATAACTGATTGCCTTAAATTTCTCAAGTAAGCTAATATAATTTGTTCTAAAAAGGTAAAGGACCGCTGACAGTTAAGTCCAGTCACGAATGACTCTGGAGTTGCGGTGCTTATCTTGCTTTACTGGCTGAGGGAGCCAACATTTGTCTGCAGACAGTTTTTCCGGGTCATGTGGCCAGCATGACTAAGCCGCTTCTGGTGAAACCAGAGCAGCGCACAGAAACGCCATTTACCTTCCCACCGGAGCAGTACCTATTTATCTACTTGCACTCTGATGTGCTTTTGAACTGCTAGGTTGGCAGGAGCAGGGACCGAGCAATGGGAGCTCACCCTGTTACGGGATATGAACTGCTGACCTTCCAATGGGCAAGCCCTAGGCTCAGTGGTTTAGACCATAGCACCACCCACGTCCCTATAATTTGTTCTAGTCTATGACAAATTTGGGACATACATTTGCTTAATTACACTCTCACTGAGCCATGATCCTTATTTGGTGACCTTGGGCCAACATTTCCTGGTTGGAGACATAATTAGAGATATAAATAGACCTAGCACCATAGGGTCAACACTGCTGGACAGCTGCCAAGACCACAGTACCTTTACCCAGCTTCCCAAACAGAAAGGTGTCAAAAAGCAATAAGAAGTAACAGCCTCTACTTACAACTACCACTTGCCTAGTTCTTTGTGGTTGCACCACTGAGAGGTGTGGGATGAGTGATTATGCAAAGACTTCAGAGCATCTACCTCCACATCTCGCTTATTGTCATTCTCTCTCTAGCCTGTGTGGCAAGAAATATTGGGCCTACAGGAGACAAACCACAGGTGGGCCCAACCCCCACTGCTGTATCACCCAGAGGAAAAGTATAGGTAAGTGAGTGGACTAGCTGCTTTTCTGAGCAGCATTTGGGTGGGGTGGAGAATATATTGTTATAATAATAATAATAATAAATTTTATTTATATCCTGCCCTCCCCAGCCGAAGCCGGGCTCAGGGCGGCTAACAACAATAAAACAGTACAAAAGTACAGCATAAACAACATTCTAAAATCATTCATTATAAAAATTAATTAATTCAAGCCACTAGCAACCATTGGGCCAGAGCTCTGCGAAGATTGCCGAGGGAGGGAGTCAGGCTGTGCCCTGGCCAAAGGCCTGGTGGAACAGCTCTGTCTTGAAGGCCCTGCGGAAAGATGTCAAGTCCCGCAGGGCCCTAGTCTCTTGTGACAGAGTGTTCCACCAGATTGGAGCCACAGCTGAAAAAGCCCTAGCTTTTTATAGATTGCTAATGTTTCCCTAACAGGCACTATTTTTTCTAGAGAGTAAAAGGAACACGTACCACTTAAGAAAAGAAAAAACTGGTTCTACAGAGACCGGCTTGCAAAAATTGGGTAAAGGGAAGGGATTGTACAACATCCTGAGCTCTTAGTGAACAACAGGTTGGAAGAACACTTGTTCTGGGACTCACACTGATTGCTTAAAAAACTCCAAATCGAAATACAGTATGAACCAACCGTAAGGAGGAAGAAAATGAAAAAGCCTACAGTACTAAGCATGCCTCTGGCTCATCACGCTAGGAAGAGCTTCACTTGCAATCCAGCACCCTCGGAACAGTCCGCACTCCAAAGAATGCAGAGCACCAAACTGTTGCGGGCCCAAAATTTGCCAGAAAGAAGGGAATTCGCCTGTACTACAGGCGAACAAAAACGTATAGGAGCGTAAGAATCTGCACGTTGGCCTTTGCAATCGTGGCCTTTTGCAAGCAGAAAAGGCGATTTTTTTTTGGGTGGGGGGACATCCAGGGTGGGAAGCAAGAATATATGCGACCCACGGAAGATGCTGGGCTCTCCTGGGCCCCTTGGTTTTGGGGCCCAGGCCCCGTTTAACCGACGCCTGCCTCTCTTCCTCCCCGTTATACGCACCGGAGCCGGCGGCCACGCTGCCCGCGTAAGAGTCCTCGTTGAAGCCGGCCGCCCCCAGCGGGGTCCCTGCGGCGAACTGCGGGGTCTTCTCCCCCCAGTGGAGGTTGCGGCTGCCGGGGATGTCCGGCGGGCTGCTGACCCAGTGGCCGAGGTCCGGCTTGGCCACGAAGCCCCCCGGCTCCTCTCGGCCGCCCCGGTAGCCCAGGCCGTCGAAGCCCTCGGGGCGCCGCGGATGCATCGGGCCACAAGCGAGGAGAGAGCCGGGAGACCCAGGAACGTCAAGCGGCTTTGACAGCAACAACAGGGAAGACCTCGCCGCTGCGCCCTCAGGTTCCCCCACCAGGCTTCACTTCCGGGTACCAACCGGAAGCAAACCCCGCCGGCCTGAAGCATACTCGTCTCCATGGAGGGTCATGTGACACGGGCTGGTTCCCGCCCCTAAGCCTGATGTTATTGGGGGGCGGGGCTCGTTTTGCCAGCCCGCTTCCTGCTAACCTAGAGAGATAAGAAAAATAGACTGTTTGGTTGTCCCTATGAAGGGACAGGCTACACCTATATTCTCCATATTTACTGGGGAAAGTTGTTTTTAAATCCACCAGACAATATTAGGACCAACCAAAATATTTTTGTTATTCATTTATTTATTTAATTTGTATACCGTCCAAACCCACAGGTCTCACCTGCTGGAAATGTAAAGAAAAAAAGAAGGTACCTTTTACCATATGTGGCAGTAAAGGTAAAGGGACCCCGAGCATTAGGTCCAGTCGTGACCGACTCTGGGGTTGCGGCGCTCATCTCGCTTTATTGGCCGAGGGAGCCGGCGTACAGCTTCCGGGTCATGTGGCCAGCATGACTAAGCTGCTTCTGGCGAACCAGAGCAGCACACGGAAACGCCATTTACCTTCCCGCCGGAGCGGTATTTATTTATCTACTTGCACTTTGACGTGCTTTCGAACTGCTAGGTTGGCAGGAGCAGGGACCGAGCAACGGGAGCTCACCCCGTCACGGGGATTTGAACCGCCGACCTTCTGATCGGCAAGTCCTAGGCTCTGTGTAAACCACCAGCGCCACCCACGTCCCCTATGTGGCAGTAGTGTAAGGTAATAAAAGCATTCTGGGAAATGAAATATAATGAACTGGAAAAAAAATGTTTAACTTTTGTTAAAAAAACAAGGAAGCCTTTTTATTAGGAATTGTAGGTACCGACATCCCAAAGGAGCAGACTTTTTATGTATGTGACAACAGCTGCATGGATGCTCCTAGCCCAGAGATGGAAAGAAGAAAGAGTCCCTACCAGAGAGGAATGGCAAAGCAAGCTGTTGGACTACACAGAAATGGCAAAACTGACTGGAAAACTCAGGAACCAAGAAGACAAAAAACTTCAAGAAAGAATGGGGGAAATTTATAATTTATTTAGGAGACCAGTGTAAGCAGATGAAAACATTAGCAGGATTCTAATAACGCTTGTCATGTAACAAACACTGTGGACAATATGGACGGATACAAAATATAGTTTATGAAATAATATGCAGTTGAAAATGTTGACAATAGGATCCATGAAGGGGATGATGGGAAGTCTCGAGATTCAAATAAATCTCTATGTATGGATATGTATTTGATATTGTTATAACTCTACACTTGTAAAATCAAATAAAAATGATTTCCAAAAAATAAAAAATAAATCCACAGGTCTCAGGACTGTTACAACATAAAATCACAATATGAAAACAGCATGCAACAAGACCTGCACCAGCAGTTGGTACTTCCAGGAGGCTGGAGAAGAGACTTGTCACCATTTCCCTCCCTGACATTTGCCTTTTGTTGCTGTCAGCCTCCTCTGGAGTAAGGACTTTGCTAGGTGTTTGCAGGTATTCGGGTTACATGCTGGGATGAAGAAGCAGTGGTAGATCCCTGTCTATGGAAACATAAAGCTTGGCTATTACTCAGGTCTGCTTCACACTTTCAGCAAAATATACATGCTCCTGGTTGGGTAGAAAAGACAAACATGGCAAAGCCCCAAATTGATAGAGCAAACCAAACCCCTAATCCACCATGCTAGAGGGGGTTCGGGTGAGGCAAAGGTGTGCCTTTGTTGCAAGGCGTCAAACCCTATAAAAACCCCTAAGTCTGGCCAATGAAATTCAGGAGCCGGGAGAAGATAGAGTCCAGTCATTTTATTACTTAGGAAGCAATAGGTTACAGTCAGATCGTTTTGCAAGTACTGTAACTGCATGCCCAGTGGTCTGGGTAGTGGTATTTATGAAGTTTCAAACAAAGCATTTCAATTTCCACCAATCATATATATCACCTTGGCCTGGCCTGCAATCTGCCTTTGCCAGTGAGGGAAGCTGGTCATCAGTGGAGCGCCTAATGCAGCTACCCAAAGCGTGGGTGGAAGTTACTACTGGCCCACTGTATTTTCCCCAATGGTAAAATAAGTAGAGGCTCCTGGATCAGACCAATGGGGTATCTAGTGCAACATCCTTTTCTCAAAGGGGCTAACGATGCCAGAAGCTGGACCCAAGTACCAGAATATTCTTTTTTCCTGCAGTTTCCAGCAATTGGGTTTCACAAGCATTACGGCCTCCAACCACCGAGTGAGAGGATACATAGCTGTCAACTTTTCCCTTTTCTTGCGAGGAATCCTACTCGGAATAAGGGAATGCCCCTTAAAAAAGGGAAAAGTTGACAGCTATGAGAGGATAGCCATCATGTCTAGTAGTCATTGGCAGCCTTATCCTCCTTAAATTTGTCAAATCCTCTTTTAAATCTAACCAGGTTGGTGTCTATCACTGTGTTCTGTTTGAGTTCCATAATTTAACTATGGGCTGTGGGAAGAAATGCATTCTGCCTGAATCTTAAATAGCTGGTGTTTGGTGATAACACTCAAAATGGAGCATGGGAGGGAGGCAAGGAGGGAGCACAACTGGACCAGCACAAGATTTGCTGGATCCTGATCTTTGCCTGCTGATGTGTGACATGAATCCACCCAGGCCACACTGCTACAGCAGCCTAGGAGTTGTATGGGGAAAAGGCATCCTTCCTGCCCCATACTTTTTGCCCTGGCTGGCATGAGAAATGGAGCTTTGGGTGTAGAGTGAACAACACCATTAAGCCCTGCTGCTTTGCTTGTCAGTGAAAGAGTCAACTGAAGCCAAATTGTGTAGTTTTTGGTTGGAGGGCAGTTAACCTTAAAAACGCTATGTCACTGTTCAGGTGGTAGAAAATAATCTTCCTCTGGTTGTAGATTCCACCCTGAATGGCTAACTATGATATCTTCCAGACTCAGAAGAAGAAAGAAGTTCAGAAAGCTAGCCATGTTAGTTTGTTTCAGCAAAAACAATAGTCTTGTGGCACCTAAAGTCTAGCAAATCTATTATTGTTTACTAAAGTTCGCACTAAAAACAAGCTAAACTAAACCAAAGTTTTTTGGTCCAAAATCCACAGATGAGTACAAACCAAAATGTTACAAGATAATGAGCACAACATTACAAATCCTCTAGAACACTTTTATCAGGCTAGACAGTACTCAAAACGTGTTACAGGAGGAAAGAAAGAGGTGTCTAAAAAATTAATGAAACCCAATATTTTAGTTGGGGCAGAGGCAAGAGAAGGTAAAGGACCACTGTGGTGCAGTGACTGAAAAAAACTCTTTGCTGCATTCTGCATAAATTTAATGCACATGCAGACTCCTGGGTGCCATAATCTACTTCTCCCCCCCCCCAATTTTTTTATTGATTTTCCAAATTAATAACAAACACGAACAAACAAACAAACATAAATCCTAACTGTAATAATGCCACTTTTGTTAACATTGTTAAGTGACTTCCGCGAATCCCCCTGGCTGAGTTTCAGTGTATATCATTGTAACAGTTTTCCAAAACTTAATTCCTCATAAAATTTACTTACTCAATTTACATCTTTCTTTCTTTTCATATTTAACTTTAAACATATTATTCCATAACGTCACCTATTTAAATCCTTAGCCAGTCTGGTATTTGCAAGTATTTCTGTCTAAGTTATCTTAGCATATTTAGCTGAAAAGTCTTTAAATTTCATCCATTCCTCGCCATAATCTACTTCTCACAGGGAGCTACAATTCCCAGCACCCTTAAACTACCATTCCCAGAATTATTTTGGTGCTTCACTGAGCGAAAATTGGGAATCAGCTTAATTCACCTCCCAGGGTTGTTAAGAGGATGAAAAGGGGTGCAGTGTGCTCCTTGTCCTGGGATGAAAAGCACCACAGTGGTCCTTTAACCTTCTCTTGCCTCTGCCCCAACTAAAATATTGGGTTTCTTCATTAATTTCTTTAGACACCTCTTTCTTCCCTCCTGTAACACGTTTTGTGTACCGTCTAGCCTGATAAAAGTGCTCTTCTGGAGGATTTGTAATGTTGTGCTCATTATCTTGTAACACTTTGGTTTGTACTCATCTGTGGATTTTGGACCAAAAAGCTTTGGTTCAGTTTAGCTTGTTTTTAGTGCAAGCTTTAGTAAACAATAATAGATTTGCTAGACTTTAGGTGCCATAAGACTATTGTTTTTGCTGAAACAAACTAACATGGCTAGCTTTATAATGAATAAAGAAGGCACTTTTAAAACAACCCGCTTCTCCCCCAATTATTCAGCTCCTTTTGCTTTCCCCTTCTTTGGTCTCATGAAAGGTGATGAGGCGGGAGCCACGGAAGAATTGCAGCCCAGCTGAGGGGCTCTTCTTCCCTCCCTCCCTCTCGGGCCGCTGGGTGGAATCCGGGCCTGGCCGCGTCCATAGCAACAGCTGCCAGTAGAAGCACCTGAACGCCGAGAGAGAAAGAAGGCGGCCGAGGCGGGCAGGGCGCGCGCGCTGGGCACCCATTTGTCCTTCCATCCAGCAAGCCGGGTAAGCGCGGGGTTAAGGCTGCTTCAGAAGGCGAGGAGCAGAGAGAAGCCCAAGTATTATTAATTACACGGGAGTTTCTCAATCTTCTCAAGGGGCCCCTTATTGCCTCGAGAAGCCGGGAAACAGGCCCTGCCTGGGGAGGGAGTTTGTTGGCTGCGCCTTAAGCTCGGGTTACTTAATTGTAGGAACTGCAATGGTTTTACTGTAATGGAATTTGGGGACGAATTTCAGAAGGAAAACCTGGGAACATAAGAGCTAGATCAAGCTAAAGACCCATCTAGTTTCTCCTGTGTGTATGTGCGTAAAATGTTTAGGGGTACGTACTCTCATTTTGACTCAAGAAAATCACAATTTTATAGTTCATATCGGGAAAAATAAATACAGTAAATGGACAAAAGTACAAAGATTCACAAAAGGTTGAGGGGTATGCATACCCCTGTGTCCCCCCAGAAAAAAGCATTGTATATGTGGTCTTGTGTGTTTGCGTGTGTTTCCTATTTTTGTTTAATCACTTTTTAGTCACTATCTTTCCTATGTTTGTAGCTTTTTCTCTTTTTTATATTTTATGATTTTCAGGTTTATACATTTCAATAATTTTACAGTCATTTTAGCATTTCAGAACTTGACTTCCCTCCCCCTCTTTCCTTAAATTTATTTTTAATATTTTCTGCATATCCAAATCTACTTAATTTGTTCATTTATTCAGTGATTTTTTTCTTTAAAATGTTTAGGGGTACTCTCATTTTGATTCAAGAAAATCACCATTTTATAGTTCAAATCAGGAAAAATAAATACAGTAAATGGACAAAAGTACAAAGATTCACAAAATGTTTAGGGGTAGGTGGACCCCTGCATCCCCCCAGAAAAAAACACTGCATTTATTCATCTACTTTAAATATATGCTCTTATAAAACATTTGCAGGTTACTGTATTACAATAATCCCGCCAATGTTCTTACCAGTTTACAATTTGTTTGTAAACATTCAACAAACCATTTCCATTCTTTTATAAAAAGTTTGTTATCTTGATTGCTTATTTTTTTGCCATTTCTGCGTATTCCATAAGTTTTTGTATCCATTCTTTTGCTGGGACTTCTTCTTCTTTCCATTTTTGGAATATATGGGAAAATAAAACTGACCGACCTTATTACAAGGCTGATACAATTGTTACTATTTTTAAGACAAGAAGTTATAACACAAGCAATCTGTTTTCTTCCGCCTATACTAGGAGCTGATGCGCAGCTTTTCTCATTACTGCAGGACAGTAGAAGTAGCATCTGTTGAGCTCACCCCTATTATAAAAGTTATGAGAGCCACTGTTGCATTTCTTGGGGGTCATGAGTTGACATCTTTCCTAGCATGCCTTCCAGTGACATTGTCCATATATAATTTCCAGAGGGGCCAGCCACTCCTTATAGTTGCACAAAAATTTGCAATACGGCAAAAACTTAACTATTAACGGACAGTAGATGGAGCACTCTGCCAAGCATATTGAGTCTTTCGTTGGGCTACTACAGATACGTATTGTGATATCCATACGCATGCTGCATAAGCTTCCATCTACTCTTACCCCTTAACCAAGAAGTGAAAATGCCATGATTGTGTTTTAATTTGTTAGAAAACCTTGTTCTCTGCATGGTTCCTAGAGCAGAGAGCTATTAATTTTGGTATTTTGAGCTACGTACGTGGTTGTTATTTTAGTTCTAGGAGCAACTTTCTTATATACAGTGGTACCTCAGGTTACATACACTTCAGGTTACAGACGCTTCAGGTTACAGATTCTGCTAACCCAGAAATAGTACCTCGGGTTAAGAACTTTGCTTCAGGATGAGAACAGAAATCGTGCTCCGGCGGCGCGGCAGCAGCAGCAGCAGGAGGCTCCATTAGCTAAAGTGGTGCTTCAGGTTAATAATAATAATAATAATAATAATAATAATAATAATAATAAATTTTATTTATATCCCTCCCTCCCCAGCTGAAGCCGGGCTCAGGGCGGCTAACAACAAAGAACAATTTCAGGTTAAGAACGGTGCTCCGGAACGAATTAAGTACTTAACCCGAGGTACCGCTGTACATTTATAGACTTGGCAATTATGTATGGCTTTATATTTCAACAGGGTGTTAAATCCAGGTGAGAGGAGGTAAGAAAGGGCTTGTGCTAGGGGTGAGAGCAACAGAAGGAGTGGCTATGCAGAACAAGGGGAATTCTCTTAGGAGGAATTTTGGGATTCAGACTTTGTCCCCATCGCACTGTGTGTGTGTATCTGTATATCTCTGTGTGTGCATATATATATATATATATGCATATAGATACAGATATAATGTTACCTATCCACATCTAGAAGGATGAGATACCAGCCCCTTTCTATTGAGACAAACTTTAAAACATTTCACTATTTTTCAGTGGATGTAATTGCAAGCCAATTTATTTGTGACATTAATCATGTGATTTGCCTTTGATTTGCCCAGATCAGGACTCTAGTTTGGCAGGGGGATAGGTGACTCTAACCTTTTGTCTCTGCTGCAGTCCCAGTCTTGATTGCCCCCCATCTCTAGTGTCTGCTATTTGCATTTGGGGGGCATTCTGGATTGGGATCACAGGGAGGGGGGAGGGGGTTACAGACTCCTATTTCCAAAACCAAAGTCCACCCACACCAGACTTGGTGGCAAGTATTGGTGGCTATTGGTGTACGAAAAATCCTGCATTTGAAGGTAAACCACATGCAGCTTGGCCCTGACTCTGGTTGAATATGAAGCAAAACCACCCCGTTTCCTTTTTTCTCCCACTTTGAGCACTGATCCATGCCAGCATTTGCTTATGTGCATATGTAATATTATTTCTCAGGCTCAGTTATGCATATATAAAATTGAAATAATAGTTGCCTCCTCATGGGAGTTTAGATGAAAGACTTGCAAAATGGTTTTATGTATAAATAAATACATGGTTCTTATTCATAATGTCGTCACTCCAGATGCCTCTCTGCAGGACAGTCTTATTGCAGATGCTATAATTTCCAGTTCTCAGATCACTGGATACTGTCCCCCCCCCCCACCATTATCTTTACTGTTACGCTTGCTGTTGCAGCAGGCAATATGGCAGAAATCACACTCTAGGTATCAAGTTGGGGCTCGTATGTGTTTGTGGGAGAAATCCAGACTCTTATCAACTGGAAAGGCATTTAACATTGCAAAGAACTTTGCATAGCAAACATTTTGATTAAGGACCTTGTGACCCAGCCAAGTGAGCTACCATGGACTCATGCCCGGCATTCTCAGAGAGTTGCTGGTAGGAATTGTGGGGAGGGGAGAGATCCAGGTCAGTTCACATTTAAGGGGCAAGCCCACCTGATTTGCTCATTTTGAAACCTTCTAAATTTGCACCTGTCCCATGTTTGCAATGCAGCTCTCCGACCAGGGTTAGAGAAGATTGTGCATGAATCAAAACTGCATAAATTACTGAAAATAACATACAGAAATGCATTCTGTTGAGAGAAATTGCTTGCAAAAATGTGTTTATTAGAAATTAGAAAAAGCTAAAAAAGTCCATGAAGATTATACAGTGTTTTCAAAAAGTAATTATACAGTCGTATCTTGGATCTTGAACACCTTGGCTCCCGAACAAATCGGCTCCCGGACGATCAAAACCTGGAAGTGAGTATTCTGGTTTTCGAACGTTCTTTTGGAAGCCGAATGTCAGACAGGACTTCCATGGCTTCTGATTGGCTGTAGGAGCTTTAGTTTTCGAACATTTTGGAAATTGAACAGACTTCCGGAACGGATTCTGTTTGACTTCCAAGGTACGACTGTACACCTATGGACAATACCAATATTAGGTATATAGGTAGTTACTTTTCGAACACTGTAGGTAAACTGAAAAAACTTAGAGAACCAAAACTGACTTATCATTGCGTTCCTGGTTGCTAGTATTCCCAGTACCTTGCCAAAGCTCACACATTCTCATATCTCACCTGGACCTATGAGCCAGTGTTTTGTATTTCCCACAGTACCCCGATGTACTGTCATTCTGGAGCATTGTGGCAAATTTGAGACAACAATCTACTACAGCTGTCAGATAAGTTTGTAATCTGTCAGTGTATAAGGGACACGGAGGGCAGGCTTTGAGTTGCATGGTCAGATGAGATATAAAAGGTTGTATATTCTCTCTCACCCCGCCCTTTTGTTTTAATGGCTAAGCTGTACATTTTAGTGAAGGAGCAGCATGGGAGGAGATGGGGTTGCATCTTGTCTCTGGCAATGAAGATACTGTTCTGCCAAGTTTGTGGGTTCCTTGGGCAAGATGCCCTCCATGAGCCGTACATACTGTCTGTCCGTTCCTTTCCCTGATGCCTGCCTGGCTGATCTCCTGACATCCCCTTCCCCTTCTTTCTTACAAAGTGGGGAAGCAGTAGAAGTCTTCGTGATTTTCTTTCTATCTTTCAAATTAATTTGAACTATTTTTACCCAGCCTTCATTGCAAATCAGTACCAGTGCAAGATACAGAAAAATGAATACAGTGGTATCTCGGGTTACATACGCTTCAGGTTACATACGCTTTAGGTTACAGACTCCGCTAACCCAGAAACAGTGCTTCAGGTTAAGAACTTTGCCTCAGGGTAAGAACAGAAATCATACTCTGGCAGCGCGGCAGCAGCAGGAGGCCCCATTAGCTAAAGTGGTGCTTCAGGTTAAGAACAGTTTCAGGTTAAGTATGGACCTCCGGAATGAATTAAGTACTTAACCCGAGGTACCACTGTAACTGTGCCCTCTGTAAAATGTACAAATTTCAGGACAGTGGTTGTGGCACCATTGATACCCAACCCCAATGGCTGCAGGGCCCCCGACCTGCACCATTAGATGTTGGGATGGCTTGGACACAAACACCTCTCTTTATTGATACACTCCTTAATACAGTTTTTGTCTCTTTTTGGTCTTCTCACTGTTTCCCTCTTGCCATTCCTTCCTCTTCCTCTTATCTCTTTGCCCCAGGGTGCTCTGTGGACAAACTTGTAGGGGGGAAGAATAATATGGGAAAGGACCACAACTACAAGAATATGAGAACTGTGTAACTATAGGAATACAAAAACAGCTCTTGACTATTTTTCACTTAAAATTCCCTCTCCCCCCATATGCATTTTCTTCTGGAGGTGATAATATATGGGTCCCTCTCAAATGGGGGAATAAAATTGGGGGATGATTTTTAGTGGGAAAACAGCCAGAAAAGAAAGGCAGTGCTCTATTCCTGAGAGTGGTATTGAAATTATTAATGATTTTCTGAATTAGGATGATAATCAGAAACAGCATGCCTGCATGAATAAAATATACATTTATGTTATTCAGATTCCATTGAAGTTCTTATAATCAAGGAGAAATACACAAGATTTTGGCAGGGGCAAGAAGACAGAACTGAATGAGGTTTGCATGTGAAACAATGCTACAATTGTTCATTCATTATGCTTTTGTCAGAAGTGCAAAGATTTAGCTGATGGGAACCTCAGACCTGATTAAAAATTGTAAATTGCCACTCTACTGAAGCATTTTATAAGGAATAAAAATTTAGATGTATTTGGAATTAACATAGGCAGAATGGTGATTCATCATCCTCACATTGCAAAGAAATCAGACCGATATTTTCAGAAACTCAAAGTAATCTGCTCTTTCATTATGTAGAGCTTTTCATTCCCATTTGCTTATGCTTGCAATGGGCGAAGATGGATGGTAGATTAGATTTGGTAAAAATTTAGTCCTTGAATATCTTAACACCTAGATTATTCACCAGCTTGTTGGAGCAGCTCTGCCTTAACACAACGTCATAACCGCCAGAGCTCAGAGCAGTATTCTGTTTGAGTTCTGTAGTGCATTTGAACATGCTGCAGAATAAAGTGATGAAACAAGCTTTGTTGTTGTTGTTAAGTGCCCTTAACTGTGATAACATGATAGTTCAAGTAGTTCAAGAGTTGTGTGTGAGTTATAATCTGCATAAGAAATTGAAGAATATGAGAAGAAGAAGATGAAGAAGAGTTTGGATTTGATATCCCGCTTTATCACTACCCGAAGGAGTCTCAAAGCGGCTAACATTCTCCTTTCCCTTCCTCCCCCACAACAAACACTCTGTGAGGTGAGTGAGGCTGAGAGACTTCAGAGAAGTGTGACTGGCCCAAGGTCACCCAGCAGCTGCATGTGGAGGAGCGGAGACGCGAACCCGGTTCCCCAGATTACGAGACTACCGCTCTTAACCACTACACCACACTGGCTCTCTTGAGAAACAATACCATTCTGCAATTTCATCTATTGACTATTTGTGGGATGTTTCAACTATCTTACTAGAAAAAGACACACCAGAGATAAGATATATTGATGGAGAACACAAATTGGCCCAGTTCAGACATAACAGAAAACCATGGTTTCCTGTGTTGTGAATTGGTCTGCTTGAATCTTATTAGAAACCACAGTTTGATCCTTGTTCTTAGTAACTAGCTTTATGCTGCTGTATTGAACCAGGTTTGGTGGCTTTACTGTTAGTATATAAACTCCTAAACAACTTGGAACCAAATTACCTGAAGGACTGCTAGATTACCCCTGATGTAGCTGCCTTGTCTATACAATGACTAGGGATGCCCTTCTACTAAGTACCACATGCTCCTGAGGTCTGCTCCATGGTTACCTGGAACAGGGCCATTAGCTTTGCAGCACCATCCCTCTGGAACTTTCTTTTGCAGTAGTGGCCTGTGCAGTATATAATGTTGATGGATGTGGTCTATAAAAATTGGCTTTGTGATCGGGAGCCGTCCAGTACTTTATTGTACAGCAAGGAAGGGCCATGGGCTGGGGTATTTGTTTAGGGCAGACATGTTCAACTGGTCGACCGCGATCGACAGGTTGATCCCCGGTTGATTTTGGTTGATTGCGGGATCCTTCTCAATCACAGGATTAAAAAAAGTAGCAGAATGAATATCTCCGCCCCCCTCCCCTCTCTATTTGTTTCTCTGTTGCGTCTAGTGGGCGTGGGGTTTTTTGGGGCATTTGTTGATGTCAATAGGGGATGCAATGATTGTTTTTAGCGGTGTGTGCATTTGTAAGCTGTGGGTTGTTCTGCAATCCTCCCCCCAAAAAACTCAACAACTCTGGTCAGTCTTCTCCTTCCACCCACCCAAGTCATCCTCCCTCCAATGACAATGGGTAGATCATGGCCAGTTTTTTTGTTATACTGGGAGTAGATCGCAGTCTCTTGGGAGTTGGATGTGCCTAGTGTAGGGGAAAAATGATTTTATTATCCCTTCCCCATTTCTGAAGATTCTTCACACCCTTGAAGGGTCCTAACAGCACCACAAGACTTATGCTCGGGCTGCTTGTGTCGTCAGCTGATGTGCCCTGCAGTACCCTGCCTTGGAATAAAAAGTCTCACAGAAGTGGGCCCCAGGAAAAACAACCTGAGAATGACTTTTCTTTGGACATATCCAGTAGCTGTTATAGGCTGAAGGAACACTTTAACCAAAGCATTAAGTTGGAAATACTATTATTTTAGCTAATATCAGTAGGAATTCACTTACCTAAGATAAAAAATGTGGTGGGAAGCTGTTTAGAAAAAATATACTATTACCTTGATAAGGCTGAATTTGATCAGATTATAGAGCTTTATGTAATCATAAGTTTCATTTTCTCAAATTGGCTGTTTCTGTAACAAACTAAAATTTGTGAAATTATCTGTACCTATATCTATCTACATATCAGCCGAGCTAATTATGATTTAAATGTGTTCTTAAAAAATTCATGCAAGACTGCTTATTGGCAGACATTAACACAGTCTTCTAATAGCCTTTTGTTTGATGTATTATGGTAATGGTTTCATACATCACATTTATTCTCAAATCCTTTTTATTTATTTCGTTCCGAGGCAATTTATAAACCAGAGACAGAATGCCAAGAGTAATAAAAAAAAGAACAGGTATAAATCAGCTGTTAAAACATATGGCTCTATTTCATCACAACAAGGTACTCATTATTCACCAGCTTTATCAGTTGTCACTGGAGTTTACATGTCTTCAACTTCATTCTTCCCGTCACTGGCATTCAGAATTGTTCTCTCCCCTTCAGGCTTCCTTGACATCTTCTCTAGTTTCTCCTTCTGGTTCTCGGATGGGCAGAGCAATCCAAACTCCTGATCTCATGGAGGTCGGTTTGGATGAGGTGCTGTCCCGCTGTCCAGCTCTGCCTGGCTTGGCTGCTCTCCACTGGTGGGGAGCTCCTCTGCTGCAGAAGTCCTTAATGCGCCTGCCTAAACTGTAAAAAATATAAGTTTTTCCTTCTGTCCTCCTTCTTCCCTGTCCAGAACAAGCAGTGGAATGAAGGAAGCTCCTCCGCTGCCCTGGCGGGGTTAGGATTGCATTCTAATTGTCTCTTTAAATAGATATTATTTTCCCATCTTCACAGTTGGACCAAGCCTTAGACCTTTCTTACTCTGCATGCATATTCACTTGGGATAGTTTCCTTCAGAGGTCCAGTGCCGAGGGCGTTTTGGCGGTTCCCTCACTGTGAGAAGTAAGATTACAGGGAACCAGGCAGAGGGCCTTCTCAGCAGTGGCACCCGCCTTGTGGAATGCCCTCCTACTAGATGTTGAGGAAATACACAACTATCTGACTTTTAGAAGACATCTGAAGGCAGCCCTCTTTGGGGAAATTTTTAATGTTTGATGTTGTCACTTTTTAAAATTAATATTCTGTTGGGAGCCGCCCAGAGTGGCTGCAGAGGCCCAGATGGGCGGGGTATAAGTAATTTATTATTATTGTTAATTACTGCACATCAATACCTGCATTTATTTTTGCAGCTCAGAAGTTTTGCTTTTTGTCCTGCTGTCCAGGGCTGATATTTCTTGCTGGTGTGAACAATGGCAATTATAGTAACTGACCCATTATAGAAATGGGAGGCAAGTGCTAGGATCCATGCTTCTTCCCTTGCCTGTTCCTAGGTGTTTCTCTAGTTTGCAATCCTAAACACACTACCAAGGGAGTAAGCCCCACTGGATGGTACCTGCCCCACTGTCACTAAGCAACACTGAATGATGCTTGCTTATGAGTAAATATGCATTCTGTTCTCACAGTGGCAAACAGATGCCCAGGGGCAGTCCATGATGTGAATGCAGTAGCACTGTCCCACTCATGACCACCAGCAACTGCGATTCATACTGCCTCTGATACTGAGGGTAAAATATAGTCTTCATGACTACTAACAATAGATAATTTTATCGAAACAAGGATGCAGAAAAGGGGAGGTATGGGGAAGTCCGGGAAGTAAGGTGTATGAAAATATGATTATGAAATTATACATGTTTATATGTTTGTATGTTTTTGTTTTGTGTATTGTTTGTTTTTATTATGTGTTTGGAAAATCAATAAAAATTTATTTAAAAAAAACAATAGATAATTTTATCATCCACACATTTGTCTAACCCATAGCTGTCAACTGTCCCTTATTTGGCGGGAAACTCCCTTATCCCAGCGCCGTGTCCCGCTGCTGTCCCTTATTGATGATGTCCCTTAAATTTCCCGGGTTTCAAAGGAAGCAGCTCCTCTCCCTTCCTCCCTGCCGGCCAGGGAGGAGGGAGGCTCCAACTGTGTTGCTTGGCTGCATTGCTCACCCAATAAGGAGTCTAAGAATGACTGGGAGGGTGGAGCTTGCATGCCTTGTGCCGATCAAATCGGCTACGTTGCCTGGGGACTCACCTTTGCTCAGCGCTTCCCAGCGGAGAGGTGACGGTGGTTTTCCTTGAGGCTGCTGGCTGGGCTTTCTGCCTTTGGCTCGGAGGGGCTCAGAAGTTGAGCATACCTGTGCTTGGATCAGAATCTGATGGATACGTCATCGAGGGCCCACTCACCCTTGCCGGGGAGAAGGTCTGTCTGGAGCGGGGGCACATGGTGAGGGAAAAGGAAAGGTGATCCCTTATTTTGGCTGCTGATCCCTTATTTTCGAGGCTGCTGATCCCTTATTTTCAAATCTGTAAGTTGACAGCTATGGTCTAATCCCCCTTTAAAGCTATCCAAGTTGGTGGCCATCTTCTAATAGTGGCCACAAGCTACTACTGTAAAGGTGTTATCCAAAACACATTTACTAGTGAGTAAGTCCTGTTGAACTCAGTGAGGGTCAATAAGTATACTTCAGATCACTTTGTACACCCTTAGATAATAACAGCCTATTAACAGATAATGGAACATCTGTCATGCAGTGAGTTTCTATAACAACTCAACTTAACAAGAACCTGTAGCTTCCTGCAGTTTTTGCTTTATAGTGATTTTTCCCTTTTCACACGATCCACTCTTATAGGAATGTTTGTAATTTCATGTATTATTACAGTATTCATTGAGAAGCCTTATGAAATGAAGCATGAACACTACATTGATTTGCTAAGGTTGCATGACTAGGAAGTAAATCTTCCACAGTGGGACAACTTCTGTGTAAACCATCTTAGGATCCTACTACATGGAAAAGAGAGCAATATTGAAAGCACCTGTGCTAATGAAAATTGACTGATTTCAATATATCCCTGCAACCAGGGCAGTTATGTTCTTTCATGCATATTATGACTACAGTATTCCCTTTAAAGAAAGCTATTGAGGAAGAGTGTAAACCACATTTTCATCTTTGCTTCTGAACTTTCAATGGCCAGTATCCCTACAGCTATTTACTGATATTTAGAATTTTAGTTCATAATTTATCAGTTTTTATTGATGTTTCATTATCTTATTAATGCTATTTTAAGGTTACTATATGCTTTTGATTTCATATGGTCAACACAATTCCAAGAATTAATACAATTTGATTTGATAAACTTGGATTTGACTACTCCAGGCTGTGAGTTTGGAGAACTGCTGCATAATTTCCTGATCAATAAGTAGTTACATTGAAGTAGTGGGAGTGAAATCAATGGAATAAATTGGCTTGAATCCAAGTGCTTTCACTTAACTGTGCTGAGGAATGGTGTGTAAATCAATAAGCTTAACCATACTGCAATTATACTTCAATTATTCTATTTTGATTTTATTTATAGCTTATTATTGTTATTCATTATTGTGATCTAATAGAAATGGACTTTCCCCAGTTGAACCATTTAGATTGCATATTCAAGGTTGTTATACAGAATTTACCAGCCAAGGGCCTCCAGATTACTTTTCCCCTTAAGGTAGAAGAGAAAAACATGGCAGAACACACTTCATCTTGCATTTTGACTGTATATGGTAGCTTTCTGCCTAAGGTAAGAAAGACTTAAGATTACGTTTCTATATGGCTGTAACATTCTGTCTTTTTTTTTTTTTAAGATTGATTTTACAACATGCCCATCATAAAGGTGCCAGTGGTCCACAAATTTGGTATTGTATGCCATGATGAACATAAAAAACTTCAGCAGAGACTCTTGGCTAAATATCTGAAGGAAACATTACCTGCAACCAAGAAAAAGAAAAACGTGTAAGTTTACAAGTGGACAAAGATTTTCGGTGTTTCCAGTGAAACCTGCAAGCATGTTAATGAGAGACTTGGGAGCATGGAGAAGATATAGATAGGAAAAAGTGGTTTCTGGGGAACCCTAGCGGAAATGACAGCAGGAAATAACCATTTGACTGGGTGGGTACACAAGGAGCCAAAGATGCCCCCCAAATTAAAAGATTGTTAGACAGGACAACAGAACAAACAATACTTCTCTCAAGATAGTATGAGCTAGGTTACTACCTGCCATTCTGTGACTTACTGGAAACTATTTGCTTAGTTGATAAAGGTGGACCCCAGGGTGGTTAAAGTCCAGTCAAAGGCAATTATGGGGTTGCGGCGCTCATCTTGCTTTCAGGCCGAGGGAGCTGGCGTTTGTCCACAGACAGCTTTCCGGTTCCTGTGGCCAGAATGACTAAGCCGCTTCTGGCGCAACGGAGCACCGTGATGGAAACCAGAGCCCACGGAAATGCCATTTATCTTCCCGCTGCAGCAGTACCTATTTATCTACTTGCACTGGTGTGCTTTCGAATTGCCAGGAACTGGGACAGAGCAACGGGAGCTCATCCAGTCACGGGGATTCAATCACTGATCTTCCTTCCAATCAGCAAGCCCAAGAGGCCCAGTGGTTTAGACCACAGCACCACCCGCGTCCCTTTTTTGCTTAGTAAGTGGAGATTAGATGTATCAAAGGCATCTGTCAACCTTGCCTTAGGCCTGCTGCTGACTAGCGTGATATCAATTGGTTGCTCAAACGGTATACTATTGTAAAAGTACAATCCATATTAAGTCTCTTTTAACTCAAATCCATATTTTTGGATGCAAAATAGAAGATGTGAAATAGTGTAAGTCATTTTTAGCAGTGTCCTGTTTTAATTTAAAGAGATTTTATCATTACTGTTTTCCATATTAATATTATTATTCCTTTCATCATGTCACATTAAGTTTTTCAGATGCATTAATGCTCTGATTGGGATTCTTTCCTATGAAGCTTAAAGGTAAAGGTAAAGGGACCCCTGACCATTAGGTCCAGTCGTGACCGACTTTGGGGTTGCGGCACTCATCTCACTTTATTGGCCGAGGGAGCCGGTGTACAGCTTCCGGGTCATGTGGCCAGCATGACTAAGCTGCTTCTGGTGAACCAGAGCAGCGCACGGAAATGCCATTTACCTTCCCGCCGGAGCGGTACCTATTTATCTACTTGCACTTTGATGTGCTTTTGAACTGCTAGGTTGGCAGGAGCAGGGACTGAGCAATGGGAGCTCACCCCGTCGCGGGGATTCGAACCACGACCTTCTGATCGGCAAGTCCTAGGCTCTGTGGTTTAACCCACAGCGCCACCCACGTCCCTATGAAGCTTAGTTCTAGAGAAACTAAGACAGCAGATGTTTAAGAGGCCAATCTAAAGAAATATCAGGTAGATTTCTATTTAAGGGGAGGGGTAGTAATTTCACTTAAGTAATCAGTTCCAGCTCAGAATTTATGTTTACCTGCTAGTATGTATTGATTAGTCTAATTCAGGCATAGACAAATTCCGGCCCTCCAGAAGTTTGGGACTACAATTCCCATCATCCCTAGCTAACAGGACCAGTGGTCAGGGATGATGGGAATTGTAGTCCCAAACTTCTGGAGGGCTGGAGTTTGCCTATGCCTGGTCTAATTTCTTCACCAACAATCATTCAAAGGGCTAATATTGTGAAGAGTTAACTCTTTCCAACATGATGAAATTCTTATATGGAACTGCCTTGTAATGTGTTGTGTATTCAGTGAGTAAATACATGCAGATGTTTTTGTAAAGCATGATGGTTTATACATAGATTATTGGCTGTTTCTTACAAAATACTGCATTCCATGAAGAAATGTCAATAACTTGGAAACAGCATAATGATGAACCGTAAGTGCAGTGTTTAATAATCAATATATTTCTGTAATATTCATAGTCTATTGGCTGCTATTGAAACAGTCTTAATAGCGGTCACTTCCGGAGGCGGCGCGAAACCGTGATGGCGGACCTCTTCGAGCTCTGAAGAGGGGCACCGCAGAAAAGGGTTGTTTCGCTACGGCGCAGCGGCAACCCATCAAGATAAACCACGGACAGAGTGAGTTCGTGGCCGTGGGACTCGGCGGGCACCTGGAGCGACCCCAAATTCGCAGAAGGGACCCCGTAAGGGGCTCCGGAGTGAAGGAGGGGGAGCGGTGCTGTGAGTTCATCGCTCTTTCTGCGGAGGCGAAGCCGCGCGGCTGTCACGGATGAGCGCTGACCTTTCTTCCAAAAATACCAGCCTGAAACTGCAAACCCGTGAGTAAGGATTTAAGATTTATTGAAATAATTTGAAGAAATTCGGCTGAAACCGGGAGACGAGAAAGAGGAAGTCCGTCTTCCGGCACTGCTTTCAAGATCAAAGCAGACTGTTCAAAGAGCGGAAAGCGCTGCGAACAGGGAAGCCTTAAGGCTTTAAAGTGGGACTTTCGTGCACATTTGAACTCTATCTTTAAAGGAAAAATACAGCTAAAGATACAGTCAAAAATATCGTTTAAAAATTGACTTGGAGCGGTCTCCCAAGGGGTGAGGGAAGACTCTAACCCCAAATCTTTGGGTGGCCGGGTGAAGTTGCTTAACTGCGGAACTGTAACAAACTTCCAGATACTTTTGTAACTGAAGTGCAACTTTTGAGCTTACTTAGTTTGAATGGATACAATTGCAGGCACCTTGCTGGAACTTTGTTAAGTGTTTTAAAGTGCTCTGCAGGACTCTCTTCTTAGTGTTTTGGAACTAACTTGCTTTTAAAACTGCCTTCAAAAACGGAACAAAAGGGACTTTAATGGCGGAAAAGTTACCTTCTTCTTACTAAATTTTGGTGGCACTCCCCCTAGAGGATATTGGGATAACAAAGGCCTGGGAAAAGTTTTTTCTGTTTACCTTCTCTCTCCAGATTGTTTTTAAATTTGGGCTTGTCTTTCCCATGGGACTACAACATTTGACCTTGAACATTGACTGATGAGTGGCACAGGAAAGACAAGAGCAGCCAAAGCTAAGGAAGCTAAGGAAAAAGAAAAAGCGAAAAAGCAGGCACAGCTTTTGCAAACAACTTTAACTCAGGGACGCAGACTATCAGTTCCAGCTGTGCTTGCAATACAAAAAGTAGAAAGTGAAAAGCCTGAAAAATCTGAGGAGGAAGATATGGCATCAGGAGGATCAGAGGCAGTACTGAAACAAGTTTTGGAACAATTATCAGCATTAAACCAAAAAATTGATAATCAATCAATAAAAATTGACCAAGCTACATCCTCGATCCAAAAACTGACAGATCAGGTTTCCCAACATACCCAAGCAATTGAAAAATTGCAAGGAGCAACAGAAGAAAATCGTAAATTGGCAGGGGAAGCTGTTCAAATTGCAACAGCAGCTAAAAAAGAGGTTGAGGAAGTGAAAGCAGAAGTCAAGCCTCTGCACAAACAGGTAGGGGACCAACAAACCTACCTTTCCTTGGTGGAATTGAAAAATCGCCAGACCAACCTCAGGCTGAGGGCGGTGCCAGAAATCGAACAAGGAGATTTGATTGGATTCTTGACAACAGAATTTTCAAAGTTTTGGGGCCTAAAAGAAGATAGTGACTTTAAAATAGTATCGGCTTTTCGATTGGGAAGATTGGTAAGAAAAGATAGATCAAGAGACTGCTTAATAGCTTTGAGATCAAGAGAAGAGAGAGACAAAATATTAGGCCTACATTTTAATAACTCAATTGAGATACAAGAGAAAAGGGTGGAAATTTACCGAGACATCCCTAAACAGTTATTGGATTTGAGAACCACCTATTCAGAATTGGCCAAGCTGTTGAGACTCAACACAATTCCTTATAGGTGGGAATTTCCACAAGGACTATCATTTACTTACAAACAGAAGAAGGTTAAAATAAGAACGCCAGAGGACCTACAAAAGTTCCAGCACGACCACGGAGAAGATCTCCAAAAAGAAGCAGCAGCCCATTGGCCTCTACCTAAACCAGGACCCATTCTGCCAGCAGGCGGAGGGACGCCTATACCCTCGGAACCAGAGGAAAAAGAAGACACACCGCTCTAGGTGTAACAGAATAGTTCAGGATGTCTCTGCAGCTACTAAGTTGGAATATAAATGGTGGAAATTCCCCGGAGAAAAGAAGGAGGCTATTTCACATATTGAAGAAAGAGCAATTGGACATTATTTGTTTACAAGAAACCCATGTAACCAGGCTTCACAGGAAAGTTTTGGTTAACAAAAGACTAGGCCAAGAGTTTATCTCTTCAGATAAGGTGAAGAAAAGAGGAGTGGTGATCTACGCTAAGGAGAGCCTGTCACCTAAATTTCTATTTAAAGATGAACATGGAAGAATTTTGGCAATTGAAATTCAGACTCAAGGAGAAAAAATATTGTTATTAGGAATTTATGCTCCAAATGACGGGAAATCGGAATTTTTCAAGAAGCTGCATGAGACTTTGTTGGACTATCTGGACTATGCTAACATCATAATGATGGGAGACATGAATGGAGTGGTGTCTACACATATGGATAAGTCTTACAACCAAAATTTAACATCAGACGGCAGACTGCCTAAAACTTTTTTTGAAATGACTGACAATCTGGATTTGATTGATATTTGGAGGACAAAGAACCCCCTAGGTAAAGAAGGCACTTTCTTCTCTGAGGCCCACCTGTCCTGGTCAAGGATCGACCAAATTTGGACCTCCAGGGGGCTGGCACCCAAGACCAAAAAGGTGGAAATCTGCCCAAAAACATGCTCCGACCACAACGCCCTGAAAATAGAACTCAGACTAACTCAACCCGGTTCCTTCAGATGGAGAATGAATGACACACTATTAAGAGATCAAGAGATCGTGAAGAAGGCCCAAAAAACACTAAAGGATTACTTTGAGATAAATCTGAACACTACAGTAGAAAAAAGAACAATCTGGGACGCAAGCAAAGCTGTTATGAGAGGGTTTCTGATACAACAGAATACAATTAAGAAGAAGCTCTGGAATGGAAAGAAAGATAAAATATTGGAGAAAATACGCCAGGGAGAGGAAAAATTGAGAACCAAACCAAAGTCAAAGGAACTGCTGAGAGAAATTAAATTCCATCAAGCAGAATATTCAAAATTGACTAACCAGGAGATTGAATGGAAAATAAAACAGATGAAGCAAAGATCTTTTGAATCAGCAAACAAATGCGGAAAGCTGCTAGCCTGGCAGCTGAAAAAAAGACAAAAGCTAAATACGATAACAAATCTAGAGATTGAAGGAAGGATGGTACAGAAACCAGAAGAAATTAGGAAGTGCTTCCACAGATATTTCAAAGAACTCTACACACAGGGGCCTCAGAAAGAATCTGAGATAGACCAATTTTTAAAGATAAATGGATTATCAAGAATAACTCAAGATAAAAGATCAATCTTGAACTCTATAATAACTACTCAGGAAATTGAAGGTGCCATTCAGAACATGCAACTAGGCAAATCTCCAGGCCCGGATGGGCTTACCTCCAAATACTACAAGACTTTGAAGGATTATTTGATACAACCTTTGTTGGAGGTATGCAACCAGATTTTGGATGGGAAGAGGGCACCAGAAACGTGGAAAGAAGCCTTCATCACATTGATACCTAAGACAGAATCTGAAAAGACTCAGCTCAAGAACTATCGCCCCATCTCACTCCTGAATGTGGATTACAAAATATTTGCAGACATTTTGGCAAGCAGACTTAAAAAAGTCTTAAATGAAGTAATTCACAAAGACCAAGCAGGCTTTCTCCCTGGTAGACATTTATATGAGAATACCAGAAACATCATTGATATCTTGGAACTTTTACAAACCAACATGAACACAAGGGCGGTGTTAATTTTTATTGATGCGGAGAAAGCATTTGACAACATATCTTGGAGGTTCATGAAGAAAAACTTGGAAGGGATGGGAGTGGGGCGGGGGTTTGAAAATGGGTTACGAGCAATTTATTCAGAGCAAAAGGCTAAATTAATAGTGAACAATGTGGTGACGGAGGAGTTTAAAATTGAAAAAGGGACACGACAAGGGTGCCCTCTATCCCCTCTTTTATTCATCTCAGTCCTGGAGGTGCTATTGAATATGATAAGGAAGGACCGGTTGGTACAAGGGATAGAGGTCGGAGTGAAACAATACAAATTGAAAGCCTTTGCAGATGATCTAGTTTTGACACTGCAGGAGCCAGAATCCAGTACAAAAAGAGCTCTTGAACTTATATCTGAGTTTGGTCGGGTGGCGGGATTTAAGTTGAACAAGCAAAAAACCAAGGTTTTGACCAAGAATTTGACACTTACAGAAACAGAGGGGTTTCAGAGAGAAACAGAACTTGTGGTAACAGAATGTGGTAAAAAAAGTGAAATACCTAGGGATCTATTTGTCTTCCAAAAATTTGAATTTATTTAAGGACAACTATGAAAAATGTTGGTCGGAAGTTAAAAAGGATTTAGAAATTTGGTCAAGATTGAAACTTTCCTTGTTGGGAAGGATTGCAGCAATAAAAATGAATGTGTTGCCGAAAATGTTATTTTTGTTTCAAACCCTACAGATCGTGGACAGAGTGGAATGTTTTGGAAAATGGCAGAAGGATATATCTAGGTTTGTCTGGCAGGGCAAAAAGCCCCGAATAAAGTATAAAATATTAACAGATTCAAAAGAAAGAGGGGGGTTTGCCCTGCCGGACATGAGATTGTATTACGAAGCTGCAGCCTTCTGCTGGCTGAAAGATTGGTTTTTGCTAGAAAACACTGATGTCCTAGATCTGGAAGGTTTTGATAATGCTTTTGGTTGGCACGCATACCTATGGTATGACAAGGTTAAAGTTCACAAATTGTTTAAAAGCCATATTGTCAGAAAAGCAATTTTTGCAGTCTGGACGAAATACAAAGACTTATTAGAGAGTAAAACACCGAGGTGGGTGTCACCGGTGGAGGCCAAGGCTGGAAAAAGACCCAATATGGAGGCTTATTGGCCGAAATATTGGGAATTAATTGAAAAAATTGGAGACAGTTGGAAGTTGCAGAGCCAGGAAAAACTAAAAAACAAGGTGCGAGATTGGTTACATTATGCTCAAATGCAAGAGGTTTTTAAAATGGATAAAAAAGTTGGTTTCCAGGAGGAGAAATCGAAACTAGAGACAGAATCGCTAGAACCAAAGACCAAGATTTTGTCTAGAATGTATAACTTGCTGCTTATGTGGAACACACAGGACGAGTTGGTTAAATCTGCTATGATAAAATGGGCACAGGATGTTGGGCATAATATTATGTTTGAAGACTGGGAGAGGTTATGGAACACCGGAATGAAATTCACGGCATGCAGTGCCTTGAAGGAAAACATTATGAAAATGATATACCGGTGGTACATGACCCCAGTCAAGTTAGCTAAGATACATCACCTGTCTGACAATAAATGTTGGAAATGTAAGGAGGCAGAAGGTACATTTTATCATCTCTGGTGGACCTGCCCAAAAGTGAAGGCTTTCTGGGAAATGATTTATAATGAACTGAAAAAGGTATTTAGGTATACCTTCCCTAAGAAACCAGAGGCCTTCCTGCTGGGCATGGTGGACCAGAAAGTGTTAAAGAAAGACAGAACGTTGTTTATGTATGCTACTACAGCAGCAAGAATTCTCATTGCAAAGAACTGGAAGACACAAGATTTACCCACGCTGGAAGAATGGCAGACGCAGTTGATGGACTACATGGAATTAGCTGAACTGACCGGCAGAATCCGAGATTTGGATAAAGAAACAATTGAGGAGGACTGGAAAAAATTTAAAGACTATATGCAAAAATACTACAAGCTGTATGAATCTTAAGATAGTGCATGATTAGGAAAAGTTATGCTTCTGCAATTATGATTAAGTAAATTGTAAAATAAGTGATAAAAGAGAAAAGGAGACAATTTGAATTGAACATGTTATGTTTATTTTAAAGGCATCGAATATGAGATACAATATATCGAATTTGGGTACATAACATTGGAAAGTTACAATAAGGCATGAAATAAGGTAACAAAATGCTGACATTGTTAATGTAAACAACGCAGAATCGGAAGGGGTGGGGAAGTCCAAGTTGTTTTTGTTTGTTTTTGTTGTTAAAAAAAGGGAAAATTTGTTTCTTGCAATTATGTTATTTGTTTGTAACCTATAAAATTATGGAAAGAAACGCAATAAAAAATTTATAAAAAAAAAAAGAAAAGAAACAGTCTTAATAGCATTATCCAACAGATAAAGTATTGTAAATTAGAAACAATGATCTACACTGTACATTGAGTCAAATAGGACTTTAAAAATTAAATTAGCTGTCTATAGTTATCTTTCATACACAAAATTTTGATTTCATTTACTGATGATGTGTCAATTAAACTGAAATTCTTCACTGTATTCTTTATCAGAAACCCATATGAACTTACAGAACAATTCGTTGAGGATTTCAATTACGCACTACAAACAGAAAGTAAAGAAAAATTCATAGAGCTGGCTAAAAAAATGCTTGCAAGATGCAAGGTCTGTATACGTAAGGATTACTGGATCTCTAAAGAGACATTTATAAAGGCCATCTCTTGATCTTAAATTTCTACAGTGGTGTTTAATAGTTAATAATTAATTTAAATATTTCTGATGCAAAATGTTCATTATTTACTTTTTGAAAGTGACCTTTAAGTTACCATTTTCATCGTGTTTCCCCCCCTGTTCATTTTGCAGAAATAACACATTTGCTGATATAAGTCAACAAATTCAACCTTCGCACAGTTATATTGATACCACAGGCTCCTAGTGAGGGTTGGCAGATTTTGGATAGAGATTGTTGAGATTATTGATAACATCCAATATCTGTATTGATAAAAAGTCAATAATGAACACATAAAAATGCAAAGGGCAATATTTATGTTTAGTACAGTTGCTTATGTATGCTTATGTTTAGATAACATGCCTTCAACAAAATTCCAGAGTCTCACTGAAAGGTTGAGTGAAGAAGGTTTTGCAATATTTTGTAGAGGGAGCTTGGCTCAAGCTCATTTAGGCTGCCCTTGGGTACAGAACTGCATAATGTGAGAGATGTGACTGAAATGACCCTTCTGTGCCACGTTGTATTATCTGAAGGTAATACCTTGTGAAGCTAAGCAGCTCTGGGTCTGGTTGGTACCTGGAATGGTAACTTGATGACGTCTTGGGTTCCATGAAAGGTGGAATATAAATGTAAGAAAATGAAACAATAAATAAAGTTGTCATAATGCAGAAATCACAAATGGCCCTTTCTCATCATTTATCAGAGGAGGAGAAATATGTGGAAATATACGACGATTTTCTCACATTTATATAATAAACTCCCATTACTGCTTGATTGTAAACCCCACTTCCACTTACCTGAAATATTTTTTCCAAATATTTTGTTCCAATGATAAGTTGGATGGAGATGAGAGATTCTACTGGGTGAAATCAGATACTAGAATACAAAAATCAACCAATGGATTAAGCATGTCCCATTGCTCATACTGAGAAAAAAGGACCTAAGCTCAGAGTTCCTTCGTAATGAAAGCAAACAACTTCATCAGAGGATTCTTGTAACAGAAACTCTTTAGGGCTGATATTCATCAAATGGTTTGTACAAGACATATAAAACCATTAAAAAATTATTAAATGAAAATGATTAAAGTATTTGATTTCTGGGCAGTTTTTGTGGCAGTGGTAGGAGGATCAGACCTACGTACTTACAGTTTTCTAAAAAGAAGTTTAGGATTGGAAAGAACATCCTTTTCCCCCCATGCAACCTTTGCTGTTTTTAATCTAGCTGCCTCTTCTGGTAAATTGGGGGAGGGGTGCACAGAATGACCTGACGGAAATGATGTAAGTTTACAAGGGAATTTTCCATTGATCATTTGGCATATGCTAATTTGTTTAAATAAATAGAAATACAAATGAATAGTACAGAGTCCGAAGGGGGGGGGGGTTTGCATGTCGATGTCCCCAGGCCACCCCAAATAACTCACACAACACACAGAATTTTTGTTTAAGGTTTTTGGCATAATTTTGGCCACTTTATTAAAATACAAAAAATGTGAGTGGTTGCTTAGGCATTGGTTGTGACTATCTGCCCCTCAGTGGGGGACAGACTGACATTTCGCAAGCCTGCGAAAGTCAGAAAAGGGGAATACATTTTGGGGTAGCGACGGAGCAGGGAACCTGCCCTCAAGCCTTCCCCAAATGCAACCAGAGGCTCTTGTGTGGCCCTAGCCCCTTGACAGGGTTCGGACAAAAGCAATAGTGAGCCCCTGTATTCCTTTAACGGAATCCCTTGCAGCAGCGTTAGAGGGGCAGGCACAGCCAATCCATGCCCCTCAACCAACCAAACCATAAACCAATGCCTAACCGCAACCTTACAAGTTGTGACGATTTGCTACGCAGTAGGCAAAAACCAAATGGCCCCAACCAATCAGCCAGATGGACAAAATTCCTACCGGGCCCCTGCCCCAAGAGCAGACGACCCCATGACAGGCATAGCAAGGTCAAAGCGAACCACCCTAAATATAGGGAGGGGGGATGGGCAATCCGATGCACGGGGCGAAAAGAGGAAGCTCTACGCCTTGTGCAGGGAGTTTTAACATTTCTGGCTATCAGTCATCAAATGGCAACATTAACATCTTCCCAACAGCAAGGGAAGCCCAATCACAACAGTGGCCAATGATCAATTAGCCCGCCCCACAACTTTGGAGTGTCCTGTCGGCCCCCACCGCAGCACGTGCTCTCCATGAAGGAGAACACGCTTTGTCTGATTGGTGACATGCTGTGCGTGTGACCAAAGAAGAGCATCTGTGAGTCCAACCAAATTAGTTTTCAAACTGCAGTCATGCAAGAGTTGCCTGTAGAACAGGCTTCCTCAACCTCGGCCCTTCAGATGTTTTGAGACTACAATTCCCATCATTCCTGACCACTGGCCCTGCTAGCTAAGGATCATGGGAATTGTAGGCCAAAAACATTTGGATGGCCGAGGTTGAGGAAGCCTGCTGTAGGACATGAGACACATTTTGTTGGGATTGACTAATTGGATTCCATCCTACTGAGATGCTAGCACAAGAGTTCCCTTCACAACTTGGTTCAATTTATTACTATGATGCGGAGCTAGTAATTAATTGCTTTTGTTGCAAGGTACTTCAGGTGGTAATAACAGTATAATTAGAGCTAAGCATTCATCTTCTTATTTAAGTGTTAACCTGAGGGATTAAACATTGCTACCTTGTTAGCTCCAGCTATTGCGTTTTGCATCAGCAATAGCACTTTCTTTAAATATGTAGAAACGTCATTCTAAGTATATTGACTTTTGAAAGGATTTTTAAATCTCTAGTTTTGTCTTATTATCTTTTATGTTCCACACAGAGGCGATCAGGTCTTAACACATTAGGTATTGGGAAGTATGTAAATCTTCCTGTGGCATGGGCTGAGGCAATTCTGTTATTACAGTGTAAAGGAGAAATTCACGAAGGTAGGTTTCATTCAGATTCTTTTTTTGCTGCCCCTTTCTCTAAGCAAGCACTGCAAAATTTATAGACACTGGAAAGAAAATAAAGCTATTCTCACAAAGAGACTAATTACACAATATATATAAAATACTATTTTTGTTTCTACTTTGATGCCATTCTGTGTCAACTGACTTGGCTTTTGAAATTATTCTTATGGATACAGGCATGCAATAACATTGGATGAGTATAACTAAAGTTGAATATCCCTGTCCTATAAGACCATTAGTGCAGTGCTGTTGCAAAATTTTAGACCCAGCCTGGACATTTACAAGAAAAAGCTGATAACTGCATGGTTATTTCCATTTGACAGCTGTGATTAACATCCTGAAAGCTGAAGCCTCAATATTGGAAAATCACAGATTTCTCTCTGGTTAGATAAAAGCAGAGCATCTCTGAAACTGAAGAGGCATGCTGGAAAGTAATGAACCAAACTAACGGAAAGTTATTGTACTCAGAATCATCAAAAGAATGCAGAGAACATTTTTTGATGGGATTTTAAAACCAGAGATATTGGAGTACTTCTGTGTTTATCATGGCCATCAAAATAGTACTACTTGCAATTCAGCTTTCAATTCTAAATGTCTGGGAGAAATGCTCATTTCACAGTTTGTTCTAAACTGTTTTTAATGCTGTAATTTATATTGCTGTACCCTGCCCTGGGACCTTCTGAAGAGCAGAATAATAATAATAATAGTTCCTTTATATTTTATAACCTTGTTCATTTCACCTTATTAACTTTAGTCATGTTGCATAGATGGCAAGTCAGTAATTAAACAGCAACTTGCCAGATGATGAGTCATTTCCATGGTGCACAGTAGCAACCCAGACATGGCGCTGGAATATCTGGGATTCCAGGCCCATTGGGACCTGAAGGTCTATATGCAAATGAGCAGATTGTGTTCATAAATGCAGGAGGGACCCCTGTTGAGCAGCTGAAGACCTAACAAGTCACCAGCCTGAGACAGCCAAGAAGCCCTATTACCACTTGCCCCAAATCTACTTTTCTTTGCCCAAGACCGGTCCAGGAAGAAGAAGAAGAAGAAGAGTTTGGATTTTATATCCCGCTTTATCACTACCCGAAGGAGTCTCAAAGCGGCTAACATTCTCCTTTCCCTTCCTCCCCCACAACAAACACTCTGTGAGGTGAGTGAGGCTGAGAGACTTCAGAGAAGTGTGACTGGCCCAAGGTCACCCAGCAGCTGCATGTGGAGGAGCGGAGACGCGTTCCCGGTTCCCCAGATTACGAGTCTACCGCTCTTAACCACTACACCACACTGGCTCTCAGGAGAATATATAATGTGAAAGGAGTGCTAAACTCTGCCAAAGCATGTCTACTCTTCATGAAGAGGACAAAGCTGGAGGCAGTTTTCAGAGCTTGCTTTGTTATCTAGAGCCTACTCTTGTTCTAGAGATTATTATTGGAACAAATTACCTACCTGTGGGTTGTCCATAGGCCTGAAGATCATGTATCTGATGGACACCTTAGCCCCGTGCAGATGATTAAACTAGAAATGTGTGTGTATGTATCTGGAGAAGAAAAACAAAGATTATGAGGGCATGAATATCAAAGTTCTATGAAGAAAGGTTGAGGGACTTGGGCGTGTCTAGCCTGAAGAAGAGATGATTAAGAAGTGATACCATGTCATCTTCACATATTTGGAGAGCTGTCACATACATGATGGAGCAAATTTGTTTCCTGTTTTGCTCCAGAGGGGAGAACCTGAATCAATGCTTCAAATTACAGAACAGAAAAAAGAAAAAGATTTAGTCTAAAAATTAGAAGGACCCTCTGGATGGCATGAGCTCTTTGACAATGGTCACACCATTACTGGTGTTGTAGTAGTGGATTTCCTACGTTGGTAGGCAGTTGGAGTGGGTGACCTTTAGGTACATTCAGACTCTGATTCTATACCTGCTGGTCCCACCCAAGCTGCCACACATTAACTGTAATTTTTGCACAATGCATGTAGCTGTTGAAGGCACAATCTGTTCACTCCATTTTTGCAGCATATGGGTTGCATGTTCAGAGTCATTGCACATTGCAGTGTGTATATATAGACCCTTGTGTAGACAAAATGATCAGTGTGTGAAGGCTGGTGGGCACAATCCTGACCCCCCCTCTCAATTTCTATGCCGTTTAACAGTTTTCACAGTCCTTTTGTCTTTCCTCTTGCTATTTCTGTTGGACCTCTGCTGTTGGCTGTTGTTTCCAGTTTTCAACTGCACGGCTGTGCCCTGTAGGCTTCAACTGAGCAAGACAGACAGAATTTGGCTGCTCAAATTATTCCAGAAACCACTTCACAGATGAAAAGCCTGCAATAGAATTAGCACTTCACCTAATGCCTTGCATTTCGATACTTAATTTTGTGCAATTACAAAACCATGTATATTCAGCATTCTCATGATTTTTTTTCAAGTAGCACTGCTTTATAAGCTCTTTCTAAATTTAGACATTAATTGGGTGTAATTTAAAATGACATTTAAACTTGTGAAGTAATTTGCCTTCAATAACGGCATGTTTTAGGTTTCCCCAATTATTTCTATGAAAAAGCATGATATTGTTAGTTTCAAAGATTTAGGAATAATGGAACAAGGTTTAAAGTGTCCCTCCTGCAAATCACCCCCCTCAAAAAACCCAAAGAATGAAATACCTCGCTTTATAAAATTTGATGAGGATAAAAGGATAAATGGACCTTGCATATTATCAGGGCTTTTTTCCAGCTGGAATTCAGTTACGGCACCTCTCAGGTGGGCACCATTGCCATTCTAAGAGAACAAGGGAGGTGAGTTCTGGCACCTCTTTTTCTAGAAAAATAGCACTGCATTTATTATTATTCAATTCATCAAATATCCTTTATTAGGCATAGCAAACCACACATTATCAAACAGACACCGTATACAAATTGTGCAAAATACGAGCTCAGCATAACAAGGTTTGTCCCATATTCAAATATTATTATTCCTTTTTATCTTTTGACTTGAGTGAATGGCAAGTGGAATGATTATGGAAAGGGTCATACACGAAATAAATATGACAGACAAAGATCAATGATCTGCAGATTAACATGACTGATCCGAAGGATGAAGAAAAGTCATTTAATATATGCCCCCATTTTATATATATGGATGCTACTTTAGCTCCCTTCAGCCATTATAATTGGCCATGTGAGTTTTCAACCAAGAGGCCCCCTCCCTCCTTTGTTGCCTCCCTGATTTTCCAGGGCTCTAAATCTCATGGGTATTTACATGAGTACATAAGAAGCTACTTGTTTCAAGAAGTTATCCCTCATACCCACCAATGGTGATGGGGAGAGTGATGGGAGTTGGAGCTAGTCTGCTTACCCCCCCCCCCATATTTCCCTTTTGCATGTGGATATAATACAGTAGTATAACATCGGAAGAGAGCTTAAGTTGATGGCCGCCAGACAACTGGTGGAAGCAAATTCCACAAATTTAGATATATGAAGCAGTACTTCCTTTAGTCTGGATTTCCCACCATTCTGCTTCACTCGGTTACGTTGGGTTCTAGTATTATGAGAGAAAGAAAATACCTTGTTCCTTTTCTCCACAATGTACATAATTGTATGCTTCTCTAGCGTGTCACCCTTTGGTTGTTGTTGTTTAGTCGTTTAGTCCTGTCCGAATCCTGTCTGGACCCCATGGACCAGAGCACGCCAGGCACTCCTGTCTTCCACTGCCTCCTGCAGTTTGGTCAAACTCATGCTGGTAGCTTCAAGAACACTGTCCAACCATCTCGTCCTCTCTCGTCCCCTTCTCCTTGTGCCCTCCATCTTTCCCAACATCAGTGTCTTTTCCAGAGAGTCTTCTCTTCTCATGAGGTGGCCAGAGTATTGGAGCCTCAGCTTCACGGTCTGTCCTTCCAGTGAGCACTCAGGGCTGATTTCCTTCAGAATGGAGAGGTTTGATCTTCCTGCAGTCCATGGGACTCTCAAGAGTCTCCTCCAGCACCATAATTCAAAAGCATCAATTCTTCGGCAATCAGCCTTCTTTATGGTCCAGATCTCACTTCCATACATCACTACTGGGAAAACCATAGCTTTAACTATACGGACCTTTGTCAGCAAGGTGATGTCTCTACTTTTTAAGATGCTATTTAGGTTTGTCATTGCTTTTCTCCCAAGAAGCAGGCGTCTTTTAATTTCATGACTGCTGTCACCATCTGCAGTGATCATGGAGCCCAAGAAAGTAAAATCTCCATAGGTAAATTTATCCAGAGCCCATATAATTTAGGTTGTCCTTTTCTGCTCCCTGTTATTGTAAAATGTAGACGTTGGACAGGTATTAGGAAAATTCAGCCGCAAATAGTACACACAAGCCAGGTACACAATATCACTATCATATCCCAACATTCTTGTATAGCAAAATGCAGATTCTGTTTGGATGAGTTCTTTGATCCCTTTCCTCACGCAACCCTTAGTACTTTGGGCATGACATCTGGGTAAATCTCAGATAGCTGGCCTTTCAAATCTCATTGCACTGATTGCCTGCTAATTTGTATTCATTGTCGTTGTTAACCATAAGGTTATAAAAAAGAAGGTTGTCTCTCTGCTGTGCACAATGACTGTAACAGATGGAATAATAAGTTCAAAGGGTTTATTTGAATTTTAGTCCCATCAGTCTCATCTGTATTGTTCTGTGAGTTCAGCTATGAGAATTTGTCCAAAACAAGCAGTTTGTGGTCAGTTAGCTCTTTTAGCCTTGATGTTGTTGTTTTTTGTTCTTGATTTTGGGCCAGAAGTGGTCCCTAATGGTTGATTAAAACGTGCTGTAGAAACGCTTTAATTCCAGGCAGATGCCCATACCTGTAAATGACTCATTTGCATCCATGCAAACAAATCCATACTCCCAGCTTTTTATATCGAAGTCTGGTTGACCTGAATTAGTTTTCCACATCATTTTAGTTTGCTGGATAAATGTAATTCTCAGGGGCAAGTCTAGTTCTGAACACCATAATGTTGCTCTTATTGATCATGAAGCCATATTTTGACTTCTTGGTATATTAAATATATGGCATTGATAAACAAACCCTTTATAGATAACAGCCCTGTTTAGGGAAGTTTTTAATGTTTGATGTTTTATCACATTTTTAATATTCTATTGGGAGCCACCCATAGTGGTTGGGGAAACACAGCCAGATGGGTGGAGTATGTATAAATAAATAAATAATAATAATTATTATTAATTAAAATACACAGAGAAATACTGGGACAATATAACATCATTTTATCCAAAAATATGAATTCATGCTTTGTCAATCAAATTATCCCCAAATCAACAAAAATATTCCAATATTACTAAAAATTAAGTCTGAGAATTTTTTATTTATTGTTGGTGTATTATAAGCTTATGTTGTAATGACCACTTCATAATACAGTACATTATAGTACACTATGATGAGCTATGAGTATTATAGATAAATAATACAATTCTAATTTTTAAAAATTATCTAACGCTCTCTCTTTTTTTCTGAATTTCATATAAAGTCTCTTCAAATATGCATGTTTGTGCTGCTTGCTTAGAGAAGTAATTTTCTCCTTTATTGTTTGCTGACATTTCCCCCATTCTTTGTACATGTTTCCTGATCAATCATAAATTATTTAGTATGAACCTTATGGAATGTTAATAAAAGTTTAAACATTTAAAAAGTTATCTACCTTCCATGTCAGTGGGCTAAATCTTCTGTCTTCAGCTTCAGATTTCAGTGCTATATTGGAGAATGCTGTGCATATATTTTACAGTCAGCTGAAAGTTTTTTTAAAAAAGCAAAATATATTGTTGAGAATTTTTGAATAAAAGGGTTTTTTTTTAAAAAAAAATTATCGATTCAGGTTTTTTTGTTTTTTTTTAACCATCAATTCAGTTATCAAAATAGTTTGCAAGCTTAACTTAACTGTTAAGTCCCACTGAACTCCGTGGGACTTATTTCTGAGCAGTCATGTAGGGTTGCATTGATCCATGATGGCACAACTAAGATTAAACTTAATTCTGTAGAAAATATTTTTTGTCCAACACTAGGAGCACTGATTGATGGTAAACTATTCGCTCCCCCGACTTATATTTCCATTTTGTCTGCATGCATCTGTATGTACATGCAGCCACTTGGAGACTATTACTTGAAGCTTAATCCCTATTGTTATTTCCTCAAGTTTTTACAATTGGTGATGCAACATTAACTTCCTGCTTAATATTACTATCTGATTACTGTATATACCTGTCTTCTATATGCACATTTCTTGCAGAAATGTGTCACCTCTTAATTAAGAAAAATAAAAGTATTTTTCCTGCCTTTTAATAGTTATATTCAGTCCATTTAACTGAGATTAATTTTAATAATGTTGTCATTCTTTATTTTAAGTATTACTAAAATTCAACCCACCTATGAAACGGTTATCACCTACTATGAAAATGAAATTATGCAGTTATGTTAATAATTCTGTGGTAATTAGTTTAGAATTTTTGAGGATGAGGCCTGTGCATCAGGACTTTAATTACACTTGTAATTTCTTTACCTTTTTCAACAGTTTTAACTTTATTTCCTTTTTTTCAATAGATAAGTCATTCAAATGAGATAACCAATTCTCTTTATTTAAGCTTAACAGGAAAACTTGGAGCTAATTACATCATTATAGTAAACAAAGTTTCTTGTGGCACCCTGAAAAACTTAACAAATTTATTATGGCATACGGTTTTGATAGTCTTTAAGGCAGGGCTTTGGGTCTCCAGCTGTTTTTGGACTACAACTCCCATCATCCCTAGCTAGCAGGACCAGTGGGCAAGGATGATGGGAATTGTAGTCCAAAAACAGCTGGAGACCTCAGTTTGGAAAGCCCTGCTTTAAAGACTCTTTGGTTTTCTTGATTTTCGGCTATCCCTCTGGAAGTTATTACCGTATTGGCCTGAATATAAACCGCACCCACAAATAAGCCACACTTTTAAAATTCAAGGGGGAAAAAAGAGAGAAAAAGACAGTACCCGAATATAAGCCACTCCCTTAAAATTCTGCAGGCGCTCACACCCGTAAGTGGCAAATGTAGAAGAAAATCCTATGGATACTAGAGAGGACTCCTGGCACCGCGATCCTGGCTGCATTCTGGGTGGGAGGGGGAAGGAGCCTTGCTGTGTTGCCAGCGGTCTTCCCCCTCCCCCATGTTCTTTCCTACCCAGCTTTGGGGGAGACTGGGAGCTATATCGTAGAAGCCAATTTTTGTAAGGTCGCACATTTAAGCCGCCCTTTAACTTTTCACGGTCAGAATTTGGGGAAAAAGTGTGGCTTATATTTGGGCCAATACGGTATATCTTTACAGTAGTCCCATTTACCATTAGCCACGCGGGTCCTGGATCAGAAGGTCGGCGGTTCGAATCCCCGCGACGGGGTGAGCTCCTGTTGCTCAGTCCCTGATCCTGCCAACCTAGCAGTTCAAAAGCACGTCAAAGTGCAAGTAGATAAATAGGTACCGCTCCGGCGGGAAGGTAAATGGCATTTCCGTGCGCTGCTCTGGTTCGCCAGAAGCGGCTTAGTCTTGCTGGCCACATGACCTGGAAGCTGTACATGACCCGGAAGCTGGCTCCCTCGGCCAATAAAGCGAGATGAGTGCCGCAACTCCAGAGTCGGCCACGACTGGACCTAATGGTCAGGGGTCCCTTTACCTTTAGCTTTAAACTGAATAAGCATGGGAGATTGACCTGGCAAGAGAGAACCTCTAAGCTTCCACCTCACCCCAAACCTTAGATATTTAATGCATCTTTGTCTAGATTCAGCTTCATTTGGTTTATATGTTTCTTGGTAGTTGGAGACTGAGGATGCACAGGGATTGTAGATTTGCAATTGTAGAAGCGCAGAATACAAAGAGACCCCAAACCTGCCTTGTACATCCTTCTTCAACTTGCAGTATGAAAAGCAAAACCATCAGTTGCACTAAGCAAAAAACTGGCAGGAGAACAAATGTTACAGATTACCTCCATCATCCGTGTACATTGCACATTCTTGGTAGCTTGTTTAATTTTATTAATTTAGATGGCTTTATTATGCAATAGGATTTAATTCATAGTCTAGCATAAACATTTCAGCAACTGTTGAACAAAATTATGAAAGAGACGAGCCTTAATTACTTTTTCATCAAAGTGATAATCAGAGAAGGCAAACAATCTGGGGAAAATTTGATGTAACACTTGTTTTATTTGTTCATAACTTGGCAAGCGTTGTGTTGCAGGTGCGATGAGAGTACCGTATGAAATATTAAGGCTCTGCAGAGGAAGCTGTTTATTGAATTTATCTGTCATTTTCTTTTCACTTCAGAAGCTGTTGAAATACTTTTAATTTCCTTGGACCATGCGCCTCTTGTTCCAGACCATATCCCAGTTTTATTTTTCCTCGCGGAATCTGTTTTGTATAGACTCTGTTATGATACAGTGGAGAAGCCGCATCTATTCTCATGTGAAATCAAGTTGTCCAAGGTATGTTGTATTTTTCTTAAGAGTAGCTGTCCGTGTCCTGATACCCTGATATATATGTTGTTTCATTTCATGGCTACTTAAGTGCCACTCTAGGCCTTGTGTACCAATCTTTCTATACTGTGATCTTATGCCATGAGATTCTTTGCTCTCTTCTGACGGTCTGTGACCGCTCAAGGTTGTAGAAGTGGAATGCTGTCCCATTGGAGGTCTTCTAGGCTACAACTGCATCCATCTTGAGACAGCCATTAAAGATTTTGTCGTCCTTTTGGCCTTTAAAAATATGTTATTGTTTTTTTGGAAGGGGGATTAAATGTTTGTATTGATTTTTGGTTTAGCTTAATGGTGTATACTGCTTTTGGTGATGTATAGCATAAAGTTGATGGAGGGAGGGAATAGTCATAAAGGTAGTAACATTTAAATACTTCATTTATAAGATCCATAGGGGCGCTTTCAGATCTATGGCATTGTTGACAATTTACATTACCGCAAATAAAAGCAGATGTTCAGTTTGCTGGAATGCATGCCGTGACTGTACTAATGACAGACAGCTGTTTCTTCTAGATCCCAACTCATAATCTTTGCCATGGAAGCGAGTTATGGGAGCTGCAGTTTATATGGTCCACCTTTTATTGGAGAAAGTAATTTGCATCAACATGCTCAAGTGAAAGCAGTGCAGTCTTCTTTTATGCTATCCTCATTATAACTCATTTTATCTTGAATTTTTATCTCTCTGAATTCACTGGTTTTGAGTATTCCACAGTTCAGCTTTCAAGTGACACTTTAATGAGATGCTCTAAAATACATACAAAAATCATCGGGAGGTTTTTTTTTTTTTTTTTGTTCTCAATACATATGGATAGCTTGGATTTTCTAATAATTTCCATGATCATCTTGCATAATGTTCTTCTCACTGCTTAAATGATGTGACCTTTTTATTCTTCCCATATGGATTATCATTAACTAAGATGTATTATGTTAGGTCACATAATCTTAAAGTAGCAGCAAGAGATTTATGCATTCAAGAGAGAGGACGAAATTGAAGCCATGTAAATGAAAGTGTCCAAATGAGAACCATTTGCTTCTGAAAGCTAAGTAAGACCTGCAAGATAAATGATGGTACCAAATTGGACTTCAATCTTGTACCTCTTTCCTATGATTCATAGATCCCTTTCAAACAACACATTTTTGTCTTGATCACAGTGATTTCTCTGCTAAAACTTTATGATCTCTTGCTAACCACTGAGCACCTTTTTTTTACACAACACAAGCTGTCTATCACTAGGGCCCTCTTCCTTAGTTCCCTAAATTGACGTGTGCACACACATGTGAGCAAAGTTGTTGCAGTGCAAACGCACCCAATGAGCCAATCCAGTGCACCCGCTGGTGTGTTTGCACCGCAGTGACCTTGCTGATGCATTGCCTATTCCTCTCTACCTTCCAGCAGGCAGCAGTGATGTGACTGAGCAGATTTTGGGTGAGTGGCGGTGCTCCATCAGGTCTTTCTCTACTGGGGAATTGAATCTGAGCCTCAGGAAATATGTGTTGTAGCTATTATAAAAGTTAGCATTGCGCAAAAGAAAAAAATTAGCTGTATGTGAAGGGGTGTGAACAAGCACAATCTTTAATGGGTGCGGGATGAAATGATAGGGAGTTGTCCTCCTCCATTAACCTTGCACAAAAGTTGACAGAAGTTACTAGCCCACAAAACAAATTACTAGCATATCCATTCATATATAGTTAAATTAATCACTTGTGGCAAATCAATTTCCTGAAAGAAAAAGAAAAACCTTGTATCTTCCGATTTCCTTCCTTCCTTCCTTCCTTCCTTCCTTCCTTCCTTCCTTCCTTAAAAAAGCTTTATTAACCTTTATTAAAATTCTTCTGTAGTCTTCTGGAGGCAACTTTTCCCTCACCATGGACAAAGAAGCATTACTGGAGCAAACCTGCTCTAGTAATTTTTGCATAGGTTCTCCCCCCGCCCCCCGGATTTAAAAAAAACCTTTCTGTGTATTAAGAGAATATATTGTATTAAATATTTTCACTGCACTCAGGCCTGTTTCCAAGCAAAGCAAAGATGTTAAGTATTCCACCTAGTCTGGTGAGCCCAATTATTTTGACATCTCAAGTTCTAATATAGTCCCCAGGACTTCTGTTGTCTTGTTTACCACTTGATTTTCTTTAATGATGGCTGTATAGAGAATATTAACTTTCTCAGGCATTATTGGATTTTTTCCACCAGTTCTTCTGGTTTGGCTGGTATATTAAATAAGAGAAAAACAAAACAAAACTGATTTGCCAAGCAAAAGATTTGTTGAAAATTGGTTTTCAGTTAATGAGTGCATCATGGACAATATTAAAACACATTTCATATGAATATCTGGGATGATTCCTTCAGCTGTATCTGTTCTCCAGCCTTCTTATTCCTCTGTAAGGTATACTACAGCTCCTATAATTAACTTGGGTTGTTATTAGGTTTTCGGGTTCAAAGAGAAAGGACGCCCCCACAAGCCCCTTTCGCTATAAAGCTTGAGGCACACTGAGTTGGATCCAGACTTCAATTCACATTGGTGCAAGAGAGCAAGCAGGCAATTTTCACTTCTTCCTTTCCTTTGCGGCTTCTGGTGCCTTCTGAAAATCTGCTCCAGAGAGTTGTGGGACAATGGGACAATTGGTGTTTATCGCCTCCCTTGTTCCTTCAGAGGGAGCCTCCTCCAGATTTTGTTGCCTGCCGTGAATGGAACTGGGCCCTTTCATTTGCCGAAAGAGCCCCACCCTCTCATTCACCTCTTGTAAGAAATCTGGCAACTGGGACCAGCCACCTCTCACCCTGCACCATTATAGCAGCTTGCAAGCAGGGAACACTGTGGGGCTGAATGCTTCTGCAGTGCGGTACCAGTACTGCAAATAGCTGGAGAGTGTCCTGCAGTTGTGGTTCGAGGACCCGATCCCCGCTTTGTGGAATAAAGACACACGGACACAGTGTATAAGGTTAATGGGCAAGAAAAGGCCACAACTTTATTGATTACTGCAAGTGAGAAGGTATTGGCTTAGGCATTGGACCACGAAAGATTGGCTCCAGCCACTCGGAGAGGGGTGAGCCTAAAGGGGGTTTATTCACCAGTAGGTGGAGCCTGTTGATGCTAATACAACTATAAGCTCTCCCCTGATGTCACCGAGGGTCGTGCCATGGCCCCCCGCCACACAGGCATCGGACAGGATCCACGACCGCCGGATTCCTTTAACGGAATACCCAAATTTGAAGGGGTAGGCGATGGCCACACCTAGCCCTTCCACACACCAACAACACATTCCAATGCCTAACCGCCAAATACCAAGAAAGTTGTGACGATTGCTACGAGGTAGGCGAAAAATCCAAAAGGCCTAATGCCAGTTGGGGAAATTCCTACCAGGCCCCCTGGGCAACCTGGGCGACCAACCAAAGGTCCATAGCAAGGTCAAGCGAAAAGCTAAGCCCTAAGCCCTAAGGGAGTGGTGGGTGGGTGACTCTGCCCAGCAGAGATCAAATGACACAAGAAGCCAATAAGATTCCATTTAGACCTGTAAAGCTACTGACTCTGGCCTGGCCCCTAAGTTTATTCAAGCTTAGTTTGATTCCTTGCTTGATTCCCCACTGAACTTCTGCTTGCCTCTGTATTGAAACAAATGCTTGACTCCAGGCCATCAGTCCCGATAACTTGATTTTCACTCCCCACCTCTTGAGATGCATTTGGTAGTAACCCAAAACAGCACTGCTACTCTTTTCTCCCCATCTAAGTTTTTTTTTAACCTGTCTCTATACATTTCCGCAAGCATGCAGCGTAAAATATTAACTTTTAACAATGGCATCACCATGTGGTAAATGCAAGGGAGGCCTAATAGGTCATTGGTGCACATTCCCCTTTGTCAGGAAGGCAGCAATAACTAATGTTCAAAGGTGTTTAGTACAATTTCGTTTTTGAAAAAGGCTGGCAGATATCCAAAATGTTTAGATAATTGAGGTTTAAACCAGTAGAAGTGTCATATTTATACAAAACAATGCCTCTGAAACATTAAGGAATCTTGATTAGTATGTTACCTGATTGCAGGTTAAAATTCTTAGGGAAAATGTTACAGAAAGTGTAGAAAGAAAATTGCCTTTCTGGGTCATAGCTTTGAGGTAGAGACAACTTCTGGGTCCTGAACATAAGCAAAGTTACGTTAATTGATAGAAAAATTTCAAGTTTTGCAAAAGTTTAGGGGGCAACAACAAATGAATGGAACATGATACTAATGGACGTGTTTTGTGTTTCTTTTGCCAGCTTGGATTTTTGGTCTTTTTAAGGCTTCTCCTGTTCTATTTCTTTGGTTACCAGGGGTTTTCTGAAGAACACAGATCCAGGCTTCATGTTGGCTTGAAAGGTAGCAATTATTTCTTTCTAGTTATCTAGCTTTACATATTTTAGATTGTAAGCCTGAGGGCAGGGACTGCCTCACCACTGATCTGGGAGCTTTTTCAGTTAGAGAGCAGGGTAAAAATGTTTCGGATAAATGCGCTCATAAAATATTTGTGACACAGTTGGGAATCCGGAGCATTTAGCCACCCCATTTAACTAACCACCCCAGGAGTGCTGTAGAAAAACCTGCGCTGGATGAGAGAGGCTGCATCCAGAGTTACCTCTCATTCTGTTTCCCAGCTTTGCTGCTGGCTATGCACTAACTGTAGAGCAGCGCTGCCACTGTATTTATTTACCCTTTATTTTAAACCAGGACTGCTTGCTGTTCCTGAGTGTCACTTCTACGTTTGCAATCCCTCTTCAGTCTGAAAACAAGTATAACACCTCATATCATTAACTTTTAACACAAGATTCCAATTGTCAGAAACACTGTACTTAAATCAAGTGTTTGTTTTAGGGAACAATGTAATAGTTACTGGTGTGAAGCACAAGAAATCGTTATCTATCTATTTTAAAGCTCTTTCCTCAGATGGTGTCTTAATTAAGAGCAGGCTGTTTAGCATCCTTGACTTATGCAAAGTTCACACGAACTGTTCTTCATAAGTAGTCTGGGGCTTGTGATAGGGGGCTGTGATGCCTTTTTTGTAGCTCAACGTTTGTGGAAAATGTTAATTGTGTTCCATTCCTAAGGAGAGAGAAGTACTTATATATCAAGCTACTCAGTACTTTTCCTGGTCATCTCCCGAATGCTATTAATGGGGAAGCTAAGCCCAGAGGGTTCTCAAAATCAATTAGAAAATGTTTCTCAAGTATGCCCATAGGCAATCTTTCGTTTGCAGGGAGGGCTGGGTGAATGGGCAGAAGAACAGAGGGAAAGCCCTGTTGGATCACATGAAAGGCCTCTCTAGGCTACGAGGTCTTACAGTGGCCAACCAGATGTCAGTGGGAAGCTCACAAGCGAGACATGACTATAACAGCACTCGCGGCACTTAGGAATCTCAGAAACAGTAAAGACAAAAGATAAAGGGACCTCTGAACATTAGGTCCAGTCGCGGCCAACTCTGGGGTTGCGGCACTCATCTTGCTTTATTGGCTGAGGGAGCCGGCGTACAGATTCCGGGTCATGTGGCCAGCATGACTAAGCCTGTTCCGGTGAAACCAGAGCAGTGCACAGAAACGCCGTTTACCTTCCCACCGGAGCGGTACCTATTTATCTACTTGCACTTTGACATGCTTTCGAACTGCTAGGTTGGCAGGAGCAGGGACCAAGCAACGGGAGCTCACCCCATTGCGGGGATTCGAACCGCCGACTTTCTGATCAGCAAGTCTTAGGCTCTGTGGTTTAACCCACAGCGCCACCCGCGTCCCTCTCAGAAACAGTAGAAGTAGAATATAACCATTATGTAACCTTTCTTCATAGGGGAGTTGCTCAACCCCCTTGGTCATTTGGGCTGGCCTTTTCTGAACCTTCTCAAGCTTGACAATATCCTTTTTGAGGCGAGACGGCCAGAACTGTACATAGTATTCCAAGTGCAGTTGTATGGACTTGGGAGCATATCTCCTCTAAACTGGGTTCAGCGGAAACAGGTGTCTTTCATTTGGCGTTAGGCCACAAGAAACAAACTGGCTAGGTTTCTTGAGGGCTGGATAGCAGCCAATGTAACACCATAAAAAAAAAAAAAAGGATCCGGGGTGATCTGGAAAATTATAGGCCAGTAAAGCTTAACATCTGTTCTGGGAAAAGTAGTGGAAAACGTTGTTAAAATATGGTCATTTGATCACTGTTTCTGTTTTTACCTGCAACTACTCATTATGTTACAGACATCTGAACTACGCAACAAGCAGTTTATACTTGAAACATGGAGATTTAGGTGAATAACACCTAATCACGAGTTTTTGGTGAAAGTAGATGGCATTTAACAAGCAAAACAAATACAGACGCGGTCTGTTTGTATTGGGTTAAATCCTACCTCAAAGGCAGTGGGATTGTGCCATTTCTTTTAATATGGTAGCAAAGCCAAGATGAGGAATCTTCACACTGCTTCTAATCCCCACCTGCAGTGGATTTCAGGGAGTTTACCTATGTCAAAAGTAAGCCAAGCTTCTTCTATTTCCATTTGCCAAGGGCTTGCTGGTTCACATACCTTAACCCAACTACTGGAATAAATACCGTCCAGAAAAATGTTGGAAGAACATTTCCGCTACAGAGTCTGGCTCTCATTGATTCGAAAGCCACCCGTTATTGTTCCTAGGCTCTTGACTAACTAGAAATAAAATTAGTGAGTGTTCAAAACATATGGCAGAATCTATAGAATCACTTCTAAATGGAGTTTGATTAATGCGAGTCATTCCTGGGGGCTTTACTTCACGCTGCCACGACTTAGTATGTGTTTCCATAGAAAGAGGTTGTTCCAACAAACAGAACGATTTGGCACTGCAAAATCTTCCTGAAGATTTCCCTCAAGCGTGGTTCCGATACACAGCCTTATTCTTCATCAGAATGCCTCACGCAGGCTATGATGTACAGAGAGTGTGACTGCAGAAGAAGACAAGGGTGCTTGATATAATCAGATCAGTTGTCACTCATTCACAAGGCCACTGTTTCTAGCAAACTAACCTAATGTCAAACGCCTTCCCAGCACACGCTTTTCGGCATATATGTACACGGTATGCAGTGACTCAGCAGGCTGTTGCTGTGGTGGTAAGACTGCAGAGGTATTGCAGTCTTGCTACTGTTATTGGTTGTCATGGCCACAAATTCATATACAGAATGAAGAAAACAGAACCAGACAATTAGAAAAATCCTGATATTATATCTGTATCCTTTCCTTTTTGAAAACATGACTCATCTGCCGCATCCAGATTTAGAAAATATATCAGCAGAGAGCTTCAGAAATAAAAGAGCCTCTCTGATTCTCATTCTTAAGGAATGCTGCAATAATATATTGTAAAACTGCAATGGAAAAAGCAACCTGATCCTCAAAATTATTTCATTGGCAATCCCAACTCACTTATTCCAGTGGGAGAAATAGGATGGGTTTCAGGCTTTGGCTGTTACTCTCCTGTTATTACACCTAGGGAATCGGTGGGAGATTGCTGTTAAAACAGTATAAGCTTGGAACACTTCACATCTTACAATGTTTTTCCAGTATAATACACGAAAAGAAAATTCATATCCGCTTTGCAGAACAAATGATCAAAAGTGTGTGAAGTCTTTAGACATCTGGTGTTTAAGATGCATTAAGGAAGAGGCCATCAACCTTTTTGGGGGCTTGGGCATATTCGCAAACCAAGAGGAACTGTTTTGAGCGCTGCTTGCACTCCACAACCAAGTATGCACTGCAACCTATTCTATTAGCTACAATAGAATGCTTCTTTGAAGCCTAATTTCTGTGGGGAGTAAAGGACCTTTGGATGTGTATGTGTCCACCAGACCATGTTCTTTACTTCCATTAAGGCACAGTAATCCCACAACTTACATGGGGGTTACATTCTGGGGATCACACCTAAAGAAAAAATTGTGTGTAGTCAAAATCCATTGGGTTCAATGTTGGGCGGATTGCCAAAGTCATTTTTCCTGGAACCCTGCCCACTTCCCACCCCATTTTAATTTATTCAATTATATTTTTTTTTGGGACGCGGATGGCGCTGTGGGTAAAAGCCTCAGTGCCTAGGGCTTGCCGATCGAAAGGTCGGCGGTTCGAATCCCCGCGGCGGGGTGCGCTCCCGTTGTTCGGTCCCAGCGCCTGCCAACCTAGCAGTTCGAAAGCACCCCCGGGTGCAAGTAGATAAATAGGGACCGCTTACTAGCGGGAAGGTAAACGGCGTTTCCGTGTGCGGCTCTGGCTCGCCAGAGCAGCAATGTCACGCTGGCCACGTGACCCGGAAGTGTCTCCAGACAGCGCTGGCCCCCGGCCTCTTAAGTGAGATGGGCGCACAACCCTAGAGTCTGTCAAGACTGGCCCGTACGGGCAGGGGTACCTTTACCTTTACCTTTATTTTTTTTGCTGCGCATGGAAAGCTGAATATGCACATTTAAATGTGCATGAGTTGCGGGTTTACTGTATATAAAAATATTTCTGTTTAAAGTTAATATAAATGTTTATTAGATGAAATCAGCTGGCTTACTGATGGAATTCTTCCTAATTTTGTGCAAATATGCCTAGTTTGCTTTAAGGAGGATATCTCCTTATAGCATCATGTTAGCCATCATGTTTGTATCTGTCAGGGATAGTTTATTTTTCATTTATTTAAGAACAGAAAATTAATTAATTGCACTTAATCAGGAATACAGCCACCACAGAAAACTTCTCCATGTGTAGTGTGTGGGTTACATCAGCTCTTGCCTTAGAATCATGCCTGTAGTCTTTTGTTACACCACAAGGGGTCACACAATATTTATAAATCTGCCCTGGAAAACTGCTCTGCTGAAGCTGAACAGTAAAAGTAGACGTTGTGTAAAAAACGAAACAAAAACTGTAGAGAGCAAACTGTAAAACAGTATGATAAACGTAATAATATTTTTTTTTTGGTGTGTGTGTGCCATAGCGTTAGCAGCTTCCGAAGTCAGCTACCAACCGTACCCAAACATCCTTTTCATGGTACATTTTATGCTGAAGGCTGGAGAAGTCATCTGTGAAACATCTGTACTTTCTCAAACATCATTGGCCTCTGATGCAAGTTTGCAAGAAAAGCCGGCTAAGTCTTTTTCTGACACAGTAGGTAACACACAACTGAATTTTATATATAATACACCAAATAGTGTCCTGTTATTAAATAAGCATGGTTGGTGATTCAGGCATAACGACTAAAGTTGAATTGAAGTAGATAGATTGACATGTGCTGTTGATAGTGGGTGTGGCAGCATTGCTTTAATGAATCACTTTCAGGGGAGGGAATATTAATTAGAACTGTAGCAACTTTTTCCTTTCAAGCAACCCTGTACCTTTCAACATTCTCAAACTTTGTAAAGTGAGTTGAATCCGACATTTTCCTTTCTCCAGCAGAAAAAAACATAGCTCACTGAGATAGCATATGCTTTGCATGCAAAATATCCCAGGTCCAGTCCCTGGTATCTGCAGGTGGCGCTAGGGAATGCTCTTGTCTGAAACCTTGCAGTGCTGCGGTCAGTCATTATAAACCAGGCGTAGCCAAAGTGATACACCCCAGATGTTGATTCCAACTCCTATCAGCTCCAGCCAGCACGATCGGGAGTCAGGAATAGTGAATGTTTGTAGTCCAGTAACATTTTGAACACGGGTGGCGCTGTGGGTTAAACCACAGAGCCTAGGACTTGCCAATCAGAAGGTTGGCAGTTCGAATCCCCGCGACGAGGTGAGCTCCCGTTGCTTGGTCCCTGCTCCTGCCAACCTAGCAGTTCAAAAGCACGTCAAAGTGCAAGTAGATAAATAGGTACTGCTCTGGTGGGTAAGGTAAACGGCGTTTCCGTGCACTGCTCTGGTTTGCCAGAAGCGGCTTAGTCATGCTGGCCACATGACCTGGAAGCTGTACGCCGGCTCCCTCAGCCAAAAAAGCGAGACAAGCGCTGCAACCCCAGAGTCGGTCACGACTGGACCTACTGGTCAGGGGTCCCTTTACCTTTAACATTTCGAAAGCATTGCTTTGGCTACCTTGATTGAGCGGGACAAATGGTCTGACTCGGTATACGGTAGCTTCTGCTGCTGGAATAAACAAACCTCTGGATCTAGCCTCACGTGGCTTCCCAAATTCCCAAGTATAACTTAATGCTGGGGTGGCCAACTCCCAGGAGACTGCAATCTACTCACAGTTATAAACTGGCAGTGATCTACCCCCTTTTAGGGAGGAGGAAAGCCCCCTTTTTGGGGGTGCAGAGCTTTTTTTAGGGGAGCCGAAGTTGTTTAGCTTCTTTGGGGGGAGCCAGTGATCTCCGTCCAGTGATCTACCTGTTGAACGTGCCTGCCATAATGGATGTTAATGATGATTATTAAAAAGTAGGATATACAGTTTCATCACCGGTACATCTATCATCAATACAGCTGAAAAATCATAGCTGTGGTGGGGTAGGCCACCCTTTTAAACATTGCGAAATGAACCATCCAGTTTGATTGGAAGTTGAGGTACTCAGTGGAAGCAGGCAGTGTCATGTCAAAGTCAAGAGCAGATAAGGACAGGACCTTGGAGAGCTCCTAGGGGGACAGTGCTGGCTGAAGCATTCTTGTCCTGAGGTACCTACATGAAGAGGCCTGGATCGAACTAACCCAGTAGATGAGCAGAAGCAGGGGCTCCCACTAGTGTAGTGAGGCTTCCTTCTCCTTCCCCTGCACCCCCTGTCCTCGCCGCAAACCTGCTCCGGGGTGTTTGGCTCAGGAGAAGCCCCAGATTAGCACATCTCAGTGATGGCTGCCGCCCGAGGGGCTCCTAAAGAACTGTCCTACTCTGAGGTAAGTGGAGAAGAAGAAGATACGGCTTATTCAAGGACAGCTGTTTGTCCTTTCTGTTTTATTGTACAGTCGATGCTTTTTTAAAAAATGTAGAAATGATATAAACCACTTTGTGAGATCGTCCCTCCTTGCTATACTCCTTGTGCACACTCACACACAGACATACTGGGCATTGAACAAGAATACTATATTTCAGGGGTGGCCAACTCTCAAGAGACTGCCATCTACTTTCAGAATTAAAAACTGGCAGCGATCTACCCCCTTTTGGGGGGTTCAGCTCAAAGTTGTAGAGCTTTTTTATGGAGGAGGAAAGCCTCGTTTAGGGGGGGAGTTCCATTTTTGGGGGGGTTAAAGGCAAGGGACAAAGGGGCAAAGTCACTCACAAAAATATCACTATGGATCAAAACAGCAGCACAGAGAAAGCTCCCTCGTCCCTTCCAGAGATCATACAACAATGGAGGGTGGGGTGAGGGGGTGTGGCAGGAGCGACACAAGGAAAGGGAGCCAGAGATCAACTGTGATCTACCGTAACCTCGTGGGGATCTACCAGTAGATCACGATCGACCTGTTGGACATCCCTGCTGTATTTAATAAACACAGGCATTGCAACTAGCTTGTCCATTTCGTCAAGGCCATCCTGCCCTAAATATTTCCTTTTGGTAACTGGAGTGGGGATGGAGCGGAGGATGCTACTCAGAGAGCAAAGAGTGAATGCTAATGGGCCAGCTTGCACTCTTATTGTCCTCTCTTTCTGAGCCCCTTGAGTCTTCTCTTGGCCCCACTGTGCTCGAGTTAATGCAGCTCAAGGGCTGCAGCAACTCTCCTGCATATTCTGAGCATGAGCCAGAAAGAAAAGCTCAAGGGGGTAGGATATGGGCTGGAATTGATTTTGTTTTAAATTACCCAGGGCTCCTCTTAGAGAGCTTTCACTCATCTTGGTTTGCTGGAGGGTGCTATAGAGATGTACTCCTCAATTTAGAAAACCTTGAGGAATAATTTATTGCACGGCTCAATTAAATATATTATAGAGACTAAGCTCCATTAATAGTAATTGAATCACCACCCTGATATTTTTAGCTGTCTCTTCTATAATGTCTCTGAAATCTTTTTTTCTGCTCTGTTACTTTTTATGGAGAGATTCATAGCTATGCCACAGAATGGCAGCTCTTGAAATAAGGAAAATAAAAATAGGCATATAAGGAGAGACTGTAATGTGTGGCTGAAATGTGTAGGTGGATATCATCTATAATTTACTCAGCGTTGCTGTAAGGACATGCAAAAGCTTCAGAAGTAGCTGGGTTTGAGAAGACTTTCCTTTGTGTGCTGAGCATTAGAACTCTGTTAGAATCTCTTGTACAGGATATGTGTCAGCTTTCCAAATTCTAGCACTTTTTAAAAAAGAAATTGGTTTCATAGGACAAGGAGGAAGCCTTTGTATCAATTCAAAGGCCCTGTTTCCCCCTTAATTTCTTTTCTCCAGTGATTCAGACACACCTTGTTGCCTAGTAGACATCATTGTTATGACAAAGGCTCTATCTTCTTCTTGTCTCCCTACTTGAGGCAAAAACTTACTTAGAGTTAATGAGCCAAATTAAGAATTCTGGCATCATTTTCAATCACAGCTTTTCCATATGTTGACTGTGGTCATGATGAAGTGAAGCCAGAGTCTGTTTTTCCCATTCATATTTAGCAATGCTTCTGGAGCAGCATCATAAAGTGTGTGTGTGTGTGTGTGTGTGTGTGTGTGTGTGTGTGTGTGTATATATATATATATATATATATATATATATATGCAGGTTTTGGTGTCCTCGGGTGTCTTCCCGTGTAAAAGTTGGGGTGTCTAGGCGACGTTTCGACGAGGTCTCACTCGTCATCTTCAGGCTGGTGCTTTCGGCTTCTTGTTACTGGAACAGAGCAGGATCTCAGTGTTTGAGTTCCTATAAATACTGTTGAGGAGGTGTGGCCTCTAATGTTCTGGGCAGAGAGGAAGTTCCCAGGCTAGTGTGCCTTTTCTTCTTTTGTTTCTTAATTACTTGAGGGATATCTTGAGTGATTTCTTGAGTTGTATCCTGAGTACCACTTAGGTGGGTCATTAGGTGTGGATTAGTTGCTAAAGCCTTTGTGTCTTGACCTCTTGAACTTTGTGAAGAGTTTTTCTGAGAAGATGGTTGTACTGCATTTTGTTGTGCTCTGGCTTGGCTTCGTGTATAGGGGCGAGCTGTGGTTTTGTGGTCTGTGCCAGCCAGATCTGTGTAGGGATTGCAGGGGGGTGCAGCATCCGGAGGTGCCACCATGGTTTGGCTACTGGATGGTATCTGTAATTCATCTGTGGAGAGGGTCTGGGTTTGGGTCTGGTGTGGTTGATTGGTGATGGCGTTCTGTGTGCCTCTGGCTCTGGTGTCAGTTTTTGTGGGGAGGGCTAATTTCCAGATGTCTGGCAAGCGGGATGTGTCGTCACGCTTGTTCATGTTGTGAGGGTGTTTCTCTATCTCGATGGCTTCCATGATTATTCTCTTGTGGTGATGTTCCATGTTAAAGAGCAATTTGGAATCTGCAAAATTAATTTCGTGTCCTGTTTCTTTCATGTGTTGGAAAAGAGAGGAAGTTTTTTCTTCTTTTTTGACGGCATTCTTGTGTTCTGCGATACGTGCATTTATTCGTCTGTTAGTTTGTCCAATGTACGTGGCTGGGCAGACTTTGCAGGGTATTTCATAGACCCCTTGGTTTTCCAACTGGATTTTATCCTTGGGGTTTCTGAGGATATTGGCTATTTTTTGGTTGGTGCAAAAGGCTGTTTTGATATTGTGTTTATGGAGGATTTTGCTAATTTTATCTGTAGTGCCCTTGATATAAGGAAGGAGGGCCATGCCATTGTTTTCTTCTGTGTCTTGGTTTTTGGGGGGTGTTTCTTTTTGGATTAGCTTCGTAACCCTGTTTTGCTGGTATCCATTGGCAATTAACACATTTGAGAGATTCTGTAACTCAGTTGTCAAGTGGTTTTTGTCAGCCAGGCGTTTGGTTCTGGAGATGAGAGTCTTGGCTACGGAGTTTATTTGTGCAGGGTGGTGGTGTGATTGTGCATGTAAGTAGCGGTTGGTGTGTGTTTTTTTCCGGTAGATAGTGTGTCCTAGGGAGCCATCAGGTTTTTTGTAGATTAGGACGTCAAGGAAGGGAAGTTGGTTGTTGGCTTCTATTTCCATAGTGAATTTTGCAGATTCCAAATTGCTCTTTAACATGGAACATCACCACAAGAGAATAATCATGGAAGCCATCGAGATAGAGAAACACCCTCACAACATGAACAAGCGTGACGACACATCCCGCTTGCCAGACATCTGGAAATTAGCCCTCCCCACAAAAACTGACACCAGAGCCAGAGGCACACAGAACGCCATCACCAATCAACCACACCAGACCCAAACCCAGACCCTCTCCACAGATGAATTACAGATACCATCCAGTAGCCAAACCATGGTGGCACCTCCGGATGCTGCACCCCCCTGCAATCCCTACACAGATCTGGCTGGCACAGACCACAAAACCACAGCTCGCCCCTATACACGAAGCCAAGCCAGAGCACAACAAAATGCAGTACAACCATCTTCTCAGAAAAACTCTTCACAAAGTTCAAGAGGTCAAGACACAAAGGCTTTAGCAACTAATCCACACCTAATGACCCACCTAAGTGGTACTCAGGATACAACTCAAGAAATCACTCAAGATATCCCTCAAGTAATTAAGAAACAAAAGAAGAAAAGGCACACTAGCCTGGGAACTTCCTCTCTGCCCAGAACATTAGAGGCCACACCTCCTCAACAGTATTTATAGGAACTCAAACACTGAGATCCTGCTCTGTTCCAGTAACAAGAAGCCGAAAGCACCAGCCTGAAGATGACGAGTGAGACCTTGTCGAAACGTCGCCTAGACACCCCAACTTTTACACGGGAAGACACCCGAGGACACCAAAACCTGCATTCCTGTACCCGTGAAAATCTACGAAAGCAAATATCTCACCTCTACGGGGAGGAAACCTTCCAGCTGACAAGAACCTACGAGAAACTAGAAATCCGAAGAGCCACCATCTTATGTGATCTCTTGTTCCTACGCAACTGCCGAGACAACAACTTAATTCCCACATGCTTCCAACTTAAATTCCACTCTAAAACCCCAGCTACCGAAAGGATCCTGAAACGAACTGAACTATCCCTAATCAGAAACGAACTACACAGGAAAAGATACCTACTAAACCAAACCAACAAAGATCTGCTCACTCTTCACCTCAAACTCTGTAACAAAATCCACCCTGCACTCTGGGACAAATGCAAACAACTAGCCGTCTGGAGAGCTGAAACGGAGACCTCACGTAAGACAGACACACACACCAACAAACTCCACAAACTAGAGAAACGCCAGAAACCCAGCCACCCTCCACAACAACCCATGAAGCAAACAGTACATAACATATCAGACAGGATCCTCACCTCAACTGAAACCAAAGTACTCTCCAAAGGTTTCAACTTTGCAGTCGCCCCGAGACGCATCCCCACGGAAAACATCATATGCGGAGTCGAAGCTAGCCTAACCAAAATCAACCCAGATGAAGCCAATAAAATCAGACTTGAAGTCACCAACATCCTCTGCTCCAGCAAACCACCCAGAAGCAATTTACACAAAGAAGAACAGAAAGCACTCACCGACCTGAGGAAAGACAACAACATAATCATTCTCCCAGCAGACAAAGGTAATGCCACTGTTGTGATGAACACATCGGACTACCAAGCAAAACTATCAAATCTACTCCAAGACCCTACCTACCAACCTATAAAAACAGACCCCACCACCTATCTGGAAAAAACCACCAAATCCAAAATAAAAGCCTCTCCTATCAGTGAAGAAATCCAGCTAAGAATCATCCCCAGAGAAAAATCATCCAGATGCCCCAAACTCTACGGCCTCCCCAAGATACACAAAGAAGGAACACCACTCAGACCAATAGTCAGCTCCATAGGCTCACCTCTACAAAATCTCGCTAAATTTCTCGCCAAGCAACTTCAGCCCTATGCAGAATCCATCTCTTCACACGTTCCAAACTCCTTCCAGTTCATAGAAACAATAAAGAAGCAAAACCTACATCCCAATGACCTACTTGTGAGCTTCGATGTTGTATCTCTCTTCACACAAGTGCCCATTAATGAAGCCTTGACAGCCATTCAAAACAAATACAATCCCCCCGAATACATCTTGGACCTGACCAAGCACTGCCTAACCAACACGTACTTCATCCACAATGGACAAAGATACAAACAGATAGAAGGAGCACCTATGGGATCACCCCTCTCACCGGTCATCGCAAACCTGTACATGGAACACTTTGAAACCAATGCCTTAGACAAGTCAGAACACAAACCCAAACTTTGGCTCAGATATGTTGACGACACCTTTGTAATTTGGCCACACGGGAAGGAAAAACTGGATAGCTTCCTCACACATCTCAACAGCCTACACCCCAAAATACAATTCACTATGGAAATAGAAGCCAACAACCAACTTCCCTTCCTTGACGTCCTAATCTACAAAAAACCTGATGGCTCCCTAGGACACACTATCTACCGGAAAAAAACACACACCAACCGCTACTTACATGCACAATCACACCACCACCCTGCACAAATAAACTCCGTAGCCAAGACTCTCATCTCCAGAACCAAACGCCTGGCTGACAAAAACCACTTGACAACTGAGTTACAGAATCTCTCAAATGTGTTAATTGCCAATGGATACCAGCAAAACAGGGTTACGAAGCTAATCCAAAAAGAAACACCCCCCAAAAACCAAGACACAGAAGAAAACAATGGCATGGCCCTCCTTCCTTATATCAAGGGCACTACAGATAAAATTAGCAAAATCCTCCATAAACACAATATCAAAACAGCCTTTTGCACCAACCAAAAAATAGCCAATATCCTCAGAAACCCCAAGGATAAAATCCAGTTGGAAAACCAAGGGGTCTATGAAATACCCTGCAAAGTCTGCCCAGCCACGTACATTGGACAAACTAACAGACGAATAAATGCACGTATCGCAGAACACAAGAATGCCGTCAAAAAAGAAGAAAAAACTTCCTCTCTTTTCCAACACATGAAAGAAACAGGACACGAAATTAATTTTGCAGATTCCAAATTGCTCTTTAACATGGAACATCACCACAAGAGAATAATCATGGAAGCCATCGAGATAGAGAAACACCCTCACAACATGAACAAGCGTGACGACACATCCCGCTTGCCAGACATCTGGAAATTAGCCCTCCCCACAAAAACTGACACCAGAGCCAGAGGCACACAGAACGCCATCACCAATCAACCACACCAGACCCAAACCCAGACCCTCTCCACAGATGAATTACAGATACCATCCAGTAGCCAAACCATGGTGGCACCTCCGGATGCTGCACCCCCCTGCAATCCCTACACAGATCTGGCTGGCACAGACCACAAAACCACAGCTCGCCCCTATACACGAAGCCAAGCCAGAGCACAACAAAATGCAGTACAACCATCTTCTCAGAAAAACTCTTCACAAAGTTCAAGAGGTCAAGACACAAAGGCTTTAGCAACTAATCCACACCTAATGACCCACCTAAGTGGTACTCAGGATACAACTCAAGAAATCACTCAAGATATCCCTCAAGTAATTAAGAAACAAAAGAAGAAAAGGCACACTAGCCTGGGAACTTCCTCTCTGCCCAGAACATTAGAGGCCACACCTCCTCAACAGTATTTATAGGAACTCAAACACTGAGATCCTGCTCTGTTCCAGTAACAAGAAGCCGAAAGCACCAGCCTGAAGATGACGAGTGAGACCTCGTCGAAACGTCGCCTAGACACCCCAACTTTTACACGGGAAGACACCCGAGGACACCAAAACCTGCATTCCTGTACCCGTGAAAATCTACGAAAGCATATATATATATATATATACACACCCACACCACACCCACTCCCTTTCCTTGTGTCAGCCAACACATGAAAAATGTAGGGAGCAAGGCTGGACCACATAAGAGGGAAGGTCTACCAGTGTGTGTGTGTGTGTGTGTGTGTGTGTGTGTGTGTGTGATTGCAGGTCTTTTATATTAGTTTCATTTCATTCATTATTTGTGTTGCACTTTTCTGTTGAAATAATAATTGAAGTGGCTTACAGCAAAATCAATACTGTCTGATTGTGCTGCTTGGTTTGAAATGCTTGCAGCTCAGAATTTGTCTTACATTATTTGTAAAAGGAACTGGAGGGAATTGTACCCATAATGTAAGATAAGTGAGTATGTGATGTTGGAACTGTAAGACATACACTTGGCATATCTCGAATCCTCATATATAGCCTAAGTAGTTGCTTGGGGTGGTGCTGTGGGTTTAACCACAGAGCCTAGGACTTGCCGATCAGAAGGTCGGCGGTTCGAATCCCCGCAATGGAGTGAGCTCTCGTTGCTCGGTCCCTGCTCCTGCCAACCTAGCAGTTTGAAAGCATGTCAAAGTGCAAGTAGATAAATAGGTACCGCTCCGGTGGGAAGGTAAATGGCGTTTCCGTGTGCTGCTCTGGTTTGCCAGAAGCGGCTTAGTCATGCTGGCCACATGACCTGGAAGCTGAACGCCGGCTCCCTTGGCCAATAAAGTGAGATGAGCGGATACACCATGCAGCTGTTTAACATGGTACAGTATCTTAGGACAAAGATCTTGCAAGGATCTGTACAACAAAGCCACTTGTCAGCAGTGGCTCTTCTCTTGACTGTGTCCCAAAATGTCTTCCCTTTTTTTGAAAAACACATTGTGAGAGCAAAATGACATGTACTCTGCATGAAAATGTAAAGCCGATAAAGTCAAATATGATGGAAAAAATTGAGATGCAAGTCTATGCAGAAAATTGCCAATTAACTTTGTATTCACAAGGTCTTATTAACGGATTTAACTTATTTTTTTTTTAGTCACCCATGGGTACTGGCGGATCAGTTGAATTAAATCCTGAACAAAAGCAGTTCAAAATTAAGCCATTTCTTTGGCACAGCCTTCTTGTTTGGGTTTGTGTACAAAACAGCTGCTCTAATATAGATGAAGTACTCAAGCATGTCCTATTCTATAAGGAAGAGCTTCATCAGGAAGACTGGTAAGGACAACCTCATAACTTGATATAATCTTTATGGAAATAACCTTTGTGCTTAAATGTTAAATAACCTTTATGTCTAAATGTTAATCACCCCAAAGTTGCCTGTCAATGAGATTTATATTTTTTGTACCAGAAGGAGAAGCAATTCATGTACTTTGTATCGCTTCACATTATCAATAATTGTTCTTACCTTTTTGGCAAGGAGCACATATCAGTTTACTTTTATTAAATTATCCCTGTTACGGATAGGAACTTCATTTCAGCATTTCAAGACAGAGTAATTTTCATATAACTAAACAGCTGCAATGAAGTGTGCCATCCTTTTGGGACAGGTACTTGGCTTAAATTTTGGGTGCTCTTTATATGCAAAGTACAATACATTCTAATTTTGAATGCCTATAATTAATTTTACATTGGAGCTGTCTTCTTGATAGCTTATGCTAATTGAAGTTTCAACAGGTTTCAACTGCGGATTGTACTCATTGCTGTTCTACAGTATACTTAATTTTAAGTAATTTTTGCCAGGAAGAAAGTTCTTGGATAGAGACAACATGCATGCATTTAGATTACAGCTAATGATAGCCGTGCTAGTACTACAAATTTGGCCTGAAGATCAGACCAGGATCTTCTTGAGATTTGCAGAGGTTCAGCTTGTGTAATCCTAAGGGTGACTAGAATAACGGTGAAAAAACCAGCAAAGTTTGGCATTGTTATGTTTAGCAAATGAAATAATGCCAAGCCTGGGTTATAAGCTGATTGATGATCACTGGAATCTGGAGTTGACCATGGAAGAAATTAAGGCAGCCACTCATTGGCCCAGTTCTAAAGCTTTGATTAAATTATGGTTTGATGTGAACGAGCAGCTTCCTTGTTCTTTCAGTGCTTTGGGGTGGGGATTGGGTTGGAAAACAGAGCCTGACTTACTGTTATGTGGAAACCAGTTCTTGTGGTTTGTTTCTCCATCAACAAACAATGGGCGTTGGTTCACCTACAACGGAAAGCCAGTCTCTGGTTCGTTTCCTCCACAGCACCCTGAAGAAAGGAGCACCCTTTGAGTAGCATGTACCAACATGTTGCCCTTTCACTTTTAATTTAAACCATGGTTTAAAGTCACATGCAAACCAGGCCATTGTGTTGTTTTCATTTTAAAGCTTCCTTCACTGTGATTGTAGCTTTAATGGGGAGGCTTCTGGGTTCATCTGCACTGACACAGAAATGTGTAGCTCAAGTCCATTTTCACATGGTTAGAGCCACCAGAGGAACTCTTCAAAGTGGCAACCATTTTTTCTATACTTGGTTTCAAGTCCAGTGTAAGGAAAGTGTAGAATGAGGTGAGCAGGCCTGTTGGAAACACCTCAGCTGTTTGACTCTCTCTAATCTCAAATCCTATAGATCTGTTTAATCTGTAGCATTGCACCTGGAAAGCTCAGTTGGCTCGAGTGTGGTGCTGATAACACCAAGGTTGCCGTTTCGATCCCTATATGGGACACTTGTGTATTCCTGCATTACAGGGGTTGGACTAGATGGACCTTCCAACTCTATGATTCTGTGATATCACCTGAAAGAAAGGACAGAGCTGGCCAGTTCATCTTTTAGGAAAGGCCGACTTGCTTCCTCGCTTCCAGTTTATGTAACACTCATATCTTAAACCAGTGATGGTCAAACGTGGCCCTCCAGATGTTTTGGGACTACAGTTCCCATCATCCCTGACCACTGGTCCTGTTAGCTAGGGATGATGGGAGTTGTAGTCCCCAAACACCTGGAGGGCCAAGTTTGGCCATGCCTGTCCTAAACATTTGTGCCAATGCGTTTGCTTAGTGTTGATACAACACCAGTGTAATTTATGCTGTTCGTCAAGGTGAATAGTCACAAAGTATCATGGAGCAAGGGTAGAAGTGAGATGTGAAATCTTGTCCTGTCATTCCAGTTGTTCTGAAAATGCAGAATATTCTGACTTAAACTCTGGTAGTTTGTAGCTATCATGGAGAGACTATTCCTGAAACTGCCGTGTGTAACTTGGAGTAATGTATGAAATTTATGTAGTGATACGTTACCAGTGTATATTTAAGGCACTGTTGACTTGGACCAGAGACTCTGGAAGGAAGCCCAGAGGCCTTAGTCACTATGTCAGTGTCTTGGCAGGGGGAGCTGCTGGCCCAATTTCATTGCAATGCAGCATCACCACTCTAGGTGGTCAGAGGTCAGAACTACAGCTATCAGCCCAGCAGGGATAAAGTCACGCAAGAAACCGATAAGGTCCCATCTGTTCCTATAAAGCTGCCAATTCTCACAGAGCAACTTGTTGCTCTGGTACAGACAGCCTACCTCTGCTTGACCACCTGCTAAACCATCTGTTGCTTTTGGGCCACCTGCTCTATAGGGTCTTATGACAGTAACACCTAGGAATCCATAACAATAGTGAGCATTCTTAGTAAACACAGCTTCAAGATAATAAGGTAGTTCTCATGCTTCCCCCATATCATGTCTTATTAGACTGTAAGCTCTCGCCTTAGTCTTTTTGTTTGATTTTTGCACAGTGAATACTGGTGGTGCTATATTCATATATTTATTTATCTATTGAGCTACATATGAGACATATTTTATATACAGCAAACAATTCAGAGAGTTTTTATTTATGTTAATTTGGAATCTGTAAGAATATACTCTCATTCATCCTGATCTGCTGCCTTATCAGTTCAATGTTATATCACTGGTATTTTGCTGAAATAAAAATGATGGACCTTGATCTGTTAATCTGCAGTCTTAAGATGATGATTCTGAAAATGATAATATTCATGTAGTGTTCTGAAATCAAGGGGTCTAACCACGAATGGATGTTTTCAGGATCTCGCGCCTAAGGATATCCTAGGGGTTATTAGATTATTAATAGGAATTCTTCTTATCTGGGGCAGTGAGCTTAACTGTAGGCAGCAGCATAATAGAGCAGTTTTTTTTTCTTTTTTTGCTAAATACGTGAAATGAAATGAGCTTCAAAAATATAACCATTTCACTGCATGCCTCTTCTGTTTTTCCTTTTCTTTTTTTGTTTTGCTTTGCTGCCTTTCAGTAAGTGCTAAACCCTTAGGGACGGTGTTTGAGCTGTGGTACCCTTTTTTCTTCTTTTCTGCCTGTGAAGCCCAACTTAAATCTGCTTTTTAGTGAAGACAGTGCTAAAACTCGCTTTTAATGTGAGGTTCACTAAATCAAACCATACTTCTGGTTTTGATTTAACTTTTCAAAGAGTATCGCTTTTGATGCTTGAATAGGACAATGAATGGGCAAAGAAAGTGGAGAGCCTGCTCCAGACAGAACTGATGAAGGTTTAATAGAATGTATTTCCATTTTTCCTTAAGCGCTCTGCATAAATTATTTAAAATTTTTAATATTATGGAATGTCCCTTTGCCCAATCAGATGACATAGTGCTTGATGAAGCTATAATTGTGCAGTTCCTTTTTCCAAAACAGTTCAACAGTTATGTACAGTGGTACCTCAGGTTACATACGCTTCAGGTTACATACGCTTCAGGTTACAGACTCCGCCAACCCAAAAATAGTGCTTCAGGTTAAGAACTTTGCTTCAGGATGAGAACAGAAATCGTGCACCGGCAGCACGACGGCAGCAGGAGGCCACATTAGTTAAAGTGATGTCTCAGGATAAGAACAGTTTCAGGTTAAGTACGGACCTCCGGAACGAATTAAATACTTAACCCGAGGTGCCACTGTACAGCTAATACACCATTAAACATAATGCCATTTCCAAATATGTTGTCTTTGGAAGTTGAGTAAAACTCAGTTGAATACCACCCATCATTTATTACTAAACAGTAAACTACTACAGTGGAACCTCGGTTTTCAAACGTAATCCGTTCCGGAAGACTGCCCGACTTCTGAAACTTTCGAAAACCGAGGATCAATGGGTGGTCTGCAAAATCCATTGAAAAAATGGAGAAACGCGCCTCAGAAGCTGTTGGACTTCTGAGGCACATTCGAAAATGAAAGCATTCACTTCTGGGTTTTCAGCATTTGGGTTCCAAATCGTTCGGCTTCCGAGATGCTCGAAAACCAAGGTTCCACTGTATATGGCTATGTGCACATGTAACACTAAGCCAAACTATGCTTTACCACAAATGTGCTGGCTCCCTAGGAGGAGATTGTAGCTGCTGTGCTCCACCCTGGTTCTTTTGGCAGAGGAGCCGAGGTTTGGCTTAGTGTGTTGTCCAAACACGGGGTCACGGTTAAGCCCTTTCTGTGATACACAGACCAGACCTGTACCTGTTGCTGTCATTTGTCGGAGGCTGAAACTTGGAACAAAGTGTTATGGTTCAGAATATGACGTCGGTCCTATAAGTTATGCCATTAAATTCAGTTCTGATGTGGTAAGCTAAAATACAGGAGTTCTTGTTGGATTGGTAAATTAATGCAAGACAGAAAAACACACACAAATGCAAATCTGGCAGAAGTGGGCCGGGCTGGGCTTTTTCTCTTTTTTTCCAGCTCACCAGAACTCAGCATAGCTGTCAACTTACAGATTTGAAAATAAGGGTGCAGCAGCCTCAAAAATAAGGGATCGACAGCCAAAATAAGGGATTTGCCGGGCACAGGTATGTTCAACTTCTGAGCCCCTCCGAGCCAAAGGCAGAAAGCCCAGCCAGCAGCCAAACGAAGCCTCAAGTGGTGGTTTTCATAGCGCTGCAACCCAGCAAAGGGGATGCAGCAAGGAAAACCACCGTCACCTCTCCGCTGGGAAGCGCTGAGCAAAAGCGAGTCCCCAGGCAACGCGGCCGATTTGATCGGCACAAGGCATGCAAGCTCCACCCCCCAGTCGTTCTTAGACTCCTTATTGGGTGAGCAACGCAGCCAAGCAACACAGTTGGAGCCTCCCTCCTCCCTGGCCGGCAGGGAGGGAGGGAGAGGAGCTGCTTCCTTTGAAATTTAAGGGACATCATTTAAGGGACATTTAAGGGACATCCATCAATAAGGGACAGCAGCGGGACATGGCGCTGGAATAAGGGATTGTCCCTCCAAATAAGGGACGCTTGACAGCTATGGAACTCAGTTCCAGCACCTCCCAGTTGGGCGCCGTTGCCATTATAAGCGGACAAGGGAGGCGCTCGTGGTGAGTTCCGGCACCTCTTTTTAAAAATAAAAATAGCACTGGGGGCAGAAGAAACTGTGAGAAAGAGAAGAGACGTATATACAAGTCAGATAGGGTGTTTGTTTCTTTGTTTGTTTGAATTGAGAGATTGTCCTATCCATTTTTAAAGAAGGCAGTACTCTCCCCTCAATAATCAAAGCTAGCTGCATATCTAAAATAGAATGTATTTACCCTCCTCAAGTGAGAAACGCAAATGTGAAACACTGCTTTTATCCCTTGACTGAAATAATAAGGGAAATAGGGAAATGATCGTTATACTTCCAGTGTAAACACCCTTATTCAATTCAAATTTGAGTGATGCACAATTTTAACCTAGTGGTCTTGGCTCATACTGTATTGCCAATTTCAACAAGCTGTGTTCTTGTGTTAAACTACATTAAATTAATGCATCTAATTCTCTCTTAGAATTTGATGAGTGTTTTTCAGCTGGCTCTAAGAGCTTTTCAGGGGAATATGATACAACATTTTTGTGTCGCTTGTTACATTTTCCAGGACATTGGTTAAAGCTGTATCATATATCCATTGTTGTCAGCGAGCCCTCCTGGAATCATTTTTCATTTCTTCACACAGTCAGAGTTCTGTTATTTCTAAAACATTCCTTTCTTAAGTCTATATGTGAGCTAATGAGATCTGGTTACTATTTCTGAAAGGACATTTCCCCCCCTGGATTCTCAGCCATATAACTAAGTCTGAATGAAGAGAAAATGTTGCCAAAGAACCAATAGTTTGACATAAGGTTGTTGACATTGATGAATCATTTTTATTCATATATCACAGAGGTAGCCTTGGGGTAAACTAGCAAAATGGAACTGAAAGTCAAAAGAGGCCATTTTAGGATTGCAGATAACGTCATAGCAATAAAGAATATCATCTGCATTTTCTTTGGGCTGACGAGATTTTTGAAGGCAGCTGTCCCTAGAATTAACGTGCAAATTGGATATTTAAAGATCAGCTTTATTCTTCATAATGTCATGATTTTGTGAAACCCAAGACATCCCCTTGAACATAGCTTTAATGCCATTTTGCAGGAGCAGACAACTTATCTGTTGTTTGCTTAAGAATCATTAACTTAGCTAATGCACAGTATTTTGTATAATTTTATTAAAGTCATGCATTACTGCTATGCTCTGTTGACGTTTTGATGACATTTCTGTACAACTATATTGCTGTATCTCAGGTTTTTTTTTAATTTGAAACGAAAAAAATGTATGTTAGAAAGAGTTCTGTTTTATAAATACCACAGACCATTGTTGGTTACAAGACTTAAGTGATTCGGATTGGCCGTAGCTTACATTATCCATTATGATTTGAGTTTAATGTTCAAAATATGGATATCTGAAGAAAATTCTCATATATGGCCTGTCACCTGATTAATCTTAGTTGTTGTTTTTTGTCCAGGGGTTCCCAAACAGTGTACAAGCTTCATTCGTGTGGTCTGTTGTGTGTCTGTGGATTTGTGGTTGAAGACAGGAGACGGCACATCCAGTGCATTAAATATTTATATTGATTTTTAATTGTATTTATATTGCTTCTTTTATTTCTTACATTGTACATGACAGTTTGAATTTTATGAAATTCATATTGTAATACAATAAACTATGATATATAAGAAATAAAAGAAGCAGTAAAAGATATAATTAAAAAGCATAATGCATCTAGCACGGTGCATTACAATTGCTGCAGCGGGCAGAAAAACATTAAGTGGTGAGCCAAGACCCTCAGGGATTTTCAAGTGGTCAGTGAGAAAAATTGTGGGTGAATCACTGTAGTAGAGAACTATTGGTGCCCCGCTTTCCACAGTAGTTATGTGTCAGGGAACTGACATCAGAGACACGGGAGAAGGAGAGGGTCTCAGACTCTGCAGGTGAAGGTCCTAGCACAAGGGGGGGAGACTCAGCTCGGTGGAAGGGGAAGGAAATACGCGTTACACCAAGAGTCCAGGAGAGCAAGGGGAAGAGGAGGTGGAAGGGCTCTGGGATTCTTCCCTGGAAGTCAGTGAAGAGAGCCCAGGCACTCCGCTACCCACGCCCACCCTGCGCAGGAGACTCCCGCGCAATGAGAGGCGGAGACGATTAGGTGTCAAACAGCTTTTATGCTGGCAGAGGTTTAAGAAACGCCCACAGACAGATTCTGCCAGTGACTGAGGCAGTCAAGCGGAGATGGGCTGTGCAGTCCGAAGGATTTAACCAGGCAACCAAGCACCCAAACGGGGTCGGTTTACGCACGAGTAACTCCTAACCACTACATTATGTCTGTGAAACGCCCAAATGGTCCCCAGCTTGGAAGGATCTAATCTTTACTTTATTTTTCTACCTTACATTGCAGTCAATGGGAGGGAAATTATCTGTATTGCTGAGCTGGTTTAGTTTTACACTGTGTTTCCAGGCCTCATTTAGAATGTTCTTGCCACCTGCACTTTTTATAAGTACTCGTTTGACTTTTTTATTTAAAAAATCTGCAGTTTTTAAAGTTTGCAAAGGCCAAAAGTTTCCAAAAAAATCAAAGGCATGAAAAATTGATCTAGCCAATTAATTTTAGTAAATGTTGTACTTAGTTATTTAAATGTTGTTACATAACTTTTGACAAATTATAATTTTCATATCCTGCAGCCCACTGGTCACAGAAAATTTGCCAGGAACTGCCTTAAGAGCAAATTATATAGTCTAAGACTTATGCAGTGGTACCTCGGGTTACATACACTTCAGGTTACATACGCTTCAGGTTACAGACTCCGCTAACCCAGAAATAGTGCTTCAGGATAAGAACAGAAATCATGCTCTGGCGGCGCGGCGGCAGCAGGAGGCCCCATTAGCTAAAGTGGTGCTTCAGGTTAAGAACAGTTTCAGGTTAAGAACAGACCTCCGGAATGAATTAAGTACTTAACCCGAGGTCCCACTGTATAAGCAAAACCAAGCAGCTGCCATGAGTACAGAGACGTGGAACCAGGGCAACTTCTTTGGCCCCTGTCCTTAATAAGACCATTGGCAACTCCAGCCTCTAATACTGTACTCGACTCTTGGCAGCTTTCCAAAGCTTCCAAGCACTGCTGCCTGTGATCTTTTAACTGACAGTACCTGGGACTGAGGGGCGCGGGTGGCGCTGTGGGTTAAACCACAGAGCCTAGGACTTGCCGATCAGAAGGTTGGTGGTTCGAATCCCCGCGATGGGGTGAGCTCCCGTTGCTCGGTCCCTGCTCCTGCCAACCTAGCAGTTTGAAAGCACGTCAAAGTGCAAGTAGATAAATAGGTACCACTCCAGCGGGAAGGTAAACGGCGTTTCGGTGCGCTGCTCTGGTTCGCCAGAAGCGGCTTAGTCATGCTGGCCACATGACCCGGAAGCTGTACGCCGGGCTCCCTTGGCCAATAAAGCGAGATGAGCGCTGCAACCCCAGAGTCGGCCACGACTGGACCTAATGGTCAGGGGTCCCCTTACCTTTACCTTGCCGGGGATTGAACTGGTGGGTGGGGTGCTTATACATGAAACGAATGGCTGCTCACTCCTCGGGTGGGTGGTGGTTGCGGACCACACCCCTGTCTACCATCCCCAGCAGCTAGGGCCTGGCAGAATCAAGGTGTGGGGATTCCCCACCCAATGCCAGCTTCAACTGGGCCAATCAGAGGCCCCGCTGGTTGAGCAGTGCCCTGCAGGCTGCCTGGGCATTGTCTGCAGGCCATGTCTGGTCAGCTGGCAGCCTATAAAAGCCAGTTGAGCCTCCCCTCCGCAGCACAGTTGGCTGAAGAGTACTCTGTTGCTGAGTGTCAGCAGTCAGAAAGGGAACACACTGAAACAAAGGTGAGCTTGGAAGACTGTTATTGTTCAGGCAAAGTCTCAGCCCTTGTCTAGGAGAGGCTAGTGGGCAGCCTGAATCTTCTGGGCCACTCCATGGCACCAGAACTCTTCACCAACTTGAAAGGTGTTCCACCTCACACTTCTGATGGCTCACCACACAGGTCAGCCAAGAGCCCCTGGTTAGCTCCAAAGGGTTCTGGCACCAAGGCATCAGGTTATAAACCATACTTTATAATGTTATCAATACAGAAACAGATACAAAACCAAACTATAGCATCTAGAACATAGCTCAGGATTATGCAATCTGCTTTTCTTATATTGCATTCTAAAATCATAATTACATTTGCTGATTTTCCCTTTCCCTCCTTCCTTCCTTATAATAGCTCTCTCCCCAAACTCTGACCTTATTACCAAATGACTAAAATATGTATTATGTGAATAGTCTTCCTATTAAGTGAATCTTTGCTGATGTTTTGTGAATTTATTAGCTTGGTGTGTAGTTTCTCCCTAATGGACAGGCGGAATTAAATGTAATAGCATTGATCCCACCAATGTCCTACTGGTCACCTTCTCCTGTGTTCTTCTCAGTGAGCACTAACTTTTGATTATACAATTATTCATTTAATTATGGCACATCCTCACTTTACTTCCCATCTAATTAGCTAGATAACTCCTCTGTCATCACATTCATAGTATTAGGGTTCATAGATATTTAACCTAATGTTTTCCATTGGCTCTAGTGTCTATAGGACTGCCACATCACATTAATTAAAAAATAGCATTAGGCACACAGTAAGTAAAATGGAGCAAATAGACAGAAGTGAAAAATAAACAAGATTATTGAGAGTTGGATCAGACCAGAGATTAATGCAGTCCACCATTTTATTTCTAAGAAGAACCAGCCAGACGCTGGCTTGATAATAAGGCAGTTCAGCCCTACTAAACTACCCACTTGTAGCAAAAGCCTACAAGTGCTTGTGATGGGGTATATCTTTTGTCAGTACAGTTTTGCAAAACATGATGCTATCCAATAAAGTTTTAGATAGAATATTCCAGTATGGCAGGCATTTACACTTGTACCATGATATGAATGAACCAAAATCCTTCTGTTGTGACATAACTGGTTTATCCCTCACAGTGTTACGGTAATTTTCTGTCTTTTTGAACAAAACACAAATGGTTCAGATACAGTAGTGCCCCAACAGTCAAGTCTTTAGGAACAATATCATAGTTAAATAGAGCCAGTGAGGTAGTTCATCTGGAAGAATTTGTGCATATGCTATATATATTTTTTCATTTCAGTGGAAACTTACCCCATCTAAGTGGCTTGGTGAGATGCTGTTGCATGTTGAGTCCCACAGTGCCACCCACCAAAAAATTCACACTTCACACATGATTTTTTGTTTAAGGTTTTTGGCATAATTTTGGCCACAACTTTATTTAAATACAAAAATGTGAGTGGTTGCTTAGGCATTGGTTATGACTATCTGTCCTTGCCCTCAAGGACAGAGCTGGCACTTCCGGACACCGGCGGAAGCCAGCGTGGGAAACAAGTATTGGGGAGAAGTGAGGCTGGGAATCAGTCCCTCACTTCTCACCCTCATGTTCCGGTGGGGCTTGCACGGCCGCAGGTCCGACTCCGGGGACAAGGACAAATTGTATGGCAAGCCCCTGGATTCCTTTAACGGAATTCCCTTTCCGCATCATTTGGAGGGGTAGGCACTTACCCCTCCAAGCACCAATTTAACCAATGCCTAACCGCCAACCTTACAAGTTGTGACGATTTGCTACGTAGTAGGCAAAAACCAAATGGCACCAGCCAATCAGCCAGATGGCAAAATTCCTACTAGGCCCCCGCACCAAGGCGGACGACCCCATGACAGGCAATAGCAAGGTCAAGCGAGCAAAACAAAAAACCACCCTATAAAAGGGCGGGAGGGCGGGTGATCCGATGCAAAATGGCCAAGAGAGCGTCCAACGTCTGGCCCCTGTATTTAAGGACTCTGACCCCTCCTCCAAATTGGCCACATTCAAAACTCCCCAGCAACCCAAATTTAACCACTTAAAGGCTTGGGTTCCTCACCAAATTTGCCTAGTCACTGCATGGTGGCCTGTTTTCCCCAACCGCAACACGTGCTCTCTGTTATGGAGAACACGCTTTACCAATATTTTAAAGCATAGAAGCACTTCTATATACTTTGATACCTCGGGTTAAGTACTTAATTCGTTCTGGAGGTCTGTTCTTAACCTGAAACTGTTCTTAACCTGAGGCACCACTTTAGCTAATGGGGCCTCCTGCTGCTGCTGCACCGCCGGAGCACGATTTCTGTTCTCATCCTGAAGCAAAGTTCTTAACCTGAAGCATTATTTCTGGGTTAGTGGAGTCTGTAACCTGAAGCGTATGTAACCTGAGGTACCACTGCAATCCTATCTTTGGAGGGAAAGGACCAACTAAAATGCCACATGAAATTAAATGATACACTGAAATTGAGCCTCCTTTGATCTTTTTCTAGATGCTGCCTTTCTCTCCTCCACCCAAACAACCTCACCTTGCATCGCTGTCTGATTGTGGGTGAATTACTTTTTACCAGTGCTCAAACTGCTAACTGGAGTAGCTGATAAATATCACTTCTTGCCCCCAACAAGCACCAACAACTCCAAATGCCAGATTTCATAACCTTTGGTGTGCCTGAGTTTCACCAGTGGGGATATAGGAGCAATATATCCATACACCATTTTGAATTACTTGTCCCATACACCATTTTGAATTACTTGTCCCAGTCCCACTTTTTTTTCTTTTTGGAGGCTATGAACTCACTTACTCCATTAATCAAGCATCCACCTCCTACAGTTTTTTAAAAAATGTTTTGCCCTACTCTTCCTAATAGGTTTTGTAATATTGCTCTTCATTCATTCATTCATTCATTCATTCATTCATTCATTCATATTCCACCTGTTATCCAAGGAGCTGAAGGTTACATACTTGTTTCTCCAGTATAGGCTGGAGCTGGGACAGAGCAATGGGAGCTCACTCTGTCACGGGGATTCGAACCGCTGACCTTCTGATCGGCTAGCTCAAGAGGCTCAGTAGTTTATACCACAGCGCCACCTGTGTCCTGCCAACCTATCAGTTCGAAAGCACGTCAGTGCCAGTAGATAAATAGGTACCGCTGTGGTGGGAAAGTAAATGGTGTTTCTGTGCTCTCTGGCTTCCGTCACGGTATCCCGTTGCACCAAAATCGTTAAGTCATGCTGGCCACATGACCTGGAAAGCTGTCTGTGGACAAACACTGGCTCTCCTGGCCTGAAAGTGAGATGAGTGCTGCAACCCCATAGTTGCCTTTGACTGGACTTAACCATTCAGGGGTCCTTTACCTTTAACTTAGGCTAAGAGATAGTGACTGGCCCAAGTTTTCCCAGTGAGCTTCTTAGCTGAGTGGTCCTAGTCCAGCACTCAAAGCATTACACCACACTGGCTCCTGGCAAGCTCTGATGTAGTGGAGTGGTCTCTATGGAAAAGAACCCTTGGTCTGGCTATCTAAGTCTTTACATTTAAATCAGTATAGAAATGCAGGTATCCGAGACCCGATTTAGCAGAAGCTATGCCACATGAAAACATACTCTCTATATGTTCATGTTACTGGAACCTCTCCAAAAGAAGTTAGCATTTATGAATAAAAGGTAGTTGGGAGTAAACACTGAAAACAATTGATCCTAATGCCAATACAGTTTTCCTGTTGGGGAAAAAATATCAATTTATTCTTCTAATTTGGACCAATGTTTTTCTTTCCTATCCCGAAACATCTAGGTTGGAATCAGTGTTGGGCCTGATGGTCCTTGGAGAGACTGCCAAATTAAACATGTCCTGCCTGAGAGTTTTAATGGACCTAGTGAGAGATTTTATTTCAAGCTCTCTGCCTCTTCAGAAGCAGGTAACACCCAAGCTAATTTAGATGCAGGGAGGGAATGTGTTGAAAACCCTAAATGGAATAGAAGCAAAGCATTTATTTTCTTTACTGTTTGTCTGTGAAGTTTATGTTGGCGCCAGTATTCCCGGTTGGGCAACTGACTAAGCAACCAGCTGTTCTAGTCGAATAAACCTGAAATCTGTAGCCCAAAACACCAGCAATGTCTGATATGTTCAACAGAGGAAGCCACTTGTAATACTTACTTGGGAATAAGCCCCATTGAACACGATAGGGTTATCTGAGTAAGCATGTATAGAACTCAGCTGAGAGGTGTGCTGTAAAAATTGCAGTGCATTTATCAGCCTGATGCATAAAATGTATTTGGTTGTTTAAATGTCTATCTACCACTGTTCAACCATGTTCCTGGATATATGTAGTTCCTTTCTTCCTTTAGAAATGTAATCTTGGTGTCACTGAGTTGGTACATGATAGAAATTTCACATTTCCTTCTACAGAAAAAGATCTACAAGGGAAACTTCTCATGCTGGCTTTGGCCTGTGGGATACATATATACCAATCTACTCAAAGAAGTCTGTTTACATGGCACTAGTGCAGATTTGCAAAAAACGGCTTTTCTTGGATTCTGTGATTGTGTCAAGGAACATAAAGGTGACAAAAGATTAAGAGGGGCAGGTTTACTAGATCTCTTGAGCTACCGCTCTTCACCTGATGACCGTAAGTACCAAAGATTCAAATTTCCTCCTTCATGTTGAGTGTATGTAGACATATGGAGCTGTATCCTTAAAGCATCATGTTTCAGTTGATCTCATATAAATGAGCACAATTACTGCATTTGCACTGAAACACCTAATTGCCACCTATGCATTTTATGAATGATAGTTCCTCCTTCAGAAAATTCCAGATCAATGTCATATTATAAGAAAGGTTGACTATAGAATTTGTAAACCAGGAGCAGCTGAGACATTTCCTGATGTTTCACACCATATGAATTATGAACAGTGGCTTTAATTTTTTGTCTGTTAAATGTAAATACTGTGTTGTATTTATACCTTTGGCCTACATGTTACTTGTAATTATAATGATAAAAATGCATTTTTTAAAAAGTGCTCCAGATTTCAGGTTTATAGTAAAAAGGTATTGGTCTTGTTGGAAAATTAATTAATACAATATTGAACACACTTACTAGGGATGTAATGTGGCTTGTTTCTAAATAAATATACTTATGATCAAAGGAATATTCAAATTACAGCCCATGCTACTTTCAGTATGAACATAATAACTTCTAATTAACCACTTTAAAATGCGCCCTTAAGTAACATGAAAAGTTGGTGTGTCATATCTTCTGGAACAACAGAAAATCCTCTCCATGCTTTTACATACTTAACAAATCTCAAGCACGCATTAATTGAACAGGAAATTTACAATGTTTACTAGTGCTACTAGACAGAAAGAAAAGTCCAAGCATTTTAATGCACAGCTGACAAGACAGCTGATGCTACAATTTATTTTAGAGGATAGAGTTAAAGCATTTGTTAGATGATCAGCTGGGATCAGTATGTTTGGAAAACGATATGATTTGTCTGCAGTCAACTTTAGCTGTGGAACTGGTCTGGCTGTCAACTTGCAGTCCTCCCTTGGGTGCCATCTGACTAAGCAAACTGAGTTACTGCAGGGGTGTTGGCATTGTGAAAAAACATTCAGCTACATATCTTAAGTTACTGGGATGCGGTGGGTGGATAGGGGAAGGAGCAGCTTCTCAAATATCCTATGAGATTTGTACAAGATCACAGGCAACAATCCAATCTTGAAATAGAGTTTACTACTTGGGGGGGGGGAAATTGGTTTAAGCCATAAGAAAGTTTATTTTAAACTAGATGAGCACTGGCGCAGAGTCATCAAGGATCACAATCAATCTATTTTTTTGTAATATCCATGGCACATTATTGATAAAGAAGATGTGCTATTCGGAAAGTCATTTTAGCTTATGGAAGGCTTAAAAATAGGGACTTCAACACTTCAACACCTGTGATTTCAAGACAAAGGCTCACTTTTGATCCTACTTGTCTCTATTTTTATTTTTAGGATTGCAGTAACAGGGACATCTGGACTGAAGTTGAAGTTCAGATTCACAATTATGTTATCAGCAACTTCTATATACAGTAGTGTGAAAATGTGCATGTGTTAAAGTCAGTAATACTAGATGTGGAATGACAAAATTCGATTCATTCGGTAACCTGGCAGGAAAGAGCCATTCATTACCGAAGCACTAAGCCAAGTTTGGCAATTTACTTTGTTCACATATGTTAAGTGATATGATGGCACTTGAAAGCATAATTAATGAGCAATGGAAATGGAAGGAATACATGCTTGAAACCTGTTGAGTGAGGGGAAGTGGGATAGTGGCCATGTCAAGTGGTGCTGTTTGTTTCATTAAGGGTTCTTGCAATTTGACTATGGTAAGAAGGAAATGTGAGATTACTCATAGACTAACAACAAGCTAACTCTATGTAGGATTATGCTGGGCTTCAGCAGTCACAGCTTGAGGTCTTCCATGGAAGCCCATTTCTTGGGTAACTCTGTAATGTTATATTTCATTTGGCTATTCAAAGCCTTTTGGTATCTTGAAGTGGAGGCCAATAACATCTACTTGTGAAAATACTTTAGGGAAGTTTCTCCACCCCTCCTTTTATGGATAATTTATTTATTTATTTAGCACCTGCAGTAAACATGCAAGAGTACAACATGGCATAGCCGCTCCCCAAAGCCAGTATCACAAGGAAACTACAATTTAAATTTTGTCTGTTCAGGGAGATAATAGAGGAACAAGAATGGAAGGGATAGATTAGGGTAGCAGAGCAACCAGGATAGAGGAGGAATGGGAAAAGTCAGGCAAACAAGGAAGGAATAAACACAAGTGAATGCAGTTCTATTTTAGACTACTTTTAGTTGTTGGTGTGGGTTGTTGAGTTACATGGAAGAGGTAGCTGGGGAACGGGGAGGGAGAGAGAGGTGGCACCACGCAGATGAGAAGGACTTTCTGGGTTATGAAGCAGAAAGGGCAATGGGCAGAGTAAATTAAAGAAGGAGAACCCCAGAACTCATCTACCATTTCCTGTCCAACACAGTCATTCTAATAGCTGATCAACTGACAAAAACTGGTTTTAAGTAGCATGTGTTGAAACTGAGTCCATCATATCTAAATGAACCCTATAATGTGTGATTTGACATAGTAATAATAGCAATTTATTATTTATACCCCACCCATCTGGCCGGGTTTTCCCAGCCACTCTGGAATGCTCCCAACAGAATTGATGATGATGATAATGATGATGATAATAATAATAATAATAATAATAATTTAAAAAAACGATAAAACATCATACATTAAAAACTTCCCTAAACAGGGCTGCCTTCAGATGTCTTCTAAAAGTCAGATAGTTGTTTATTTCCTTGACATCTGATGGGAGGGTGCTCCACGGAGCGGGAGCCACTAATGGGAAGGCCCTCTGCCTGGTTCTCTGTAGCTTAACTTGTCGCAAGGAGGGAACTGCCAGAAGGCCCTCGGAGCTGGACCTCAGTGTACCTAAGCACCTTTTCTCCAAAGTGCACATTTCCTGATACCTTCCCAGGCATTCTCCCTTTAATCAGAAAATACTCATTTGCACAGGTAAATGCTACAATATCTTTGTGTGCCGTGAACATGAAAAGTGCACTAATCGTACTAGAAATGTGCCACCTCTGTGGTAAGGTATAGACATTTTCTGTGACCTGGATAGATTTGCAACAAGAACTTGGAAGCCAAGCTGACCTGAGAAAATCAGTCTAGGATAAATTATCAGCTCCTTGTTACATACACTGTAGTCAATAAGAGTGCAGCGACTACCTCAGAAACCTGATTTAGGTACATTCAGACTGCCATAGCACTAAATATTTCCCAACTCTGCTCTGTGAACACCCACTCTGCTGTAGCCATGGCAAACACTGGGATTGATTTAGCAAAGTTATTCTTGCTGGTATGTGCAATTTAGTTATTTGCAAGTCAGGGTAAAAACCCTGTTTGCTAGACCTTTGGCTTGGGAATAACCTACCTGTTGTGCAGGAAAATCATGTTGGTCAACCCTTTCCTTTGGAGGTAAATATCAACTTTGGGGGAAAGGAATGATTTTGCTGGTGTAGGGTTAAAGAGTTGAATACCTCCTTCCCTTTTGTGTGTCACCACCTTCCTGGCAAAAATCAGTCCAGAAGTAAATGAAAGCTCTGAGGAAAAAGAGCTGTTGCCAGCCCAAGTACTTATGGGGTTCGAGAGGAGTTCACAGAGGTTACAAGCACACATATGCCACATCAGCTAGGAAGAGGCTGATATCAAGGATACCATCAATTCAATGGAACCTATTCACTCATGGCTACAGGCATGCCAAGTGTCACGGTTTGGTTTATGTGTGATCGAAGTCCCGGTTGAGGACGTCAGGACCAGGGGCAAGATGGTGGGGTGGGAGCAGGAACGAGAGTCCAGAAACCAGGAGTCAGGAAGCCAGGAGTCAAGAAGCCAAGGGTCTGAGGGTCAGGAAGCAAGGAGTCACAAAGTCAAGGGTCCGAGGATCAGGAAGCAGGGAGTCAAGAAGCCAAGGTCCGAGGATCAGGAAGCAAGAAGCCAAACACAGCAAGGCAGGAAGCGTGTTGCTGTGGCAAAGAGCTGAAGGGAAATGCTGACCTTATATCCCTTCCCGGCTCTTGCCACAAGGTGCTGTGAGTTACCAATCGGCCTCACCTGTGCGGCTGCACCTTGCCTCTTCAGAACAAACTTAGGAAGGCCCCAGGCCTGCAAAGCCCTACAGGTCACAGGGCCTGGCTCCTGCACGCACTCCTGACACCAAGATGCTCAGGAACAGAGGCAGTATCATTCCTATCTGGCAGTTCTCATTCATAAGTCTTAATCCAGAGGATGGCAGATTCCTCATGTGCTCCGATGACATTCCAGGAATGGTATGGATAGCAGAACCAGTTATAAATCTCAGTTGATGCCAAGAAAGACAGTGCTAAAACAACATCTCGTGTTATGCTGCTTGCAACTCTTTGCCGGACAGTTCCCCTGCTATCCAGGACCTCTTGATCTCTGAATCTTGGACAGCTCCTTTTGCCTTTCTGGTTAGGCAGAATTTTGGACCAAACATTAGGGTTGAGAATCAGTGCTCTCATCTAATTGGGATTCCCTTACAGCTGCATTTTATTTAGTCTTGTTTGACCCTTAGATCAGGCTTCGCTGCAGTAATCAGGATATATGTCCAGGTCAGTAGAAAACATTATATCTCATTTTTGTCCTAAATAGATTTGGGGTCAGTTTTTGTTTGGGATAGTTCAAATGAAGTCTACAAAGAGACAATTAATCTTGTTAATTCTTCTCAAATGTAGTCCAGAACACACATTTATTTTTATGTGTTGAGCTTGATTTTGTGCATAATAGAGGAATACAGTCATTGCAAGTGAAAGATCATTATTGGTTTTTCCAGTCCATCTTAATATTTTGCTTGTGTACGTATAGTCCATGGATAAGTGGGTCAAAATGCCCTTTACATGCTCTTTGTCTTTCATTTTTGGTAAGGTAACAGGCCCCTTGCTCTCCTGTCAACGCTGAGATGAACTTTTAATCCTTTTTTTCTGCATCTTAACAAGATACATACTGCACGAAAAGCCTATTATTAACCTTCCTTTTCCCTCTAATAGTTGTGTGCATCTTAAATGATCTTCCCACATAGCAATGTCGATGACATCTGTCATAAAAGCTGAGACAAATATATGTATGCTTGATTTTAAAGGCTGCTTCTAAAAAGCATTGCCGCCGCCACTGTCAAACTTCAGAAATGTTATGGGGAAAAAATCAATGTCTTTGCTGTGCATCTGACCTCGATACATACAATTTTCATGTTTATCTTTTTGAGGCAGCCAGGAAACTTAAGTCTCGGCAGAGTTGAAGGGGAGCAGGGGTTTGGGAGCTTATCCAAACAATCCTACTAAACACGTCCCATCTGCATTTCCCTTGAATTGAATGATCCTGCCAAATCCTTTGGCAGTGACAGCTGTGATGTTCCCCCTCCTTAGTCGACACAGACGAAGATATGCCTGTATAGAAGGCAGCCCAGCTTTTGGAGGGAGGATAGGGCTGTGCTGTGTGTGCTCCTGCCCACTTTAAAAAATGGTGCCAGGTGTGTGTTTGTCTACTGCAAAGGGAGAGTACATTTTCTCATTCCCTGCTGTGCTGGAAGTAATCAGAGAGCTGGGTAAGAACTTTGTCCCTTTCACTAGCACAGGGGTCTGCAACCTGCAGCTCCGGAGCCGCATGTGGCTCTTTTACATCTTTGCCGCTGCTCCGGGGTGGATACTAGCGAGGGGGGGAGGCGCATTGTGCGCCCCGACACTCCTCACTGTGGCGGGCGCTGTACTGGCTGTGACGTCGCACGGGGGCGGTGCGTGCATTAGTCACGCACTGTCCCGACGTCACCTTCCCGCCCGCTGTCAGATCTCGGCTCCGGAGATATATTTGTTTTAAATGTCGCAATGGTTTTGCGGCCCCCAGTTGTTGTTTTTTCTTCGGAAACGGGTCCAAGTGGCTCTTTTTGTCTTAAAGGTTGCAGACCCCTGCACTAGCACTATCAAATGCAAGGAAGTGAAATCAACAGAACTCGCTCGGAGGGCTGCCACAGGGAACAGAAAAATCATCAAGCTTACAAGTGAGGAAGAAAGACTGGAGAGGTTTCATAAAATTGTGAGGTTCTGCTGTTTCTCACTACAGTTGTTGTCATTTGTCTGAAGACTATTAGATCAGACTCATTTGTAAGGCTATCTTAGGGTGTAGTTTAAAACAGAGCATCTTTGATTAGTGTTGGGAATGTTCTAATGTGTTATATCTGTCTTTCTAATTTAAAAGCCTTTGAGGCTGCAGCTAGAACTTCATTAAAGGGAATGGGGGGAAAGTACAAGGGAATTAAGAAACAGCTGTGGAACTATTTTTCCTTCTTCGTTAGAGATAGTTAATCAACTTGGACTAAGCCATTAAGTTATGAATTATGCACTTGAGATAAGTTGTGGGGAATGGTGAATAGGGATGGTTTTATCTTTCACTTTCTGTCAGTTTCAATTTTTTTTGGTCTTCGGTTCTTCACATATCTGCATCTCATTTATTTGCATTTTTGTTTTAAATCCTCATGAAAATTCGTCAGCATTTTAGTGTGAATTTCTCCTAATAAACAGATTTTTGAATCTGATGTACGCATTTCTGCCTGCAAATCCCCCTAATTCCACACATTGTTATGTATCTTTAGGTGCCTGGCAAAAACATTCCTTTTTAATCATGCCTTTGGCTTTAAACATTCCTTTTTAATCATGCCTTTGGCTTTAAACTATCTATGGCCTTTTCACATGGGTGCAATGTTTTAATGTAATTTAAAAAACCACAGACAGAATGATTATTTAGAGCAGGGGTTGTCAACCTAGTCCCTACTGCCCACTAGTGGGCGTTTCAAGATTCTAGGTGGGCGGTAGGGGGTTTTACGGCACAAGCTGAATCCTCCTTCTATCGAGCATTGGTGGGTGGTAAGGAAATTTTACCATCAAGAAAGATGCATTAGTGTGTGATAGGTATAAAAAGGTTGACTACCCCTGTTTTAGATCTTCCACCCACCCTTTATGCTGGCTTTAATATATGTATGTGCTTGCTTTTTGCTTAAAATACTGTAAGTCACTTTGAATTGCCGTGGCACAAAAGTGACCAACAAATTTAATAAATAATGATAATAATTTATATGTGTTACATTGAACAAATATATGCATTTCGGTGCATACTTTCTCCTAATGTGTGCATTTGGGTACACATTATTTGCATCACAAAATTTGGAGAAGCATGAATTTTGAAGGACAGCTGGGTTTTGCTTCATAAATTGTTTCAGAAAATGAGAATGATAGATTCACATTAAAATTCAAAATGAAATTAATTACTCCCCCCCCCCCATCCCTAGTGGCAAAATGTTTGGTTAGCATTTGTCTGTGTCTCAGGATACAATGGAAGAGTGCGCCTTTGTGGGTGAAGTCAAACCATTGGAGAGTTACAGCGCCTGTTGTGACTGTAGAGATGGATATGGATGTGTTTTGTTGCAGCTGGGGCAGATGAAGACATCCACTTCTGCTGACGCAGGAGTACCATGGTGTTTCTTCTTTCTGTGCTCCTCCCAGCGATCATTGCTCTTCTGGTCACTGCTGTGGATACACGGTCTGACTGTCTCCAGGTACTGTGGTCGTCTGCAGGGAATTCCCATATGGCAGGATTAATCTTGCCAGCCCTTAATATCACATTTGCAGGCATCTTTGTAAAGCATAGTGGGTCTGCCAACAGGCCTGGTAGCCTGAAGCCAGCTCCCTGTAGATCCTTGGGGATCCCGTCGTCTTCCATTCTGTGGACACGTCCAAGCCAGTGTAGACATCGCCGAGCCAAATAACTTTAATACAACAACCACTTTACATCTTATCTGTGCAGTGACATGCATGAAGGTCCCCAAGATCCTCCAATAGCGCTTATGCTTACCTTCAGTAGTGATTCATAAAAGAAAGAAACTGACTCACCAGTATGCGCTTGGTTTTCCCTAAACAGATGCTGTCAAATTATTGACCACTTCTGACCTTGCTTAGCTAATTAGATCTGACAAGATCACAGCCCGGGATACTCTGTCTGTGGCTCATTGAGACATAGATCTTTTTGGGTTGTCTGTTTACCTATGGCCATGCCATAGTGGGACCGAATAAAGCCTGTCAGAATTCCCATCACTCTACAAAATGCTTGTCTTGCTCCTACTTTGAAGAGTTCAGTTTTCAAATTTTGCTAAAAATGACAGGTCTCTCTGCCATTATCACTGTGTCATCAATCACATCAACAAAAGCTGGGCTCCCATGGAGAGCTTATTAAAGTCTGGGTTTAATATATTTCTTCTGCATTTATGTTAAAGATATTTACACATGTACACAGGCAAGTGGAAGTGTATATGTATGTGTGTGTGTGGACGGGAAAGAGTGTATGCGTACATGTGTGCGTCCGTATGTGTATATATATGAAAATACGAAGGGAAGCATTTGCAAAGCAGATAATAAATGTAGCTGTGCTTCCAATTTATGCTTTACCCACTGAAAGCCATTCACATAAAATGAACATATTAAACTTTAATGTAGAATGTTACACAAACGGGAGCGCCTATTGGTGTCTGGAAGGTATTATTACTATTTTATTTCATTTATGAATTGCCATGAAGCATCTCGAAGCAATTTTGCAATACACTAAAAGCCACATACAAAACAACTGCACATATAAAAACAATTTCAAATAAATTCAGATAATGACTAGAAGAAAAGATTCCGCTCGCTGAAAGAGAAAATTCTTCAACAAATGCCTAAAAGGCAATAAAGACAGTGCCTGTGATAGGTAATGGGTGAAAGTTTCCGAGGGCAGGTGCTGCCACACTAACAGCTGAGTTCTGTCATTGCCAACCCTACAGGTTGTCCTGTCCTGCAAAATGTAGTGATTGGTTAGTTGCGGGTGGCACTGTGGGTTAAACCACAGAGCCTAGGACTTTCTGATCAGAAGGTCGGCAGTTCGAATCCCCATGACGGGGTGAGCTCCCGTTGCTCGGTCCCTGCTCCTGCCAACCTAGCAGTTCGAAAGCACGTCAAAGTGCAAGTAGATAAATAGGTACCGCTCCAGCGGGAAGGTAAATGGTATTTCCGTGCACTGCTCTGGTTCGCCAGAAGCGGCTTAGTCATGCTGGCCACATGACCTGGAAGCTGTACACCGGCTCCCTTGGCCAATAAAGCGAAGTGAGCGCCGCAGCCCCAGAGTCGGCCACAACTGGACCTAATGGTCAGGTGTCCCTTTACCTTTAACTTTATAAGGGATGAGAAGATCTTTTAGGTATCCTGGCCGCAAGCTGTATAAGTCTGTGTACACCACAGCCAGCACCTTGAACTCAACCCAACAGCTAATTGGCAGACTCCACCATTCTTTCAGCTGGGCGATGATCGTATTCTGTCTCGGTGAAAAATCAACTAACCACAGTTTGCACTAGCTAAAGCTTCTGGGTCACCTTCGAAGTCAGTCCCACACAGAGTGCATTGCCGTGATCCAGACTGGAGGTTACTAGCCCATGTATGAGAGTGAATGGGTTGTTCCGGTCCAGAAATGGCCACAGCTGTTTTACCAGCCACAGCTGATAAGACACTCCTAGCCACTGAGATCACCTGGGTCTTTAGTGACAGAGATGGATCCAGGAGCACTTCCTGATGAGGACCCTGCTCCTTCTGGGAGTGTATGATCTCATAATTGCAGTTAACCAATTATCTGCACTCGGGGACCAATCACACACAGCACCTCCATCTTGCCATGATTCAGAGTCAGCTTGTTAGCCCTCATCCAGCCCACGACCGAGTCCAGGTATCAGAGCTTGCATGGTTTCAATTGTCACAGAGGAATAGAGCTGGGTCCCATCAGCATATTGATGACACCTTGCCCTAAGGTCTGTACTGTATGTAGGTAAAGGTAAAGGGACCCCTGACCATTAGGTCCAGTTGTGACCGACTCTGGGGTTGCGGCACTCATCTCACTTTATTGGCCGAGGGAGCCGGTGTACAGCTTCCAGGTCATGTGGCCAGCATGACTAAGCCACTTCTGGCGAACCAGAGCAGTGCACGGAAACGCTGTTTCCTTCCCACCGGAGCGGTACCTATTTATCTACTTGCACTTTGACGTGCTTTCGAACTGCTAGGTTGGCAGGAGCTGGGACCGAGCAACGGGAGCTCACCCCGTCGCTGGGATTCGAACCGCCGACCTTCTGATCAGCAAGTCCTAGGCTCTGTGGTTTAACCCACAGCGCCCCCACGTCCCTAAGGAATGCCTAAATAAGTGACCTATTTTTTTTAAAAAAAAATCTGTGCCAGTTTATTCCAATAAGTATTCTCATATTTCAAGCCTCTGGTTCTGTTGAGCCAAATAAGGTATGATGGAATATTTCCTCAATCTAATTTTACTATCTAGGATCCTTCCCCCCCCCTTTCTGTTTTCAATAAAGATTATTGACACTACGGACTGATATCAGTACAAATATTTTTGTGACAGGACAGGAGCCATAAAGTTAGCTCCTACAGAAGAGGCCACACGTTTCTGCTAGAGGTCTTGTTGCCTGTTGAAGATGGTTACACCGCAGCAACAAATTCGTCCTTATTTATTTTAAGTTGGGTCAACGCATGGAAGGAATGCTTTATGTTCCAAACGTCTTAGTCCTGACGCTGGTGTTGGAGAGGTATGGGAGAGGAGGAACACCTGCAGCATTACTAAATACATTTCTTGTTTCTCAGTGGTTACTCGATTAGCAGCGAGCAGAAAACTTGAATTAGAATATGAAAGGAATCGTTTTCCTTTTCATATTCCTTGAATACCTAATGGATCTTTCTTCTTTAACTTTCTTTCTTTTCAAAGAGCTTTTGTTGCGGAGGCTTTTTATACCCTACCCTCCACCTCCAGCATATTCACTTGCTGAGCTGTCAAGGGCATATATGTCTTCCAATATATAAAGCAACATTTTTGATAGCTGTCACCAGGTCATGCAAAGCAGAACTGAAGAGGGAGCCTTGCAATACTGCTGGGGACCCTGGATGACTAGTTTCATAACAGATTTCTCTCAATGTCTAGACATTATTATTAGATTGCAGGCCCCCCCCCTTTTTATGACAGTCCTAACATATTGCCATCTGTTTGTCTCTGTAAGCAGGAATATATACCATTGATTGATTGATTGATTGATTGATTGATTGATTGATTGATTGCAATAAATACAAGGACTTCTATAGTACAGGCCCTCTTTGTCAATCTTTTCTATTCAGGAATAAGTAATGTAGCTTAATTCAAGCGGGAAAAGAGCCGTATGGCTAATGATGAGTGGATTTATAAATCCATTTATGAGTGGCTAGAATATAGTAGGTCTGCAATACTTGTAATTTCATTGCATGGATTTCGAGACAGGCTGTATGTAGGCTGATGACGGCTCTGTTGTGCTTGCAATAACCTATCATTGACTCAGCAAAGTTCTTTTTTATTATTATCATTCCAAGGGCTGTATTTACCTTTAGCCAACCCATGCTAGGGTTGAGGGTGGTCACCCACACTCTTGCATCTACCTACAAGTCCCCCCTCTTCAGCTGGCATACCAGCAAAGTGGTGGTGGGGGGGGACTATCACATTGTTTCTTTCTTTTAACAGCTGCTGTCAAAATTGGTGGGATCATGAGTGGGGCAGGAATTTGCTTTGGGACCAAACTCCTTATTTAGAGTAAAGATGATTCGGGGATAGTTTGTAACATTTTCACCATCTTTTGGGTGAAGCCTTGTTGGTAAGAACTCCATATTTTCCTGTTAGTTTTCAACGTATACAAGGAGTGTTGGCATTCCTGGAAAATGAGATTCTAGCTCTGCATCTGCTGTAACTTAGAAGGGCGAGGAATTCCTCTAATGGAAACATTTCAAGGAGCGTCTCTACCCCCATTGTTCAGCCTGGACACTGAGGTCCAGCTCCAAGGGACTTCTGGCGGTTTCCTCCCTGTGAGAAGTGAGGTTACAGGGAACCAGGCAGAGGGCCTTCTCAGTAGTGGCGCCCACCCTGTGGAATGCCCTCCCATCAGATGTCAAAGAGATAAATAACTACCTGACATTTAGAAGACATCTGAAGGCAGCCCTGTTCGGGGAAGTTTTTGATGTTTGATGTTTTATCGTGCTTTTGATTCTGTTGGGAGCCACCCAGAGTGTCTAGGGAAACCCAGCCAGATGGGCGGGGTATAAATGTTAAATTATTATTATTATTATTTATTCAGATATCCAGCCCATTATTAAATTCCTGTCTAGCTGCTGTTTATAACTGCAAAACAAGTGTGAGTACATTTGAATATTAAAACTAGAGCGCCGGTGGCAGATGACCCATTCTGAAGCTGACCGGACAGGGGTTAGAGCTCAATGTCGAGCCTACCAAGTGGCGGTAGCGACGGCGAAGAAGACTTTCTTCACCGCCTCTATTGCATCTGCAGAAAACAGCAGCAGGAGACTTTTGCAGGTGGTTCGTAATTTAGCGGAACCACCTGCTACATCGGGGCCCAGTATGGGCCACATGATCTCCTGCAATGATTTTGCAAGGTTTTTTGCAGATAAAGTCGCTCAGATTCAGGAAGGTGTAGACGCCACCATGGGAGCAGGGCCGGGGCGGGAGAGTGCCAGAGTCCTGTCTAGTCAAATTGCGTGGGATCAGTTCCAATCTGTTACCTCCGAGGATGTGGACAGGCTGCTTGGATGAGTGAAACCAACCACCTGTCTCCTTGATCCTTGCCCATCCTGGCTTATAAAAGCTAGCCAGGAAGGGCTGGGCGATGGGCTTCGTGGGGTGGTGAATGTTTCCCTCCATGAGGGAGCTTTCCCAGACCCGCTGAAAGAGGCGGTTATTAAACCGCTTCTTAAAAAAACATCTTTAGATGCGGCCACGATGGCCAACTATCGCCCAGTCTCAAATCTTCCATTCTTGGGCAAGGTGATTGAGCGACTGGTTTCTGAACAACTCCAGGCACGCCTGGAAGAAGCGGACCATTTGGATCCCTTCCAGTCAGGATTCAGGCCTCATCATGGGACTGAAACTGCCTTGGTCGCACTGGTTGATGATCTCCGGCGGGCTAGGGACAAAGGTGAGAGCTGTTTCCTAGTTCTGCTGGATCTCTCAGCGGCGTTTGATACCATCAACCATAACACCCTTCTGGACCGTCTAGAGGGGCTGGAAGCTGGGGGCACTGTTATACAGTGGTTCAGCTCCTTTCTCAATCAATCAATCAATCAATCAATCAATCAATCAGGAGAGACCCAAGCAGCTCCAAATTCACATTGAACTCCAGTGTGGATGTGCCCTTGGATGCACACATGCGCAGTATAGATGGACATGTCATGGACAGTCATGGACATGTGGTAACAAAGGAGAGGCACTGGTGAAAATTCCAGCCCTTTCTGACCTTTAGAATCATTTTAGAATTATAGAATTGGAAGGGACCACAAGTGTCATCTAGAGATTAAGAGTCTCATGTTCTACTGACTGAACTACCTCTCTCTCTCTTTTACTTGTGAATTTTGATGGGTGATCACCAATGCTGGGAAGATGTTAAATGTACCGATGAAAACTTATGGTTGTCAATACAGTGGTACCTTGGTTCTTGAATTTAATCCGTTCCAGAAGTCCCTTCGAAAACCAAGGAGCTTCCTGCACTCAATCAGAAGCCGTGGAAGCCGCGTTGGATGTTTGGTTCTGAAAAACATTCGCAAACCAGAACACTCACTTCCAGGTTTGCGGTGTTAGGGAGCCGATTTGTTCGGAAGCCAAGCCGTTCGACTGCCAAGGTACCACTGTAATGGGAGCTCAACTCTTTGAACAGCCCAGTCAAGATCTCTCTTGAAATTCCCTACCCTTTCTTAAGTTAGTGTATCGTTCATAAAAAAAATGCCACATCTTGAGCTACCCTGTGATTCCAACAAAGGCTTTAGGGCTTCCATTCTGCTGCTGCTTCCATTCCCTTAAGATTACATGCAAGCATCTCCTCTTCTGCACCATATGTGTTTAAATGGACTAGGAATCTATTTTTACGGGCAACTGTTGCTTTGCACTTCTCATTGGGGAAAGGGAATAGAAGGTGATCTCTTCTGTGTTACTAGGGCAAATCATGTTGAGAATGTGAATCAACTTACAAGGTAGGCATGTGCTGAAGCCTTCAGACTTCATCACATCTCAGAGTTTACATATTCCAGTCTATGTTATCAACATGATGGTTTCATCCTGTAACTAACTTGGCCCAGGGTTTTAAAAACATCCTTACTTGAGTTGTTTTTTTAAACCAAGTTTCTCAGATAGACTTGACTTCATATCTGCATCATCATCTTGCTTATGACTTTCCATTACATTCCAGGTATAAACATAGCCCCATTTCTGCCCATTCGTTGATGTAACCTGGCTACCTCCGGTATGTAATTCTTACCTGAAACCTGGACAATCTTGGCTTCACTTCTGTGAAAACTGTATCCAAACAAACATACGGTTCCCTTCTGCTTTGATTCATCATCTTGCTGTACTCACTCTTTAGATGCAATTTTAGGACTTCAATGCTTGTATCACAATGTCCAAAAGCATTTCAAGATTCAGTCTGGATGAAAGTAATTTGGATTGCCTGCCAGGCCTGTGTGGCGCCATTTCCTCATTCATATGCTCAGCATGAACTCATCCATTCTTGTCTAATTAATCTTCCACAGTTTTTTTTTTATCTGCCTATGGTTGTCAGTATTTCTATGCTTCCTTGTTCTCTGTATATTATCTTAAAAGTAAAATATCACCTCCTCAGCCAAAAGACTGATTAAATGCCATCTCTTAATAGTTCCCTATTAGGGCTGTGATCTGCGAACAAGTTGAGTGAAGATTTTCAGGAAAGTAAGCTGCTGTATAGCTTAAACCTATCCATTTTCACTCAGTCCCACTGAGTTCAAGATGTCTTCAAGTAATTACGCATTATATGCATTTTATATAATGGAAGCCTTACATTTTGATTCTGTGCACGTCTACTTGGAAGTAATTCACATTGCATTCGATTAGGCTTACTCCTAAGTAAGTGTACACACGGATGCAGCTACAGAGCAAGTTTCCTAGGAAGCAAATCCCATAGATTCTAACTGGACTTACTCCCTAGTAGTAGCTTAGAATTGCAGCCTTGACATCTTTGGGTATGACCTACAATCTTTTCCTATAAGAAAAGATACCTGTTCCTTTCAAGCTTTGTCAAGATTTTCATCCCTGAAAGATAATTGAGAGAAGCATTACTGAGAACTCCTGCTATGGAAGATGAGTCTGTGGTGATCATGACCAGTGACTTTTTAATGTAACACACAGGCTTCATTCATTTCTGAGGCAGCCAGCTAATGTATTTAATGTCTAAAGATTCACATGTAAATTGTGCAAGTTATTAATGCAGTTTCCCCGCAAGTTTTATTGGCTCTCACATGGTTCACAATGGAACTATTGTGCTCACAGTGGGTAAGAAATGGAAAAAAATGCTCGATGTGATATTCTTTGGACTTTTTGTGTGAGAACATTAACAGCTGTCAATTGCTTTCACACCTTGTTTCTGGGTTTCTTGTGGTCACAGGAGTGACTTATCCACTGGAGCAGAGTCACAATAGTCCCCCAGCAGCAGAGTTGCTCCAGCTTACAGGGAGAGCCAAGGCGGTGAGAGCAGAGCTGCTGGGACACACTTGTGAGAGCCCTAGATGGGCTCAATGTGATCTGGAAAGCCGCAGTTGCAGTGATGCTATTGTTGTGGCTCTGACTCACTGGGCAAGTCACTCCTGCTTGGTCATCTGGTTGGCCATTTGGGAAATAGTGGCTCGGACTCAGTAGGCATTGGGCTGACTATGGATTCATTTATGTCCTTATTTTAAACACAGTTTGCCGTCCTGCCTTTATTCTCATCCTCAAGCTATGGTCAAGTATGCCTCATGAAAAGATCAGCAATCCTGAAGGGGGGAGTTCTATGGAAGTAAAAGGCTTGTTAAAAAAAAAAAAAGATGGCGGCCCAGTAAAATCCCACTTTTGGCAGAAGTGGTAGTGCCTCATATATTGCCTTGGGCATCAATGGGCCAAAACTCTGCTCCTTGGACTGTTGGCTTGATCGAGCAAGAATTCATATCTCCTAATCAGCTGTTGACCGGGCAGCCCCTTCTCCTTTGGAGTACTGCTAGCTGAAATGTATTTACATGAAGGATGCGTTTAAAGAGTAGTCAATTGCTGCATACAAAGGCAGACTTCCTTTTCATTTCTATGAAGGGGTTTTGCTGCATGCATGCATGCGTAGGGCTTATTTGGACATGCAGGACATTCACTTCCTGTGAGAAGAGAATTCCCTGTATGCACCTGAGTATTGCATGTACATCAGAACAACTGGATTGCAGCCACTGCAGCCTAGTAGCTAGGAATTTCAGACTGTGCAATTTTTCATTTATCATATTTATAATGCAAACAAAAGGTTGCCATTTTTTAATGGTTCTAGATTGGTGTTATTTTACTGAAATATTCTTTGTATCTGTGGATAGGATTTCCAAAGAAGGGTTATTACTATTCAGTCATAACCAACAGCACTATCAGGAGAAGGCATTTTTTAAGTGATAGCAGGGCCCATATGACAAATATGGTAATGACAAATATGTGGTACATATTTGTTGCATACAGTGGTTATTATTACAGGTAGGTAGCCGTGTTGGTCTGCCGTAGTCGAAACAAAATAAAATAAAATAAAATAAAAAAATTCCTTCCAGTAGCACCTTAGAGACCAACTAAGTTTGTTATTGGTATGAGCTTTTGTGTGTATCTGAAGAAGTGTGCTAGCACACGAAAGCTCATACCAGTAACAAACTTAGTTGGTCTCTAAGGTACTACTGGAAGCGGTTATTATGTTTTCTGTATCTTCTGGGTGTAGATGCTCTACCAAAAGAAGCAAAACCAAAATGCCACAATCCTCTATATTTCTTTTGCACAACCTCAACTGAGTGCAGGGCAACCCTATACATGTCTGTGCAGAAGTAATCCACATTGAATTGCACCAAGTTTTCAGGTTCAATCCCTGTATGGGACAGCTGCATATTCCTGCATTTCCGGGGATTGGACTACATAGTCCTCAGGGTCCCTCGCAGCTCTACGATTCTCTGAATTTAGCTGCTTACTTCCAGACAGGCTTGCAACCGGCATTGTCTATATACATTTTAGAATGTATCTAACCGCCTGATTCAGTATGGTGAGGAGAACTTCCTCTTAGCGAAGGGGCATGCTTTAAATTGCCGTTGACATTCATAAGAGTGAAAGATGTGGAGCTCCATTTCTGGAGACAGTCAGCACATTAGAGTAGCAGGCCTCTGAAGAGATGACTGATGTTTCCTCAACATTTGTTATATTCCCTGTTCTAATTAGGAGGGCATGTCGGGAATACTGCTAATGACAAGGTAACATGATGTAAGGCAGGAGGAGAAAATATTTTAAGGATGAGCACAGTCATTTAACATGCTCTCATCTTTTTGACACTTCAAATATTGTTACGTTTGTGTGTGTGTGTTTCTAGCATTTCTGTTTTCAGCTGGAAAGGGAAGAGCTATATTTTCCTCTACAAACGGAACAATTGCATGCTGAGAAGGCCTGGGATCAAACCACTTTCACAAGCCTAGCATATTCTTCACACCTAATATAATAGCTGCATAAACATAAATATTGTGTACAAGCATCTTTTCATGAAAAAAATAAGCCAAGGCAGCTTCTTTTGATATCCTCCTAATCTTCTTTCTCCTTCAGCTACTTATTTATCTTTTGACAATTCCTTCGTGCCACCTTCAGCAAACAAAATCCATGAACTGAAAGATTTTATTATTATGTTTCAGAATTAAACACCTGGCAGCATGAATTCAATAAGCCTCTGTTCTCTGTATCCAGGGCCGGCTCTACCATTTGGCAGTGTGAAGCAACCACCTCAGTGACTTGATTTCGGGTACAGTGGTACCTTGGGTTAAAAACACCTCAGGTTACAAACACTTTGGTTACAGACTCCGCTTAACCTGGAAGTAGTACCTCGGGTTAAGAACTTTACCTCAGGATGAGAACAGAAATTGTTGCGGCGGCAGCGCGGCAGCAGCGGGAGGCCCCATTAGCTAAAATGGTACCTCAGGTTAAGAACTGAGTAGAATACTTCAGTCCAGCAATGCTTCTCCCAGTGGACGTGTGCCACTCAAGTGTGTCACTTTTCTTGTTTTTCTGTGGTGTCACATGAAGTGTGTTTGAGAAAACCCAATCACACAGAATCAAAAGAACTTATTCAGAGGACATAGTATTTTTCCCCCCTGTTCAGTAAACCTTTGGTTCTGCATATTGATGGTGGTTTTGGTGGTGGTGGTGGTGATAACAGTAATAATAAGCTATGGTTTTTATTTTCAATGAGAAAAAGTAAAATTATATTTAAAAGTAAAAATCCTGTTAAAATCTTGTAGAAGTAAATATTGGGGGAAAGCTGCTATCTCTCTCCCCCCCCCATTAACTTTAAATCATACAACTAAAAACTAACGTTAAGGGTTTTTGGGATGTTTTTCTTACCCCATCAAAAAGCTTGTAAGAACACTGTCCATAATTATAAAAAAGTTCCAAAACATTACATGGCTTGTGCCAACCTACTCACACTTCCTTTACGTTCCTTTACCATTTGTTTGTGAGAAATCTATGGATTTTTTTACTACCGCAATCCGCTAACATTGGTTGGGTTCAATAGTATACCACAAAGGCATTTCTGGGGGCATTTTATGTCTTGCTTTCAACCCCAAATCAAAATGGTAAGTGGTAACTGGCTGGAATTTGGGGGTGTGGTACAGGCGACAATTTGTAACAGCGTCATTGATGGACTGCCCTGTGGGTGTACTACTACTACTAATAATTTATTATTTCTACCCCGCCCATCTGGCTGGGTTTTCCCAGCCACTCTGAGCGGCTTCCAACATTAAATACATTAAAACACCAGTCATTTCATTTCAGTCATTGTGCCATGAAAAGTGCGCCTCGCCTTGTTTGAATCAGGCCCGAGCTTTCAGAGGCATTAGCTGCTTGCTATTTGGAAATATATATATGATAAAGATCTGATTGTGATCCAGCAAAGCATTCCTTATGTTCTTTCAGCAAAGGCGTAGAATGCTCATGGGACACTGAAATATTTTTTGCAGGTCACGATCCATTCTGGGTTATTCGTTATGGTGTGGTCTACAATCTAGTTGTCCTGCGTCGTGAACTCGCTGGGGACGTGACTCGAGAAGGATTAAGGAATGCTGTATGGAGATCTTTACAGAAACAAAAGAACATTGAAAAGGACAGCCATGTCCTGGAGGCTCTAAGAATAGCAGAGGTAGGTACAGAACCTAGTAGTCAGTATATGCTATTGCTCAAAAAAGATTATTACCATAATATCATTAATTACTTTTAGGCAAGGACCCTGGTTAATATTGGCATTCTCCAATACTCTTCTAACTTGGCTTGTATTCTGTGTGGGACCACCCTTGAGGTTAGTTCGGAGGCAGCAGCTAGTGCGGAATGTGGTGGCCAGGTTGCCTGCTGGAGCAAACCGCTGCCAGCAAATAACACCTTGCTTGTGCATTTTGCACTGGCTGCCACTGAGACAGGGCAAAATTTAAGGTTTGGTACTAACACATAAGGGATGCGGGTAGCGCTGTGGGTTAAACCACAGAGCCTAGGACTTGCCGATCAGAAGGTCGGCGGTTCGAATCCCTGTGATGGGGTGAGCTCCCGTTGCTCTGTCCCAGCTCCTGCCCACCAAGCAGTTTGAAAACACATCAAAGTGCAAGTAGATAAATAGGTACCGCTCTGGCGGGAAGGTAAACGGCGTCTCCATGCGCTGCTCTGGTTTGCCAGAAGCGGCTTAGTCATGCTGGCCACATGACCTGGAAGCTGTACGCCGGCTCCCTCAGCCAATAAAGCGAGATGAGCGCCGCAACCCCAGAGTCGGCCACGACTGGACCTAATGGTCAGGGGTCCCTTTAACTTTACCTTACTAACACAGAAGGTCCCATACAGTTTGGAACCAGGTTTCTTGAGAGACTGCCTCATCTCTTATACCCCAGTGGGTCACTTTGTTTGGTAAGAGAGTTCTAAGATACTCCACAGTAACTTAGAGAAGCACTTTTATAATAAATGTCATAATAATTAAATTTATTTTATAACTACTACTACTACTACTACTACTACTACTACTACTACTTTTCATATGATGCATTATGTAGTTTACTGTTATTTGTAAGTCACCGAGACAGAGAGAAGAAAAGAAAGTTCACAGGTGAGACCTGGGAGGGTCCAACACTTTCTGTGGGTGACAAAGATAAAGAGTTACTCTCAGAGTTACCTTTGAGAGAGGCCTCTGTGTTTTCTCTTCCTTTCTCTAGTTTTTTTTTGTTCTATTTTGTTCTATTTCATTATGAAAAAGCTTTAATAACATATTATGAAAAGAAAGAAGATGTTCAGGAATGCAAATCTGCTGCTATTTCCTTGAAGTTAGAATATTTAGTATTTTCAGAAGTTGGCATTATTTAGATATGTCTATAATGATAGATGAAAGCACATAAATATTAATAATATTGCTGTTTGTGCATACCTTGATTTTTTTTTCATGCCTGGTACATGGACAGATGTCCTAAAGAATGCTTTAACTTGTCCAAAAACCATTTTGTTTCTTTGAGAGCCTCTCCAATAACTTAAATTGAGTTGACCCCAACCCTACAATAATATTCCAGCCCATTGACTGAATATTCAGAGTTTGGATTTCAAATAACGTAGGGAGTAATCCAGGATTACTGTTACTGTCAGTGAAGTCAGTAACAAATCACTGATTTCAGTACATCTGGGTTATATAAATGCAAAAGTGGAACAATGAGAGCACATTGGTACATGTCATAGCTCGTATACTATGAGGCATTATGTCTTGCAAATAGCTTACATTGGGTAATATGCAGCTAAGTAACTGCTCAAGCATAAGGCCTTCCTCCCTTCTTGTCTCCCTGCAGCATCCCCAAATTTACTTGGAATTGTTCAGGGAACAAGTATTTAGTACAAGTATTTAGGGGGAGCATGGGGGTGGGATGGAGAACACTCCATTGTACAAAGAGAAATCCTTGTGCTACATTGATTACAACCCAGTGTAAATCACTTTTTGGGGGGTGTAGAAACATATACGTATACATATAGACACACAAAACTAGGGTTGCCATATGCCTTCTATTTCCAGGACACATCCTCTTTTTCATGGGTGTGTAAAATGAGAGTTTTCACAGCAATCCATAGTTAAAAGTAGAAGTCGGCAAATGCGTCCTCTTTTTTGCTCTTCAAAATATGGCAACCCTAACACACACACACACACACACACACACACACACACACACACACACACCACATCTGCATCAAGTACAGCATACAAGCTAAGACAGGGGTTGCCCACTTTTTGGACCAGTGGGTAAATTTTGAATTTTGAGAAAGTGTTATGGATGCCATTCTGATTATTTATTTTAACGCTAGATTTATTCTACATAAAGAGTCATCAATGGATACATGACTAATAATGTAACGGCAAGGGGAAACAGTGCATAGTTGATAGAGGGGCTACATTTTCTTCCCCCAGAGCTGGGTAGCATCTCTGGGTTTTAAATGTCTGGCATTTTGAAAGCATATAAATATTCTTTGAAATTAGATTCCATTCTTCATAGTGCAGAACAGGATTACAGAAATAGGCTTTAGAATTCAGACAGGTAAGGAAGATGAATTTGGTATAAGCAGTGTCTGCAGCAAAGTTAAATTATACATTAAACACTCTGTCCATTCTTATTATCTTAGGAAATTAGATAAGAAAGCCTGATTTATTTAACTGAGTTGGAAATAAGCTTAGGAGATTTAAAATGCAGTTCTGTGATAGCCTAGGGAACAGGGGGGAATTTTGCCGGTGAGCATAGTAGGTATTCTTGTCTAAATATCCCCAGTTGTTTGCCTTTGGCCAATTGAATAAGTGCAAATCAAGAGCTGAACCACAGCTTATGCTATACAGTATAGTACCTCGGGTTACAGACGCTTCACGTTACAAACGCTTCAGGTTACAGACTCCGCTAACCCAGAAATAGTACCTCCGGTTAAGAAATTTGCTTCAGGATGAAAACAGAAATCACACGGCGGCGGCAGCGGGAGGCCCCATTAGCTAAAGTGGTACCTCAGGTTAAGAACAGTTTCAGGTTAAGAATGGACCTCCAGAACGAATTAAGTTCTTAACCCGAGGTACCACTGTATAGGTCTCTATTAGAGAAGGGGAGAGAGGAAAATGTTGAGAAGATACTAGGGGTTTTGCCTATCCAGTTTCAAGGGAACAGTACCACTGAGGTGTCAGCTGAGACATAATAGGCTCAGTGGTTGGGAACCTTTTTGGCCCAATGGATCAGATTGTCACCGGTGCCCACCCCGTGGGACAACCTACCTGTCAGTCACCTGGTGCCAGATTATTGACAGTTGTGTTTTCCTGTCCACATGCCCAAGTCCCTTGCACAGTGCTTCTCAAGCTCCGAGTATAGGACTGACAAAGTTGAGGGAAATGTCTTTGTGGGTCAAATTTGACCCATGAACCAGAGGTTCTCCACCCCGGTCTAGGAGGTAGGTTACTCTCACTGAACCTAACGTGGCATGGTCTTGGTCACTCCCTGGGTGGGAGACCATCTGAGAACTTCATCCACCCAAGAAACCCAAGAGGAAAAGGTGGGATATTAAAAGGAATACTATTTTGTGTTCATGGATTTACTTCCTGAAGCAATCTCATGAATGCCTACTCATTTGGAAGTTACATGGGAATCATAACACTTTCCAGATCTCATTAGCAGGCTCCCCAGGTCCTGTCTGGTGGTTTTTGCAAAGCATCTGCAGAAAAATATATGGGTATAAATTCTTCTTTCTTGGGTTTGTGATAGTGTTTTGAAAATTGTCATAACCACATGTGGAGTTATTTCATGTACATAGTGTTTCCTATGGTGATGCATTTCAAGTGGCTGTCTGCCTCTTGAGTAAGGCAAGAAGATATAAATTATCATGCCACAAAAAGGGGACATTTTATGGTGTGTTAATAGTTCTGCTTGAGGTCTCAGGCCCTTTAGCAAGGTTTTGAACAAAGCATTGAAATGGACGGAAGGCCAGCTTAAAGGAAAAAACAAACTTCTACCTCTACCGTACTATTACACAATAAATATCCAATTATTATATTGTTAGAAAGTGTATGCAGTTGTCTAGGGAGTTTCAAGTTTTTCCCATGACTCTTCTTAATGAATGCCTTTATTAGGCTGGAAAGAAGGACCCTGTCTTCTCTCTGCCAGTCCATGTAATATGGGAGCCCTTGTGTAGTCTATCCGTGTTGGGTCCAATTGGTCATATTAGTGTGATTCCAATCAGTTTCCCCACCCAAGCCCTTTAAATGTGATAACAAGCTAATTTAGACATGGGTGCAATTCTTTCTTACCAGTTTTGAGTCTTATCTTTTCTGGTTCCTTTCCTTTACTGCTGCACTGCATACATTTATACATTCACACAAATTAATACACATACACAGTTTTTCAAGAACTCAGAGGTTAAAAATGGCATGCATCTCTAACAAATGTCTTATTCTGGTACACGGAAATCTTGTATCTTAGCAGCACTAGTGAATATTCATGTATATTTAACATTTAAAAGCCACTTTGAAATACTTCAACATATCAGGGACTGCGTAGCTCCTAAATACATAAGATCCTCCTGAGAAAAGAGGGCAAGCACATCTATTCTGAATTGTTTGCATTTTATGCCATAAATTTCATAATACTTTGGAGGTTTTAAAGCAGAAGATTCCAGCTGAGCACATTCTGGCATATATTGTAATGTAGAAAGGAGACAGTCTGCTGCTAACTATTAGAATGCACACACACACACACACACACACACACACTATTCTGAATTAATAGAGAAGATGCAACAATATTTTTTTTACACACAATTTGATAATGTGAGAATGGGAGTTTTATTTCCACCCTCTCTTTTTCATTGCTTTTGTAGCTATTCTCTATAATATGCCAGATTAAATATATCCTATATATGTAAGATGAGATATGTTAAGTGGATTCCAGCATAAACATGGAAGTGCCTTGGGCAAGAAAGCATCACTGTTATTGACAGCTGTTTTATCTCTTCATGGAAACTGGGAACATGTCTAATACGAAGAGAAAGTTCACATTAGTGCCAATCCTTAAGATTTGAACAAGGTATTGTAGCAGTTATGGTGGTGCTTCTGAAAGCACCTTTCTCATGAAGCCTCTTCTTCTCCTACTGTCACATCTGGGGAACTCAACAACTGATAAGACATTATTGTACTGCAAGCTCCCCAACCCCACTCCACCGATGTGGCTGCTGTATGCAGAGAACATGCCACACCATGACCTGATTGACACATCTTGCTAAACCAAATCATGGCTTACATCAGTGATGGCCAAACTTGGCCCTCCAGCTGTTTTGGGACTACAGTTCCCATCATCCCTGGCTACTGGCCCTGTTAGCTTGGGGTGATGGGAGTTGTAGTCCCAAAACAGCTGGAGGGCCAAGTTTGGCCATCACTGGCTTACATGAATGAGCTCCTGGAGCGATCCTGATTGCTTTGCTCCTCCCTGATCATTTTGCTGCTCTTACAAATTCATCCAATCTTGGGCTCATCGTTTAGCTCTCTCCAGGCAAACCAGGATCTGTAACCAAGGTTTGTCCTATGTTTTTATGGCTTGTGGTTTGTCTGGGATTGCTGGGCCACACGCCTGGGTTTGAACCATGGCTTAGCTCAGTGCAACACAGCAGCAAAATGATCACGAAGAAGCAAGGTGGATGCGATCTTCTGTACTGGAGACTGCTTGCTTACTCATGGTAAGCCAAGTTTTGGTTTAGTGTTACATGCAAACAAGGGCACTGAGTATCCCTAGGAGAGGAGATATGGGGTTGCTCTTATTATCAGTACTCTTATCATCAGTATGTCCTGTAATGTATCCTAAGTGAAAGGGAGACATTCCAGGCTATATAAATTCAATTAATAATAAATAAATAAGCTCTGGCTCGTTAATGTATTTGCTTGCAGGTAAGTCTCACCTATTTAACTAGAATTTTTATTTTAACAAGCTTAGGTTTTCAGCCATCCAGTTCAAACCCAAATCTGGGGGGTGGGGGAAAGCAATTAACCTGACATTTCAAAAACATGGTAAGGTTGGTCATAATCTCTTTGAATTTACATATAGCCACATGTCTACTCGCATTGTATGATGTGCATAACTTTGCTACATGTTGGCTGCCTGATTAAACATAACTGACCAGAAGCACAAAATGAATAGCAAGAATTCGTCAAAGTAAAAAAGTTGGAAACTACTTAACTTATGGCCTTTCTAAAAAAAACCAAAACATTCATGGTGTGATAAAAGAGCATTTGTGACTTGTTTTGTGCAGGGGATGCAGGAGTATCTTTTGTCAAGGAAGTGGGTTTTTTGTTGCAGGAGCACCATCTATCCAGCATTCAAAATACAGTACAGTCGTACCTTGGTTGAAAAACGCCTTAGTTGCCAATTGTTTCGGCTCCCGAATGGTCAAAAACTGGAAGTGAGTGTTCCGGTTTTCAAATGATTTTCGGAAGCCGAACGTGCAGCGCTGATTCTGATTGGCTGCAGGAGCTTCCTGCACCCAATTGGAAGCCATGCTTTGGCTTCCGAACATTTTGGAAGTTGAACGGACTTCCGGAATGGATTCCGTTCGACTTCCAAGTGACTAGTGGGGTGCCACAGGGTTCTGTCCTGGGCCCGGTCTTATTCAACATCTTTATCAACGACTTGGATGATGGACTCAAGGGCATCCTGATCAAATTTGCAGATGACACCAAACTGGGAGGGGTGGCTAACACCCCAGAGGACAGGATCACACTTCAAAACGACCTTGACAGATTAGAGAACTGGGCCAAAACAAACAAGATGAATTTTAACAGGGAGAAATGTAAAGTATTGCACTTGGGCAAAAAAAATGAGAGGCACAAATACAAGATGGGTGACACCTGGCTTGAGAGCAGTACATGTGAAAAGGATCTAGGAGTCTTGGTTGACCACAAACTTGACATGAGCCAACAGTGTGACGCGGCAGCTAAAAAAGCCAATGCAATTCTGGGCCTCATCAATAGGAGTATAGCATCTAGATCAAGGGAAGTAATAGTGCCACTGTATTCTGCTCTGGTCAGACCTCACCTGGAGTACTGTGTCCAGTTCTGGGCACCACAGTTCAAGAAGGACACTGACAAACTGGAACGTGTCCAGAGGAGGGCAACCAAAATGGTCAAAGGCCTGGAAATGATGCCTTATGAGGAACGGCTAAGGGAGCTGGGCATGTTTAGCCTGGAGAAGAGGAGGTTAAGGGGTGATATGATAGCCATGTTCAAATATATAAAAGGATGTCACATAGAGGAGGGAGAAAGGCTGTTTTCTGCTGCTCCAGAGAAGCGGACACGGAGCAATGGATCCAAACTACAAGAAAGAAGATTCCACCTAAACATTAGGAAGAACTTCCTGACAGTAAGAGCTGTTCGACAGTGGAATTTGCTGCCAAGGAGTGTGGTGGAGTCTCCTTCTTTGGAGGTCTTTAAGCAGAGGCTTGACAACCATATGTCAGGAGTGCTCTGATGGTGTTTCCTGCTTGGCAGGGGGTTGGACTCGATGGCCCTTGTGGTCTCTTCCAACTCTATGATTCTATGATTCTATGATTCTATGACTGTATCTGGAAAGGGTCTCTGAGCAAAGAACTGTGTTGGAATGCTCTTAACTGTCTCTCAACATAGTTGATTCCAGCATTTTAACGAGTCTTTTCCTAGCAAGTTAGGGAACATTTTTGCAAACCTCTATCAGAAATGCAACTGTTTACTGGTCAGCGCACCTCAGGCACTTTCAAAGGTTTGAAATCAGGTCTGCATAGTCTTCAAAACTGTGCAGTGAAATTAAGCTGCTCTGAGTAATTAAATTTTGTGGATATTAAGCTGTGATAATACAGCATTTCAGACTTAATTTGGTTAATGAGACTGAAGGCTTATTTCCTCCCCAACTAATTTCTCTGGAGGTTGTATATTTTTATGATTTATTTTTCATCTCTGTTGAAGATTAATGTTCTAATATATCAATGCCTGATTCACTGGAACAGTAGCTCCAGATATCTGGGATATTTCCAAGCATGTCCAGTCCACTTGCCTCTTGTGCAAAGTTTACATTCCAGAAATGACACATAAATGCAAAACCATGTATAATCAACACAAACACCCCAGACACACACACTTGCAACCACCCTTCCATGAGTAGGCTTACCTTCCTAGAGCTGTGTTCCCCAAGCAAGGCAGAAAGCTTTTAAGATCTCCGCCTTGCTTATTGGACTCTGGAAGGATCTTGCAGGGCTGTCCCAAGTTTTCGCGAGATCTCGCCAGAGCCTCCCAGAGCCTGTTAAGCAAGGTGGAAAACCCTGCACAAAAAGCTCTCCACCTTCCATGCATTTAATTTGTATGATTTCAACCGGTCAGCCACCAAGCGTGAAAAGTTCAAAATGTGCAAGTTAAACACGCACAAGATGCAAGTCAATTGTATATGGAAAATTGCACCCTTTTTGATCAGTCTCCACCAGCATAAGGGAGAATTCTTTAAAAGTCATCCCTCAATAGTATTGTACCCTGATGCCCTGATCTCAAGTTACACGATCAGGATTTCTCTTCTGCAGGCAGGACTGTGGGGTGTGTGGGTCTTATTGGCACATGTGGTGGAGTTGTGTTGAAGTTCATAAATTTTGGAAACAAGTTATTACATAAATAGTACAGTTATAGGTAAAAATGTGACCCTGGACCGTAAATCATGCATTTTGTCTATGTTTGATAAATCCAGGTTTTATATGTAAACAGTTAACTGTATAGTTTCTGGTTAGTAATCACTGAGGGATAGAAAGACTCTTTATTTTATATCCTATGTCAGTGGTTCAAGAAAGTTACATTTATTGCTATTTCAGAGAAATTGACATGTCATATTTGAGTAGCTGGGGTGACATTGATCTTTCTGATTTCATCTCCATTTGGGGTTTATTTATTAGATATATGACATTGCAGTCACACAGGTGGCAAATCTCTTCGAAATAATGATTTTATTTGACGGCATCTACAGGGAAGACTTTTTTTTTCCTCTCTACTTGATTGTACGGTGCAAATCGTGTTTTTATACCCCATTTAAAATTTTATAATTGTATCCATTTCATTCATTCCTGATTTTCAAATTTCCTTTTGACTTGATTATCAAAAGCTCCTGGTATTGAACTTACCTTATTTTGTTGTCAGTGTCTGTTTTTCTCTTTGTGTGCATTGTCCATTTTTGTCGTTCAGTAGAATAAAAAACAAAACAAAATTGCACGGCTCATTTGTCATGGAATATTTTGCACTTCCATGTCGGTTTAAAGCTCCATTTTTTCCTAATAAGAATTGACACAGTCTCTGATTAAGGAAAGGATATGGCTGTCATGTACCTTGGCCTCCAAAGAGCGATGATTCAAATGCATGTACATTATTCACAACTGGGGTGAGACAGGCGCATATTGTATTTTGTTACTGGGGTAGAACAAAATATTCTGCAAGAAATGCTTTTGAGTCAGTCATTAAAAGGACCTCTGACTGATAGAACCCATTAATTCTTTAAGGTGAAATAATGTGGTCTAAGCAGTGTGGGCTTCAGATGAAAATGTCTGTCCAGCTCTCTCCTCAGTACTTATGTGCTATAACGCACTTTAATATCCTCACCATATAAAGAAGAGCATTGATTTGTATTACAGAGCTGTGAGTGATCCAGAATGCCACAGGATGCCACCTAAAATCCCAGCATAGTGTGGTAAATAAGAGCTACAAAGCAACTGAAATATGCTCTGCCACATTCTCATTGAGAAAATCAGCAGGGCTGTTGTTATTGAGGCACAGAGACAGCAAAGCCCCAATGCCCAGGTACACAAAAGAGACAGCAAATGACAAAACAGTAAGAAACAGGCTTTTAGATTCCTGTTGACTTGTCATATAGGACACAAAAACAACATTAAAGACCTGACTTTGCATCACAACTACTAAATGTGTCTCCTTTTTGGATTGTAAACATTTTCAAGAGATAGTATTTTTTAGCACCATTTTGTTCGTTTGTTTACAGCCTCCCTAAATTATTTATTTATTAATGTGTGGCTCTATTAATTCAAGTAATCATCGTCATCATCATCTGCTCAAATGTTGCCTATACCCTACTGTGTTTTTTGTATGCTGATGGAATCTGAAGCTGGTACAGAATGCACTGGCAGTACTGGGAGCACATTGTAGCAATACCTTCCTATAATGTCTTCCTATAATCTTCCTATAATCTTGCAATGTCTTCCTATAATCTTCCAGACTGGGTATTTCCTTTGATCTATAAAGTCCTGAAAAACATGAGCCATCTATGTTCATTTATCCTCCTCCTCCTCATCTAGGTCACATCATGAACATAAAGATCATCTGATGATGATAATATCCTCTTTGCTGTGGTTAGTCACAGTTGGGGCCAATTTAAATCTATATGAAAGATTACTTAAGTTCCATTGAGTTAATGGGAACTAGGTGGAAGTAGCTTGCATCTGTATGCAACCCTAGGTTTTTTGTTCTCATGCAGTTTTGCATGCAGCGGAACCAGGGTTAAAGAATAATACCTACCTTGTGGTTATCTGAGAAAGGTTCTTCATTTAGTCATGCGTGCTTGAATATATGAGTTTGATGTCTTTGCCAAAGTTCAGGTGCTGAATCGGTAGCTTGAGTTAACTCAGTGCAGTCTCTGAAGCATAAGTGGCTAACGTGTAATTCTCCAAATGTTGTTGGACTCCAATTCACATCAGCCCCAGCCAGTGTTGGCAAAATTCAAGGGTGCTGGGAGCAACAACTGGAGGGCCACAGGTTAGCCACCTCTGCTCTAATATGTTTCTGGGGGTGACCAGAAGCCATAGCTGCCAACTTTTCCCTTTTCTTGAGAGGAATCCTATTCATAATAAGGGAATTTCCCTTAAAAAAAGGGAAACGTTGACAGCTATGCCAGAAGCTGAACACACTGAGAGTGAGGAAATGAACCCTGGCATAAGTAGGCTAGCCATTTTACATGGAAAAGATCCCTATCTCTTTAGGTGCAATAAGAACCCTACATTTGCCACCTAGTCATAATAGTCTAATAAACATTATTAGTTAGTGATGGTTCCTTGGAGATTGTCAACAAGAATGACTCGCTTTTGGCTGCCCTAACATATATGCTGGCAAACTGAAGGAGAAGCTTCATTTTAAGTCCTTTCTGCCATCTGCCTTGCAAAACATGAAAGATTTGTGGGGTTTTTTAAATTTTACATTTTTGCTTCAGTGTAAGAGTTCATTCTTTGTGTATTTGACCTCCTGCTTTTCTTATTGTGTAGAGCTTCTTTTCAAGCAAACCCTTTCACTCTTTCATCCTTCCACCCACGGTCACTGCTGAAATATATTTTGGTAGTCTTTTTTTTTTAATTGAAAGAAAGGTATCCTAATATGTTCTTTGCACTATGTTCATGACTTTATAGTTTGTCTTCCCTAAGTCAAGACATGTCAGCCATATTCTGTCTTAGTATAACAAAGTCTGCAGTAGCATGTAGCTCTGCTACAGATTTCTTAACCTTGCTAGTGTTGAACACTTGGACTGGCTGTATGCTAAAGCCCAGATTGTTTTGAATATGAAGCAGAGAGTAGCAGCTTTCTAGTGTGCTTAATTTTGATAAAGAATATGCCTGCTTGCCACGTTGTCTGCTTCTGTACAGGCCACCATCTGTGAGCTTGCCATATTGGGAATAGTTCCCATTTACTTCTATGTACAGAAAAGATACAAAATGCTGTCTTCTGGTGTGTGAGATCCACATTCAAGAATTGGTGCCCTTTCTGACGTGTGTGCTTGTGTTGTGGACATAACAACAAGAAGGAGCACTGCATTCATATTTGGTATAGATCTACTTCAATGGAATAGCAGGAGGGCTGGTCCAAATGTTACACTCAACATGTGGCCCAGCATCCTAACACTCCCAGCCACACAGCTGATAACAATTCATCATGTGATGCTGATGAGACTTTCATGTGTTGACTTACCCCATTCTTCATGGGTAAAAAACACACCATTGATGTGGACCACTGGCAGGAGACTGTTCTGTTCCTGGTGAGGGTTGCAGCCAGCTGGTTGTTCCAGCCCAAACAGAAGTTTCACCAGGAATCCTGGTTTAAGGCAGCATCCTGAACAGTTCCAAGTGATGCACAGGCTGGAGATGTGTGCAAGCGGGTTCATATGTTAGTTCAGCAGCAGACAGCCTTAGGTGGAGACTTAAATAGGGCTGCAGCTCAGTTTGCCTAGGTAGCTCCACTTCTAGCTGAGGGAACCCTTACCTGTTTTAGCTGTACCTGGATCTTAACTGTATTGACCAGACTGTAGCCCTGCTGTGGTTTCCAAGGATGGCAGCAAAACTTCTTTATACTGGGGAGCCGGTGGCAACATAGATGTGAATAGCTTTGATGGCATAGGTTGGTGGGCATTGAGCCAAAGGCATTTTCTTATATAAGGGGATGCTTGCACGAATTTAAGCGGCTACTGGAGGAGTCGGGATGTGAAATTTAAGCTTCTGCAACAGGAAATTCTGGGAAAGTAGCACAGTGAGCCACTGAGTCCTTGTGAGCAAAGTGACTTTTGGACTTCATTCACATGCTATTTTATCCAGCAGAGGTAATGTTACTGCCAGGAAAACTATGTAAAAATCCATTTTGTCTGCTGCGCATCTATCTTGTTCTCTAATGTATGCTTTTGATACCTATTGCCACATATTTAGGAGGGGAAACAGACCTTACATTTGACACTCTTTTCTAGACTTGGGTTGGAAAAATAAAACATGTGAGCTATCCTTTTACTTTTTGTAATTTCCTCTCTTCAGAGACTGAATTAAGGCTGAGATTAATGTCTTGATAAACCATTCTAATTCATGGAGCTGTACCCAAACACTTATGTCCTTTAGGTCCACAACTCCAAACAGTCTCAGATCTGGTACAGTTCTTGATCATCCCCTGATCTATCAGAAGATTCATTCACCCTCTTGAACTCCACACCATTGCCTTTTTATGGGAAGGGAACATAGCTCAGTGGTGGAACATTTCCCTTGCATGCAGAAGGTCCCAGGTTTCAATCCCTCATCTCTCCAAGTATCCCATCTAAAACCTTGGAGAGTTACTGCCAGCCTGTGTAGACAGTAGTACTGAGCTAGAGGGGACCAGGGGTCTGCTTCTATATAACACAGATTTGAAGGGACTCGGTTGGCGCTGTGGTCTAAACCACTGAGCCTCTTGAGCTTGCTGATTGGAAGGTCGGTGGTTGGAATCCCCATCACAGGGTGAGTTCCCGTTGCTCTGTCCCAGCTCCTGCCAACCTAGCAGTTTGAAAGCACGCTAGTGTGGGTAGATAAATAGATACTGCTGCGTCGGGAAGGTAAACGGCGTTTCCGTGCGCTCTGGCTTCCGTCACGGTGTCCTGTTGTGCCAGAAGTGGTTTAGTCATGCTGGCCACATGACCTGGAAAGCTGTCTGTGGACAAACGCTGGCTCCCTCGGCTTGAAAGCGGATGAGCGCTGCAACCCTATAACTAACTAACCGGACCACTTGTGGAAGCCTGCACAAAGACTTCTACTATCACAACAGGCTTCTCCCACTCTCATACCTCTTAAATTGGTTGTGGGATGGGGGAGGGCAGGAAAACCCCCCAGAATAACATGTGGGGGGATGAGAGAGGAGATTGTTTTACCAAGCAAGCAGAAATACTTGCAACAAAGCATGGTAGCTTGTTAAGGTTTGCTAGGATGTCATAACTCTGTGAGGGGTAAATCACAGTGCCCAGAATTCTTCAAGAGAATGCCCTCTGCGATTTCACCTGGCTACATTATTATTACCCCATAGTTGCCTTTGACTGGACTTAACCGTCCAGGGGTCCTTTACCTTTTACCTTTCAACACAGATTTGTATATGGCAAGGCCTCTTCTCATCCCAAAGAACCAGCTCCTGTTTCCCTGCTGTATCTTAGTTTGGCATCCAAACCCATGTGAACGGCCTTCACCATTTTAAAGTTTGAGGTAGGTTCTATAATAAGATGAAATCTGAAATGTTTTGAGCGTTATGCATGTGGAGTACGTGGAGTTTTCCTTTCTTCCGTATTTGAAAAGCACATACATTTTGCTGTGGAGATGAAAAGGTACAAGGCTAAGCCAGGAGGGTGTTCCCCTGCCATCTCACTTCAACCTCTGAAAAGCAGGTTTTAAAGGGAATGGAACAAAGCCATCGCTGAGCAATGACACAAGCAGAAGCTGCAACAGCAAAGATTAAAAATGTTACTACATCTGGCCAATTAAAACAGGGGATACACAGTGTATCTGCCTGGTGTCATTAATAAACATGCTGCACATATCCAGATCTCATTAATACTGGAAAATACATTTGACATTCAGGTTTCTCCCCCTTTATTTAAGAATCTCCTGTTCCATCTGAGCGCTGTTACAAGTACTAATGGGCTTATAAAATGTAGTCGTACTAGTAAAGGGTTGCTTGAAGATTAACTGTATTCACCAGTTGTCATTGATATTTTAAAACTAAATCGAAAGGATTCAATATCCTCTTCACTTCCAAGAAAGAAAAATTGTCTTATGAACATAAAGGTGGTTGATTGTGAGCTTGCGTGGCGCTGTTTTGAGGCATATGGGTCAAGTGTGGACCGAAGGCTTTGAGAATGCCTGCTTGTGAAAGTGCTGGATTTTCCCCAGCTCCTTAATGTTTCTATCCATTAATATTTCAATGGGCATTTCAATTATTAGCACTTGAAATCTTGTTTGTGTTCCAAAGAAGGGAAACGGTGCCAAAGCCATCTTCTTTCCAGCATTTCATTCACAACCTTGTTTGCAGATTTCCCGACTACAGAAGGATCAGTGAATCAAAGTGGACTGTGGAGAGCAGAAATAAGCACGATAATGTCTTATTTATAATTTCCTCTGTTGAAGTTTTATAGATTGGTTTTGTCATTACCTTGTTTTAGGTAGTAGATCATGCATACTCGGCTTTTGTCCCCCCCTTCCCCCCTTTTCCATTCATTTCTTAGGCTGAGTCCGAAGGCCCCAAAGACCCATTCATTGCATCCAAAGAAAAAGGTTCATCAAATCCCAGCGAAGCGCCTTCTTCTCAGAGCATTGGGTGGAGAGTCGCCACTTCCATGTGCCATCACTTCTTGCCACCTATTGGTCCAGACATCCCCTTGCCACGTCCGCCTGTACAAAAGCCACCATTGATCCCGCGTCGAGAATCGGAACTGTCTGTTAAAGAGAAGAAAGCCAAACGCCTGACTTTAAGGTACTCAATTCCTAGGTCTGCGTATTGTTTAGTGTGATTTGCTTTAATGTTCTTATAAGCCTTTCTCTTTCCATCATTCCCATGTCTGATAAAGTTTGGTAAGCACACAAAATATTTGGAAATGATTTCATTTATCTGAATTCTAATCTTCGGGATGGAACGTTTTCTTCTCTGCTCTGCATCGATACTCCTCTCTGTTTCTTCCTCCCTCTCTCCCTCCTTCCTTCATGCCCTCTTTCTCTCTGTGATTTCACCAATCCTACCAAGCTGGCCCTGCTGAGAGTGAGATAAGACAGGTCTGAATGTTTGTCTAACAACAAACTAGCCTAGGATGTGTTTTCAGTATGACTGCAACTTCAACTGAGGAACTAGCCCTGTCCTGGATTGTTATGTGCCGGCGTGGTTGCTCGAGAGCGAACAGGCAAGACTCCCACCGGTCTTTTCCAGGCTTTATTATCTGTACAAAAACATTTACAGTGCAGAGCGTCTCCAGTCCATGTCTGCTCAGTCGCTAGCAGAATCTGGGAGTGGGCGGTCCTTAAACCTTCCCCAGCATAACAGTCTTTTGACCCCCATCCTTCTCCTCCCCTCTCTGCGCGCGAACCGACTGCGCAGAGAGGGCACTGGCAAAGGGGGACTTGCCTCCCCTCCCCTTTGCTCAGGCTCGGTGTTGCGACTCTCTCTAGCATCTTCTGATCCCTGCATCCCTTCCCCACTGGAGGCGGGGCTTCCCTCCTCGCTGGAGGAAGAGTTGCTTCGCAACAGTCTTCGGAGGCTGCCTGTAACACAACTGCCCTTCTACCTCACGCCTCTGAGCTGATGGCAGTTCCCTGACATGGATGAATGGAGCCTCTTACTCATAAAAGGGCTTGGCCTGTTTTAAGAGCCATTGGGTCCAGCAGCATGAGATATGCTTGCTTGGGTTCTGCTGGAGTCCTCGAAGGCAACGCAACATCTTCAGGCCAGAGAGGCAATGAGATCATCAGCTCCTCTGGTGCTGGGATTCCTGAGGGAGCAGACATATCGAAGACTGGTTCTGGCTAATCATCCTCATGGTTTGTGATGTTCTCAGAGTCTGTGGCCTCTTCCTTTGAGGCTGAGAAGTCAGAGCCATGGCTCATGACACACTGTAAGATAGGTCAGTATTATTATGTCCATGCTACAGGTGGAAAGTTGAGGCTGAGACATAGTGAGCCCTAGTCAGAAGCAAGATTCTGAACCAACAACTTTGCACATTGCACTTCTTGCTGCATTGTGGCCTTTGGCTTATGAAACAATTGAATGAAAGATGGATTACAATGTTAACATCAGATAGAATAGTGCAATATATTCCTGAGGACTTCAGAAAACATTCTCAAAGCTATAAATATTCTTGACAGCCTCTGCTTTCCCTCCAGGAAATGTATGATTGACCAACAGGGGATAATGGGAGGGAAGAGAAGGGAAGGAGATGAGATAGTTAAACATAAAATAAATCTAATATCCTGGAGTCATATTAAAAATATTGATGTATGTCAACAGGCAGAACATGTTTGTGCGCTCATATATACAACAGCTTCTAAATAGTGTTATTTTGGTTTCTCTAATACTGCCCTTTGAAGCACCTCTAGAAAACTCCTAGGCACTGCTTCTCTCTCTCTCTCTCTCTCTCTCTCTCTCTCTCTCTCTCCCCCTCTCTCTCTCTCTCTCTCCCCCCCCTCTCTCTCTCACACATATTGGCTCTGTCTTCTTTTGGAAATAGCAATTTTTATATGCCAACCTGAGATTCTGCCAACTGTGCAAATAAATGATATCAGAGAAAACCCAGGAGAAACAAATAGATTTATACTTATTTACAGTAAATGAAGATCTGGCCCAGTGGCCTAGGTATCATAAGCACTCCAATAATGACTTAATGAAGAACTAGCATGCATGGTAAAATACACTTCAGATACAATACTGGGAATATGTGAAACTATTGTATGCCGATGATGAATACTGTATATATGAAGTTTGAGATGCAATTGTTGCATGTCGTGGTCTTTGACTGGCTTTTCAGTTAAGTGAAAGACATATTAACTTCCTGATCTCTTCTCCTACCCAACAATTTATGCTTAAGTAAAACAATAAGTCTCTGCCAAAGAACGGTAGTTAGTGAGACATTCTCTTCATGGCATCTCCCCAAAATGGCAAAATACTGCAGTATGTATACATCAAGCCTACAGTCTACAGCCTTTTTTAAAAAAAACCCTGCTTGTTAATTCTTTCATTTCTGACCATAATTTGGCTTATGCCCTCCATTACATCATGCCTCTAGAAATCCAATTTCATGCACTCACTTCTGGCATGGTACTTCTGGCATGGTACGTGTGCAAGTACAATTTGGTGCCAGTTATACTATCACAGATTCAAGCTTCTTTGAATTCTTATTTGCTCCAGATTTCCCCTTCCCTCCAGCCTTCTAGATCAGGCTTCCTCAAACTCGGCCCTCCAGATGTTTTGAGACTACAATTCCCATCATCCCTGACCACTGGTCCTGCTACCTAGGGATCATGGAAGTTGTAGGCCAAAAACATCTGGAGGGCTGAGTTTCAGGAAGCCTGTTCTAGATAATGAGGTTGTTCAGTCAGTCTAGATATCAGGATCTAGATATCTTCAATTTGGAGCTTTTCCTGTGACTGGGATGTCACATTTTCTCAGCACTTGAAAAAATGTATATCCTGATAACTGCGAGGGGAAGAATGCTCCTGGAAGGAACTTCTGAAAGGGCCTTCTCCTGTTCCCCTTCAGCTCCCAGGGGGTTAGGAATTGCCGTAGGCAGAGGGGGATTTGCCACAATTAGGTGGAGGTGCATTGTGCACGAAGCTTCTACCTGATGTTGGCCAGTTGGCATATAGGGCCAAAACAGGCATGCCATAAAAGGGCTTCTTCAGATATGTAGTCTTCAGGCACATACAAATCTCATATCTGTGGTGGAATGCTCTCCCCAGGGAGGTTTGCCTGGCATCTTCATTACATATCTTTAAGTGCCAGGTAAAAACATTCCTTTGGTTAATTAAACAATCTATGGCCTTTTAAGTGGGGGGCGGGGCAGTATTGTTTGTGTTTGTTATTACGATATGTATGTTTGCGTTTTTATATTGTAAACTGCCCTATGATATTCGGATGAAAGGCAGTATAGAATAATAATGAGAATGAGAATGATAGCAGGTACGTCTCATGTGAGTTGGCCTCTTAACGCATAGGTGTCAGGGACGTGGCTGAATTGAACGCCTGGGAAGAGTCTGACTCTGGAAGCGAGAGATCGCAGCCACAGACAGGGCAGGAGGGGGTTAGTGCGGCCCCCTTTTATCAAGAGTTCCCAGACTCAGAGAGCTCACAGGCAAGAGGGAGGGGAGGAGATAGAAGACATTGAGGGGGTTGCTATGCAACCAGGAGGGAGACAGCGTTCAGAGGAAGTGTCATTTGAAAGTGGGGGGGGGGGTTGAGTTCACATACCATCTCCCTGAACCAGGAGAGCAGACAGGGTTAAGATGCTACGGAAGTGCAAGAGAGGAAGGACTGGGCTTTGGTGCCCTAAGTGTTGTGACAGGGGTGAAGACTCAGAGTGCCCAACTTGTAGCAAAGGGCAGCAGGCCCGGAACCGCACTCTGGATGTAATTTGTAAATAAACGAATCATAAAACTGCCAGAGAGCTGTTAATTCTTATCGGGGCTTGCTTGCCTGCCTGAGATCATTACAACAGAGTTAGCATGCCAGTGATCAGTGGACTTATGTTGCTGGTTCATCAGCTCTGACTCCTCCTAGCATTAAAAAGGGAGTTGTGGGGTGCACATTATTATATAGGCAAGTACTTACTGTATCTGTGGTCATCATTGCATATGCTTTGGCCCTAAGCAGACAAAGAACGAGCAAATGAAATGTTGAGGCTGAAAGATGTCCTTGTTATCCCTTCCATTATGTAAGAGCTTTTAGCATCCAATTTCCTCCCATTCACTTATTCATTGCTGTTAAAGCAAATGGAGATGTATGGCTATCCAGAGAAAACACTTCTTGGATTTGGCCATTGATGAAATGCTTTGTGTGTTTGCTAAAGCTTCATGTAAGATCATTATTCACAAAAGGAAATTCTCTTTGAAGCCAGACATGTGCTGCACCCCAGAGGGTGTTAATTTTTTCTACTTTCAAATTCCAAAAATGAGAAGTGCAAAAAAGTTGCGACATGACTTGGGAATTCAAAATATATTTTGGTCAAATGTTTATAATTTAGTTTTGCTTGGTACATGAAAATAATGATTTTCTATGTTTTGTGGAACATTCAATGGTTTTAAACTTGTCTAATTAAAAAAAAGTGTGCATAAATGTGCTATTACTACCAACCTCAAAACCTGTGGGATTTACCAAGCTCAATGATTTACCAAGCTCAGTGTTGTCTAATCACAAAAATAATAGCAGATTTGAATTCCTTACCTCCAAAAACCATATTTTTAAGACTCCCTGATTGAAGAAATTCACAAAAATTAAGTTTCACCCCCCTAAAATTTAAAGATATTTGGAATTAATTTTTATAAATAATAGATGACGGTCTGGTTAAGTACAATAAGAAGTCACCTTCCCCTTTTTTTGTAATGTACACACACAAAAATTCTGCTTTGTTTCCTACATTTGTACTATTTCTTGTTTCTTCTTCTTTTTGTCTCTGACCCTGTGCACTTGTAGTTTTGTACTTTTTATTTTTCAATACAGAATATATAAGTTTTCACCTCCTAAAATGGCACACCCTAATGCCAGAGCTCTAAACCAGAACAAAAGCCAAGTACAATTCAAAACTTGCTGATGGAGACATGGTTGTGCACCAGTTCTCTTCTGAGATGATCCTGTTCCTCTAATGCAGGGATGGGGATCCATCAGCCTATGGGGCATCTTCTTCCAAGCCTTGCCCAATATCCTGAGCCCTTCCATAGCCCCATTTCTTCCTAAAAGGTAAAGGTACCCCCTGACAGTTGGGTCTGGTCACGGACGACTCTGGGGTTGCGTGCTTATCTCGCTCTATAGTCCAAGGGAGCTGGCGTTTGTCTGCAGACAGCTTCCTGGTTATGTGGCCAGCAAGACTAAGCTGCTTCTGGCGAACCAGAGCAGCACACAGAAACGCCGTTTACCTTCCCACTGAAGCGGTACCTATTTATCTACTTGCATTTGATGTGCTTTTGAACTGCTAAGTGGGCAGGAGCTGGGACTGAACAATGGGAGCTCACCCCGTTGCGGGGATTCGAAACGCCAACCTTCTGATCGGCAAGCCCTAGGCTCAGTGGTTTAGACCACAGCTCCACCCGCGTCTTCCTTGTTGTTGTCGTTTAGTCGTTTAGTCGTGTCCGACTCTTCGTGACCCCATGGACCAGAGCATTCCAGGCACTCCTGTCTTCCACTGCCTCTCGCAGTTTGGTCAAGCTCAGGCTGGTAGCTTCGAGAACACTGTCCAACCATCTTGTCCTCTGTCATCCCCTTCTCCTTGTGCCCATCAGGGTCTTTTCCAGGGAGTCTTCTCTTCTCATGAGGTTGCCAAAGTATTGGAGCCTCAGCTTCACGATCTGTCCTTCCAGTGAACACTCAGGGCTGATTTCCTTAAGAATGGATAGGTTTGTTCTTCTTGCAGTCCATGGGACTCTCAAGAGTCTCCTCCAGCACCAGAATTCAAAAGCATCAATTCTACGGCAGTCAGCCTTCTTTATGGTCTACTGTTTAGCTAACTCCCAGCCAACCAGCTGAGCTGTGCAGTGGGGGAGATCACAAGGGAAGGAACTTGGTTTCAACCTCACCTCCTCACTTCTTGTCTTCTTATCCAACATACTGCTCAATTGACTGGAAGGAAACATCTGTGCAGTTTATAGCCACTGCAAGTCTCAGGAAAACACAAGATGGGTGAAGGAAGGAGATGACAGGAGACATTTGCTCAAATGGCACATTTTCCTGCACACCCTGCCTTTACAGAATCTGGCTTCCTTTTCCTGACATTAGAATCCTTAAACAGTCAATTTGGTTAATTGGATCGCTGTGCTTGGAACACTTTCCCCTTGAAATACAGATACAGTAATTGAATATGTCTTCTGGAGATAAACCACAATAGGAATTTAGGAATACAGTGCTGCGTTACTTTCCCTAAATAGAAAAAGATGATTTCCATAAACTCCCTTTCCCCTCTCCGTCTGATATTTTAATCATATTTTTCAATTGTTAATGCACCCAGGCACTCTGTCAAAGTGATATACCCAAAGCCTGCATTTTCAAAGATGTTCAGCTTCCATTATGCCTGGTAAACTGCTCTTCAGAAAATCTGGCTGTAAGTTGAAACCATTTGAAATTCTGGATGCTCAGTCCTTTTCAAACATGGGCCTCAATCCAGAGAACTGCATGACTAACTCTACATACCCAGGGAGCTTTTGACATCTTTATAAACAGCAGCTTCTCTGCATTGTGTGGCATAGCTCAGAGGGAGCTCCCTGGTCCGTGGCCATTGCCCAAAGTTCTGAAAGGAAAGGTATACTTTTGGAATACCTTTCTCTGAAACCAAGAGGGCTTCCTTCATTGACGTTGCCCCATAAGCCTGCCCCACCTTGCCACACACACATTATTTGCCTTCCACAGACTTCACTGCTAACCCCAGTGTTGTCTACAATATAGCCTTTGAACAGTGCAGCCCTAATTGATATTTATTGCTTTGACCGAAAAGGCCCGTTTCTGCATTGTTGCCAAGTGACAATCTACCAGTCATGGCATGACCTACAAGGCCTTCGTAGAAGAGATCCACTTGGCCTGCCCTGGGAGAGGCGTTCTGCTAAGAATCCTGATCTCAAGTTGTTTAGGACTTTAAATGTCAGCAAAAAAAACCAAAAAACAAAAAACAAACCCACCCTTTCGTTTAGTTAGTAGCTCATTGGCAGCCAGTGCAGATTTTTCAAAATTGGTGTAATAAATTTAAAGTCCTATGCGTGTTTACTTAGAAGTAAGTACAGATTGCAGCCTAAGGGTTCATCCATACTTCCTTTTGTGCCATACATTCTAGGCACAGGTCTGGGATTTCCAGGTCTGTATCCAAGCAATGTTTCTTTTCTTTTCTTTTCTTTTCTTTTCTTTTTTCCTAGCACATCCCCTGGGGAAAACCCAAATTTTACTGATGAATCAGAGCAAACGGCAAGTGGATTTTCAGTGGATTGCCATTTGCTCTGATTCACCGGTAAAACACAGGTTTTCCCTGGAAAAGCGCCAGCACAAAAAAACCCTCCAGCCACCACCATCCTGAACACAGACTTAGAAATCCTGGACCTGTACTAGAAAGCATGGCACAAATGAAAGTGTGAATGACCCCTAAATATCTCCAGACTTTGCCTGTGTCCTTTTGCAGAACTTTCCCCTTGTCCTCTCTGTGAAACCAAGTTGTTTTTTAAAATAGCAACATCAAGTGTCACCTTCCTTACCTCTAAAGCGAAGCATCTTTTCAAAGCAGTTCTTCATTCCAATGACATGCCAGCATTACCCATTTCCAGCTAAAATGTTCTGTATATTGTAGCTCCCCTCCTGCACTTTGGCACTCTATTACTTGTCTCCTCTTTTCAAAGTCACGCTAATCCATTGCTTCTTGCTTAGAGAGCACCGCAGCATCAAGCACTAACCATGTATCTTTAATAAATTGTCATATTCATTTATCTTCTCCAGCAGCCTCCATATCCCTCTCCAGCTGTGCAGCTGCAATTTAAGATTAGTAATTGTTTAACATCCATCATATGTAAAGAGAATTGTTTTTGCACACTTAACTCTTGACCAGAGAGTAGTAGCCGGGGCTTGTCACTTCCTTTGTGTTTCAGTCGATGTTTTGTGGATGTGTGAGAGCAGATAAAGAATGTTCAGGCAGAGGACCGCCTTTCTTTTTTTTAAACGAAGGAAGCAAGCCGTACCTGATAGTACCTAGTCAAATATACAGACAGAAACAAGCTAGACACAGAGATAAGGAAATCCAAAGCATGCACAGTGTCAGAAATGGATTGAAGAGTCCTAAATTGCTTATCTGCTGTTTCACTGGGCGGCCTTGTTAATTTCCACTGCTCAGCATCATTTTGCTGTCTGTTCAGTTCTTAATAAATTGATGTAGTACTTCTCATAAATGCTTCATGTGTACTACATTCTTAGTAATTCTTACAAGAACATTGTAAGAAATGTAGGCCAGTATATTATCCCCATACTGAGCTGGGAGAACAACAGTGGGAGAGGCCTGTTGCCTTTGTTTTCCAGTTGTGGACTTCTTAAAAGCGTCTCATTGGCCACTGTAGGAAACAGGACACTGGACTCGACAGGCCTTTGGTCTGATCCAGCAAGGCCCTTCTTATCTTCTGTCAAGGAGTTGTGAACGAGCCCGCTCAACCACAGGGCAGGCACACACACGTAAGGCACAGAATGCACGTAGCTCTTTATTAACAGAAAGCAACAGCACAGTAGAGTTGTCTGGTTTCCCTTAATCCAGTTAAGACATTGCTGAAACTGACCACTACCTCCGCTCCCCCCCCTCTGGATCCCTCCCAAGCAAACAAAGGCTGTGTCGAGGGGGCAAGCTCCTCCTCTGGGCCTGTCTGGCCTGTTGCTCAGCAACGTGCAGGACTCTCCTCGATGGAGGTGTCAGAGGTGAGCCAGCAGGACTGGGACTGTCCTTCTGATGCATAGCAGGGCCAACCTCTGACTCCTCTCTGTCTGAGTCAGCGCTCATACTGTGATTCTCAGCCTCTAACCCTGTACTGGGAAGGCCCCCTTCTCCTGACCCTCCTTGATCACTCAACCCTCCTGTTTCTAGCACCTCCCAGCTTGTCCCAGCTTGTCTCTTCAGTGTCCCACCACCAGGATCTGAGATCTAAGTTGTCATCTTCTGTGTTCTCCCTGGGGGCTCTTGGGCCGGAGGCTCCCACCACTTTTCCTCATCCAGCGAGTTCCTGACATCTTCTTATGGTAATATTGCAGCTTACTCAGTTCATAGCTCATGTGACCAATTGAGCATATGGCACAAATAACTCTGGTCTACTCAATCCTGGTCTTCTCTGAGGAGGCCTAGAAAGACTTGTAGTCTGAATAGCTATCAGCAAGGTAGAAAAAAGCTGTAAAGAGATGGTGTTGTTCACCAGCTGGACAGCTGCCAGTCCCTTGGTTGGCTGTGGATGATTTCAAGAAAAGGTTGGCAAGTATCTGCTGAAAATGCTTCAAAAGAGATAGGATGCTATCCTTCAGTAGAAACAGATTAAGGGCGGTAAATAAATTTAATAAACAAATAAATAATAATAATAAACATTTTCTTCTGCTCTCAGCATTTACAATCTCTGTCTTCTGCATCATGTGTATATGTATCTGAAACTTAGGATAAAACCTTATAAATCTGATGAAGTGGACTGTAGTCTTGAAAACTTATGCCATAATCAGTTCATTAGTCTTTAAGGTGTCATGAGACTTTGAGGTTATCCACCCTTCCTCTTGTCCCACTGTTTCCCCCTGGGGAAAACATCTCTTTAGCGCTCAGTCGGAGTAAACAGCAATTGGGGTTTTGCACTGATTGCCATTTGTTCCAATCTCTCACTAAAGAGCAGGTTTTCCTTTGGAAAGGAGCGGGACAAGGGGTAACCGCTCAGACCCTTGCTTTCTAGATACAGCACAAGTGGAAGTGTAGACAAACCCCCTTGTTCTTCTAATCATGGCTATCCAATTAAACAAGCTGGCTGTTAATCATTGCAGTGTCAAAATAAAAAAAAATAGTAATCGGATTGTGTTCTGCACCAGCTCACTTTTGCAATGGGTGGGGTTGATGCAATCTGTACATTATCCTGTTTCTCTGACAGATTAATATTAGTGTCAGCTAGCCCCCCACTCCCGATGCTTGCTTTCTGTGAATGCCAGGATTTGGCCAGATGGTAGTTTTGCTCATGGCTGTTTTTCTTTCTCTCCATCTCTCTCTCTCATACAGAGAGACAGCAACCAGCATGGAGTTTGAAGGCAGCAGTTGCTGTTTTATATCCTCCCCTCAGCGCTGATCCTAATAGCACCAAGACAACAGTTTGGACTATCAGGATCAGCACGGAGATTGTGTTTCATGTCTTACAGCTGGTGCATTCCTCCGCCTCCATTATGACTAGTGAAGAAACATGGCTTCTCATTCTCCCCTCTGACATTGTTGTTTTCAATATGCCGTATTTTTCACTCTATAAGACGCACCAGACCACAAGACGCACCTAGTTTTTGGAGGAGGAAAACAAGAAAAAAAAAATATTCTGAATCTCAGAAGCCAGAACAGCAAGAGGGATCGCTGTGCAGTGAAAGCAGCAATCCTTCTTGCTGTTCTGGCTTCTGGGATAGCTGCGCAGCCTGCATTCGCTCCATAAGACGCACACACATTCCCCCTTACTTTTTAGGAGGGAAAAGTGAGTCTTATAGAGCAAAAAATACGGTACATTTGTAGATCATTGCATGACAAAACACTGGTTTTCATTGATGCTACAAGAGGATAACGCTAGCAAATAGCAGAGTAGTAGCTAGCCTTTGGCATAGCTGTTCTGCAGTGCAGTTGGGTTTGGCTTGTGATGCTAAGTGTACCAGTTGTGGATCAATTACACTGGGATCATTAAACTGAGTCCTAGGGATCATTAAACCCAATTCCACCCTCTTCCAACAGCCCTCCTGTACAAGGTTCAGCACCTTCTCCCTCCACCAATGAAGCTTTCAGGGGCGCAGATGGCAGGAGATTGGAGAGAAGGAGAAATGCTTCTTATACGAACAAACATGTGCAAACAGGAGAATGCGGGCTCCCAGAGAGATCGTGTATGTCCTGTCCCCCCAAGTTATTCTGCTGCTGCACTAAACTGAGCTATGTCATGGTCATGCTCTGCTGGACAAACCATGAGCTGAATGCCATAGGTCAAATCTTGGTTACAGCTCATGGTTAGTCTGGAGAGAGCAAAACCACAAGCTTGGGTTTGGACAACATGCTAAGCCAACCCATAGCTTAGCTCATTGCTAATTGGCTGGGGAGGAAGGAGAAATGTGACTGCAAATTCCTCTCAAAGCTCACCAGGCAATTCTCTATAAACCACATGCAGTGATAGGACATTGCTATTCAACTTTGGGAGGACTACCACTAAAGTTTTGTGCTCAGTTAGGCACAAAGGTTTGTGTTCAGTTAGTAAATAACATTTGCATGAGAACAATAAGGGAAAAAATATGAATAATGGTTTTGAAAAGAAAAGGAAGAAGCAACTAGGGCTCCTGAACTTAGCAAAAATATTAAGTGGGGAGCAGTTTAAATACAGCAATGTAGGTTTCGTTTAGGTACCTGGAATCACATCCTGCTGTAAAAAAATGGGTAGCAGAGCTGCTCAACCAGTCAGAATAGAAACTAAAAAGTGTTAAACAAGAGTTAATGAGATTGGTTGGCATCAATCTGTCTCAGGAGACAATGGAGGAGTGCTCCTTTGGGGTTGAGGTCAAGCTTACAGGACCTGCAGTGGCAGTAGAGACTGATGCAGGAGAGACATGTTTTGTTGCAGCTGGGGCAGATGAAGGTGTCCTGTTGTGCTACTGCAGATGCTCCTCTGGTCATTGCTATGGATACACGACTTGACTGCCCATCTCCAGGCTCTGCAGTCTTCTGCAAAGGATTTCCACACGGCCGAGATGATGTGCCCGCCTCTGTGTCCCATTTGCAGATGTCTTTGTAACACAGAGTTGGTCTGCCAACTGGCCTGGTGCCAGAAACCAGGTCTCTGTAGAGAACGTCCTTGGTGATCTTGCCACCTTCCATACTGTGGTAATGAGGTTTCAGTTCTATACCTAAAATACAGTCAGGTTAGTTGTCATGGCAGAGAAGTCACAAGGTGTTCATTGTGCAGGAATAAGCTGAATAATAGAATGTGGCTATATTGTCTATTTGCGCACCTCCAGCTCTGTAACGAAAGGTGGTATGCTGTCAATATGTTACTTTCCGAACCTCAAAACCAAGATGCCAGTGACTGGAGTCTTATGAAGAAGTTATTTTAATTGGCAGCAGGAAACCAAACAACCATGCTGTGTTCATCAGGGCCAAGAATATGAGGGGCTAATAATGAGCAAAGGCTGCGTTTAGTAAAACCAATCACGGTCTTCTCTCCCACACCCCCTTCTGCTAGAGGACTTCACACAATCTGAGAGGAGTTAGCATGCGCAGGACCAAATTATTTTCTCACTTCCACAGTTGTATTCATTTCGCTCACAGTAACCTGGGGTCTGTCAGCATACCAGCCATAAAGCTGCTAATGTTAGGAGGTGATAACATTTACTGCAGGCTGAAAACATGGTATATGAAACTTGTTCTCAGGAAAAGAGATTGGTTGTGCTTTCATTTCACAGCATTTCCAGTTACATTCATGCAGCACTTTTTGAGCCTTAAGAATATATAGCCATTAGAAGCAATTTGAGATGATTACTTTTTCTTCTTTCCATTACGTCAATAACAGCTTAGTAACTGATATTTCATTTTTAGTTTAAGTCAGGTACATTTCTCCCATGCACTTAATGTTTCCTATTCCATTTACATTTATCTTTGGCACAGGAGGGGGGGGGGGAAATAAACATGTAATAAAAACAGCTTAGACGGAAGGGGGAAGGGGCTGAGTAAAGCAAGCATTCATTTGGTGATCTAAGCCAGCCCCTTGGTTGACTGAGAACATTTTGATCTGAATTGCTTTTTGTTTTGTTTTTTGTTTTGTAATGTTAATGCTGGAGCAGTATTTGGAGAGGAGGAAAGAATTGCAGGATGCAGCAGTGCTGAAATAACAAGGCACCACTCTTTTAATAACTCAAGATGGCAAGCAGATTTCAAGGGGTAGTTTTAATTAAAATGAAGTCAAGTTTTTCTACAGAGGAAGTTCCGGGCATAAGTCCTGAAGAAAAGGAAGATCAAAGTCATATCCAGGCTCCATGAGCCAAATAATAAATGTTTGATCTCTTTTTGTGCCACATATTCTATCTTTTGAAAACTTTCAAGGTCGTGCCCTGTGGATATTTATTTATTCATATTATTTCTTACCTGTCCTTCGTCATAAAGTTCCAGGGTGGGTTACAATAATATATAATACAGTTATTTAAAAAAGTGCATTGGTTTATACTAGTGGTTCCTAACTGGTGGTCTGTGGACCTCATTGGGTCTGTGTAACCCATCCAGGGAGCCCATTCACATAACAAAAACTACCATGGAGATATCAAGATTTTCAAAAGTAAGGGGTTCATAGCTTGGCTTTTGAAAAATAGGGTTTCCGCAATACTTAGCTAACTGGGAACTACTGGTTTATACAATTAAAAAAAACACACATTAACACATTCAACCAAAACATAGCAGTATAAATTCAACAAAAGAGGTGGGCCCTACCAAGTCCTGAAAGATCTACGTTGCTTCCCAGTATGTTTCCGATGGTGATGTCAGCTGATGGTTTAATTGACTGCACCAATCAGGAGGGAAGAGGACCACGCAGCCTAGGTAGCAGGGTTTAATCTCTGCTCATTAGCAGCCCTGCCCACCTGTCAAATCTGTCCTGAAGAGCCAAAAAGTTTTCCCAGCCTTGATCTAGAGCAACAACAGTGCCAGAGTTGTTCGTTCCACCTATGTCAGCAGCTTCCTTCACTCTATGCGGCATCTTGTTTATGAGGGGTTAACATTTGAGTTTGACAATCTTGACAGAATTAATTTAGGAGGACACTTAAATGTGTCTCTAATAGCTGTGTATTTTTTCTCTGCTGCATTTTTTTTATTATTTTTTTTAAAAAAAGATTTACATGACATGGAATTTAATTTGTTACACCAGCCATAGGGGAGCCCAGCATGATAAATCACTAAATAGCTATTAAGGCAGAGCAGAATCTGGTTTGCATGTGGGATTTCGGGATGTCAGTATCCAACAGCAGGCCCAGAAATGTCCATCAAGGGAAAGCCATTGGTTTCTGCGCTCCCTTCCAAGTGAAGGGCGCTTGACAGTAGAAAATGACTTGCCGATTAATTTAGGTGCTGGTTTAAATCTGTCTGTATATGAGCCAAGACATCAATCTGTCATGGAGCTGACCATGTGAGCTGATAACAGGAGTGGAAAAATAGAAACATAAGACCTTGCTCAGGTGGCTCTGGAATCACTAAAGATAAAATAGGGGGAAAATGGTAGATTTCCTATTGAGAAGATGGTAAGATAGAAGCTACATTTCAGCCTTTGGTAAGAACACAAAAAGTAATCCTGATCTGTTAATTCATTATATATAGAGAGAATGGAAAACCGGATTTATTTGTGTTTTAATGTGATCAGCAACTATTGCGTGATGAAACAGGAATAGTCCGGTATGCCTGTCCTCAGAAAGGATTGGTGGTGTTAAGATTCAAGCTAGAGAAGAGTCCAAGAGGAGGTGTGATTAGGTGAAGTGTCAGAAGAAGTACAAAGCAATGCAGCAGCCAACATATTATCTGCAACCCGTGGACACGGAGAAGCAACTGCTTCCTTCCTGATATCTGTGTTTGTTTCTGACACGCTGGGTCATGCATTGCCATTCTCCATGCCAGTGTGTCATCATCAAGTGTCGGAGACCCTGATATGCAAAAGCTTTCAAAGATACGGACAACTGCAGATTTCTTGAGACTCCCCTGTTGTGAATGTTCTCTTTCGTTGGTCGAGAGGGTTAGGAAGTACATGATAATCATCCAATGTACATGATAAGAGCACGGAAAGGATAAAGGGGCACCAGCTTTTAAACTGCACCTTTTATTCTGTCCTCGTTCTGTAAGGACTCCACTGCTTTTTACTGAAAGGTCTTTTGTAGAATCTTTAATTTTAGAATTGGTGTACATGAATAGATGTACATGAACATTGAAGGGTTTGCTGCACATTTACAGGGCAACTCTAAGCGTGGTTACTTAAAATAAAGCCCAACTGAATTAAAACGGTACAACCCCCTACTAAAAATTTGTAGGAGTACAGTCTAAATGGCTCAAATGAAATATTATTGCTTTCTTAAATAATCAGTACTCCCCCCCCCAGGCCTTGATTAGCTACAACATTATGTGACGAATTTTAATAGGCTTCCTTCGGCCCCCACCCCATTAATCTGGATTTGTGGTGTTTACATGATCATTTACATAGACTTCCCCTCACCCTGCCTCACCTTAGAATGTTCTGTAGGGGAGATTCCTCTTCCGTTGGCAGAAAAGAGCATATCCTAGTGTGATACTTCTCTTTCCTTCGCGGCTTTGGAGAGCGCTATTCTTAAAATGATTGTAATCTTTCCACTGACATTCTGCCCCCCGCCACTGGGAGTCTTAGAAATGAAAAAGGAAAAGGAAAAAACCTCCAAGAGGCACTGGCACTCTACCACGCAACGTAACAAATGCATTTCATGCACACTCTTTGCATCTGCGCATTCAGGCTATAATCACTGGAAGAGTTTAAGTCCCATTGAATTCACTAGAACTTGCTCCAGTGTATACTTGTTTAGGCTTTCCCTGCAACTGATTCTGCTAGTTAGAGCCAATGCCATGATAAAATATGAAGCCTTAATGATTGTCCTTGAATACTGGCGGACTTTTAACAGGGGTAGAAGAGTTCCTGAGGCTTACCATTAAGCAACTGCTCACTACTTTTGTGCATCTCCCTTGACTCTTTTAGGGTGTTTCTAACCTTCCTTCAGTTAATTTGCTCTGTTCAAAATGCAGGGAACATTTAATACAGCAGCCATTTAATAAAGGACACTGTTTCAAATGACATAGGCTGATTCAGGCGCATGAATCACTTTCCATGCTTCTGAATCTCTTAAAATAATATGCAATGGCATTGATCTTTCAGCAAGATCCATTTGTTCTAGGAGGACTGTGGGTGACAAATCGTTAATACTGTTCTGAATTTAACTTTGAATAACAGAATTCTGTGGCACAACAAGTGAAGAAGTCCTTTGAAATGTCCCATTGAAAATAACATCCAGCTAGGCACCCTAATTTTATTGATAGGTGATTATTGTTTCTCACCCTACTTCCATACTTTCAGAAAAACTGTTATTCCAGCATTTCTTAATGACGATTGCTGGTATTCAGCTAAACTGTATTCAGAGTAGACCTATTGAAAGTGATAGGCATAACTTGATTGTATTCATTAATCAGCTCTACTTTGAGTAAAACTTAGTTGCATACTGCCTTAACAGTGCAATCTTAACCATGTCTTCTCAGAAATATGTCATATTGAATTCAGTGGGGCTTTAGCCTAGGTAAACAGGGTTGCAGTCTTAGGTTTATGCTGAAACTGTGTAACATTGCATACCATGAATTCTGAATGTCTAACACTCCTATAAAGCAAGCATGTAGAAATGCTGGAGGTGACAGTCACCCTTTCTCAACATTTTTGTGACCAAATTAATTTTAGAAGTTTAGCTCACCTGTCTTTAAAGCTCACAGCATATGATGCAAATCCTGGCTTTGTGGTCAAATCCACAACATATATTTAAAGCACATTGTTTCCTAGGGCTTGCCAATCAGAAGGTTGGCGGTTTGAATCCCTGTGACGGGGTGAGCTCCCATTTCTCGGTCCCTGCTCCTGTCAACCTAGCAGTTCGAAAGCATGAAGTGCAAGTAGATAAATAGGTACCACTCCGGCAGGAAGGTAAACGGCGTTTCCGTGCGCTGCTCTGGTTTGCCAGAAGCGGCTTAGTCATGCTGGCCACATGACCCGGAAGCTGTACGCCGGCTCCCTTGGCCAATAAAGCAAGATGAGCGCCGCAACCCCAGAGTCGGTCACGACTGGACCTAATGGTCATGGGTCCCTTTACCTTCCCATAAAGTATCCTGAGTACTGTAGTTTATTTAGGGTGCTTGGAATTTTAGCTTTCTGGGAAGTGAACTACAATTCCCAGGATTCTCTGGGTGAAGCCATGTGCTTTCGATGTATGGTTTGTGATTCCCTCTTTACAAGTGGACTATTAAATTGCTCAAAGCTACCCTTTCGCTCTATAGTTGAATTTGTATTTGAACCCTAATGCTAAGCTCAGAGAATCCAGATAACTGAGCCTATGGCGAGGCTCACATTCACTTTGAATGTGGACCAGTGAGAGCTCTTAAGGCTATAGTTGTTTTCATAGATCAGGTTGTATCAGCTACTAAGTATTTTTATTACAGTGATCACCTCTGGGTATTCCCATCCTTCTACAAACTCATCACTTTACCCTTGCTTTAAAAAATGAACACTGTGTGATACACAACTAGTATGTTAAGCCAATACTATATAAAGCTTTTCCCACCTTGGAATTTAATAATTCTGTTGAATTGTTGGCGGTATACTTGCTTACTGTGAAAGTATATTGCTTTTTGAACAAATTCCACTGTTGCTGTCGCCTCCTCTCTGTATCATTCACAACCAATTCTCAGTGCCTAGCTAGAGGAACATTTTATGTGCGAGACTCTATGAATGTACCTCTGAAGACAGTGCTTAGTGAATCATAAACCTTTATTATAGATTGCCTGAGCCATTGTGTAGAAAAGTTCTAAACCTGGTTTTCAGACTAATGCTCCCTCTCTCTCTCTCTCTCTCTCTCTCTCTCTCTCTCTCTCTCTCTCTCACACACACACACACACACACACACAAACACACACACCCATTTATATATATGCAATGTTTCTCTGACCGAATAAAATTAAGTATGAGCTATGAACTATTGGATGTAGGTGGTGCTTAATTGCAGAAGACCAGTGAGAAAATAACGAGAGGATGAAAAAGAGCATTATATACACATTGCAGTAAATCTTCTGAAAGGGCAAATTAGCTCACAGCTAAAGGGTAAGATGCATTTCATGTTAATGTACCCTCCTTTCTTCAACTATCAAAAAAGGAATTATTTAAGAACATATAAAAAACGCCTTCCTGGTTGCTTTCACACTGACTCTCCCCCACCCCAATTGCTACCCTTTATTCCCTCACCTGTTATGGAGAATACAGACAACTTTGTTGCAGCCAGTCCACTGCATTCTGCCTTCACCTTCTTTCTAAAAGGAGCAGACATCTGATTCTTTGGCTTTTAAACACAACTGGAAAGCCGCTCTGCCTGGAGTGGAAAGGTGTCAAGATGTTGAGAGACCATGCGGTAGGAATGGTCTGCATTTCATAGTTCCTTCCTACATTACTTCTCAGCAAACTTTTGCTGATGCCAAGGAGCCGCTGGGGGGGCAGGGAGAGATGCCTGGTGCGGCTTGGTGTGCTTTCAAAAAAAATAATATTTAAAATGTGGAAGCAACCTGTTAATTGTCCATTCAGGCTGCAGTCCTATACAGTGGTACCTCAGGTTACATATGCTTCAGGTTACATATGCTTCAGGTTGCAGACTCTGCTAACCCAGAAATATTACCTCAGGTTAAGAACTTTGCTTCAGGATGAGAACAGAAATCGTGCAGCAGCGGGAGGCCCCACTTCAGGTTAAGAACAGTTTCAGGTTAAGAACAAACCTCCGGAACGAATTAAGCAGTTAACCTGAGGTACCACTGTATTTGTTTAGGACTGAAAGCAAACCCCATTGAACTCAGTGGAATTTTATTTTGAGTAGAGATATGTAGGATTTCAGTGTTTATCTAGCATTGGGTCTCCACCATTGGTCATCTAATAATTTCCTTTGCTCCAGTTTTGATAATAGTCTTTGTTAATGGCACCTATTCCATTCAAGTAATATTCCTTCTGTCCAAGACAGATAAATAAATGAGAAACAGATTGTTTATACATAAAATAATAAAAAGATACTGACTGTACAAAGCAGATCATCAACATCTTCACATAAAGTAGATTTAAAGAAACCAAACACACAGATCCCAACAAAAATCTTTACAAAACGCAAACATCTTCAGGCTCCAAAGGCTGCTTATCTTAAAAAACAAAACCAAACCATTTTCTAAATACCCACAGGGAAGTATTCTAGTATACTTCCTCAGGGAGGATATTCTTTCAGTATGAGTGGCATTGTCAATAGTAAGATTCCCTGTTACATGTGTTGTTCTTCAGAAAAGTGGGTATTTGCTACAAGATTCTGGTTGTTACAAGAACCTTGCAGTTAGTGTTTTGGGATGTTTCATCCCTCCCAGTCCTTTTCTTTTTTTGTTGGGTCTTTGCTTTGTAATCCTGAGGGCAGGGAACTGTCCGACTGATCTTTGTAAGTTTCTCTGATCAGGGTAAATTCTTAAAAGATGATGATGATGATGATGGTGGTGGTGGTGGTGGTTTAAACCCCCCCCGCCGCCACCGCCCAGGTGATATCTTAATTCTCATTTACTTCAGTATGATTGGAATTTTACCTGTAATTAGGGGTCAGGTTGTTGTTTTTAAAATAAATATTAGGGAGATGGATGCTTGCCAGTAGCAATAAATTCACATTCAGTAATGAACACTTCTCTATCAATTAAACCAGGGCCATAATATTTTGTTTATTCTGAGCTAGAGCTAATCCTCAACAGATACAGCTAGAGCTGACATTTCATATTTTTGCAGAAGAATATTTTAGTGATTTACATTTATCTTAATCTCCCTGAAAGATTATGAGTCTTGTATTTTATGGCAGATCAATTACAGAGAGCACAGTGGAAGCAAATTAAGTTCACATCAGAACCTGCATCAGGAAAGCTCAAAACACAGTTGATCTCGCAACAGGCTTTGCCTAAATGTTGTCTAATCTACATATTCATTTATCATAGTAGCGGGGTAGCAATAACAATAATAACTAGCATAGTTGTATTATTTACAATCCTTCCAGTGCTAATCCACTGATACAGTACATATGAGAGGAAAGGAGCTGATTGCGGGTGTAAAAGAAAAAAGAAAGAGGAAGGGAGAGTCCATGCTTAGCTAAAATGACTCTCTTTAAAAGAGTTCAGGATCAATAGCAAGTACCCTGCTTGACAGTGCACTCCAGGGAAACTCTGTAAAGACTCGTCTGCCTGGGTTCCACCATAATCAGCAACCTCTCCACTGATGCTGAGCTGAACAAATGTATTGGCAAGGCAGCTACATCATTGGCTCACCTCTCCAAAAGGTATGGGAAGAATGTGATGCTAATGACCAATACCAAGATGAAGGTCTACCAGGCTTGTGTGATGAACATGCTGTTTTATGGAAATGAATCGTGAACAGCTTCCATCTGCCAGGAGCAATGCCTCAACGCCTTCCCCATGCGCTGCATCAGAAAGATTTTGGGCATCATATGGCAGGACAGAGTCTGAAATACAGATGTGCTGTCCTAAGCCTGCATTCCCAGCATGTCCACACTCCTTTCTTGGTGATGTCTACACTAGCTTGGAGATGACCGTAGAATGGAAGATGGCAGGATCCCCCAAGGACATGCTCTATAGGGAGCTGACTTCCGGCACAAGGCCTGTTGGCAGACCAACTCTGTGCTCCAAATATGTCTGCAAACAAGACATGAAGGTTGGCAACATCGACCCTGCCATGTGGAAATCCCTTGCAGATAACCACAGTGCCTGGAGACAGTTAGGTTGTGTGTCCATAGCAGTGACCAGAGAAGGAATGACCATTGGGAGGAGCACGGAGAGAAGAATCACCGTGGTGCACCTGTAGCAGCACAACCAGATGTCTTCATCTGCCCTAGCTTCAACAAAGCGTCTCTTCTGTATAGGTCTCTACAGCCACAGCAGGCGCTGTAACTCTCCAATGGTTTGACTTCACTCTCAAAGGTGCACCCTTCCATTGTCTACCAAGACAGATGGACTGATGCCAATGGCAACTCTACCCAAAGGCCGCTGTCTGTTTGAAGTGTTTTCTTGGGGGGGGGGGGGTGCACTTATTTCCAGCAGCCTTCACAAGAAAGAAACTCAAAGGAATCCAAACAGATATACTGATAGCTGCAAAGTTCTTAGTGCAAATTTCCAATTATAAAGCATGTGGGAGGATTCCTTTCTTATGCTGTCTGTAGCTGTTCTGCAGCTCGGAGCTGGATCAGGGCAGTTGCTCATGTAGTCCAGTGTCTGTTCTCACAGGGGACACCCAGATGTTTGTGGGCGACCCCAAAACAGGATCTGAGTGCAACAACACTGGACCAACTTTTGATTCTGGCATTCAGGGGCATACTGCCTCTGAGGGCTGGGCTGTGGGACGTGGGTGGTGCTGTGGTCTAAAGCACTGAGCCTCTTAGGCTTGCTGATTGGAAGGTCTGCGTTTCGAATTCCCGCGATGGGCTGAGCTCCTGTTGCTCTGTCCCAGCTCCTGCCAACCTAGCAGTTCAAAAGCACGCCATTGCAAGTAGATAAATAGGTACTGCTGCGTTGGGAAGGTAAACGGCGTTTCCGTGTGCTCTGGCTTCCGTCACGGTTTCTCGTTGCATCAGAAGCAGTTTAGTCATGCTGGCCGCATGACCTGGAAAGCTGTCTGTGGACAAACACTGGCTCCCTCAGCCTGAAAGCAGATGAGCGCTGCAACCCTATAGTTTCCTTTGACTGGACTTAAGTGTCCAGGGGTCCTTTACCTTTTACCTTTTGCCTCTGAGGGCTGGATTCAACTAACTGGTCCCACTTGTGGAAGCCTGCACAAAGACTTCCACTATCACAACAGGCTTCCCCCACCCTCATACCTCCTAAATTGGTTGTGGGATGGGGGAGGGCAGGAAAAAAAACCCAGTATAGCATGTGGGGGGATAAGAGAGGAGATTGTTTCACCAGGCAAGCAGAAATACCTGCAACAAAGCATGGTAGATTGTTAGGGTTTGCTGTGATGTCGTAACTCTGTGAGGGGTAAACCACAGCGCCCAGAATTCTTTGAGAGAAACAGTATGTTTTGAATATGCTTTATAGTGTGTACACAGCAGTCCCTCCTTTCCACATTCTCCCCAGATAGTTCTGTATCTTTTCCCATCTTCATCCTGACAGATTCAAATTCTGTAATCATGAAGGTTCTCACTTTCGTGAGAGGTATATTTTAATCAATGGCAGGGTGCTGAATTTCTCAGAGTTCCTATTCCTGCAGTGAATTTACCTCAGTAACCATCCACAATATTAATTGGAAAAAATAAATCGTGAGTCTTTATGCTTATGCAGCTGCATGAAGCCCCCCTCCCTTAAGAAACAGAGAAATGTGCAGAAATATTCGTGAATTAATCATCAAGGGTGAATCTTATGCATGTTTGCACTAAAGATAAAAGTGAGACCAAAATCATATTATCTAGAGAAGCTTAGCTGTTGACTTTGGTATCTTTTTATTTACCCAGGTGTGTGTGTGTGTGTGTGTGGGTGTGGGTGTGTGTGTGTGTGGGTGTGTGGTATTGTAGCCTAGGGGGGCAGTTCTATGCACACTTACCTAGGATTAAATTAGTGGAACTAATTTCTGAGTAAACTTGCTTAAATTCGTGCTGCATGGCAGCCATCCTAAACAAAGTTAACTGGAAGTGGTATCATTGCAGTAATGAGATTTACCTCCAGGTAAATATGTTTAAGATTGTGGTGCAAGATATCCAAGACTTTTAAAGATTATTTGCCAACAAGACTAAAGAGAATAATTGTGATTAGTACATACATGTCAGAAAATTAAGAACAAGCAATTGTTAATGGAACCCCTCCCAATAAATCAGGCTCAGCTCTTCGAATTAATCCTGTGAATATCTTTGTAGACTGGGTAAATACTGCAAGTCTCATTTGCAGATGATATGAATTAGATAAAAAGAAATTAAATTATTTCTCTAAGGCCAGATCTGTTGAGCTGAATTACAAAGGCGCCATTGTCATTAATTTAACCCCCTGCTTAGCAATTTTTACTGATTTTTTGTTTAGCCATGTTAATTACCTTGAGATCTGCAGATCACATCTTGTTTTGTCATATCATAGTCAATAATTCACCATATGCCATTATTGTTTTTCACAGTGTAACAAATGACTTCACTGTAAAAATTTCTCCTAACCGAATTAGAGTTGCAAAATCAGTTTTTTGTGTGCTCTGAGTACATCATACACAGATTGAAATACTTGTTTGCAGCCTTCCTAAAAGGACCATGGATATACTAGGAAAATTCCTATTGCCATTGTTAACATTGTTGAAATGCTAGAAGACTTCTCTGTCTCTTGCCTCCTGCACATTCTGTTGTCCCAGAGAACTGCAGCCCCCCCCCTTCATTCTCCTATGAATAGAGTTGTCACCTTTTCTTCTGTCAGGGTTCATGACTGTGTCTTCAACAGTAGCATGGCAGCCAGGACTTTCCATCATCATATGACAGTTATGGGGCTATTAAATTTATATGGAGGGTTACTGTTTGAGAAGCATGTGTCCAAAACACCCGTCACTCAAGGAATTAATTCTGTGGCTCTTTGGATCCATTCCATACACAGTTGTGAAGATCCTTGACACTAACAGTTGCTTTTAATGGTAAATTCTTTGTTAGGATTCTTGCTCCATGATTGCAGTCATGGGATTGTTTTCTATCACATGGCGGTGTATGTTTTCATTGTGAAGTGACGGAGACAGGATGTTTTGTGTTACTGTGTTCCGTGATGTGGGACTATTGTCCTTTGTTCTTTCTCTTTGCTGTCCGATGAGAAAGAGGAAGGAGCTGAGTCAAAATGCTCCGAGTGTATTATATGTAAAGAAAGTAGATTAGCCAAAATGCTGTACTACTGAGTTTGTTACGGGAACTGCCAATACTCTGCAGGTTCCTAAGAGTGCTAATGCCTCTTGGTATTAGTCGCTGTGATGTTCGGGCTGGAGAAAGCTTTTGAAGCTCCCGAATGACCGACCAGGAGGGAGAGAACATGCCAGTCAGGCATGTGTCTCTGCCAGGGTTCTACATGTGAGTAGGACGATCCTAACATTCTTAACATGGCCATCTTATAATCTAAACTATACATTGTTAGAAAGCCAGCATGTTGATATGATTTAATTCATTTTGTTCCATCCTTCATCTAAATAGCTCAGGGTGGCTCCTCCATCACAGCAACCCAGTCGAGAGATCATGACTCACCTAGATTGGCCGAGTGAGCTTCATGGCTGAGTAGAAATTTAAACCCTAGTTGGCTGTTGATAAATTCAAATGATGATAAATACGTTTTTTCACATACCCCTAAATATTTTGTGAATCTAAGTTTGGCCTCATTGAGGGGCAATATTTCAATATGAGTGGGAAAATGAGAGTACCCCTAAACATTTTTTTTAGAAAAAAAGCACTGCCTGTACCCTAATGAATTAGGAATCCAGTTTATCATCTGAGGTCATGACTCTACCTGAAAGACCACTTGAGGTAAAATAAACCTACAATCTACAGTGTTGGGATATTTTGAAATAGGAGATTCATGAATGGATGTGACAATACCACATACTACAAATAGAAACGTCTTAGAAGGTCAGTGCAATTAAGGTAATTCAGGCTATGTCTCTAGTTCAAACTGAAAGCATTGCACAACCATCTTCTCATGCAACTGAGGTCTAAGGTGGTGTATTAAATGCATTCGTCTGGCTTCTTATATACAAAATTAAAGCACCTGTCTTAGTTAATCATAATGAACTATTCAATAACAGTGATGATAATAGACAGTAGGTGTATATAAATAGATAGCTAAGAAGCAAAACTGTGTTGTAGTGGTGGTAAAATTATATGCCTAACGAGGACTCCCTAATCTGCTGTTTCACAGAGAGATAAAAGAGAGAAAACAATTTTTTTAAAGGAAAACTTTGTACAGTATTAACTATTTTTTTCGTAAATTCTTGTTTACAAAGCAGTGTCTTAATCCATGCCAGGTACAATAAAATCTACTCACTGACCTAACTCCCTGCCATTCTACTACCCAACCATATATAAATGGTATATATAAATATATACAGTTTAGAGTTACATTTCATGCATCTGATGGAGAGGAATTGCCATATTAAATTGGTTAAACTTTAAGGTGCCACAGTACTCTTTTTGTTGCTTGATGGTCTAGAGCAGAGTTGGGTTTGGGTGGGGACTAATGCAGCCTGTAGGTGTCTTTCTTTTATCTGTAGGAATCTCGCATGAGAGCCAGTGTGGTGTAGTAGTTAAGTGCGGTAGACTCGTAATCTGGTGAACCGGGTTCGCGTCTCTACTCCTCCACATGCAGCTGCTGGGTGACCTTGGGCTAGTCACACTTCTCTGAAGTCTCTCAGCCCCATGCACCTCACAGAGTGTTTGTTATGTGGGAGGAAGGGAAAAGGAGATTGTTAGCCGCTTTGAGACTCCTTAGGGTAGTGATAAAGCGGGATATCAAATCCAAACTCCTCCTCCTCCTCCTCCTCCTCCTCCTCCTCCTCCTCCTCCTCCTCCTCCTCCTCCTCTTCTTCTTCTTCTTCTTCTTCTTCTTCTTCTTCTTCTCACCTTCCCAGGCGACAGCCTTCACTGGTCCTGCTCTGTGCTGTCCTCAGGGTTTTTTTTTGTTTGGGTGGAATATGTCCTTGAGTTGTGCTAACATCTCTCTCTCTTATTGCCTTGATGGAGAGTGGAGAGGCCTATTTGTGTGAGAGTGTATGCAAAAAATACCAGATTACTTGCTCCGCCAGCTAGCTTTTGTGGATGTACCGTCCGTCATTGTATACCTTCTTGCTGTTAATGAACAAGTCAATAAAGGTATAGCTTTCCTTAAAAGAACTGTGCTCAAAAGATCTCAGAAACCACCAGGTATATTTTAGTATTTTTGATCTCAGTTCAAGGGAGAGAGTTGCCTATCCTGGTTTTTTTATATGCATGGCAGCGGCTATTATTTGTATAGTTTCACAGCTATTTTACAGAATAGGGGCTCAGATATTGCTTCCAATACATTCATATTCACAAATTACAGTTTTAACAGATACTCTTACGCAGGTTATTATGTTTATTTACAAGATACCAGGTGATCCATAGCAATTCATGCTATTTATTCTGTTGCACGCTTCTGAAAGATCATTTACATGCAGCAGAGAAATGCATGTTCTGCTTCAAAAGCATGTGAAATAAAGCAGTTGCTGATGATCTTTAATAGTCCTGGTTCTGCTGGTAGAGATGCACAAGTGTTCAAGCTTCTGTAATCAAATATGTTTGCATACCAAAGGAAGTTCAGTATAGTGGTACCTCGGGTTAAGTACTTAATTCGTTCCAGAGGTCTGTTCTTAACCTGAAACTGTTCTTAACCTGAAGCACCACTTTAGCTAATGGGGCCTCCTGCTGCCGCCGCACCGCCAGAGCACGATTTCTGTTCTCATCCCGAAGCAAAGTTCTTAACCTGAAGCACTATTTCTGGGTTAGCGGAATCTGTAACCTTAAGCGTATACAACCTGAAGCATATGTAACCTGAGGTACCACTGTATAAGATCATTGGCAACCTCCTTCCCCCCACAAAAAATACATACTTCTGCTAAAAATAATTTCTTAATCAAATGTGTGAAAATGTTATAGTTAGAAAATATTATTTCTTCCTGCTTTGTAATGTGAGAAAATAATAATAATAATAATGACCGCTCCCCACATTAAATGGGGCGCCCTTTGCGTGGTCGCGCGCAGCCCCCTGGACCCTATGCGGCACCATTAACACAGGCTTGGCTTCGCCTTCCCCAGGTGGGATACCTGGAGGTCTCCGCCTACCTCAGCCAGTTGCCCAATCCTGCCTGGGGAGGCGTTGCCAAGGTGATCAGGCCAGGTAGGGGGAGGGACCACCTTGCCCACACAATAGGGGGAGGATCTTACCTGGGAATCATAAGTTGGCTCCAGAGCTTCTTCCACCCTACCCACCCTCAGTTAAGACTTCTTTTGCAGGTTAAACTTTTCTTTGGGGGTGGACATGTAGCGATGACTCATGCCCCCCTTCTCTTTGCGGCGGCGATACCAGGGTTCCCCGTTAAAGGGGTTGTTTTGAGGGGAGGCTTTGGCCGTACGCTGAGAGGTTGTCATTGCTCTCCCCTGCGACAGTGGCGTAATGGGGGTGGGCTCTCTCTGCTTGAGCATATGTTCTCCAGAGCCAGCCCACCCACCCCACACTCTGGATAACCCTGATGTTCCCCAGATCCCTGGTGGGGGACTGGGAGGGATAAATGCCCAATGCCTGAGCCAAGGTCTACCCACATCTGAAACATAATAAAGCTGTGGCCAATTTTAATCCCATAGCACGTTGTCTTGAGTTGTTATTCCACACGGGGGCCGCCCAGGGTTTTGGGGGGCTCCCCCTGTCCACGCAATAATAATTCATTTGGATACAGCCTGTGATGCAGTTTTATAAAGTAAGTTACGGTACTTACATGGGGGGGGGGGGGAGAGAATCTAGCATTGGGGTGTTGTTGTTTTTGCCAGTTTGAATGGTGTTTTATTTCACATTCGGTGGAAGTGTAGCATGAATAAACAACAGAGTGTGAAATGTGTTCTCCAAATCTTACATTACGCCAAGATCTTTATAGTCTCTGCCACGTCCCATAAATTGTGTAAATAAAGACATTTTAATCTGAGCACAGAATAATTAATTCTGTGCCTTGCTTCAAAACAGAATGCAAAATTCCATTTTTGTGTCTGCAAGGAGACTTTTTAAATTACAGCAATAGGAAGATTTGTCTAAGGAGGAAGAGGAAAGGGTGGGTGCTGCATTCAAATAGGGTTGTTTGAAAGCAAGACTGTGAATTTCAATTGTATCTGTTTAATGGCATTTTTGAAGACCATGTTAGCACCTGCCTGGTAGAGGAAAAGCAAATTCTATTATAGGAAAGTTTGAAAACAGTTCATGAAGGGAATGTTAAAGGCATCAAAGGGGGGTGGATAGGAAGAATGGAGTTATTGGATACATACTCCCCCAAACGTGACAAATTATCTATCGGCTCATTTGTGCATCATGTGTAATTTAATTGCCTATGGAATAGTATCTTTCTATCATCTATCTATCATCCATATCTATCTATCTATCTATCTATCATCTATCTATCTATATCTATATCTATATCTATATCTATATCTATATCTATATCTATATCTATGTCTATGTCTATGTCTATATCTATATCTATATCTATATCTATATCTATATCTATATCTATATCTATATCTATATCTATATCTATCTATCTATCAATCATCTATCATCTGTCATCTATCATCTGTCATCTATCTATCTATCTATCTATCCTTTGTGATTCATTGATGAAGCACTGTGGATCAGGTGCAAGGATTCTGTCTGTACGAATGCAGTACAACAGCTGCTGATCTTGCACTGGTGGCTTGGTTCAACTCTGGAAATTGTGCTGGTGTTGTTTTTAGGGCATCTAGGCAACCTTTTGGCTAAGAGGTCCTGCAACCCCAAGGTTGCATAGGTGTACTGGAAACATACTTGTTGCATGGTACTATCTCTTCTTACTTTGCTTGGCATTCTAGTGGCCAACAAGACATGGAACCCTGGCTGCTTTCACCTGGGGCAAGGAGCAGCTTTGAGGGGATTTTTTGATGGGGCTGTGCAGGGCTTTTCCCCCACCGGAACTCACTGGAAATCAGTTCCAGCACCTCTCATGTGGGTGTCATTGCCATTATAAGAGAATAAGGGAGGTGCTCATGGTGAATTCCGGCACCTCTTTTTCTAGAAAAATAGCACTGGAGCTGTGGTGTGGGAGGAAATGGTTGTGGCCCTTCCACAAACACCACATTCCTAGTCCTGTTCCCCCTCATTGCTGCCTTTTGGGGGGGAGGGGGAGGGGGAAGAACTAATTACCCAGAAACCTTAAATGTGCTCACACTTAATTTAGTATAAGTTTTGACCCTCCAAGAAAAGGTAAAGTAACAATCAAATAGTTCTATGACCTCAACATTTCACAGAAGGACAATCTTCAGAAGGTTCCAGATAGAAGTTGAAGGTTGTAAATAGGTTTTCCAGATATTGCAAACAGATCCTTGGCAACAGTTCCTCCCCCCTCTCCTCAACTTACCAGATCCCCCCCCCCCGAAAACGATAAATTTGGATTAAATGGGGTTGAAGGAGAGATAAGGGATGGCGATGCCAACATGTTGTGGATACTTCAGATAATTTGCAAGCATACGGAGTCCCCCATCCCGCAATAAACACTGGGCAGGATTCAACAAATGAATTGTGTCAGCGGAAGCCCTGGAAAGAGGCTTCTGGCTTCTGCAATGGGGCTTTCTTCCCGCTCCTGAAATTGAAGAAGGGTTGGGGGAACCCCTAGAACAGCACATGGCGGGAGGAGAAGGGGGATCATTCCACCTGGCAAGCTGAATTGGCAATTGCCTTAGTGCAACGCTGAATTCCTTCCACTGTCTTGAAGCACCCCCAGTAATACTCCTGCCTTCACCCCACAAAATGCTGCCTGACCCGCCCGCCCCCACCCTAACTGTAGAAATTAAGAATTCTTAATAGAATGTTTAATCTCACTCTGATTTTATGTATTATATAATAGTTGCAGCTTCAGCATGTTCAGGGATAGCTCAGATAGCAGAACATGAGACTCTTAATCTCAGGGTTGTGTATTTGAGTCCCACGTTGGGTTGGATTAGATGATCCTCGGTCCCTTCCAACTCAACTATTATGTGATTGTGTTCCAGGACTTACTGGGCTTTTGTGAATGTTCATTATCTGGACAGGTGGTTGTGGGGGAGACGAATAAAAACCATCACAGGATACAGTGTCAATCTCTGTCATTTGTTTGGCGTGTCCATATTCTGTGTAGATGTATTTGCATTTATAATCATCTGCCTTCAGAGGTTTTTAGCGGGATTCTATACATGCATACTCAGAAGTAAGGCCTATTGAGTACAGTGGACCTTTATCCTAGGTAAGTGGGTGTCAGATGCCAGCTTTATAGGCACAGTGATGCTGTCTGGGCTTGATGGGAGTTGTCGTCTAAAACATCTGGATGGCGCCATGTTAGGGAAGGCTGCTCTAGATTTTAATTCAAGGGTGCAATCATTATCTCAATGACTGCAGTCTGTGTAAAGTTCAGTGGGAGATATATAAATGTCCATTGATACAAAGACTGGCTTTGAAAGAAATGGTGGAACGGGGACAATTTAAGCAGCAATTTCCATCGATTTACAAATAGAGCTAGTCGTTTTAACAGTGCAGTCCTTCAGTGTGTTCGCTGCTGCTTACTCCCATGTAAATGGTTAAAGAATTGCAGCCTAAAGTGTCATTTTTGCATTGGAAAATCTATCCCCAAGGAAATGAAAGCATGCTTTTTGGTATGCTTGTTTTTTAGCCAGTTTCTGTGACACCCCCCCCAAAAGATTATTCTGTCTCTAAAAGAGAAAAGCACATACTGTTTAAAGCAAGCCAGAAATTACTCATTTGCAAATAAACCCTTGGATACTAGTGAGGCCGCTCGTGAGTAGTCATAGGATTTAGATACAAATATATACTTAAGTGAATAGTGCATGACAATGACATTAATGTAGAAAAACTCGGATATCCATTTTTCAAGAAGTTTTTGAAAGGAAGATGTCCAAAAGCAATATAAAGTGGGTAGCAATTGCTGTTCGGATCTCTTTAGACTTGCAAATGGGTCCCTGCTTCTTTATTCTTTGCTCCTTGGAAGATAGCGACAATATTTGTACTGCTCTTGAATTGTGAAGAAGAACCTTTACCATGAAGCAACAACTGTGCCAGGGAAAATGGAATGGAATGACCATAGCATGTGCTAGCTTGGCTCCCAAATCTGGCTTTCGCCCTGGAACATTTGCAGGTTTTAAGTGACCCCAGCTTAGAATCATAGAATCATAGAATTGTTGAATCCAAACCCCTGCAATAGATCATGCATGACAGGTGGCCACCCAAACTCTGCTTAAAAACTTCCGAGGAAGGAGAGTCCATCACATCTAGTGGGAGGCTGTTCCACTGTCAAAACAGCTCTTGCTGTCAGAAAGTTCTTCCTGATGTTTAGTCGGAATCTTCTTTCATGTAACTTGAGGTCATTACTTCGGATCCTACACATTGTAGCAGGAGAAAACAAGCTAGCTCCATCCTCCATGTGACAGCCCTTGAGATATTTGAAGATCATATCTCCTCTCAAGTCTCCTCTTTTCTAGGCTAAACATACCCAGTTCTCTCAACCATTCATTCCTCATAAGGTTTGGTTTCCATATCCTTTAATCAAAGCAAGAAAATAAGCAGGTAAAAGGCACTTTTAGCCCCTGAGGCTATCTGAGTCTCCAGTGTCTAAATTCTTGGACATGGCGACCACTCTCTCACAGTGCCTCTGCCTTGCCAAGATTCAAGCTCAGAGTACTTTCCCTCATCCATCCCACCGCTGTGCCCAGGCAACAGTTCAGGGTCTGCCCAGATTCTCCCGACTCAGGTGCTATGGAGAAACAGAGCTGGTGGCATCTTATCCCAAAACTCCTAATGACCACTTCCAGCAGCTTCATGTACATATTAAATAGCATTGTGGATATCTTACCTGTGGAAGTTTTCAGCAGAAAAACAAGAAGTACAAATAATGTATGGTGGATCCCAGTTTGCTGCAGTATAAAGCTAAATTATATCCTGAAATAAGCACAGATGTGTAGATAGAAGTGAAAACATTTGATTTTTTTATGAGGGTTTTTAATGTTGAAGACACTGCAGTGTAGTTTTAAAGCCCCTCTCTTTGTCATACAGTGGTGCCTCGCAAGACGAAATGAATCCGTTCCGCGAGTCTCTTCGTCTTGCGGTTTTCTCGTCTTGTGAAGCACGGTGTGATGGGATGATGAGCTGCTTGTGCGTAAAATGCAAGTCCCTCAGAGTTTGTTCAAGTCCGCAAACCTCTGCCTATGACGGAGCCCCTCCAGCATGGCTCCGTCAGTCGCTAGCAGAATCCGACAGTGGGCGCTTACGGAATCTCTTCCAGCATAAAAGCTCCTTAACGGAAACACGTCTTCTGGACTCTCAGCGCGACAGTTTCCGGCGAGGAGTGGGTGTCCCTATAGGAGGTCCTGAAACCTCCCCACTGTTTTCGCTGGAAGTGTCTCTGAGCCATCCCTCCGACTCACTTTCCCTTGGAGCTCCTTCTCTCCCCCTGCTGGTTCCCTCTTCAGCTGCTAAGTCTCTCTCAACCACAGTGAGCCCTTCCACCTCCTGTCCTTCCGATGGCAGTTCCCTGACACACGGCTATTAGCATCTTAGCGGCTATTAGCGGCTTAGCGGCTATTAACGGCTTAGCGGCTTTAAGAAAAAGGAAACAAACTCGCAAGAACTCGCAAGACGTTTCGTCTTGCAAAGCAAGCCCATAGGGAAATTTGTCTTACGGAACGACTCAAAAAACGGAAAACCCTTTCGTCTAGCGAGTTTTTCGTCTTGTGAGGCATTCGTCTTGCGGGGCACCACTGTATGTGATTTTTCTTACATTTTTTACAACATACATGCAGGCATATTTTTAGAATTTGGCAAGAATACGCACCTAACTTCTACTCACAAGCAAAGGATTGCAGCAGGAAGTTACAACCTATCAAGGCATGATATAGCCCAGTTCCTGTTCATTGCAAGCCCCGTTTGCATCAGAGGAGCTTAAAGAGTCCCAGTGTTTCTTGAGCTGCACCTTTTGTTATTATGCAGCACGATTACTTATTATTCCTGCCCAACAAAGCCGAAAATGTGGTTATTGTATAAGCATTTGTTTATCACAGTTTAGCCCATTAATCGGAACAATTCTTGGAATAAAATCTGCATCAGCTAATTGTATTCCTTAGTGACGAACCATTCATCATGTTTTTAAGTATGAGTTTCTTCATCATCCCCACCTACTTAATTTGATACCTAATTATTTGTGGGAGTAGTACGTTCACTTTCTGCTTTATATTTAAGGGGCAAATCTGTTTCTTCATTGAAATGCATTGCAAATCTGTAAATTTTTTTAAACATAAGAGAGAGTGAGTTTGTTCTTTAACTAGACAAATACCAACAAAATTGTTGATCTTCGGCTGACTGCACTGCAAAGGCCACATGCAGTCAGCCTTTTATGTGTTCTTGCCTGGCTGGCCAGTAAGAAATTTCCCCATAACTTGGGCTCTGATTGGCCCATTTGAACCCAGCTTACTGGCCAGGCAGTCACGCCCCCACGGCCGTGACAGCCAGGGGAATTCCCCATCAGCCAGCAACCATGGGGTCCAGCTGCCAGAAAGGAGGCGGACAGTGATGATCTGCAGTTGACACCCAACTGGGAGACGGTGAGCATTCTAAAATGTGAAATACCATAGCAGAGATAAAACTGAGAAAACAAATAGGTCTTTGCTTGCCACAGAAATGGCATCAAGGAAGATGGCATGTGAGCTTTTCTGGGAAGGGCATTCCAAAGTCTAGGCCCCAACATTGAAATCTCACCACTCTCCGCCAACCTGCTATGTTTCCCTTGGCTGGGGCGCACAAGAAAAGGCCTCTGATGAAGTCATCTTAGGTAGCATCCATTGATAGCCTTATCAGTTATGCCAACATGAGTGCAATTGTTATATTGATGCCACCATAGTGTTAGCAGTTGACTTAAAGTTTTATTGGTATAATGAAACCATCGTAGTCTTAGCTTCACCACCCCAATATTATTTGGACATATGCTAACTGCAGCCCTATCCTTGACCTTGTCTAGGTAGTGTAATGTGAGGATAGCACTGGACCGTAAGATGTGAACACACTTGTTAGGGGCCACGGAAGGCTAAATATCTATGTTTTCATGTCAAGAAAGATTAAATGGTTTTGCAGAAAGGGAGAATACCATTTTGATAAGGACGGTCTTCTCTAAAGTGAGTGCAAGACCCTGAGAATTGATTCTCTCCAGCCATCAGTAAATCACCAACCTGCTGCTCAGGGGAAATAACTGTAAGAACAAAACAGATCACATATCCCTAAACTGGTAATGGGAGCTTCTTGATCTATGAAGCAACAATTGAAAATACAAATTCTTGTATTTCACATTCTCTGTAGCAGCAGCTACTCACAGTTTGCAAAGGAATGGGAAGGATCCTGTATTCTACTGGGTAAAACTGAATAGACAAAGCATATCAGAACAATTTTCCTCTAGGGGGCTGCAAACTGTTTGTCTACAATATCTGCATGCCCTTGAAAATCCTTTATATTTGTACTAAGAAATTAGGAAATGAATGCTGTGGGAGTATGGTGTATCGGCATTTTGTCAAATGGGAAAAATCCTGTGAAAAGTCCTATTGAAATCAATACATTTGAAACTTGGAAAATGTAGCAGTTCAGTTTTAGTTCCATTGAACTACTGTAAATGGATTTGGTACATTTAAGAATTGAGGTACTGTACTTGTTCAGAATAATCACACTGTAGCTTTTTCTGGACCAGGCTGTACATAGGGAATTGCTTAGTGCCACACATATAGAAAATTCAGGCTGAAAAGGTCCAAACCTGCCATCAGTCAGCAAAAGTTCAGCAAAGTGCACTTAAAGATTTAAAACGCTAAAAATCCATTTGAATTTAACATCGTTAAACTAAGAAGTTGAAATATGTTGGCTGAATAGAGATCACACTGTGAATACAATAAATATTTTAAAGTTGTTCTGATGCTTTCCATTGAAGTTACTGTCCTGTTTTTTCACAGTCTGTAACAAACATAAAAGTGTTGGCATCTGTCTGTCTTAAGACACAATGGAGTGTGCTTCTGGGGGTGAAGTCGCTGTGTTAGCAGCACCTAAGTAACCTCCCTGGGGAGCAAGCCTGGGCAATGTGTATGGAGGTGCCTAGGCTGTCTAGACGACAAATAAATAATAGAAGCCACTATATTAGAAGGATGGGACGTGGGTGGCGCTGTGGGTTAAACCACAGAGCCTAGGACTTGCCAATCAGAAGGTCAGCGGTTTGAATCCCCGCGACGGGGTGAGCTCCCGTTGCTTGGTCCCAGCTCCTGCCAATCTAGCAGTCTGAAAGCACATCAAAGTGCAAGTAGATAAATAGGTACCGCTCCAGCGGGAAGGTAAATGGCGTTTCCATGCGCTGCTCTGGTTCGCCAGAAGCGGCTTAGTCATGCTGGCCACATGACCCGGAAGCTGTACGCTGGCTCCCTCGGCCAATAAAGCGAGATGAGCGCCGCAACCCCAGAGTCGGTCATGACTGGACCTAATGGTCAGGGGTCCCTTTACCTTTATTTTAGAAGGAAGAGTGCAAACAGTGGTGGAGGAGGCTGCTCAGGTGCCTGGGGCAGCGTGCCCAGGGACGGCGTGAGTTGCCCATAGGGACAGGGCGAGGGTGGGGTGAGCCACCCATAGAGACGGGGTACACCACAGGGCCTCTGTAGTATGCCTGCCTCCTCCCACTCAGCCACCCTACAGCTGGGGGGGAGGCAGCAGGCAGACAGTTTGGGCAGGGGAGACACATGGCTTGGGCGCGTTGCAGGCCCCAGAGTGAGTGCCGCCTGGCATTTTGTCACCCCCCTCAGTGCTGACACTTGGGGCGGCCTGAACCCACCGCTCCCCCCTTACTCCACCCCTGGTTGCAAGATACTGGATAACAAGGACTTAACAGCAAAAGATCAATATACGTTTGTAAAGGTCTTTCACTGACAGTGCATAGGCCCAGCCCATTCTCAAATAGGCAGAAACCTCTGCAAGGCACTTCTGTATAGTGAAAGCCTTCCGCTAACCAGAGTCCCATAACAGCTAAGATGCAGCTGGGAAACAATTGAACCTGCAATTAAGGCTGAGGTAAACATGACAGCGCTGGTATCAGGTATTGTGACCTAAATAACATTTCCCAGTGGTAGACCGTGTGGGAAATTGCAGAAAAGTTAGCAATGCTTCAGCAGCTTATTACTTATGGGCTGTTTTATGCAAGGTTTAGTGACAAAAATGCCATGGGTTACAGCTATCTGCTCCTGTCCATTAAAAGCAAACTGTAATTTATTTATTTATTTTAAAAATGCAATATTAGTAGTGAGGCATGCATCACTTTACATTAGGCGATGTCAAGCCTCATCACCCCCATATTGTTTAATGTACATTAGCCTCATACTGTGTGTGCATAGTGCCGTAGTACAGATTGAAGGAGTTATTATCTGACACTTTCAACATAAATAAAATGACTTCAATTACCAGCCTAGCAGGAAGTCAATATCAAATCCTTCCTTGAAATTAAAAAATTACAATTCAGCACATCTCTTGGTATTAAGAAGGGGGAAAAAACCCTTTCATACAGTGAAATTCAGCTACAACAAGCAATCACGATGGGCTCAGGGAAGCATTAATCTGCAGGCACAAGCCCAGATGAAACAATCAAGTATCTGAATCCAGAAACTAGAAGCATAAAATATACTAGTTGATGGTGTCGAATTGAGATCGTTAGAAAGATTCCAGTATGAAAGAACAACAAATATATTTGACAAAAACAAAGCTCAAAGCCTATCTAAGAAAACAAAGTGTAACAAGGAACAGAAAGAAAACAGAACTAGTTGCAAACAATAGGGATGTGCAAGAGTCTTTTGCTGATGTTCACAGTTGCTGTGAAAGGAATCCCTGATCTAGACTTTGTGCAGAGCAGAAATGAATTTGAGCGCCACCACAAGAATCGAGTTTCAAAGCTTTACTGCAGAACAGTCTTAAAACAGTTATAAGTAAAGGTTACAAAATACTAAGTACAGTGACACATTGCTCTTAAACAACAAGTAGTGCAGTCTCTTCTTCTTTAAGTTCAGTAATACAATTCAGTGACTTTTCTCTCTAGGTCTAGAGAGAAATCCTATGTAAGCATCTTGCTTGTTCATCATCACTGAGCTTCGATGACCAACAAAGACAATGAGTTCTCAGCTTTCATGTCATGCTAAGAGAGATCTCTGCTTGGGTTACTGGGAGAAGTCAGTTAACCTGAACATAAACATTCAACTTCATCTCGCTGCATTTGCTATAGACAGACCTCCTGTCCGATGCAAAGCTCTCTGCATAGCATTTTAAGTACAATGCATTCAAGCACAATGGTTTATTTTTATTAAACTTCTTTATTTAACATAGCAGCCTTGGAATGCATTTAAACCAGAGGAAAGTTGGTAGACAAGAAGTTCTGGTGGGCTCAGACCAGATGAGGAATTGGAACCACAGAATGAGGAAGTGTTGGGGAGAAGGGGAGTCTATGGGTCTGGGATATAAGGCAACTGGGGTTCGTGAGGAAGAAGAATGGCAATCTTCTGAGGAGGAATGTGAAGGCATCAGCTTTTGGAGCCCAAACCAAGAGTTGAAGGTAGCAAGGCGACTCACAGCAATGGTTAAATCCCAGGTGTGAACCATTAGCAGGAAGAAAGGGTTCAAAGTTACAAAAGATCAGATGCTGTGAAGCCCAAGGTTTAAGGAAATGTAAGGTGAAGAGGTGGCTTGGCTGGTGGGCTAAAGTCATCCATTGAGACCTGAGAAAGTAACCCAGCTGACTCAACAAGGGGACTGTTTCAGTTCAGACCTGGTGCTACTGTGTTTGTTTGAACAGGAGACGGAAACATGGAGCCTGCAATGTTGAGGTGCCCCTAGTTTAGCCATGGCATGACAGTAACCAGTATTTAGAATAATTATGATTATAGTTTCAATTTCTATATTATACTATTCTCCTAAAACAAATGATTTGGTATTGACTGGATTTTCTTGAATATTGCACAGCTTTCCTACTTTTTCAGCATTGAGAAACAGTACTAGATTTAGCCTGCATAACTTTTTTTTTTTTTTTTGTACAAAAAACCCCAAAAGCTGGATAGAGGAATGAGAGGAAGTCGGAGGTTTAGTGAGGAATGAGAGGAAGCTGTAGCACCTTCTCCTTCTAGGTCAGGGATAGCCATCATAGGACCCAGCCCTAGTGGTCAAGGATAGGCTCTGCCTATTCTAAGCCTTGGATAGGAGAAAAGCCCTCCATAAGGAAGGCTCAGAAAGTGTAGCATAGAAGTGGAGGTTGTTTATCCCTTGTGTTGATCCGTGATAGTAGTGCACTTACAACACCAAGCAAAAGTTTATGGATTGTTTAAAATGGCAACTCCAGAAGAGGATTTGACTGGAGACACAAAGCCTTTTTCTTTTCTTTTTTCTTTTTGCTTCACTTGAAATACTGCAGTTCTCACCTAGTTCCATGCATGGGTCGTGATGTACTGGATCAGTTTGTGCTTGCCAGTCTCACTTTAAATCAATTCGAAGCTATTTTTGTGTGCACACTTAGCAAACTACCGATTGCACTCCAGGTGCCGCAAAATCAATGCCAAGGAAAAGCTAAGCGATTTAGATGGCTTCTCCTGCCGAAATGATATTGCACAAAATTCAGAGGGAGCTGACACGAACTAAGAGGCTGAAAGGAATTTAACCAACCAAGTAGTCAAAAACTCTGAAACGCTGCCAAGATCAGATGCCATACATGAGACAAGTCTTGGGTTAGGTTTTAATTCCAGTGCTTCTCCTTCTGTAAGAAAGGTTTTACTGGAATGTTGAAGAAAATAGACAAAATTCAAAAGCTTTTTCCTGCAGAGCCTTTTGGATTTCTTTTCTTTTTGTGTGTGTGTTAAAATAGTTTTTATGGAACTGTTTTGTGTTACAAAACAAACAGATAAACAGGGAAAGGTATCTATTGTCTCCACTTTTAATTCACAGCCTTTTTCACAGTCTGTTTACATAAAGCGAGAGACACTTTTGTCAAAGACATCTTGCAGTTGGGGGAAGAGTGGCAGGGAGAGAGATGGACATATTGTTATTTTGTCCTATTGCCTGTTATTAGTGTAGGGTCTGTGTCAGCATCATGTGGGTAGATCCTTTGTTTATGTACCTGTTAAATAGTGGGTAGACATGGCAGACGACACAGCGATTTCTCCAAAGCAGCTCTTTATTTTGTAAGCTGGAACAGAACTGAACAGCAAACAACTCAGCCGGCCTGCTTTTATAGGCAGCCGGCTGTCAACATTGTAGCAACAACAACCCAGGGTTTCCCGCCTAAAATAACTGACGTGGACCTGAGTGAAAACTATCTACAGTATCCCCCTGCTGGCCCAGGGTGAGAACTTCAGTACATAACAGTACTGGTATTTCTTTATTTTTATTGATCATGCGAGAGATTGGGGGGTCCCAAGCTTGGTTGGTTGCATTCAGTTGATTGCAGTGTGACTTGTTTATATGTGTTGAGGGGGCGGGGTTAGGTTGTTGGGTCAGATTAGCCATATCGATTCATATGCAGTTGGGGGTGGGAATAGGTCCTTGTCCTGTTGTGCTATGTATGTGATAAAGGGGAACCATACTGGCATGAAAGTGTCCTCAGTGGGCTGGCAGCTGTAACTACTTTGCTTTCATCATTATAATCTTGCTGTCACACATGGAGGGGTAAAGTGCAATGCAAACTCAGTAAATAAAAGATACAATAAAATGGCTCCCCCTTCAAAATGGACATGATGAAGCAGTGATGCCTCTCCCCAGGGCTCTGCATGCAAATTAAACAAGTAATCTGTGCACAAAGCCCTAGGACAGGCATCCCCAAACTCCAGGTGTTTTGGGACTACAACTCCCATCATCCCTAGCTAACAGGACCAGTGGTCAGGGATGCTGGGAACTGTAGTCCCAAAACATCTGGAGGGCTGAGTCTGGGAATGCCTGCCCTAGGATGAGCAAGGCCTACCTTTAAAGCCCCAAACAACCTGGGGCTAGGATGCCTAAAGCAGGGGTGGGGAATCCCCCAAGCCTCTCTCTCAGGCCCTTAGGACCAACCTATCCCTCTTCTCTGGCCATGTCCCTTACTGTCTCTAGTATAGTGTACTGGTTAGCGTATTGGAGTAGGGCCTGGGAGATCAGGAATTCAAATCCCCGCTCAGCGATGAAGCTACCTGGGTGGCCTTGGGCCTGTCATTGCCTCTCTGCTTAACTTACCTCATGGGGTTGTTGTGAGGATAAAATAAGGAGAAAGAGAACTATATATGCCACCTTGGGGCAAAGGTGGGATATAAATCACTGTGAGAAGTGAGGTTACAGGGAACCAGGCAGAGGGCCTTCTCGGTAGTGGCACCGGCCCTGTGGAACGCCCTCCTGTCAGATGTCAAGGCAATAAGCAATTATCTTACTTTTAAAAGACATCTGAAGGCAGCCCTGTTTAGGGATGTTTTCAGTGTTGAATGCTGTATTGTGTTTTTAATATTCGGTTGGAAGCTGCCCAGAGTGGCTGGGGGTATAAATAATATATTATTATTATTATTATTATTATTATTATTATTATTATTAAGCTTTTGCCCCGCTGGAATGTGTGGTGATGTTGCTTGCTTGCCTAGATGGTGTGTATGTGCAGAAACCTCTGGCTTGTGTGTGTGACTGGCATGTAGCTTACTATACAAAGGTAAGAGGCATGTTGGTTGCACTGTTTGCTTTTGCTTCTGGTATGACCCACCACTGGTATGTGGCCCACGTTTCTCCAGGAAGGTTTGCAGTCCTTAAGATGAAAAAGGTTCCCAACTCCTGAGCTGAAGCATGGTCTCATCCCATATTATTGTGCTTGTCCACTGAGAAAATAAAGAGAGACCTAAAGTGTACTGCGCTCCATTCGGAGGCATGGCTGGTGGGAACAGATGAGAGGGCTTTCTCAGTGATGGCACCTGCTTTCTGGAAGTTCCTGCCTGTCAGATGCTGGTGGTGGTTGCTCGTGAGTAACCAGAGGGGACTCCGACCTGGCTTTTACAGGTTTTATTGTGCAAACTATTTACAGTGCAGATATACCAAGTTCATGTCCGTCTCAGTCACTTGCAGAATCCGGGAGTGGCCCCTTCCAGCTTTTCCCCCAACATAAGAACTTTGGCACCCCAAGCCTCCTCCTCCCCTCCTTGCGTTTCACCCCTCTGCGCAAGCTGGGCGACAGAATTGGCGTGCGTCCCTCCTGGCCAGCCTGGCGAGGTGAGGCACTGGGGTTCTCAGCAGCATCCTCGAGCCCTTTCCTCTCTTGGCTGGCCCCTTCTCTCTCTTCTCCACTGGAGGTGTGGCTTTCCCCACCTCTGGAAGAGGAACTGCTGCTCAGGAGTTTCGGAGGCTCTCTCTATCCCAATGGCCCCCCTGCCTCCCTCCCCTTTTCCGATGGCAGTCCCCTGACACTGCCTGAGGAGGTCCATATGACGACACAGAACCTTTTTGCTTGCCCTGCATGCTGGTTTATTTGTCTGAATCTCTTCTTTAGTTTTTCTGGTTTTGATGTTTAAGTTTGTAGTCCTGTAAGCACTTTCATGGGAGTGAGCCCCACTGAGCTTACTTCAGAGTAGAAATGCATAGGTCAGAGATGCAGTTTAAGGTTTTTCCCCCTTTCCCCTTTGAAAATTAAACACCTCGCACATGTTTGGCAGGAGAAGGCTTCCGGAATACACCTACCATGCGCATGTGATTTATTTTAGTCACAAAGCTGCAGCATCTAATGATCTTTATGATTATAATTATAACCTGCACTCAGCGTAATTATAGAGCCAAGCATAACTGCTGAAATAAATAAGTGATAATAGAGTAGAACGGCTTTTAAAAAACCTGAACATAGCAACCAAGAACTACATGGAACAGTGTAAAGCTGTGGAAACCTAAGTCAGATTTAAATCTTCTGCGGGACAACTCTAAGCAGTTTTCACTCAGAAGTGTAAAAGCTGACCTTCCGGAAAGGCCTTAAATACAGTGGTACCCCGCAAGACGAACGCCTCGCAAGACGGGAAACCCGCTAGACGAAAGGGTTTTCCGTTTTGGAGGCGCTTCGCAAAACGAATTTCCCTATGGGCTTGCTTCGCAAGACGAAAGCCCATAGGGAAATCTCCGGGGACCTCTTTTAAATACTAGCGGTGGGGAGCAAAGCCTTTCCCCCCCCCTCCGGCCTTCAGAAGAGGTCCAGGAAGGCTGGCGGGGGCCGAAAGGCTTTGCTCCCCACCGCCAGCATTTTAAAAGCAGTCCGGGGTAGCAGGGAAGCGCTTCCCGCTATCCCGGACGGCTTTTGAAGGCAGGAGAGGTCCGCGAAGCCTGGGCGCGCTGATCTCAGCGCGCGCAGGCTTCGGCATGCCGGCAACTCACCGCAAGCAGTGGCAGCGCTGCCGCTGCTTGCGGAGAGGTCCGCGAAGCCTGGGCCGGACAGCTTTTGAAGGCAGGCGGGGGGGGGGAGCAAAGACTTTCGCCCCCGCCAGCCTTCAGAAGAGGTCCTGGACCTCTTCTGAAGGAGGGCGGGGGGCAAATGTCTTTGTCCCCCCTGCCTGCCTTCCCGGGAGAGCGGAGAAAGGCAGCGCGTTTCTCCGCTCTTCCGGGAGGGCTTTTAAAGGCAGGCAGGGGGGACAAAGACTTTTGCCCCCCGCCAGCCTTCAGAAGAGGTCCAGGACCTCTTCTGAAGGCTGGCGGGGGGCAAAAGTCTTTGTCCCCCCTGCCTGCCTTCCCAGGGGCTTTTAAATCACCCCGGACAGCGGAAAAGTCCTCCGCTGTCCGGGGCGATTTTAAAATGCCACCCGCCAGCATTTTAAGATCGCCCTGGACAGCGGAGAAGCCCTCCGCTGTCCCGGGGTTTTTTAAAATGCTGGGGGTGGGAAGAAAAGCCCTTGTCCCCCCCCAGCCTTCAGAAGAGGTCGGGGGACAGACTGTCCCCGGACCTGGTCTGAAGTCGGTTTCCCTAGGAACGCATTAATTGATTTTCAATGCATTCCTATGGGAAACCATGCATCGCAAGACGAAAAACTCGCAAGAAGAAAAAACTTGCGGAACGAATTAATTTCGTCTTGCGAGGCACCACTGTAAGCCTAACCCGCTGTTGTCAGGATTTTTCAAGCCAATGGGAGACTTGGCATCATTCATTATTTCAATAAGGGTCCTTTTGTAGGGTGGGCATTCCTACAAAGTTACAGAACTAAAATCTAACAGTTTTCTCATTTCTTTCCTAAAGGGAAGAGCTTTTGCTAGCTGGTGTACCAAAATATCCATATCCAGATTACTTGACCCGCACAGAAATAGCTCTAAGGAGAATAATTGAGACTCAGGTAAGAACAGTTATTAAAATGAGTATTTGCATAAGTAAAGTTCTGTGTACAACACACCCAGGATTTGCTGTTATAGACCTTCATTATAATAACGTGTTATTTTTAATTAATACTCTAACCAAATTGATAAAGACCTGGTGTACATGTTGAAGTCCTGATTAATTTTATGTATATTTCTTAGAACTCGATCCAGGTCCTAGGATTGTCCCATATTTATTTATTTAAGATACTTGTATCCCATCTTTCTAATATCCATGTGGGTCTTCAAGGTAGCTCATAGCAACAATAACAAGAATCAACCCTCCTTGTCATATAAGGCTTCTCCAAACATGACTGCTAGCTGTGATCTCATCTTCTCCATCACCAATAGTGTTTCGCTCCCTGAAATAGTCTCTAAAAGACAAGCATGCATTCAAGCAAGCTGTCTATTAGCCAGTTTAAAAGTGGAATATGGTCCCGGCCACTGGAACAACTGCCTCCTGGGCAGTGTTATTTTTCTTAAAAAAGAGGTGCCGGAACTCACCATCAGTCCCTCCCTTATTCTCTTATAATGGCAATGGTCCCCATTGGAAAAAGCCCTTCTCCTGGGGGATTTTGCTTCTATCTGCTCAACCCCACACTCTTGCTTCAGGGCACTTGTGTGGTTTGACAGCACAGAACAAGAACAGGAAGCACAGCTTAAATAATTCTGGTTCTGCATGGCCGCCATGTAATTTTTTGATCCACATGATTCTATAATGAGGATATTTTGCAAGCCACTTTAAGGATGCTTCCTGAAGACCTGCTTATTGAACGTTTATCCTGATATGTTTGCAGAGGGGTTAGATGACATTGGCTATGAGCATTCGTTTCAATTTGTGCACAAGGAGCTTTTTTCAGTGCATTTTCCCACTCCTTTCCTTATTGCTACAAGTCCAATTGTGTGTGTGTGGCAGGGGGAGTGGATTTGTTGTGTTGAGAGCTCCAACTTTAATTGCACAACCTGAATTTGCCAATATGTGTTATCTGAAAATAACGACGTTCTCGAAGTACCCTGGGAGCCACTTGGGGCTATAAAAGGTATCCTAAAAAATATTAATAAGAGTGCCCCCATTTCCAGTGTAGAGGAAGAATGCTCGTTTATTGAGCAGATGAAAAAATCTGGTTCACGGTATTCAGGTATCACAGCCATTTGCTAAAAATACACTAGTAGACTTCACATTTTTAGAAGTGAAAAATAAGCAATATGCCCTTGTTACTTTCACACAACTTGTTAAAAGGGTCAGCATTACTGTCCTAACACTAGAATTTATAAGGTAACTTGTTGTGTATGCAATTAAACCACCTCTCAGGCCTATGCAGTCCAAACTTATTTTCACACAACCAGTTAAGTGATTTGTTAATCACAGTTTTCTGCACATTTGCACTTAGAGCTAAAAAAAAATAAAAATTCTCACAAAATTATCCTCAAAAGTGCCCCCTGTAAATTTTATTGGTGAATATTCTCAGGGTACTTGCCGAATATTCTCCAGGTGTGTATATTCAGCACTATCATCTGACAGCCAAATATTTTGTAGCTGGGCTCAACATTTTGAAGTATCTGACAGCTGGCATGGAGAAATAGCCATCATTGTTGGAAAAATCAGTACTTGACAGTCTTTCACAGCTGACATGTGTTAATAATCAACATTACAGAACTACTGACAGTTGACACCTGGAAGCAGTCGGCTGCTACGGGGTTGCAGTATGTGGCAGTGTTTGACAGATGACTTGCAACAGAATTCAGAAAATTTTATATGAACAGCATTCATTCATGTAACCCATAAAACAATTTGAATTTTGCCATTAAATTTCAATTTCAACCATTTCACCACACACACACACACACACACACACACACACACACACACACACAATTGAGGTCAAATTTCAGCATCAATTTCATTGGACTTTGAAACTATGCTTGTTAATTTCCACTACAAATTTCATAACCGGCGCGTGCAAATATGAGATCTACCGGTATATTAAATATTGATATATATTCTGCAGTTTAAATAGGTTCCCTACTGTATGCGTAGCCTCACTTTGTCCCAGAACATTTGCCACTATCTGAACCACTTAGGGTTTCCTGGTGCTGCTTATTTTAAGAGACACGTTTGAACTCACTGCTCCAGAGCCTGCAGCTGCCACCCTCTATTTCAGAGTTCCTTCGGTTCAAAGTATTGGAGATTTCCACATCATATTTTATTTTTTAAATTTTAATCTGGCAGCCCTCGAAGCAATCGGGGTAGAAGGTAGTAGTGCTGCTTCTTTATAAGTATTACGTTAAGCCATTTCTCTTTCTGACTCTAATCTTATGGGAATAGGATGTTGGATGGAGAAAAGAGTCCAATTTTATTGTGGAGCCAAAAACCTTCAATTCCCCTTTCAGCTCTGAATTTAGCTCACTGGTTTGCCTAGGGCAAGTTGCTCACTTTCTGCCTTACCAACTTCCGAGCACTGTGGTGAGGAAAGAGTAATCAACATTTTCATTAATGATTAGAGTCCTGCTGAACTTGGAGATGTTCCATAAACATTTGGGTCTTGAGGTTTTCTTCTTCCCATCTTTTGCATAACTGGCTGGAACATTCTTTCTGAAAGTGTTTAAAATCTGCTATTATTAAGCCAGTTTGGGGAATGAAAGGAAAGGAATATACGTTTTCTGATACATTAAACAGGCTTTTAGAGTTAATTCACCATTGAGTTCTGACTCTGGAGGCAGTGAAAATACTAAGTGCGCTGAAATATATTTTATAACTCAGAGCAGTTCTGCCAACTGATAATAATTGTAACCATAGCAAAAATGCCCACAAGCTACTAGTTTGCTTACAATACTCTGTTAGAAGGAAGGCATTTTATTATTTAAGGTTAGCCAGCCCATAATGTAATTGGGGGCATCCCATAAAAGCAATCATTCCCCCTAAAAAACCCCCACCAGTTTTCTCAGACTCTGAAATCTTTCCCCCCATGTTTAAAAGTCTTATTACTTCTTTTTAATGCAGTGATTATTTCTAAACCCTTTCTCCTTTTTCCTTTTTTAAATCCAAACTGCCCTTCTCTTTAATAAACGACACATTTTTATTGCTGTTTTATTCTAAGCTGCAGTTTCTACGCATAAGACCATACCTTCAGGGCCTCCATTAATGCAGTAAGGATGTTATCATCAAGTCTCAAAACAAGATGCGAACTTTTCCTTGACTACAGTCATAAACAGTTTTAGTCTTTCTGGTACATCATTTGTACCCCTGACATTGTCTATTTTCCTTTGTAGAGGTTGTACTTTGTTCCATACGCACACCCATTTTCTTGTGCTGGACACGTGGTCAAACAGCGAGATCAGTGCAAATATTGCTCCTTTACAGAGTCCGTCTTCAATGCGAAGAGCTTCATGATAAAAACTTAAGCTAGGCTAAGGTCTTGCCACTGATCCATCTTCTAACACAGCAGCGTCTTCACACAGCTAGTACAATTCTTCCGCCTTTCCCATCCATTGTCGTTGCTTCTTTTTCTTCCCTCTTGCTATTTCATCTCTCACACTCTGATAAAATCATTCCTATCCCTTTTCATATTTCTTTGGCCTTCAAATACACCGCTGCATCCATCTTTCTGTCTCTTGTGAGGAAGATTAATTCTCATATCATTTTTTTCGAGTGGGCTACTTTTTTGTGAGGTGATTTCACCACACTATTTCTATGTGGTGACCATGTCATATGAATGCAGCTTTTTTCAGGTACTAGAGAGGCATGGTTTATTCTACACGAGGGGAATGTCTCATGTTCATAGCTTTCCTTCGCTTTATATGTACTACAATTCACTATGTGATCACCTCAAGATCACCTCATGAAGTGAGGATGACAGAAGGGAACAGGAAGTGGGCGATGGAAGCCCAAAGGCCAATATGGTGCACCAAGTAGGGTGCTGGTGGGTTTGTGATATAAGTTGTCTATGCTCAGAGCCACTTCTCACATTACTAAAATTCCCACATGATTTTTTTTTGGGGGGGAGGGCGGGAATTAATATGGAACCTGCTATCATGTGATGTGCAGGTTTTTCACTGGCAAGCTGTGAATATACATGTGTTTATGTTGATTGTAAAGGTAAAGGTAAAGGGAACCCTGACCTTTAGGTCCAGTCATGACCGACTCTGGGGTTGTGGCACTCATCTCGCTTTATTGGCCAAGGGAGTCAGCGTACAACTTCCAGGTCATGTGGCCAGCATAACTAAGCTGCTTCTGGCGAACCAGAGCAGCACATGGAAACGCCGTTTACCTTCCCGCAGGAGTGGTACCTATTTATCTACTTGCACTTTGACGTGCTTTCGAACTGCTAGGTTGGCAGGAGCAGGGATTCGAACCGCCGACCTTCTAATCAGCAAGTCCTAGGCTCTGTGGTTTAACCCACAGCGCCACTCGCATCCCTCTATGTTGATTGTACATACATACAAACATTGAAAAACTCACAGATGTGATCATCAGATATGAAATTAACATACAGTGTTAATGTTGTGTGTAAATTTCTACAAGGGACTTCTACAACACTTGAGATTACTGTGTAGTGTTTGGGCAAGTCAATAGCTCTCAGTGCAATCTGCCTCACACAACTGTTGTGAGAACAAACGAGAAAATAATGGAAAACACGTTTTCACCATATGAAATAATGCAAGAGGTTATTAGAGAAGGGATGAGAGGTTAATATGCAAACTACTGTTATTTCCAGAACATGTGGAATATTTAAAAATGTGGGACAAAGCTTGCCCTCCCCCAGAATTCACACTGCTTTTTCTCCATACCCCAACCTCAATTTCCCCCCTAATGCTGGCACTGTTAATAAGACCCCATGCTGAACTTCTCATTTATTAATATGCTTAAGAGTTGGGTGGGATTCTCAAGTTGTAGTTTCTGCTATTTGAGATTTAAGCAGGGTAATGTCAAAAAAAGTCTGTATCAGTGAACGATTCCTTTTCTTTCAGAAAAGTAACATATTTCTTGCTTAGAAAACAATAAGAATTGAGCAGGGCAGGAGTTTGCCTTTCGGGAGATGCATTCTGAACTGGAGCATGGCGGATGATTTACACATTTTAATGTGCATAAAATTAATGTATAACTTTCATGTGATACGCATATCTATGGTGCTTGCCAGCATTTGTGACATTGATAGCACCCACATTGTGTGCCTTTTGATGTGGTGCCTTTTGGCATTTCACTTTCAGGTAACAGATCCTGGCATGTTGGAAAGCGTGGCCATTCCTCTGTATCAGCTGAGGCTCCTGCTAGCTGGTTTTATCTAGTCCCTGATATTGCTAGCCATATGAATTCCATGTGTGTGCATTTTCTAATATTACAAAAAATGATATGAAATTATATCTGAAGACGTATGGTTCTGACACCTGCTTTTAAAATATTTGATCTTCACATTGTCAGTGAATTTTGCAATTCACTTGAGATGGACATTAAAACTTGCCATTCTGAGCTCCTGAGGATCCTGTCATGAACCTGCAGACCCCACAACAGCACCATAGGAAATGAATACACTTTGTAGGGTATACCTTAGCCAGACCAGTGCCCCCCAGATGTTGTTGGGCTACAACCATACTGATGGGAATTGCAGTCCAGAATCTGAAAGCACCAGCCCAGGGCCTGTTACTCCTTTGAATGACATTGCATGATCCATCACTGACTCCCCCAATGCCCAGTTCCTAAATTTCCTGCCATTGAATTGAAGTGTTTTGCTTTTACACACCAATATCACTACTAAAACCACTTTTTCTTTCCTTTGCAACAGTGGGAGAGGGAATTGGAGATGAGGCTGAAACTTGAAGAAAAACTCCTGGCGCTGGAGCTTAAAGAAAAACAGAAGTTGGAAGAAGAACGCTTCAAGAAAATAATGAAATGGCGATTAGAAAAGCTGAATAAGACAACTAAGCCCTATGAGCTTCCTCATAAACAAGCAGAGAAGGAGGAGGAAGAAGAAGAAGATGAAGAACTGACAGAGTCATGCAGCAGCACTCAACTGTCAAGTGCACAACTGTCACGAGCCTGAAGACCAGCCCGCTAAGGGGTTAACTTACACATTACAGGCAAATGCATGCAATGAAGCCCAAGACTTAAGAATGAAAAGCCTAAGTGGAGGAGTAGGGAAGTGTGTGTGCTCTTAAACCATTTCCTGCTAATGGTTTTCTGCTCAAAATTGCTCCCACCTACTTTTTTCATCCACAGTATACCAGGTGTTTATTAGGCTAAACCATGCGGCAGCTTAGGACCAATTTTGAGGGGGTGGGGAATGCCTGATATGAAGACTTTAAGCTCCTTTTCCCACCCCACTGCTTCTCTGCTCAAAACTGTGGCCTCCTGCAGCAAAGTGCCATAGGGGAGGAGTAGAGCAGCCCTCCCACCCATTGGTGGCGCTGTGTTTGCCAGGGTGATGTGGCGGTGAGGTTACAGGAGCTCTGTGTTGGTGGCGTTGGCACCTTAGGAGCCACCAGCACCAACCTGGAGGTCCCTCAACCTCGCAACCACCTCATCTCTGCAGTATCTTAGGGTGTGGCTGCCCTGCTGCCAGGAAGATGCTGGTGCTGCTCTATCCCACCTCTTCCAGCGCTGCTGGTCTCCTGGGACTGCTTTTCATGAAAAGACCAAGGTTGGGTTTCATAGCACTCATTTCCATGTAATGTGTCATCTGCTCTTACATCAAATTTCCTCGCCTGAAATACAATGGTTATGGGAAAGCATTTTCTGAATTTTGTCTTGTTTCTTAGCACACTCAGGTGTTCTATGCGAGGTCAAGAGAAGCACACCAAAGATGCTCAGGGACAGCGAACCCTCTCATTCTTGTTCTCTTTATTCCACCTAATCATCTGTTTGTGCCTTGCAGAATTTCCCCAAAGTTTGTTTCACCCAGAGGAGCCAACGTGGTGCCCTACAGGTGTTGTGGGCTACAACTCCCATCAGCTCCAACCAGTATAGCTGCTGGTTAAGGATGATGGAACTGGAGTCTGCAGCATCTGAAGGGCATAATGTTGACTATCTGTGGTCTACATCAATACCTTCCGTCCATTCCTGTTCCTGCCCTGGTTGCTTGTTTTGCTACTGGTTCTGCCTCTTTCCTCAAACCTGTTCCTGATTAGTCTTTCTGTTGATATTTAGGCCTTGCTTACTGCCTTACTCACTTATGCACATTGCTACATCTCCTGCTGTTTGATGTACTTATTTAAAAATAACACAGTGGCTCTTGACTTGCTGTGACTTTTGAGCACATGGTTGATGCAGTCCTTGACTACGTTGAATTCTTGGTTCCACAATTGCATGGCTATTTCCGTCGACTCAGATCTGCATGTTAAAAGCTACCTGTGACCTCCATCATTCACTGTGTGTTGATGTCTGATAACGGTAATGTTGAAACCTTAGCTCTCTACTATAAGCATTCTATAACTAGCTAATATAGCTGAAGAAATGCAGCCCACAATCAGACCCCCTAACTCCAAGGTTGAAATATGCTGCTTCTCTTTGAGTGTGTCTACACGTGAGATGGTTGAGGTTCAGCTGCTGCACCTAAAGCAGATGGTTGAGAAGTGGTCTTTGCAAAAGTGCGGACAATATGATGCAGAAGAACCTGATCTTTACCGGGCAGCACCAAGTGCCTCACATGCATGGGCACTGCAGTTCCTTCAACTGATGTTTATAGTTCCATTGTGGCATGGATTGTGGTTTACTCAGTAGGGATTGAGTAAACAGAAAACAGCCGTACAATTGCTCCGTTGTGGCCAATTCTGTTCAACCCACATTGCTAGTCCATCAGTTGATGGGGAAGGTGGGGAGCCCCATAACGGTAGCAGAAGTCCTTGCGTGGTCTTCCACTAGCAGGGCTTGTTAGTTGAATCACTCCCTATGACTTCTAGAAGCCTTCACTCCAACCTTACCTATTCCCTTCTCCATCCTCCTGGCAGTTTCACACTTTCTTCCACACTTCTTCATTCAAATAACTCCTCCTCTTCCCTTGCTATGACTGGAAACGTGGAGCTGTAATATGAAAAACCAATGTGTTGAAGGCCTTTGTGGAAAGCTTAGCCCCATGGCTTTTTTCTCTGGTCAAGGAAGTCTAATCTGATCTAGGTCACATTCTCTTTATTGGGTGGAGGATTTTGAAGTCCCAAGGCTCTAAAATGCCTCCATACCAGTTTTCTCTTTCTTTTCCAGAAAGGTGAGAGCAGGCTAGTCCTTTGATCACTGGCCAGTTATGTCCTAAAGTGGTGTTCCATCACTGTGTGCCATCACTGCAATTAGGACTTGCTTCCTTGAACAACTTTTGAACTATCTGCGCTGACTTACATATGAAAAGTACAAGGCAGTAGGGGAGGATCTTCTGGGTTCCCAAGTCATCATTGTTCTTCTTGTTCCTCTTCCCCACATACCAAACATTTCCATACTTATCAAGATACCACACTAACACCATTTATTATTACACATTATTCCATTGTGACTCACTTCCTATGATTTCTGTCTCTCTCTCTCACACACACAAGCATCCCTAAGGCATCTCCCTGGCAAACAACTTGCCAGTGAGGACAGCTACTTCTCTGATCAGAGTTTTGTGCAAGTTTTCACAGTGGAAAAACTGCCACAGTCTTCACCCTTCCTTCTTTGACTATTTTGAGGGATGATTTGAGGAAAAGGTGATTATACCCATATCCTCTAGCAGTCCCACTTGAGTAAATTTTTTAAAATGGTTTGATTTGCACTGTTCCCAATTAAACTGACATATATGACCACACAGCACTTGTTTTTAAACTTTCTAAACAAGTAGTTGAGATTCATTACTCAGCAATGAAATATGAATTAGTGGTAAATAATTGATGAGGACAGTTATGAACCACCCATTGGAAAAAAAGAGAATAGGCGTCAGCTCTAGTTGTGCGAGAGAGAAATCTGGAAATAAACATGAGGATAGAGCTGTTTTCATACCGGAATAATTAACATCAGCATAATCTTCTCAACAGACGGGTATTAAAAATGCATATACAGTCAGCGAATGTAGATCTCTAGAAACATTGAATCTCATATTAATATCTTTGCTTCGTTTTTGGAAGTAGCTCCTCAATATGTGGTAGAAGTTTGCATCTACTGCATTGCAACTTTACCATGAAAGAACACCCTTAACTTTTTTGCACTTACCTTGTCATAATTGAGCCTCAGAGTCAGCTTATGTATGGGGTCATCAGATCCTACCCAAATCAAGGCTTGATGCAGGAAGATTTAAATGAGTCACAGCCCTAACACCCACCTGTGGAACATGTGGACTCACCATTCAATTACCTTTTAAAAGTGATAAATCACTCCATATTTTTACCAGGCTACCATAAACACACTTCATTTTAATGTTGTGTAAATCTTGAAATTGTTGTACCCTGAAATTATAGGACTGTATCCTTTTAGAGACTGGACTTTTCCCACTTGAGAAAACAGCAGTTAGATGTTCCTGTAGTGTTTTGTTCTGCTCTGAAAAAAATATTGTGATTGTACCTGCCTTTCAAAGTTCCTTGAAAGTTGTTTTTAACATGGTTACCTTCAGTTTTGTTCCCAGCAGTTCTGAAGGTTTGACCAAGCTTCTTCCAACTAGTCGTAGATTAACTTGGAGCTGGCTTGCAGAGTTGAGGACCTGCCAGACCTATGTACAGTTTCCAATATGTTGTAGGTTTGAAACTCTTCTGGTGCTACAAATCTTCCATCAAAATCTGGCTGAAAAGAGAATTTGGAAGCATCTTTAGGTGTGGTGCTGAACATCTCTAATGGCCCCATGATGGCTGAACCCAAAAACGGACTTCTTAGAAATGAATACTAAATCTTGGTCACTTATTGGGGACAAGTCCATTCATATTGGCTTTTGGTGTGGTAAGTGAAAGAAATACATCTCAACCAGCTCTCAAGAAGAGGTCTATTGGACCAACACAATATTTTTCTACTCTTTCCAGTCTTATATATAAAGGAGAAAATACGATGTGTGGTCATATATGTTGATAATTCAATTGGAAAGAATACTATTCAAAGGAAATTTTAATAAGACTTTAATATTTGTGTGCTCATATTGATAGTCTCTCTATCACCACTGGAGGACATCTTTATCAGCTTAATAGGTACGATTGTCTCCCATGCAGGTGTCAGACCTCAACCAAAAAGGTTTAAAAGGAATAACAAATCTCACTCAGTCACATGTCAAAGTCTCATGTTCAAGCTGTTGAAGCTCACCCCAGCAAGGGAAGTAAGCCATTCTGCTATTTAAGTGAAAACTATTATTTCTACATTGATTTCTAGGCTATTTTACAGAGAATCTTGCCTACTAGCCATGACTAGTTGCCCTCTGAAGTTCTTTAATCCTGTGCTCCACACAATGAGAGATCAGAGTTTTAAGATGAATCCAAAAGAATTCCATCACGTTTGACTGGTACTTCCTGTGAAGGGGCTTTTGCAGGATTAATAGGGCATTAGAAATATAGGAATGGCCCTACTGCTCCAGCTTAGGTGTGTTCCAATTAGAGTTTTAGAATGGTGACTAAAATGGAAATGGTGATCCTTAAAAAAATGGAATATGATGCAAGAGAAATTAAGATTAGGATGCATAGGAAGAACGCATCCTTCCTGAAAAAGCTGGTTCATATTTTGGTATAACTAGCCTTTCCTGGGGGAAGGTATTCTGTAGTTTAACTGATAGGATCCAATCCCCTACTCATGTTTTACACTTGTGTATCCAATACGCTTATTAAAAAAAATTTTTTTGCATCAGTGAGAAGATTATCATGGGGTAAACTGCCTTCAAATTGAGCTGCTGCTCATCTCTTTCTTGGGGGACATGAAAAGCAAGTGAACCAACAACCATATTATACAAATTACTCATTTATGAGCCCACTGCCATCTGTTAAAAACAGGAGAAACACTTATTAAACTTGGAATATTTTGTCAGAATACAGTGTTGGCTGCAATACACTTCACTGTATCAGCTCCTTGAGAAAGAATTAAGCTGGTAAATATATGTGCACTACATATGAGGAAAGGATTTCTGATGGATTGAGCCCACGTCCCCCCTATGTAAGCCATAGGTTGGCCACCTGAGACTTGAAAGCATTTGGTAGACTCATTACTAATTCCAAACATCTTCCCTGATATACTGAGTATGTTTAGAGCTTTATTTATAAACTGCAAAGCTAATTTGGAAATGTCAGGTTCTCTAACACAAATTCAAATATTTACATAGTTTGGCAAGTTTCATTGACAACACTGTTACTTTTGAGCAATGTGCATTTTTCACAGTAACAACAGATTTTACAGATAATTTAACATAATGCTATTCCCTTGCTTAACTGTGAGGCTATTTTCCATATTACCTGCCACTGTATTGATTTCATATTCCTACTTCGTTGGAAAAATATTGTATCCCTCAGATTTTTATTGTTGCCACTGTTGTTGTTGTTGTAACTTATTGTTATCTGTCTCAGAGGAAAGAAACATGGTGGATCTTTGGTCACCTAGAAAACTAGGCTGTGGCTTTGAACCATTATCTCTGAGATAGGAGTTTGTAAAATATGGTTTGATAAATACTTTTTAAAGTGAGGTGAAGTGTTGTGTCATTGTGCTATTCTGGGATGAGAACATCCATGACATTCTCTGGAACAATGTCATTTATGATTTATGGGAATAAGGGATTTCCCCACAGAACTGAGGGTGCCTAGGGCCAGCCTGAGACCTATGGCGCCTGAGGTAAAACGTGCCACTAACACTTCCCCCCGAACACAGGCCCACATCCCAGTGGGTTGGGAAGAGCATGCCGCCTGAGGCAGATAGCCTCAAGTCACTTAACTGGCACACCAGCCATGCTGGGGCAGCAAGCTACCTTAGGGGTTGCAATGCAGACCACATGGTGTACCATTCCAACCACTTAATAATAATAATAATAATAATAATAATAATAATAATAATAATAATAATATATTCATACCCCGCCCATCTGGCTGGGTTCCCCTAGCCACTCTGGGCGGCTTCCAGGAAAATATTAAAAATACAATAAAACATTAAAAACTTCCCTAAACAGGGCTGCCTTCAGATGTCTTCTAAAAGTTGGATGGTTGCTTCTTTCCTTGACATCTGATGGGAGGGCGACATCTGATGAGACGCTTCTTCAGGTATACTGGACTTAGATTGGCCCTCTAAGCAGCTACCTCACTCTGCTTCGTGGTAGGGCTGGTCCTGAGCTTTGTCGTCACTGTAAATAAGTGTGGAGAAATAGCTAATTGGTACAAAAGGGCCAATTCAAACTCGGTTCTCTAATGATTGACTTGCCTCCTTTCCCACCCCCTCGCAACCCCTTGCAAGTTCCCACCTGTCTGTACTAACTTATAACTGCAAAACACTGGCTTCTTTAGGCACAGGGGCTAGAAATAGACAGCTACATCTCTTCAGAAAGGGGCAGTGATTTGTTCTTGTCATCTGAAATGAAAGAAACACACTGTGCTCAGTCTGTCACATCCTCTAAGGTGTCTGATATGTGCAAAAACATGCTTTCTGCCTGGCATCGCAGATGTAATGCCATTGACAAAATCTGGACACGTTCACTGTGGCTGCTGTGATTTTCTACAGAGATAAAATCACAGACACACACTTTCCTCCTATTCCTAGCTGATATTTATTTGTGGATCCGCAACACGGGAAAGGAAGAAATACAAATTAATATTTGTTTCACAGGCAACACTAGCAAATACATCAGTAGGGTGAGCTTGGGGTCTGGGCAAAATCTGTTAGCTCTCATTGCCTGTTTCAAACATTTCTACACATTTCTATTCATTATGTAGGGAAGCAATGTTTGTACACTGTGCAGAGAAGATTGCCATTGATCTTTATTTCAACAAATAACCAGTGTAGGGCATATGTGTCCTGACCTAGATTGGGACTCTGACATGTCAGGAGAGGTTATTTAACCCTTTGCTCCCACTGTAGTCCAGATTGCACACCATCCAACATTTCTCCGATGAAAATTGTTGATGTTGTTATCCTGCTCATCTGACTGGGTTGCCCCAGCCACTCTGGGCGGCTTCCAACATACACAAAACCATAATAAAACAACATTAAACACTAAAAAAACACTTTTCTATACAGGGCTGCCTTCAGATGTCTTCTAAAGGTTAACTCCTTGGCTCAGGTGTCACATAACTCCATAGACTCCAACATTTCTCTAATGAAAATAGGGATGTCTGAAGGAAAAGTGGGACATTCTGGGACCAAATCAGAAACCAGGACAGCTTCTGTAAATCTGGGACTGTCAATGAAAAATAGGGACACTTGGAGGGTCTGAGATTGGGATTGGCCTTTCTAATACCTGGTATTTGCAATGGGAGTAAGGCTCCCATTAAGCACTAATGGGAGCTTTCCTCCCATTCTACCCCTCCCCCCCATAGAATTTACTTCATTATGAATAGCAGACTCGGGGAGGATTTTGATAGGGACCATGGGCTCTTCCCAAGCTTCACTCTTCCCCTGTGCTGGCTGTTTGTTTAAGAAGAGTGAAGCTACATCTATTCTGGGGCTTATATGGTGGCTTTAATGTTTTAAGGATCCTGGGAGATTAAAATATTTGCACGGCACCAAATGAGAGCAACATAGGTGCAAGATGAAGCTCTACAAGGAGAACATTCCAAATTTGGGGTGCTATCACCAAAAACCTTTCTTCCTGGTCACTGCCCACTCTAATAATAATAATAATTTATTATTTGTACCCTGCCCCTCTGGCTGGGTTTCCTCAGCCACTCTGGGCGGCTTCCAACAAAGATTAAAAATACATTAAAATGTCACACATTAAAAACTTCCCTGAACAAGGCTGCCTTCAGATGTCTTCTAAATGGCAGGTAGTTGTTTATCTCTTTGACATCTGATGGGAGGGCGTTCCACGGGGTGGGCACCACAACTGAGAAGGCCCCCTGCCTGGTTCCCTGTAGCGTTGGTTCTTGCAGTGAGGGAACCGCCAGAAGGCCCTCGGCGCTGGACCTCCAGGCTGAACGATGGAGGTGGAGACGCTCCTTCAGGTATACTCTACCTCTGATAGCGTAAGTGTTGCCTATACAGGAGCCTCAACTCACCATCTCAGCAATGCTCTGTCTCTACAGCCAGAAGCCATAGGCTTCAGAATGCTAGTTGATGAAAACCACAGACAGGGAAAGTGTTCTTGCCTTCAGTTCCTGCATGCAGACTTCCATAGATGTTTGGTTGGCCAATGCAAGAACAGGATGCTGGACCTGGTGGGCCTGATCCTGCAGAGTCCTCCTATGTTCTTCAGATACAAGTGAAAACAGGCAAGTCTGCAGCCAAACGGGGGGTTAAGGTAAGCACTGCAACCTTGAGTTAGGGTTGGGAAATCAACTGGGAGTGGCTGAAGTTGTTTCAGTACAGGTGAGATATAGCCTGACCCTGGCAAGCAGCTGCATTTTGAACTGATGCCCATTTCTGAAGCATCTTCAAGGGCAGCCCCACATGAAAGTTAGCAGAGAATAGATACATGATTACGCTCTCTGGGCCACCTGCTCTTGAATGCAACTTGGAATATAACGGATAGCCTTTCCTTTACTATGAGTAAATTATACACTTAAGTTCTAAGGAGCTGGTGTATTTTTCTTATATAAAAGAGGGAGTTATCTAGGGTGTCATTCTGGAGATTGCTATAATTTGGGGTGGCAGAATACTTTTCACTTGGCATCGTGCTCTCATGGCATATCAGCTCTCATGTGGGGGTCAAATGAGGTGAATCAGTGATCTGAGGGACTTTCTCCCCCTTCCAAGTAAAAATGTAATGCTAGTAAGCCCCCTTAAGTCAGTTCAGGGCCCCCCATAAAGCCTTGTGTTGCTCTTTTACTCCATTTCTCTACCATATGGTTCCGTTTTCTTATATATCTCTGTGTTCCTCAAATGTTGCCTGCAGAGCAATGAAGAGCTCTTCTTTCTTGTCAAAAAACAGCAGCTAAACTCAAAAGCGTCATCTATGTGTTCTACAAAAAAAGCAACATATATTGCTGTGCTCTGACAAAAACAAGCAAACAAACCTCAGAGCTCTTAGCAATTCCACAGGCAGCATTGTAGACAGCCTCACATTGTCAAGGCCTGTTGTAAAACACAAGCACACACCAGAAAGGAAAGGCCAGTATGAAGTTGCACAATTAAGGAAAAAAATCTAGAGCTAGTAATAAACACCACTTGGCCACTTCTTAATTATTTTAAAGTATGAAAGAGAAAGAAACAAACCCCTGTGTTTAAGAAAGCTCTAAGGAAGATCATGATACATGGATTCATGTAAGAGGAGTCAATCTTTCAGGTAGCTGAGTCCTCAAGCTCATAGGTCAATGCCAGCATACTTTCAAATGTGTCCAGAAAGGACTGAGAACCAGTGTGTTCTATTTACTGGTCCCAGTTAGTAGCTACAGTTTCTGAACAGCCTTCATTAATATAGTTCATAACTTATTCACTTGACATAAATCAAAGTAACTTTGGGAATATCTGCCACTTCAATCAAGCTAAGCACTTGATATAGATGCAAAGAGGCTAGACTGAAAGGCTAGATTGAGATCATGAGAGTCCGGAAGTGAATTATGTGAGAATAGTGTAGTCAATTGTAAAATACATCTTGGGTGCATAACAAGAAACAATTTCTGTCATCGCTGTCTGCACAACTCTACTCTTGGTGTGTTCAGCTTTGTGTTATGGCATTTTGAAATGTCTTCAGCATAGGAAGATCAGTATAAAGACAAATTCACGTCACTTTAAGTTTAGCTGCATTAGCATAATTCTCTGTAACATCCTATTATAATTCTTTCCTTCAGCAGAAACACTTGCTTTTAAAAGCAAACTTCACAGCAAAGTTGCAAAGTCAGAGATGTGAAATGTTCAAGAAGCTGATGGCCCCTATATTCTTTCTGAAAAATTGGATATCTAGATGCCAAGAGTTCACTGACAGAAGGCGCTGGACAGATCAGAGAACAAATATGTGTTCCGGCAAAAATTACAGTTAGCCAGAAAAAATTGGAGGAGGAAAGGGCCTTCTATATTTGAATTTTCTGGATTTGAAGTATTTAGCAGCCAGTTCTGTATCAGCTAGTTACTTTCACACTTGTGATCCACTTTTCTTTATATTTAAAGAAAACGAATAGAATCCCTATCCATATATGTTTTTTAAAATATGTGTGTGTTTATGCATGCATGAATTTAGTAAGCATGCTGTAACATACTTAAAGCAAGAGTGTGCTGCTGTGCTCATGTTCAGCTTGTGGCTTCCTATAGGCTTCTGGTTGATCACAGAAAACAAAATGCTTGTGTAGATATGTCTGTTGTCTGATACAGAGGAGCTCTCCTTATGTTCTTATGCCAAATACTAAAGACATACAAGCCCTTTGCTGAAATTATCCTCAACTCATTCAGCGAATGGGCATCTCCTGGCCTGCACCTCCTGCCCCTGATATTGCACAACCTTCTAGTTCTTCTCCCAACATCCATGTGTTCAGTATTGACATCTGCATACCCTCCAACATAGTGAGTCTCAAAACCGGAATTGAATTTATTCTTTCGGTCACCGACCTGTTCCAGCCCACATACAATATCGAGGAAGTCATAAAACACGAAAGGGATACATTTGAATTTGCAATTAGATATAACAGGGACAATACAGATATAGGAACAGTTTAAAAATATATAAATTAAAACTTAGTCAAAACCAGAATTGAATTGAATGCACATCTTTCCATCTGTGCTCCCAGCTGAGTCATGTGACCCATGTGAGATCACAGAGTCCGGAAGACGTGTTGTTTTTCCAGGGTCATGCTTTCATGGCAGCCAAAAATGCAAGTTTTGGGGCATTGCACGAGACTGCGGCACTGAAAAAAGTGCTTTCCCCCCCAATTTTTTTTATTGATTTTCCAAATTTATAACAAACATAAATCCTAACTGTAATCATTCCACTTTTGTTAACATTGTTAAGTGACTTCCTCAAATCCCCCTGGCTGAGTTTAAATGTATGTCACTGTAACAGTTTTCCAAAACTAATTTCTCATAAAATTTACTTAGTCGATTAACATCTTTCGAAAAAAGCGCTGTTTTTAAGGGCAAGATCTTGGAACGAAATTGCACAATATCATACTGCCCAAAATGACTGCTGTGCTCTCGCGGGGGGAAACAAGATGTCCCGGTTTTTCTGGGGTATGCAAAGGGGTACCAACTCACAATCAGCTGAATCTCACACACATGCTTTGTAGATGTTGGGCTGTGGCTAGCATCTCTCTTCCCTCTGATATAAGAAATGTAAATCCAAAAGCACATGCAAATTTAGTTGTTTAGTCGTTTAGTCATGTCCGACTCTTCGTGACCCCATGGACCAAAGCACACCAGGCACTCCTATCTTCCACTGCCTCCCGCAGTTTGATCAGACTCACGCTGGTAGCTTTGAGAACACTGTCCAACCATCTCGTCCTCTGTCGTCCCCTTCTCCTTGTGGGATCTTTCCCAACATCAGGGTCTTTTCCAGGGAGTCTTCTCTTCTCATGAGGTGGCCAAAGTATTGGAGCCTCAGCTTCACGATCTGTCCTTCCAGTGAGCACTCAGGGCTGATTTCCTTAAGAATGGATAGGTTTGATCTTCTTGCAGTCCATGGGACTCTCAAGAGTCTCCTTCAGCACCATAATTCAAAAGCATCAATTCTTCGGCGATCAGCCTTCTTAATGGTCCAGCTCTCACTTCCATACACCACTACTGGGAAAACCATAGCTTTTACTATACGGACCTTTGTTGGCAAGGTGATGTCTCTGCTTTTTAAGATGCTGTCTAGGTTTGCCATTGCTTTTCTCCCAAATTAGAGGGTTGCTAATCTATTGCACAAGCTACCTGTGTTACAAACAAGCATTGGTTTCTACAAGTATTATTAATTTAATTTTAACACACATTTTAACAGCAGTGCATGTAGTTTTAGACGCTAAACTCAGTAGTCTCTCCCCCCCCCCCCCCTTTAGATGGTAATATGTATTACTTCACTTACTTTATGCCTCTGAAATACCAGTTGCTGGGAATCACAGGTCGGCAGAGTGCCATTGCGCTCATGTCTGGCTTTCCAATCTAGTTGGCTGCTGTGAGAACAGGATTCCGGACTAGGCGGGCTGCTGGCCTGATCCAGCAGGCTCATTTTATTTTCTCATGTTCTTACTTCAAAATGTGGCAAACCAGCTCCACAAAGATCAAGAGGACCCTCTCGATCTTTCTGCTTGAGAAGACGCCCCAAAGCCCTGCTGACAACATAATTGTTTTTTTTAAGATTGCACGTGTTTCGCAACGCAATGCTGTGCTAAACTCTGCCAGAGAAGAATGTTTCATTTTCTACCAGATGAAAGGCACATTTGATAGCAGGCTAGGCACAGAGGATGGAGGAAAATGCAGTATCCTTTGCCCACGAAAAGAAAGCATTAGAGAAGAGACTCCGCCATGCAGAAAGGGCACTGAGGAGCAACACAGTTCCTGAATCCTTAGCTTGGGGTCACTGTTAATCCCATTCATTCTTCACTCTTGTTATTACACATGACAAGACTAGTAGCCCTCTCTGAAAACTAGAACTCCCGGGCCTAAGACAGACATCATTGCTCAGACTTGTTAGTCAGGCTTCAGTCGCTCTGGACAGGTAGTTGCAGAATACATCAGCTGCATTTAGATCCAGTAGACGGGGACAGAGAAGTGCCGGTCCCCCTCGCATTGCAACTGCGCTCAAAGTTTCCATAATGCTGAACTGGGACTTTTATCTAAACGATTTCTGCTAACAAGATATAGAAGGGAAACGAATATAATGAATGCCTCAGGTGTTTTTCTTGGCCATTCTTGGTTTTATGCCAATAACTGGGGGGTTTTCTTGAGCTCTCCACCGTGGGAGGCCTGGCTAAGTCCCACCCCGGAGGAACTATTTTGTGAATAGTCACATTCACGCTGTAATTAGATTTCACAACCTAAAGCTGCTCATATGCCGTGGATGTTTTCTCCCTTGGAGATGTGCACAGCAACAAATTAGCATTTGTATTGGTTATCCAGTTCAATGGGCTGTTTTATGTTCATTTAGTATGCTACACATAAGAAATAGTCCAAACAATTTTAAACACATTTTGAGTAAGGCATTGCAAAAAAAAAAAAAAGTCACACACACACACACACACACACACACACACACACACACACGTACACTCTGATGCATTTTAACTAACCAGGCAGCACACCCATTAAATACTTCTCAGCCTTTAATCTAAAATAAAACAGCACTGTATTTATTAGGTGCATCTTAAGGTAGGCATGTTTCATAGGATGCAATAAATGAAGCTCAGTCTGGAGCATTTGAACTTCCCTTTCACTCCCTCAAGGCAGAGTTCATCTTGGCGACCGCTGGCAATCCTGGACTTGTTTTAATGATGGAGAGAGGATGGTGAACAGGTTGTAATGAAGCTACAATTCAGCTCATGAAGAAGTGGGTGGGGTACAGGGAAGCAATGCTTTATTTATCGGTTGCTGTGTTAGGAAACTTTCGTCCTAGGCCAAAGAACGGTAATATGCAATCATAGTAAAGATAAGAAATTGGCACTCAAAGAAACCAGTGAGCTGCAGTGGGTAGAATATTAGATTTAGGAGCACAGGAGGTTTCTTTATACTGAATCCAAACGCTGGACCATCTAGACCAGAATGGTCTATTCTGAATGGCATCACCTCTCCAGGATTTCAGAGAGGTGTCACTCCAAGCTAGGGATGTGGGTGGCGTTGTGGTCTAAACCACTGAACCTCTTGGGCTTGCCGATAAGAAGGTCGGCGGTTCGAATCCCCATGACAGGGTGAGCTCCCATTGCTCTGTCCCAGGTCCTGCCAACCTAGCAGTTTGAAAGCACACCAGTGCAAGTAGATAAATAAGTACTGCTGCGGCGGGAAGGTAAATGACATTTCCGTGTGCTCTGGTTTCTGTCATGGTGTTCCGTTGTGCCAGAAGCAATTTAGTCATGCTGGCCACATGACATGGAAAGCTGCCTGTGGACAAACACCAGCTCCCTTGGCCTGAAAGCGAGATGAGGGCCACAACCCCATCATCGTCTTTGACTGGACATAACTGTCCAGGGGTCCTTTACCTTTACCTCTCTCAGCCTGACTTGAAGATGCTGAGGATTAAACCAGGGACCTTCTGTATGCAAATGTTCTATCACTGACGTAAAAGTTGTGTAGCTACTTATTTCCTTGCCACCTGGTGGAAGGGTGTTCCACAGGGTGGGCGCCACTGCTGATAAGGCTCTCTCCCTGGTTCACTGCAAGTTCACTTCTCACAATGAGGAAGCCACCAGAAGGCTGTTGGAGCTAGGCCTAAGTGTCTGGGTTGAATGATGGGGGTACACAGGACCGAAGCCATTTAGGGCTTTAAAGGTCAACACCAACACATTGAATTGTGCTCGGAAATGTACTTTGAGCCAATGTAGGTTTTTCAGGACCTGTGGTATATGGTTCCACCAGTCACTCTGAGTTGCCAGTCCAGCTGCTGCATTCTGGGTTAGTTGTACCTGGATTAATTGCTTCACCTCAGTGGGATAGTATTGCCCCCAAATAAATGGTTTTTTATGGGAGTTATAGTCTCAAAACCTCTTGAGGTCATCACTCTGGCTATCTTTTCCATAGAAAGCACTGAAATAGATGCTCCATTTGCCTGACTTCCTCGTGTTCCTGTGGTCTTACCACCAAAGCTGCAACGTTATGCTCCGGCAAACCCTGAACACTAGCCTTCAATGCCTGTTATGGTGTGTTGCTGTGAGCCCGGCTTCAAATTAACCAAAACAACAACAAAAAACCCCACTTACTACTGATCATTTGTTTGTTTAACACAGAGGGAAAAGTGAATATCAAGAGAACAAGGCGTATTCATATAAATGGTTGATTTAACACACAGTGAACAAATAGATGTATAAATTGGCTGTGATAAATGTGTGCGTTCGTTGTGGTTATTTATTATGTGTTCCATTACATAAATTGGTTGCAGAATTATAACAAATGTTCTTTATTAATCTTACTTTCCCTGTGGCTGGAGAATGACTTCAGGCAATTATCTACAGCGTGGAACTCAATTCCATTATTGCTGATGGGCAAAGCTAGGCAGGCATCTTCTCAGCTCTGCACCGACAGCTGAAATTATCCTGCATCGGCTTTGCAATGTCCTGCTTCAACCCCTCCCTTTTTGTCCTGGTGTGATATATCACTGCTTATACAGCCCAAAGCATTCATGCTTATATCAAGAAATCTGATTCTTTCATATCAAGTCATCTCAGTCTTTAATCTCCAGACACGAGAGCTGCTTTTAACTATTTTGTGTTCCACCCGCCATTCCGGATCTATGTTTGTATTTCTCACGGGGAGTGCTTCCCAGCCTCCTTTGGCTAAAATCCACAAAGCAGTAGATTAAACCCTCTTTCCTCCAACATTCTTACATTATTTTGATTTGATTTTAATTTAGGCCACATCCTCACCATCCAGCTAGAGCACTATTACACAACTTCAACAATAATGGCTTCCTTAAAGACCCCTGGGGCTGTTAAAGGTGCTCCTAAGACCCCGTAGAGGGACGCAGGTGGCGCTGTGGGTTAAACCACAGAGCCTAGGACTTGCCGATCAGAAGGTCGGCAGTTTGAATCCCCGCGACGGGGTGAGCTCCCGTTGCTCAGTCCCTGCTCCTGCCAACCTAGCAGTTCGAAAGCACGTCAAAGTGCAAGTAGATAAATAGGTACCGCTCCGGTGGGAAGGTAAACGGCGTTTCTGTGTGCTGCTCTGGTTCACCAGTATGGTGAGAGCCAGTATGGTGTAGTGGTTAAGAGCGGTAGTCTCGTAATCTGGGGAACCGGGTTCGCGTCTCCGCTCCTCCACATGCAGCTGCTGGGTGACCTTGGGCTAGTCACACTTCTCTGAAGTCTCTCAGCCCCACTCACCTCACAGAGTGTTTGTTGTGGGGGAGGAAGGGAAAGGAGAATGTTAGCCGCTTTGAGACTCCTGAAGGGGAGTGAAAGGCGGGATATCAAATCCAAACTCTTCTTCTTCTTCTTCTTCTTCTTCTTAGTCATGCTGGCCACATGACCCGGAAGCTGTCTGCCGGCTCCCTCGGCCAGTAAAGCAAGATGAGCACTGCAACCCCAGAGTTGGTCACGACTGGACCTAATGGTCAGGGGTCCCTTTACCTTTACCTTTAAGACCCCGTAGAACTGCAACTCTCAGAGCAGTTTAACAATCCTTCTCCCCAGGGAACTCTAGGAACTGTAGCTCTGTGTGGGGAATAGGAGATCTCCTAACAACTCTCAGCACCTACTGTAGTTCCCAGGATGCTTTGAGACAGGCATGACTGTTAAAGCACTATAACATTTCTTTAATTTCATGGTGCAGATGTTACATTATTCCATTTACATTTGACTAGTCCAGTGTTTGAAAATTTGGAGGAGTGAGGGCTTAGTTGCTTGCACCAAGTTTATTAGGCTCTAGGGATGAGCAAATTGTCATTTTTGGTTCCATTCAGTTTCATATTTTTCAGTTTGCCACATTTCCAAATCAGTTTGTATTTTTTTAAAATTAAAAAAAGTCCTCACGAAAATGTGTGCTTGGTTGTGTGTGTGTTGCCCATGATAGTTTCTCTGGTTTGCCGATGGGGCCCTGGGGCCCTGTATTTAGTTATTTATCAGCATTTAGGTAAAGGTTAAGGACCCCTGGATGATTAAGTCCAGTCAAAGACAACTAAGGGATGCAGCACTCATCTTGCTTTTGGCCGATGGAGGTGGCGTTTTTCCATAGACAGTTTTCTGGGTCATGTGGCCAGCATGACTAAACCGTTTCTGGTGCAACAGAACACCGTGATGGAAGCCAGAGTGCACAGAAATGCTGTTTACTTTCCCGCCACAGTGGTACCTATTTATCTACTTGCACTGGCATGCTTTCAAATTGCCAGGTTGGCATAAGCTGGGACAGAGTAACAGGAGCTCACCCTGTCATGGGGATCCGAACCGCAAACCTTCTGATCAGCAAGCCTAAGAGGCTCAGTGGTTTAGACCACAATGCCACCCGTGCGCCATGTGCCGATCAGAGTTCTTTATGTTTATCAATAACTAAACAGTCAAGGAAGTTCAATCATTTTGTGGGAAGTGGAGGCTATTCCTTTACCTTATCAGGTGAAAGTTGCAGGGCTTCCACTCAGGCTCATATTTTAACAGAGCCTCAAGCCTTCAAAGATGCTCCAGATATACAGCTCAGCTTGATAAGACTCCACTATTTTAATGCCAAGAAAGAAAGAACAAAATCGCAGTATCAAGAAACTGATCAATGTCAGTAACACTTCTCATTGTGCCAGCACATATGCCTATCCAGATGTTTGCAGTTAATATCCTGAAACCCTTTCTAATTACCAGTGCAGACACCGCTCCCCTTACTTTACACATATATAGTGACATTTATATACTGGAAAAAATGAAGCAACGTAATGGCTTTATAAAATGCCAGCATATGGCGAGAGATCACAAAGCAGGAGTAAGGAAGCAGAATCTCTTCTTATTCCTGAGCACGCAAATGCTTACGTGATTTCATTTCGTCATTAGATTATATTATAGACTTGAAACAAAGTTTGATTTGATAACCGCGTGCAAAAATAAAAAATGGGAAACTTTTTGCAAATTTGCACGTGGCATTCAATACTTTTTTGAAAATTGTGTTCTGGTGATTAAAGTTAATTTTTAGTTTTTAAAAAAGTCATTTTTCAACAGAAATGTGTAAAAGGTATGTGCTAAACTAATCCAGGTGACTATTATAAGGTTGGTGTTTTTTTTAAAAAAAAAGGTTTTAAAAGAAGGCCAAATTTTTGTGATCCCTTTTGACCCAACTATCTTTAGAAAAACATTTGCACTTTGCAAGCATCTCTGCTTCCTTCGTCACTAACACATGACTCTTGTTTGAGCTACTTGATTTCATTACTAGCATCATGCCTGCTGATGAGAGAGGTGGCCTTTGGCTCTTCAAGGTAGAAGAGATGAAAACTAGAGTTGGGCCTTTCTCTCCCTCCCTCCCATAGGTCCAGCCTTCAATCCATCTAACATGCAGAGTTTATAGAGATACATCTTCTTCCCCATTCCCAACCCCATTCCCACAGAAACGGAAGATCTCTGTCAACCACCAACCTGAAGGAAATGAACAGGACAAGAACTGTTCATTATTTCGTATAAAATATTGATTGCATATGTTTCACTGCAATAGGAATCCCAGAGCAGATTATATAAAAATTTAAAATACATCATATGCAATAACACATCATAAATACAACAAAGAATCTTGCGGCACATTTATTAGGGCATAAGTATTCGCGGGCTCAAGCCCATTTGTCAGTTGCAAGCTTATGCTGCAATAAATTTGTTAGCCCTTAAGGTGCCACAAAACATTTTATTAGTTTTGCTGTGAGAGACTCACACAGCTACTCCTAGCAAAATCGTAACTAAAAATACTGTATCATTTTCAACAGCCAGAAAGTTAAACTAATAAAATAAACTTGCATTAATGACCAGCAAATGCCTGAGCAAAGAGGTGGGGTTTTAGCTGGTGCCAAAAACTGGTAAACGTTGGTGCCAGCTGTGCCTCAGAGAAGAGGGAGTTGAAATATTGAAGTGCCATTACTGAGAAGTTTGAGTATTTTTGGTGGCGGCGGCCTGGAACCTTAACACTTTGTGTTCTCTTTCCCCACAGACTTCCCAGTGCTTGGAATTTTTGAACGATAACTGAATCTAGTCCTCATAATTGCCACGTGAACTAAAGATGTATTAAGTTCATTGACGTGTAGAATTTTGAATGATTTCTAATTCATATTCACATTTATCCCCTACACACCTCAGTCCCCAAAAGCATGAAGTCCAGACTTCCTTCCTTCCTTCCTCCCTCCCTCCCTCCCTCCCTCCCTCCCTTCCTTCCTCTTTCAAAAAAGCAAGTTAGTCACATATGTAGTTAGAAAGCAAACTGTGGAGGCATTTTTCTAAGGCTTATTAGGCAGACAAGGAGACACTGCCATTGCTAATCATCACCATCATTTTATTTGTATACTGCCTTACAACATGAAATGATTCACATAACAAGAGCCGTTATAAATAAAACACATCAAAAAGTACACAACCAAACTGAACAATTTCCACAGAAATCATAAAAAGAATTTAAAATCAATATACAAAAAAATAAAATCAATAATAGCAACATAAAACCCTAAACAGTACCCCAACCCAAGCGTCTGTTCAGCAGCCTCAGTTTTCGTAGCTGGGTCCCACCTTCCCAGGCCAGGTGCGAAAAGGCCCACCAGGCAGGGAGCAAGTATTCCAGGACTCAAAGCCAAGATGGTGCTTAATGACATGATCACCATTGAGAACCAATCAGAAGGCAAGAATGTGAGGCATTTCCTGTATTTTCCCCGCTGTAGTGATTCGCTCTCTTCCAACAGGAGCAGCCTGCACAAGTAGAGCAGCAAAGCAAATTATGCCTTGTGCCTTTAACACCTGTGTGGCTCACATAAATGACCAGGGCAAGCCTTTTATAACATGGAAATACAGGTATGGGGCAAGGTTCTCCTGTCAACATTCTGTCTGTAAGATATGTTTTTACTTGTGTATGTGACCCCTGATTTAATTTTGAACACTATACTTCATCTCAGCAGCTTGTAACATTTGAATGTGGATTTTTTAATTATTTTTTTACCAAGGCTAAACTTAAAATGAAATAACCTATTTTGTAGAAGAACAAACTTGAACTAGTACCTTTTAGGACAAAATTAACTAGTTCCTTTTCAAAATGAACTTTCTGAGCACTAATTCGGAGACAGGGTGGTGGAGGAAGGAATAGAAGGAAAACTCTAAAAGGACCTAATTATAATTTGGCATTGGTTATAAAGACAGACTCATTTCCCTTTATCATTTAACTCCGGACATTTTCTCACAAGTTTTCTTTCCCCTTTCTTTTCATTTGCACAATTAATTATAGAACTAATGTACAGTACACAAAATGCCATAGGAAACTGTTGTGTATTGCCCGATATTCATTTATATTCCTTCCATGAAACAAAACTTGTACTGTTCATAGGATTAACCTTAGATTCTTCCAGTTCCCCAGAGTGATTTACTAAGTTCATAACCTAGACTCACCTTGCTGATATTGCCCTGCAGTTTGCCCCTTTGCTTTATTATCTTGTAGTGAAGCAATAGCTTAGCCAGACCCTGGCAATTTCAGGGATGTTCAGTGAACAGTATTCTATTCTTCTTAGTGAGAGGTGATAAAAAAAGCGGGAAGGCTGTGATAATTCTCATGTATAAACTCTTCCCTACTTCTCCAGAGGAGCCCACTAGTTTGGTATCTTCGTATAAACCTCACGTAAGCAAAATGTATTCCCTCATTAAAGAAACCTGACGTTTAGCGAGGAGACGTGAGACAGTGCAATATCATTTACCCAGCTACCTCAGGAGTTACGCAAGATGCCCATAAAAAAAGAGGAGTATGCGGCTTGGAGAGGGTATGCAATAAATAGTTGTTTAGCAATAATCAGCTTTCTTGTGTTAATCAGCTGTTTGTGTCATACTCCTCTATGTCTTCCCCACAACTGGATAATTAGCTGTTTAGTGCTAACAACTGATCTTCTTGAACATTACATTCTCTTGCATGCAAAAGTGCTAAACAGCTAATTAGATGCTGGTGGAATATACAGCCAGCTTGGCAATTAGAAGCATCTGCACAAGAGATGCTCGTCTAAATGAGCTTATATTTAGATCATTTTCTTTCTTTCTTTCTCTCTTCCTTCCCCCCTCCTCCTCCTCTTCTTTTTTAAATCAGACTGAGCATGAAACAGGGTGAGTCAAATTCAATTATAGCAGTGGAGTTCAAACTTTCCTATCCTCAGAGATCACTCTCCACAATTTCCCACAAAACCTGTGTGGTCCCTGGGAAACAACTATGTACCTCAGAAGATTTAGGGGCATCTTCAAGGCCAGAGCTGGGGCAGACATAAGGCTTGTGGTAAGCCTCCTTTGTTGTTGTTTCTCACTAGGTCCCTGTGATCCACAAACTGGGGCCAAATGACTGTATACTGGCTCAGTGGGGCAGACATGCCCATTGAATCAAAGAAGGGTAAATGCTACATATACACAGGGCTTTTTTTTCAGCTGGAACTCAATTCCGGCACATCTCAGGTGGGCGCCATTGGCATTATAAGAGAACAAGCGTGTTTGCAGTGAGTTCTGGCACTCTTTTTCTAGAAAAATAGCACTGCATATACACATGTGCTCAGCCTTGGAATTTATATTCAGCATCAGAAGAGCATTATCAGCCTTTCCATACAAAAATCAGAGAGAGAGAGAGAAAGGGGGGATGATGATGATGTAAACACCATACATTTAAAGCATATGTGTTCCCCAAATATTCCTAGAGACTGTAGTTTGTTAATTGTGCAGGAAATTGTAGTTCTGTGAACTATAGTTGCCAAGATTCTTTGGGGGAAGCTACGTGCTTTAACTGTATGCTGTATATGCAATGAGAGAGAGAGAGAGAGACTTTTAATTGTTGCTATTATTAGGGTCCCTCCTGACTGGTGTTTAATTGTAGCTTTATTCTACAACCTGTTCTTGACACAATATTAGCACATTAGTGGTGGGTTTATTCTTCTTTGGCTTGCTCTGCATTGGTCTCCAATTTTACCACATTAAGGATGTCAGGAGGGGTTATGGCACAACGAAAGCAGGACAAAAAGAAACCGGAACATTTGCGCTATAAAGAGTGTTTCAGCAGGAAGTTATCGGATAGGCACTAATTGGAAATTGTTATGTACTGAAGTTCTCACCCTGGGCCAGCAGGGGATACTGTAGATAGTTTTCACTCAGGTCCACATATGCAAATAAGGAATTGAAAGTGACGTTCAGTGATTGGATAGTTACAGAAAGTTGTTACTGTTGTGTTGTAGTGGAGCAGGCTGGCTGAACCCTTCAGTTCAGTTCTGTTCTGGGTTTGTGAATAAACAAGAGCTGTTTGGAGAATCGCTGTGTCGTCTGATATGTTCACCCACAACTTAACATATATAGAGGATTGTTTTTCTTCTTCTGGGGAAAGGCCCTTTTCTATGCCTGTCACTTTTTTTGACAGGTAGTTTCTACCGTCACAAAGATGGGGCTGAGGTGGGGAGAAACATCCTACATGGAGAATCACCTTCCTGCCTTACTGTGAGGTCTTCTTCTGGAGAGAATAGGAAAATAAGACAAGAATGTTGAAACCATGGGGAGCTTAACTGGTGCTCATCTTTTTGTTGGGTGGGACAGGATATGTCCTTTTTATTTTTCTGCATTTTATGTATGACATTGTATCAAAGATACATAGCAGCAACTTCCAGGGGAGTACAATCCCACAGGCCACAATTCTAGTTTTGTAAGACCCCGATGTTGGTTTCTGCTTCCCTCACTGAGTAGCAGCTGCAAGTCATGGGACTGTTTTCATTCCACAGTTCAGTTACTGTTGGATTCCCACGGGAAAGGGAGACTGGATGTGATGTTCACTGGTTCCCTGTTTCTTTGTTCTGTCATTTATTTGAGGGAGTTGCTCTCTGCTCTCACAGAGGCAAGATGTACATTTGTTTGTTCTCGGTATAGCTTAGAAATAAAGTATAGCAATGTAGTCATACCTGCTTCATCCTTTCGTTTGCGGACACTGGGATTTTACTCTGCTGGGCTCAAGGCAAGATGAGCCGTATCAGCTCAAGGGCCAGAGCTGAATAAACTAACACCCTTTTCCTTTCCCTTTCAGACACACAAACACACCCACACACCCACACACACACCTCCTACCCTTTCTATTTAAAGATGAATCTTCCGTTTACATGACTAAGTCTGTGTTTCCCCATTTGTTTTCTGTATCCCATTTTGGTCTATTGCTTTGCTGACTTCTTATTATTGTAAGTTTTTTTCCACTCGTTAAGTTTGGGTATTTGGGGGGTAAGTAATTCTATGGCTAACTGAGCATGTATGTTCCGCTATCCATAGCCTGAGGGGAAGGCAAACATTATTTGCTCTTGTTTAATGGTCAAGCAGTCACTTGTAGCTATTGTCATCATTCCTCATCAGGAAAAAGAAATTGCATTCATGAGAATTGAAATAAAAAGGCAGCATTTATTTAAAATGAGAGAAAGAGCTGCAGTGCTGATGAACACATTGTTATGCAGAGTTTTTCATAGCTGAAAGAAATATATTGTGATATTGAGATTAATATCTGTGAAAGCACTTATGCGTATATGATATTGATCAAGATAAGATGAGATTTTTTTTTCGCTTGGTCTTTCTTTCGTGACCTTGGTTTAGCTGAATGTCATACTTGGAGTCAAGAAGGAATGGTTAGACTTAATTGGCTGGCAGTTCTGACTGTGTTTCTCTCTGTCTTTTTCACTTCCCATTCATTTTCTATTGTGGCTGGTTGTATACCCTTTTTGATTTTGCTTCCTGGGACCATTCAATGAAGTGCCGTTAATTAATTACTTTTATGTCATATTGGTCTAAACCAAAGGCTAAAGATACTTTGCGATACAAAAAAAATACCCCCCCCTTTTTAAAAAAAGATCTAATATTTTTTTAACCAAGACAAAAATGTTCCCCAGAAATACAGTTTAACAGCCCCTATAACATACCATTCAACATTAACCCTCTGTTCCCCAAGTTTACCTTATTTTATTAAACACATCCCTCAGTGTGCTTGTAGCAAGTAGCCATTTATGTTTAACTTCTTTGACGTGTGGCACTCAGTTTTGATTGTCTTGAATTTCTCGGGAAAAGTTTAGATATGGGAATTAGCTTCAGTATAAAAGCACAGCACAACATTTTTATCATGGACTATGTGCCTCCTTAACACAAAGGATATCACCTAGAGCACCATTTTGTACTAGATCACTGAAAAACAAATGAAGAATATATGTGAATGGGTGGCCTCAGGGCTTTTTTTTCCAGCTGGAACTCAGTTTTGGCACCTCTCAGGTGGGCACCATTGCCATTTCTAGAGAACAAAGGAGGTGTTCATGGAGAGTTCTGGCACCCCCCTTTCTAGAAAAATAACACTGGCCCTTTTCTATGCTGCACCTAAGATGCAACTGTGCTGCTGCCTTTAGCTGGGCAAGCTCCAAGGTATCCAATCCTCTGACCATCTTGGTTCCCTTTAGTTTCTGCATGGCTCCTTTACCATGTTCTGCTTCTTCGCTCATTCCTCTACTTGCTACAGCAGCATTTCTATCGCACTGCCCAAGACCTCTCAAAAAATTTCCAATGGTCAACATTAGTTGAGACACTGGCAGCACCATGAATTTTTCAGTTTGAGGTGAAGTGCTTATTTTAAAGGCTATTTATTCATGTGACCTTCACTTGTGTGTTCAGCTTCGCTGAGATCTAGTTCTGTTCACAGGTCTCTTATTGTTTATTGGTTGTTCTATACAGTAGCATTACATTGTATTATATTACACCATGTTGGAGGTTGGAGTCCTCTCCTGTATACATGTCCGATCACTTAATTTATTGTTCTAGTTATTTAGTGATCTGTTGGCTTGGTTGTTCTGCCTTTACCTGGCCTTCATGCCCCTCTCTGTCCATCCCACAATGTCTAGGCATCAGTCCACTTCTCCTGATTTGAGGCAACTTGTTCTTGAGCTTTAGCCTTCCCATTTCAGACTCCAGAATGTGATCTCAGAATCATGATTTCCTTTGCTTTTCCTTTCACTCCTTCAGGCTTGAAAAATCACTCTGCATGATATGTTTGCACTTGTCAATCAGTTTCTGTCTGGTATTGATAAACCTTAAACATTCCCATGTTCACAACAGGAATATGAATCATACAGTATTCACAAAGAAAACATCTGAAGACTATGGAGATGGTTGGTTAAGGAGAAGACTGAGCAACCAAGCTTTAGTAGCTTGTAAGCAATGTACATTAAACCCCTGGCTGGCCGCAGCCCAACAAAGCCTTTAAAAAAAATCCTTATAAGCTTTTAAGCACAAGGCTGCTCTCATGGGTCTCATTGAGATCAAAGCCAGAGGTTGAAATGTTCTTCCTGTGCAGGATGATTTGTACTTGAGAATCACATATGTTTAACTTCTTGTTAATATACCATATTTTTTGCTCTATGAGATGCACGTTTCCCCTCCTAAAAAGTAAGGGGAGATGTGTGTGTGCCTTATGGGGCGAATGCAGGCTGCGCAGCTTTTCGCTGAAGCCAGGAGAGCAAGAGGGATCGGTGCGCACCGATCCCTCTTGCTCTCCTGACTTTAGCGAAAAGCCGCCCGAAGCCTCCTGAGCACAGGGATAGCCGTTCTCAGTGCTATTCAACATTTATGTGAGTCTGCTGGGACCAGTCATTAAGGAATTTGGATCACAATGTCATCAATATGTTGATGACACACAGTTCTACTGAATCGTACTGAACCACTGCCTGGACCAAATTATGGTAAATTGTCATGTGGTTCCATTCATAGACTCATCCACCACTTCCTGTATTCTAGCCCCATGTGCTAACATAAGTCAATTGGTTTTACAAGCTGCTTTCTCAAAAATAGCTTCAAATGCATACGTTCTATAGTCTACAACCATTTGTTTAAACCTAGGCACAAATTTGGGAATAGCCAAAGTTTCCTAAACTTTTATCTCTGCCAGTCTGAATCAATAGTGCATGCTCATCAAATTAAAGCATCATCAGAGATATTTGCAATTAGGAAGACTTTTTAAATCCTATTAACTTAGTACTTGATGAGCCAGAACAGAAGTTCCCTGCATCCTGGTGGATGAATGGAAACTGCTGTAAGTGAATCAATCAGCTTTAGGAAGATTCTCAGCCCCCATTCCCAAACCAGAGTGAAAATAGCCAGCCAGATGCTCTGCTTGTGTTAAAAAGGGAATTGCTCATTTATCTGACGGCATCCAAATTTATAGAAAAGGAGTAAAGATGTTGATCACGATATATCAACTTTGATCAAAAGTGAGGTTGCTTTACATCGTCCAAATAAGCTCTCCTTTGCTCAGATGACTTCGTTTGCAAAGAGTGTAGATTTCTGATGCTCTAAGTATAGAGTTGGATTTAGTAAAAATGACTGTTAATGCACTAACATCGCAATCCTATGCATGTCTGGGCAGAAGTTAAGTCCCACTGAGTTCAGCTTACTCCCAGGAATATGGGTATAGGATTGCAGCCTAAGTGAAAAAACAACAACAACAACAACAACAACAACAACTTATTATTTGTACCCCCGCCCATCTGGCTGGGTCTCCCCAGCCACTCTGGGCGGCTTCTAACAAAGATTAACAATACATTAAAATGTCACACATTAAAAACTTCCCTAAACAGGGCTGCCTTCAGATGTCTTCTAAATGTCAGGTAGTTGTTTATCTCTTTGACATCTGATGGGAGGGCATTCCACAGGGTGGGCACCACTACCGAGAAGGCCCTCTGCCTGGTTCCCTGTATGGAAGTAAGAGCTAGACCATAAAGAAGGCTGATCACTGAAGAACTGATGCTTTTGAATTATGGTGTTGGAGGAGACTCCTGCCCATCAACTTTGTGGGGGCTTGGCCCCCTCAAATATTTTATTGTGGGGGATGAAGCCTCCATGGCCCCTAGGAGTTAACTCCTGTGGCTGCTCCTGATATATGGTGTGGGGAGGGGGGAGGAGGTAAAATGGTGTGGTTTCTAAATCCAATGAGCTCTTGGGGGAAACCAGCCATTTTTCAAAAAGAGAAATCCAAGGAGAACAGTATTATGCAGATGCAGATTATGCAGAGGAACTGTTGTCGTCTGGGAATCCTGTATTGTTTTCAATTAAAGGAGACCTCGGGAAATGATACTGAAATGTCTGCATCTAACATCTACTCAATTAATAAAGGAAAGCACTCTGCAAAATTAAAAAAAAAAGTCATCCATCTGAGTTTGTTATGACTTGTTTCAAGTACAGGATGTCTTAATTAAGGATGAGGTAACTTCTTTAAAAATTAAATTAAATTCATTAGAAATCCTGTGCCGTTTTCCAGACTGCTTTCAGCCAGTATCTGAAATGTTTTAGTTACTGATTCATCTCACATCTGTTGGATTAATGTTGTCTTACAAAAACAACACACCTTTTTGCTATTTACCATGCACTTGTCTCATGTTCAACAGGATAAAGCTGATACTGACAAACCGATATGTATGTTTATATTGTTCGATAGAAGAGATTCATAATGAAGCCTAACTTAGTTAGATTTTATAACAACAGCAGTTAGTAGATTTGCCCAAAGTTTAGCAGACTTTGAATAATTTTTGAAAATCCAAAAGAGGATGTTGGCTCCTCTCCCAACCTATAAAATACAATCAAGAATATCAGAGTTGCTGTTTTAATATATTTTTAATTATTAATTAAATTTGTAGACTGCCCTTCATCCACAGATCTCCGTGGGTCATGCAAACTGCTATTCTGAATGCTTTTTATAGGGTAGGGTAGGGTAGGGTAGGGTAGGGGGCACATAGGATGAGTTTATGGAACCAAGGGGGCAGTGGATTGAAAAGGTTTGGGAGTCACTGATTTATATCATAGGCCTAAAAGCCATATTTAGTTGTTCAGAAACATGTAATGATAATTGCACAAGGGATAAGAGTGTGTCAGTCCCTAAATAGACTGTAGGTTGACCTCTCTATTTCTCTGTATGTGTAATAAGGTGACTTTCTGAGATTAGAGCATTATTGAGGTGGGGAGAAATTGACTGGTGGCTGGTATTTCTTTGAGCAGCTGCTTGCCAGCAACCAGATTTTTATTTCCCTGAATGCTCCTTTGAAGAAAGGTACGCTACATAGAGCTCTCTTCTAATGGGTGTTTTGGGAAATGGAAAATCGCAACTGGGAGGAACACCGCGACACAAATTGATGTATGCAAGAGCCTCTTCTGTATAGAATTTAGTAATTATTTTTATTGATTTGGCAAATTATAGGCTGATTGCAACAATTGTCCTCAAAGCTGGTTACAATTAACTATAGCATGTTGGATGGAAGTCAGAAAGAGAAACAGAATTGGGTCAAGGAAAGATTTAAAATGCAGAATGAACACCTTAAATGACGAGACAAGAGAAGAAGCAGGTCCATTAAGGCGATGCTTTCAGCTCTACTGTAGAGCCTTCTAATTGTGGAATTTCAGAGAAGTCAAATGTACACCTTGGGAACTGATCCTGATGAGAAACCCATTATATCCCCTTGACAGATTTTTAATCACATCATATTTATGTTAATATTTTGGATCAAATTGGTTTTATGGCTTGTGTCTGCAGCTGGATTAATGTTTCATCCTGTCATATTAACATTATAAAGGGAAGCTACTGATGCAGCAAGACTTTGAAACTGAATTAGTCTGTTTGTGTGTCCTTAATTTGACAATATTGTAGTGACATGAAATATATGAAAGCTTGCTCCTCTAACACAGTGGACTGTACAGGTCAAGGCTGGCATATATTCCACGTTTTTTCACTCCCACCCATCTCCACCCTTCAAGTTGGCTACTGCTTGTTTTTACATCGAACTGGACTGAAGCTTGATGAAATGTTTGGTTGTTAAACCCATTTGGCTGTAGGTAAGACAGTACTTTCAGTACTATGAAACAGGCTTACCCCAGTGATACACCTTGTCCTTTATCTCTGAAACTGGCTCAAATTCTGAACCAATGAGGAAAAGTCCTTGCGAAACTGAGCATAGTCTGAAGCCTCACCCCTTCCTTTGCCAGTAAGCTACCGGGCTACATTCAGTGACCTAGTTCTGCTGTATAAAGGCTTATACAACACAGAGTCAGGATAGGTGTCCAACTCCTTATATACTGAACTGATCACTGTGCTCTGCAGGTGAGGGTTGCTTTTAGTGTTGTGGAATCTACTCGGTGGAATTCCTTTGTCTTCCAGCAAACCTTTTAGGTTCAGATCTTTCCTAGCCTGTATTTTGAATGGAATTGTTTTTAAGGTGTCTTGTTATATCATATAGCCTGCAACTGTCCTGGAAAAACCGAGACATCCCAGTTTTTCCCCTCAGAGAGCATGGTGGCCATTTTTTTTTGAGCTGTGTTCACTCATGATTTTGGTATGTGATCTCACCCGCAAAAAGCCCTTTTTTCAGGGCAGCAATCTCACACAGGTCATGTGACTCACATGGGAGTGTGAGTCTCAGAAAATGGTGTTCCAGTTTTCCCCCTGCATCACATTGGAGGGTATGACATCATTTGTATGTTTGCTGCCTTGGGCTCCTTTGGAAGGAGGGGATAAAAATGTAATAAATACATACAACTAATTATTTTGCTACAGTGACTGGGACCCTTGTGTAGGAGAATTAAAGCACTCTCTCTGTGTGTGTATTCATATATTCATTATTGCATGGGGCTGTATAAGTGGGTACAGTGGTACCTCGGGTTACAGACGCTTCAGGTTACAGACCCTGCTAAACCAGAAATAGTACCTCGGGTTAAGAACTTTGCTTCAGGTTGAGAACAGAAATTGTGCTGTGGCGGCGCGGTAACAGCAGGAGGCCCCATTAGCTAAAGTGGTGCTTCAGGTTAAGAACAGTTTCAGGTTAAGAATGGACCTCCAGAACGAATTAAGTTCTTAACCCAAGGTACCACTGTACAATTTTTGAGCTTTACAAAAACCTGCACTCAATATATTTATATATATACATAGGAGTTTGACTTGGCCAGGATTGACTTTCCACCCCCACCCTGCTTAGGTGGCGAGCCGATTTGGGCTCGCCCGCAGAGGCTGATGGACCCTGATAGATTCCGTCAAGCCTTGCGGGACCTTGCTCCCCCTGGCGACTCATTGATTGAGCTTGTTGAGGGCTGGAATACCCAGCTCCTGGCAGCCATCGATGAGATCGCACCTAAGCGACCTCTGCGACCCCGCAGAAACCGGGCTCCCTGATTTACCGAGGAGCTTCGGAAAATGAAGCGGGACCTCAGACGGCTAGAGCGAGTATGGCGGGGTGCCCGTGACGGAGCCTCAAGAACATCTTATAGGGTTTTTATGAAAACCTATGAGATGGCAGTGAAGGCCGCTAAGAAGTCTTACTTCTCGGCCTCCATTGCATCCGCTAGCTCTCGCCCGGCGCAATTATTTAGTATAATTCGGTCTTTAACGTCCCTTGAAGGACAGCCAAATTTAAATAACAATCTGACACATAGCTGTGAGGCATTTGCGAGCTTTTTTGCGGAGAAGGTCCTGTTGCTCCGCCATGACCTCCCTGCCAATTTGGATACAATAAAGGAACTGGAGGCCCCTCGACTGTCCTCGGGTCCAGTATTGGACCACTTTGACCGGATATCTCCAGCCGATGTGGACAGATTCCTCCAAGCTGGAAAGCCCACCACCTGTCCTCTTGACCCGTGCCCGTCATGGCTAATTAGAGCGTGTCCAGACGAGGTGCGGGCCCCCCTGGGGGATATCATCAATTTGTCCCTTGGCACCGGGATATTCCCAGGGGAACTGAAGGAGGCGGTGGTGCGTCCGCTCTTAAAGAAAACATCATTAGATCCCTTAGATCTATCCAATTACCGCCCGGTCTCAAATCTTCCATTCCTGGGTAAGGTGATTGAGAGAGCGGTTGCTGAACAGCTCGGTAGGTTTCTGGATGAAACATCTGCTCTGGATCCATTCCAGTCCGGCTTCCGCGCTGGGCATGGGACCGAGACGGCTCTGGTCGCCCTAACAGATGATCTCCGCAGGCAGCTGGATCGAGGCGGGTCGGGGCTGCTGATTCTTCTTGATCTGTCAGCAGCCTTTGACATGGTCGATCACGAACTCCTGGACCACCGCCTTGCCGACGTGGGGATCCAGGGCACAGTCCTTCAATGGCTGCGCTCGTTTCTCTCTGGTCGGGGACAGAGGGTGGCGCTTGGGGGGGAATTGTCATCGCGTCACTCCTTGGTGTGTGGAGTGCCTCAGGGTGCGATTCTCTCCCCAATGCTTTTTAACATCTTTATGCGCCCCCTCGCCCAGCTTGTCCGGAGTTTTGGGCTGGGTTGCCATCAGTATGCTGATGACACCCAACTCTATCTGTTGATGGATGGCCATCCTGACTCGGCCCCAGACACACTGACCAGATGTCTGGAAGCTGTGGCTGGATGGTTACGTGGGAGCCGGTTGAAGTTAAATCCTTCGAAGACAGAGGTCCTCTGGCTGGGGCGGGACGATATGGGATCGAGGGGGCAACTCCCATCTCTTGCGGGGGTGCAATTAGTGCCAGCACCGTCCGTTAAGAGTTTGGGTGTAATCTTCGATACCTCCCTCTCTATGGAGGCGCAGATTACAGCTATAACAAAGGCGGCATTTTTTCATCTCCGCCAAGCTAAGCAGTTGGCCCCTTATCTCTCTCGCCCTGATCTAGCCACTGTGATCCATGCGACGGTCACCTCCAGACTGGATTATTGTAACTTGCTCTACGTGGGGCTGCCCTTGAAACTGACCCAGAAACTCCAGCGGGTGCAGAATGCCGCGGCGAGACTCCTTATGGGGTCTTCGCTGCGAGATCACATTCATCCGGTACTATACCAGCTGCACTGGCTCCCGGTGGAGTACAGGATCAGGTTTAAGGTGCTGATTTTAACCTTTAAAGCCCTATACGGCCTAGGACCCTCGTACCTACGGGACCGCCTCTCCTGGTATGCCCCACAGAGAAACCTACGGTCTGCAAATAACAACACCCTCAAGGTCCCAGGCCTCAGAGAGGTTAGGCTGGCCTCAACTAGAGCCAGGGCCTTCTCGGCTGCGGCTCCAATCTGGTGGAATGCTCTGTCACAAGAGACTAGGGCCCTGCGGGACCTGACATCTTTCCGCAGGGCCTGCAAGACAGAGTTGTTCCATCAGGCCTTTGGTCAGGGCGCAGCCTGACTCCCTCCTCTGGCAACCTGCACAGAATTTTGCCTAATCGGTTGCCAACAATTTGATTTTAATTAATTTTATAATGAAATGTTTTTAGAATGTTTTTAGAATTTGACTGTTTGACTATTTGACTGTTGTTAGCCGCCCTGAGCCCGGCTTCGGCTGGGGAGGGCGGGATATAAATAAAATTTATTTATTTATTTATATTATTATATTGGCAGCAGGGCTATACAGGTTTCTTGCTAGTTATGAGGAAATTATTGATACTCTATTTCTTTGACATCCCATCTGGATATATGGCAGCCCTTCCTAACAAGGAAGGCTGGCTATCAACCAGGACCCTACAATCAACAAATGAGGCCTTGTAGGTGGTGCCACAAAATATTTATTTATCTGCATTAATATTCCACTTTTTTCTCCAAAGATTCCAAAGTGGTGTACATGGTTCTCCCCCCTCCTTGTTTAATACTCACAACAACCCTGTGAGGTAGGTTAGGCTGAGAGGCAGTGACTGGTCTGGGCTTCCCAGACCCCAGTCCTACACCAAACCCCTCAAGTGTCCCTATTTTCTAGAGAAAGTCCTAGATTTACAGAAGCCATCCCAGTTTCTGATTTGATCTCGGAATGTCCCGCTTTTCCTTAGGACATCCCTATTCTCATTGGAGAAATGTTGGAAGGCAGGCTAGGAAGTCACAGCTGGGCTGTTCTAGCCAGCAAGTTGCAAAAGGTCTGTCTAAACAGCTCTATGGATTGAAAGCCGCCATTCAGACTGCTGGAAGCCATCCCTCTTTGCTTGCACATTCAAAGTAACTGTCAAACATAGTTTCATCCATCAAACCTAATTCAATTCAATATAATCCTTGCTTGAAAATTGATATGAGAGATATTTGGTCCTTTGAAACTCAAAGGATGATGTCTTATTCCGTGTGAAAGTTTCTTTTTCTTTTTTTGCCAGGATCTCTTTACAAAGGAAATATATTTCCACTGTTTTATATAGCCCTGACAAACAGGAACGCTGAGCCGTTCAATTATAGATCTTGTCTGCAGCAGCCATGGCTTTGAATATTTTGGCTACTGAGATAGAGGAAGGGACAGGGGAACAAATCTGAATGCCACAACCGCCGCATTGTGAATTATAAGAAGGGAGGAAGCTAGTAAATAACCTGATTAGTTCAGCAACTGATGTAACAGCTTTGCTGGAATGGCTTAAACTCTCCATGCGGGAGTCATTCACTCTTCTTACATACTGATATTTGCAACTTATATTTATGATACATCGCTGAGATGAAAAAGTCAGAGAGAGAGAGAAACTGCACTGAAAGCAAAAGAAAAGCCATCCTGCTATGCTCACAGATTGATCACTTGAACCACAGGCTCTCAGTGCAAACATGCAGGGAGACGCCTTGAAAGCCATCACACTATGGGCTTTCTCAAGGAGAAAGAAGGTTTGGATTGATTGTGGAGGGTGTTAACTGTCCACTTCCTGTGTGGGGAACCTCTGGCCCTCACTTGTATGATAACTCCTATGATCCCTGGACATTGGCCATGCCTGGTGGGATTGATGGGAGCTGTGGTTCAGCAACATCTGGAGAGGCAATCTGGTTCCCCACACATTGTCTACTGCCTGCGGATATATGCTGAAATGCCAAGTGGTTGAGATAATCTGCTCACTTCAGCCATGGGACATGCCTCTCATTTATAGGCTCACGTGCCAAGTATTATATACTACAAGGGTGACGGGAGGCAGGTGGCGCTGTGGTCTAAACCATGGAGCCTCTTGGGCTTGCTGTTCAGAAGGTCAGCGGTTTGAATCCCCACGACGGGGTGAGCTCCCGTCACTCGGTCTCTGCTCCTGCCAACCTAGCAGTTTGAAAGCATGCCAGTGCATGATTTTGGTGACAATAGCAGAAGTTGGGTTTTTTTTTTTTTTTTGGTTTGGTCAATCTCAGTCTTCCATTTCAAGCATTAGACACTCAAACAGCTTGGAGGGATTAGCTGGAATTGCTTCTGCTGGGTCCACCCCTGACATTCATGTGTTCAGTGAAGCATTGGAAGATGCCTTGTCTAGAGTAAGCTCATCTAGCTCAGTAGTATCTACTCTGATTGGCGGCAACTCTCCTAAAACTCTGCTGGCTTGTGGGATATGTTCAGGAGAAGAAAAGGCTAAGGAGTAAACCCTACACAATTCCAGAGTTGAGTCCCTAGGATGGTTGGATAGTGTCCTGTTCGTATAGTTAAAGCTATGGTTTCCCCAGTAGTGATGTATGGATGTGAGAGCTGGACCATAAAGAAGGCTGATCGCCGAAGAATTGATGCTTTTGAATTATGGTGTTGGAGGAGACTCTTGAGAGTCCCATGGACTGCAAGAAGATCAAACCTATCCATTCTGAAGGAAATCAGCCCTGAGTGCTCACTGGAAGGACAGATCCTGAAGCTGAGGCTCCAATACTTTGGCCACCTCATGAGAAGAGAAGACTCCCTGGAAAAGACCCTGATGTTGGGAAAGATGCCCAAGAAGATGGGGACAACAGAGGATGAGATGGTTGGACAGTGTTCTCAAAGCTACCTGCATGAGTCTGACCAAACTGCGGGAGGCAGTGGAAGACAGGAGTGCCTGGCGTGCTCTGGTCCATGGGGTCACAAAGAGTCAGAAATGACTAAACAACAACAATATACTTCCTTCTGTCAACACCTGCAGCCAAGCTGGTGCCAAATATATTGCTCTGCTTCCCTTAGGACCACATCAGCGAGGCTGAGATAGGGGTCTTGTCGTCTGAGCAGCCCAGGACCTCCGTACACACTGCCCAGGCTTACGCCCCAGGAAGGTCACTTCAGTGCTGCTAACACAGAGGTTTGACCACTCCTGGGGGTGCACGCTATTGTCTACCGATAGAGGCCAGCAGGATTACTGACAGACATTAGCCCTCTTCAGCTGGGCATGGGAAGGCAAAAAGTATGTAGAGGTCAGGAATGCACACTGATCCCAATCTAGTGTCTGCAGACATGAAAGATTATGATGATAATATTGATGATTTATATGCCGCCCTATATCTGGAGGTCTCAGGGCGGTTCATATAATAAAATCAAAATTTAAAACCAAAAAATACATGATCAAAATAACAACAACCCAATGACCCCATTCCCTCCCAAACCCGACATTTTAAAAGGGCATAGGTGTATGCGTCCCACACCTAGCCTTGCTGCAATTAGTGGGGAAATGTGAAGGAAGCGTCTAAGTGCATTTGGATGAATGTGCTTAAAAACCTTTCCAAGATCAGGAACACTGACCAGGTATGAGGCCATCACAGCTTACCCTTTGCAATTTGTTGTTGTTGTTGTTGTTGTTGTTGTTGTTGTGTGTTCAGACTAAACAATGACATAGGGCTACTGCAGTACAGTGCAGTTTAACTGAGTGCATTCTCCTCTGACATTCTGTGGCCATTCTAATATGTTCCTTACTAGAACATAGTCTGCTTTTGCAGTATTGCATTCATGTAGATTTCTCCTGCAAGAATATTTATTTAGATTTCTCACTCTGAATGTTGTACAGCTAAAGGAGGAAACCTTTGGGGTTTTTGTGTGTGTGTGTTTTCGTTACTGTATTCCAATTTTGGTAGTCACACCAATTTCCCAAAGGCAAGCTTGTCACAATCTTGGTGATATACAGAGACCCACGACCTCTCAGCTCTGAGTTTTGCCACTCTGTATGCTGTGCAGGAAGAAGGGTTACCATGACTGCATTCCCATAATGGTAACTGCTGAAGTTCTGTTCCCTGAAAAACACACCTTGCCGCTATCTCTGCAAAGTGCAGGAAGAGGACTGCACAGATTGTTGATCAGTAGGAACAGAAAGCAGAGAATGAATGAATGGTCAGACAAATAAATATTTATATACATACCTATTTGCAAACTAAGCAGGCTAAACTTGTAACCTTAACTTTCTTCAGCATAAATGTAAGCTAAGCATTCCTAGACCAAATACATTTTATAACAACAGTAATATAACTTCATATCCATTTCAAGAGATAATTACTGAAACCCCATAAGAGATGGGAGCAATTTAGCTGTAGTTGAAGTCTGGGAGAACCACAATCTTCCCTTCCTAATCGCTGCTCGTTCATGCATTATAGTCTAATTTTTGTGTTGCCCCAGTAAACTGTAATTACATAATGTCATTAATGCCTAACTTTCAAATGTATCATCGCTGATTAGAAACAAGAATCCAGGGCACAGGAGAAAGAGTCATAATAAATCTAGCATTGATGGACAACATTTCCATATGCCGTTAATTATCAAGAAACTTGCTATCCAGCATGTCAAGTAAGTGAGGAAAGCACTGTATGGCTGAAATCTAAAGCCAGTCCCACACTCATGCAGAAGGGAAACCATGGCTTTGTTTCCTGGAATGTCCCACTCATAAGGGGGTGCCACAGGGTGTCGAACCCACCCACCCCAATCTTTTGTGATAGCCCCTTTAGCAACAATTTTTAGACATTTAAGAGGGGCATTGATTTGACTGAAAACCAAACTAGATGTGGCATTTGTCATGTGAGATTTAAAAAATAAAGAGAGCTGGATCAGACCATGGCATGGACAGGGCTGTAACTAGGGGGTGGTGAGGTGGGCCCCTGCCAGGGGCGCAGGCGATGGGGGGCACAAAAATATGTCCATAAATAAAAATATTGATTATTGCCTCATAAGAAATGGTTTTAACTAGAGGGTGAATTGAATGGGTGTGGGGGGGGGGGAGTTGGAGGAGAGGCAGAAAGAAGAGCTAAATTGTCTGTGGCTAGGGGGTGCAATCTGGACAGTTCTTCCAGGGGTGCAAGATCACCTAGCTACAGCTCTGGGCATGGAAGAGCTTTAAACCTCAGAATTGGGGACCCATGTCTGCTAGTCACAGTGGCCCCAATTTTGCATACCAGGGGTAACCTCATGGCACATGCCACAGTAGATGCAAAATTGCATCTATCTCAGTTAGTTTGGCTCTTATGGTTGCAGTAAAGAGTGGTAACTTGGGTTAAGTACTTAATTTGTTCCGGAGGTCCGTACTTAACCTGAAACTGTTCTTAACCTGAAGCACCACTTTAGCTAATGGGGCCTCCTGCTGCCACCGCGCCACCAGAACATGATTTCTGTTCTCAACCTGAAGCAAAGTTCTTAACCTGAAGCACTATTTCTGGGTTAGTGGAGTCTGTAACCTGAAGCGTATGTAACCTGAAGCGTATGTAACCCGAGGTACCACTGTAATCATTATATATATATATATATATATATCTTTTCTCAGTCCTTTCCCTCCTTTAATGTTGCTTTTCATCAACCCATTTTCCCCTTTCTCTAGCAGCTCATGCTATATAACAGCTGCATTCAGTTCTTCATTACAGCTGCAAAATTAAAGTTGGCTTAGATTAGTTTCTCAGCACAAAAGTGAAATCTGAAACCGGTGGCTGAGTCATTGGGAATCAGGGACAAATTTGTTTTTGTTCGTTTTTGAAGGAGAGCCCACATAGTTTGCACTTCCTGAAACAGTATGTGAACCGAAACACAGCCACCTGATGAAATTCGCACTTGTCCGAATTCTCCGATTCTCTTGGCTGGAGCAGTTCTCCAGCCAAGGAATGTGTACAGAAAATTCACATAGCAAAGTGTGCATAAAAATATTTAGGTTAATGAAAACAACAAAGAAAAATGCTTTAAATTCAGGAAAATTGCTTTGCCGGGTTGTGTAATTAGGGTAAATGGCATACAAAAAATGTGACTATTAGGAGATGTTCATGCCAGAATGTTTATTGAATTTTCACTATATATATATATATATATATATATATATATATATATATAATGACAATCTGATGGGGAAATGTGGCAAATTGAATTTGAGATTGGGGGAAAAACGGAAACTGAGGGGAAACAAAATGGAGAGATTTGCCCATCCCTAGGAGTCTCTGACTTGAAAGTCACAGTTCAGCTACAACAGCTGTCATTTTCTCCATACTCTCTTCCCACCCATGGTTTCTTCCTCTCTCCAAACACCCCTGTCTGCTCTCATTTCTCTTGCATCCTTAGGAAGCTGGTTCTGCTGCTGACTTAAATAACAGGTGTAAAGTAATTGCTCAATTTGAGGGGGCAGTGATGTCTTTTTGCCATCTTGCTAATGGTTTTATTTCTTGGTAGTCTTCAATACAGGAACGCTCCCTCAAGACTCACAAGTCATTTCGGTTTCTGAAAACGTGGTAAACCGAATGATGAATACACAAAAGTATCTCGGAGAAAGTTGTGCAGACTGCAGTAGTTACATATATTACTCATTCCTTTCTGACATGAGAGTAATTTGGAAAACTATTTCTTGATAATGAAATAGTGTGTGATGCAGAGAGCAGCTTTAACTTTCATTGCTTCTCAAGAAACTCTGAATTTTCCATTACCATGCTGGCATCATCTTGGACTTGTTCTTAGCTTTCCTAGTCTGTGGAATACATTCCCCCCCCTAAAGTTTTGTTATAATTGTTTTCAATAACCTTCAAGCATGGGGGGAGATTGATCTCCCTTACTTTCCCTTTCCTTTTCCTTTTAAAAGGTTCACTCTAAAGAATTCACTTTTTCTTCTTCCTTCTGGAAGATCCTTTCTTGAAATTAAGTGGCACCATGTTACATTACAGGGCAGCTTGAAGAAGTTGAATATGACAGCACCATAGTCACTATTCCTGGGTGGTTCAACAAAATTTACATCTCAGACCATGTCCTGGGTACCACAAAGGATGATTTGTGGTAAGAAGAGTCGGAGGTCACTAGCAGCATAGTTGACTCGCATGCAGAAAGCCCCAGGTCTGATCTCTGCAATATCCAGTTAGAGAGATCAGGTATCAGGTGATTTGAAAGACCTTTCCCTGAAACCTTGGAGAGCAACTGCCAATCAGAGCAGAAATTAATGGAGGAAATGTACAAGTCATTTCACATGCCAGTGCTTTTAGCCTCTCTCCTGCTGCTGATGTGCATGTGACAAAAAGAAATATCACCCCCCAAAAAATAATCAAATAATCAATCGATTGCTGTACAATTATTGGTCATTTCAATTTTTCTGCCTTTTTTGGTCACCTATGAACGTATTCATTTTATCTGAAGTGCATTTTTAATTATCTATCTAATGTTTTCCCCATAAAATAGGCCACGTTTGGAAATGGCTCCCCCAATGTGTGAAAGTGACACTTTGTTCCGTGTTTACAGGGACTGCACAACTCCCTTAACCCAAAACCTTTGTCATGGCCACCCTTAGGAATGGCCATTTCCTTTACTGTTGCATGACCGACCCCACAATTCCTGCTAAAACTGAGAAGACGAAGGGAGGATCCCTGTCAATGTCGCTTTAAAAGCCAACCAACCAAAGAACTGTGTAGATCAACCTTTATTGTGTAAGTAGAAATTTACTTAATTTCATGCTAGTAATTGGTTAATGCTGCAAGTTGAAAGGGACTGTTCATTGAATTTCCAAATGTGGTAGCAAAATAATAATAACTGCAAGCATTGCAGATGCATATTAGTGCTGGTAAACACATAAACACCATTTTCAGGGGTGGGGGAGTTTCTACACGCACAGACATACCTTCTCTGCGGTGGCTCCCTGTCTGTTGAATGCTCTCCCCAAGGAAGTTCGCCTGGTGCCTTCACTATACACCTTAAGGCGCCAGGCAGAAACGTCCTTTTTCAACCAGGCCTTTGCCTGACTTGATCTATATCCTATACCCTTTTTAAAAATGCTGGCTCTTTTGGAGGTTTTTTAATTGGGTTGTTGGTTTTGTTTTGATTTTATGTATTTTATATTTTATGTGAACCGCCCTGAGACCTTTGTGGAATAGGGTGGTATAGAAATAAAATAATAATAATAATAATAGGTGAAATGCACAAATTTATATTTGGACCATTGTAAGCTCATTCAGCCCCACACCTATGCAATAAATTAGCATTGATTGGTGAATAGTTGGAATTATGTTTCTCCTCCCAAGTCCACTTGTCTGGATGAAATAGATAAGCATTTCCACAGACCTTACAATTTTCAGTGTGTGTGTGTGTGTGTGTGTGTGTGTGTGTGTGTGTTAGAGAGTGAGAGGAGAGAGAGAGATGGCAGGAGTTTGCAGCAGCCAGGAAGAGGCTTGCACCCTGTCACTGTCTCCCCAACCATGCCATGATAGGACTGCATTGAAGTCTAGGCATAGGGCAACATGGGCCATAATGACAGCATGAGCAAGAGAACAAGGCCAGCAGGCAGGGAGCTTGATGTGTAAGTGGCCAAAGAGGTAAGGAGCTGCTGCTGCAGGATGCTTGTGGAGCATGTCCTGGTGGCAGGAGGGGTTTCTGCTGCCTAAGGTGAGTCCCTGAGCCTTTCCCCTTTTTGGTGTGGCCTTTTCTGGTTATTTGTCTTTCTAAAAATGTTTCCCTCCCAACGAGAGGTAAATAAGCCACACCAAGGCCAGTGTAGTTTCCCCCTGGTTCCGTGGGAAGCATATTGGGAAAACTTGAGGAGTTTGCATCTCATAGATTCAGAGCATCTCCTGGCATGCTTCCATTTTGTCCTTTTCAGTGTCAGAGATCCAAAAAAATCCTATGTTCTCTGAGACACCAAGGTTTGTGGACTTCCTTCCTTTCTTCCTCCCTCCCTTCCCGCTGGCTAATTTTATTTCATGGTAAATTAACACAAAATTCCAACATAACTTTTAAAACTCATATTTATACCATTTCTACTACTCAGAGCTTTATTTATGTGTTTTTAAGAATTATTAAAATCGTGAAGCTGAGGCTCCAGTACTTTGGCCACCTCATGAGAAGAGAAGACTCCCTGGAGAAGACACTGATGCTGGGAAAGATGGAGGGCACAAGGAGAAGGGGGCGACAGAGGACGAGATGGCTGGATAGTGTTTTCGAGGTTACCAGCATGAGTTTGACCAAACTGCGGGAAGTAGTGGAGGACAGAGGTGCCTGGCGTGCTCTAGTCCATGGGGTCACGAAGAGTCGGACACGACTAAACGACTAAACAACAACAAGAAGAATTATTTCTGCAACAGACATTCTGTCTTTTCAATTTTTTTCTTACTGTTTTCTGGCAAAAAAGAATTTTTTTGGAAAAAAAATATATCAATGCAGTAGATATATTCCTTTTTGCCGACCCCTTTTAAAACCCATTATCTTTTCCAAGTTGCTGCTACATTTTCTTCCATGCCTCCACCTCACTTCTTAGTAATTGAAGAGCTGCACCATCAAGGGTGCTGCGTCTTGATGGTGGCATAATGAACATCGGCAGTTTTGTATTCTTTCCAGCATTAAGTTGACAAAGCCTTATTTTTCCTTTGCTTCTTTATCACTGTCCTTGCAAAGTGCAGCTGGCATGACCTTCATCTTGCCTATTGAAAACAGTGCAGTCAATATACGGACTCTTGAATTTTGTTCGTTTTCTTTTCACTTTATTTATTTACCAGTAAAATAGTTTGCATACTCCTTTCATTGCTGATAATTAACTATGGTTGACATATCAATGGGATGTTTAGTCTGTCCATCTGTGGGAGATGAAAATGTATGTTCAGCAGGGAACACTGCCATCCCATGCCCCTAGATAAAATCAGTCATTTTATGCTTCGTTTCCCCCTTTATCCTGCCATATTTGATGCCTGTATGGTTCTGGGTATTTTCTTCCTTTGAGTCCCAAGAAGGAGGAGAGACAATAGTTTCAACCTAGGCATTGGGTAAGATTCTCCAGCTGTCCCTTCTTGTTAATTTCTGAAATTGGGGGTAATATGCATGTACCTGTTGGATTACTGGAGGAGACAAAGTAAGATTAATTACTGCCTCAGCTTCTTGGGCTTGCCGATCAGAAGGTCGGTGGTTTGAATCCCCGCGACGGAGTTCCCCACAACAGAGTGAGCTCCTGTTGTTCAGTCCCAGCTGCTGCCAAACTAGCAGTTCGAAAGCACGCCAGTGCAAGTAGATAAATAGGTACTGCTGCAGCAGGAAGGTAAACGGCTTTTCCGTGCTCTCTGGTTTCTGTCACGGTGTTCTGTTGCACCAGAAACAGTTTAGTCATGCTGGCCACATGACCCGGAAAGCTGCCTGTGGAAAGCTCCGTCGGCCTGAAAGAGAGATGAGTGCCACAACCCCATAGTCGCCTTTGACTGGATTTAACCATCCAGGGGTCCTTTACCTTTTTACTTTTATATGTAAATCCTCCATTTCTCCATTTCTCAACAGTGGGCCCTTCTCCAGATGCAGCCTCTTGCTTCCATCTCCCTGGCAGCACCACGGCCTGGTGTTCTGCTGGTGCTCCCATTTTCTGGAGAGTGTTTGTCCTTCTGGGATCGTCTTATTTTTGGATGATAATTAAATGAGCTGGTTTTCTGGATCACCCCCTCTTCTCTTCTCCTCACCTCTCTGACTTCTCCCTTTAGCTTTACTATATATACTGTTGTATATAATTATTTTACTTTTTTATTCCCCCCCCCTTTCACAGGCTTGTAATTTGTTTAGATTCATAGTCTTTATATTTACCTTTCATTTGGTCTTCCTTTTTTTCTTTACTTGTTGTATCACTTTCTTTTTGTGTGGGGTCCTTGATTCCATTTACAGTGGTACCTCAATTTTGAAATGCAATCTGTTCTGGAAGACCGAGTTCTGAAACATTCGAAAACTGAAAACTCAATACGGAAGCCTCAATACGGAAAACTCAATATGGAAGCCGCTTGGCATGTTTGACTTCCGAGGCGTGTTCGAAAACTGAAGCATTTACTTCCGGGCATTTGAAAACTGAAATGTTTGTCAACAGAGACGTTCGAAAATTGAAGTTTTACTCTTTCCAATTTGGTGGGATGATGGCACAGCAATGCCCAACCCACCTGGCTCTGGAAAAACATCATAGTCTGTGCCAGTTGAGTCTGAGGGTGAATTGAGCTGAAATTTCACATAAAAGATTTTTTTTTTTGGCGATAATTTCATTTCTTTTTCTTTTTCAAGCTCCTCCAGAAGCAGTTCAGTTTTTCCCTGCGGAATACTGAGGGAAATTGCCTGCCCAATGTCGCCATGTATGAATTTGTGGCTCCAGTTTTAAGCTAATTTTGATATTGTTGAAGGAAGAAATGAGGTTTGCTTTTCTTTTTCTTTCAGTCCTCTCTTAGGTGGAATCTAGATGCATAAACAAAGAAACAAACAGACATTGTGAAAATGCTTTTTAAAAAGTGTTTTGAAAAATATATTGAATTTGCCATAAATTCACCATCTAGTGTCACATTTGTATAATACACTGAAAAGGCACTTAAAACATTGTATTTACATCAGTATAGCTGAGTCCTTAGTCCATTGCTTCCATCTTCCACCACTATAAACTAATAATAGTTTCCTTCAACATGAAGTGAGCTGAAATTTTTCAGAAGGCATTTTTCCAAGAAAACTGTGGGAGAATATCACCTCTCCCACAGAATTTCACCCAGGGATATCATGCAAAATGCCCCCTCCCCATTTTTGATAAGCATTATCTGAGGAGATCATTTCAGAATGAATGTGATGCAGCCCAAAAGGCCTTTGAGAGGTCACCTCTGAAGAGAAGGAGATTCAAATAAGGACCTTCCAGGAGGATCTTAGTAATTAGGTGGTGTTGTTGTTGTTGTTAAGTCATTTAGTTGTGTCTGACTCATTGTGACCCCTTGGACCAGAGCACGCCAGGTTCTGTAATTAGGTAGCAGGAAGATCTCAGTAATTAGGTAGCCTCATTCATTAAACCATTTTCTGTTAATGCCCCTTAATTCACAATAGCCCTCCCTTTGAATAGGAACTTAGTTTTGTTGGGTATATCATTGTTCCCCCTCATCATCTGATCAACATTGGAATAGGCTCCACATGGCCTTTCCATTTTTGAAATGATGTTATTAATGTTGTCCAAGTATTCGTTTTTTTGGTTTTTTGCAGAGATGGAATGTGCAGGAACAGATTCTTGCTCATGTGCTGCACGTACCATATCAGATGTTAAACAAGTTACAGGAACTCTTGCTGCCTTGTTTGATATTGATCTGTTTATAGTCACGCTTTCATTTCCTACTGCAATGAGATATTCTGCAAATCTTTTGTCAGAATCTGTATTTATATTTTCTGCCAATTTGTATATTTCGAAAGTTAGCCCTGTTTTTCCCCACCTCAGACAATTGTTGATTGTGTGGCCTGACATAAAGAATAAGGTACAAGTACACTTGGCAATATTTTCTGTACTTTGTAATACCTGAATGTGTGCTTCAAACATTTTCTAATTGCTAGGAAGCCATTATTGGTGTCCCATTTAGAGATATTTCTTCTGGTCTCCCACATTCTTCTTTAACCAACCCCATACTCAGAAATATTTACCTCCCAGTACAGAGCTTTCCAAACTTTTCATGTTGGTGACACACTTTTTAGACATCCATCATTTTGCAACACAGTAAATCAGTTTTACTAATAAATCGGAGGTTAAACTAATCTCTTTCCAGCCCCAAGAGGAGCACAGGAAGTGTTCGTGTGACACACCTACACTCCGCAGCTGACACACTAATGTGTCACGACTAATAATAATAATAATAATAATAATAATAATAATAATAATTTATTTATACCCCGCCCATCTGGCTGGGTTTCCCCAGCCACTCTGGGCGACTTCGAGCAGAATATTAAAATACAATGATTCATCAAATATTAAAAACTTCCCTAAACATAGGTTTGACATACAGTTTGGAAAGCTCTGCCCTAGTATGTATGTTAAGGATTGCAGCTTAGTGCAGATGGCACCTTAGTGAAGTGGCTGTAGCACCACTTTCTGCTGTGTGATGCTGAAATGCAAGCTAAACGGAGTACAGTCGTACATTGGTTCTTGAACGGAATCCGTTCCGAAAGTCCGTTGGACTTCCGAAAACGTTTTGAAACCAAGGCATGGCTTCCGATTGATTGCAGAAGCTTCCTGCACTCAATTGGAAACCGTGGCAGATATTTGGCATCCAAAAAACATTCACAAACTCATGGGTTTGCAGTGTTTGGGAGCCAAAACATTTGAGTTGCAAGGCGTTCGAGAACCAAGGTATGATTGTACAAGATAAAACCAGCAAGTGAGTGGGCAGTCGGTGAGCGAATCTAGAGAAAATTGAAAGTACGAAGTGTGGAAGGGGTCAGTCTAATTTGGAAAGAGGCAAAGAACAAATCTGACCATGGCACCTTCGAATATGCCAGAAGTTTACAGCCCTACGTTAAAAGCTAAACCTCTCCCCGGGACCCCCTGCTTAATTTATTGCTAATAAAGGTCATTGTGGAAATGACATTTGCTCTTTTCATAAAATACGAAACCCATGAAGGGAAAATAAACATGATTAGTTGTGTTTATGAGCATGGAGGGGAGGCATTGAAATGGCAAGTTCCTTTCAAGGGTGACAGAGCCCCCACAGCTATGTTATTACAGAATATACTGAACTGGGCTCAAATAATATAAACATACCGATTTAGCTTTTTTTTTGGTGCTACTCTTAAAGTGTTAGGTCTGCTGTGCTCTGCTAGCAAGAGACCAAACACTCCAAACTGACTTAAATCAATCACTTCAGACACTTGTTCACGCACTGAAATGGCTGCAAGTGTGACAATCACACCATCACAGACGAGACTCAAGCAGGGACCTTCAGAGACCGCGGGAAGCAAAGTCTATACAATGAGGCAAAAGAAATTTCTGGCGGCAGAGCAGAACTGGTAGGAGTTCCACAAAGCTTGTCTCAGCAAGAAGCCACCGCCACGCAGACGTGCTATCAGAGCGAAAGCTTTTAATGAGCTGCCCTTTTAGCACTAGTAGGCTCTGGCCCTTTGATACTTACTGCTTTCAGGATGCCGTGCTGCCTTCCCCCCCCTCCAAAAAAAATGTCCCCCAGCTTTCCCCTCACATTAGGAGAAAGGCAGGTGCTTCACTTCAGAGGGAAAACAAAAACACAAACAAAAATACACGCTGAGAAGAAATTATGGGGAAAGGACAGATCTGCTGGGACCAAGGGAGGAATTCAAATGTTTTTCCTCCCCCCCAAAGGGAAGACAGGGGCTACCAAATGAATCGGCAGATATGAAATATACATTTTATTAAATGTGAGATAGGCAGAAAGCTACAGAGCGATGCTATGGATTAAGCCTGCTTCAGACAAGTTCTCTGACCTGAAAGCAGCATTTACTGCTTGGAAAGCAGCTACAGTTACTCAAGTGTTGAGGAAAAATGACTCCAAATGTAGAATCACAGAGTTGGAATTAATCTATTCCTACCACCCTACTTCTACCACCCATTCTACATTCTACTTCTACCACCCATTCCTACTACACCCTAGGGATGCGGGTGGCGCTGTGGGTTAAACCTCAGTGCCTAGGACTTGCCGATCGTATGGTCGGCGGTTCGAATCCCCGCGGCGGGGCGAGCTCCCATCGTTCGGTCCCACCTCCTGCCCACCTAGCAGTTCGAAAGCACCCTTAAGTGCAAGTAGATAAATAGGTACCGCTTTATAGCGGGAAGGTAAATGGCGGTTCCGTGTGCTGCGCTGGTGCCGGCTCACCAGCTGCAGCTTCATCACGCTGGCCACGTGACCCGGAAGTGTCTTCGGACGGCGCCGGCTCACGGCCTCTAGAGCGAGATGAGCGCGCAACCCTGGAGTCGGCCACGACTGGCCTGTACGGGCAGGGGTACCTTTACCTTTACCTTTACCACCCTACTTCTCCGGCATCCCTGAGAGGTGGCTTTCCAGCCTCTGTTCAAAAACTTACAATGAAGGAGAGTTTGCTACCTTTCTAAGGCAGCCTTCTCCACTGCTTGTTTTGTCAGAAAGTTCTTCCTAACTCTTAGTCCAAAACAGTTTCTTGTATTTTGAACCCATCAGTTTGGCGCCCACCCTCTGGAGCAACGGCAAGGAACCTTTATCAGACCAAGGGCCGCAATTGCATCTAGGCAACCTTCCGAGGGCCACACACCAGTGGTAGGCGGGACCAGAAGCAAATTTGGGCAGAACAAGAAATAGAAATGTGACCTTTGACCAACAGCCTAGTTCCCAAGCAAACTCACATCCCCTTCTCTATCCTCTAAGCAGGGGGAAATCACCAGAGTTTGACACATTTCAGTTATGCAAAAACACTTGGGGGGCAAAGCAGCACCAGTGAGGGATGTAGCCTGGGGAGAGTTTTGAGGGCAGACTTGGAGGGCCATACTTAGCCCCCAGACCAGAGGTTCTCCAACCTTCATCTGGAGCAGCAGAAAACAAACTTGTTCCATTTTCTATGTGGCAATCCTTGGAAGATGGTTGCCACATTGCTTCTTAGCACCTTTTCTCCAAACAAACCATTTCCCAGCTCCTTCAACCTTCCCTTTATAGCACTTAGTCTTCAGCTGTCTCACCACCTTCACTGCCCCCAACTGGACATACTCCCCTATGCCAATATCCTTCTAAAACTGTTGTACCCAGAAATGGACACATTGAAATCAGTCTTCACTAACTTGGCACCAGTGTGGTGTAGTGGTTAAGAGCAGTGGACTCGTAATCTGGTGAACTGGGTTCGCTTCCCCGCTCCTCCACATGCAGCTGCTGGGTGACCTTGGGCTAGTCACACTTCTCTGAAGTCTCTCAGCCTCACTCACCTCACCTGTTTGTTGTGGGGGACGAAGGGAAAGGAGATTGTTAGCTGCTTTGAGACTCCTTAGGGTAGTGATAAAGCGGGATATCAAATCCAAACTCTTCTTCTTCTCCATTTATTTTGGACTACAACCTCCGCAAGCCCTGGTCAACACAGCTGGCAGGGGATGGCAGGACTCTGAAAAGTCTGTCGGACAGACAGGGGACCAGAGGAATGAACCCAGGAGAGGGGTTCGGTGATTTATGGGGTGTGACGCCACCCACAAGGCAGGAGCCAGGGAGGAGGCAGAGTCAGGGCAGTCCGAGGTGGAGAAAGGTATGCAGGATTTGGCAGAGGAAGATGGGAAGGTTGAGGGGAGGAGTGGGTCAGTAGATTCTCTGCCTTCCCATGTTCCACTGTCTCCTAGAACCAGAAAGGGCTTGAAAGGGGAAAAGCAGCAGTGACTTCCGTGCAGGAGAAGTCTCAGGTTGCAGGAACACAACGTGTTAGAGGATGGTATATAAGTTGGAAGATGGTAGGGCCCCCATTGTTGCTGCAACTGATCCATAGAGCCCAGACTTGTGGACCACTGCCTAGAGGATAGAAGTGTGTTTGTGTGTTTATCCGGAGCACCATGGAAGCTGCTGTGTTTCTCTTGCCAATGAAGAGTTAACTATCAGACATGTGTCTTCCTTACCTGGGACCAGCCATGACAACAGCTATGTTGGCTGGGACTAAGGGGAATTTTAGTCCAACACATCTAGGGGGCATCAGCTTGTCAAGAGCTGATTTAGAATTTCACTTGCGTATTATTTGTACAGTTCAGCCAGTTGAATTACCTCAAAGCACTTATCCAACTGAAATACACAAAACAGGGGGAACCGTGCACATAAAAGCCCTGAATATCCAACGACTTTGTTCGCCACAGCTTTTCATTCACTCTCTTGGTAAGATATATTTTCGTAAATTGCTGAGTAGCCTTTTTAAAAGAAGATTCCTAGGTTTTACTGCAGGGAAAGGCAAGTGCATCTCCTCTCAGTACACAAATGACTAATTCCCTAATGAGCTGTGTAGATAATACCTTGCTAAATGTTTTCCCAACAGACCAAAATGAGGTGTTAATAGCAAAAGAGATTATCGCTTTCGGTCTTATGCAAAACAAAAGGCAGCGCTTGGATGGAAGGATGTAGAAGTGCACTGTTTGCAAACTGTATAATTAAATATAGGATGATCATGAAGGTGGTAGCTGTGTCAAGCATGTAGATAATATCTCCATTTTAGGATGGGGGTGGGAGAAAATGGATTGAAATACTACGAAAGACATGCCTGTAACATAAGGCATAACCCATTGTCAATTTAATGAATCACGGCGAGTCAATGCTTCATCACACTAATTGCCTGTATTCCCAATGCTCAATTCCTCTTCTGTTCAAAATTAGGTAGAGTTGTGATAAAATGCCGCATCTACGCCAACAAGTGCCTATGCCCCCCCCATAAACAAGTGGAATAGGGACAACAGCTGTAGACACACAACCTACACATTGGACATTTTTCTGCTGCACAAAACCAATTGAAATGAATGGTGTTTTTTTGGAACAGCAGCTCTAAGGTATGTCAACGCTTAGGGGCCATTTCTTGTTGATTACGATTATTGAATTTTTGTCTATATGTAGCCATGCTGTGGGAGGGCTGGGGAGCTAATGTACAGACACTGGCACAAAAGGCAGAATTGCAACTCCATTCCTGCCACCAAAATAAAAATAAAAAGAATAACACTCAAAAGGATGTTACAATCAAAGAACCGATGAATTCTGAGAGAAAACCAGCAGTTGACCTTTGCACACACTTTGTACACCTGTGCTATTGGCTTGTCTGAATTGCATGGATCAATATTTGTCAGGTTCATTCACTGGCCTGACAACATATCTGTATGCAGTGACGTGTGCGGTCATTGGACTAGGGGGTCTAGGCTAGGCCGCTAAATGTTACCAATAATGAAAGTATTAAAGTATTAAAGCCTGGCACCTGATTCCCAAAGCCCAGGAAGCTTCTGCCTGGCTTAGGGAGGGGCGTGTTATGCAGTGCCATCTTAAGCATATCCAGTGCTGTGGTGCAAACATCCATCCGGCACCCAGTCCCCCCGTTTCCCAGAGTTGCTGACCTTTTTTAGGGAGAACGGCACTGCCAGTGATGCGCCCAGCTTTGTGGGGCTGGAGGAGGCGGGCAGTGTCTGGAGGGCAGCTCCTCCAGCAGGGAAGAGGCAGAGGCTGGATGTGGTGGCTCCCGGCTCAGCTGGCTGCTTCGTGCCGTGGTGGCCACAGCAGATGGAGGCTCCGAGTGTGGTGCTGTTTTGGCGCAGCATGGCGGAGGCAGGCAAGGGTGGTGAGCTGATGCTGGAAGGCGCCGCGTCCGGCCTCTGCCTCTTCCCTGGCACCATCCAGAACTTGGCGCCCTGTGCCACTAGCCTCTATGAGTAAGACACCCCTGGTGTAATAATAATAATAATAATAATAATAATAATAATAATAATAATTATTATTATTATTATTATTATTATTATTATTATTATTATTATTATTATTATTATTATTATTTATACCCCGCCCATCTGGCTGAGATATAGATAAGATAGCTACTTATTTCCTTCACATCTGAAGGGAGGGCATTCCACAGGGCGGGCGCCACTACCGAGAAGGCCCTCTGCCTGGTTCCCTGTAACCTCACTTCTCGTAATGAGGGAACCGCCAGAAGGCCATGTGCTGGATCTCAGTGTCCAGGCTGAACGATGGGGGTGGAGACACTCCTTCAGGTATACGCTCCAACATATCCAACAATATCCTTATGCTCCAACAGGGTGCAAGAGCCCACCCGCAACCTTCCCAAAGCACACCTGGCTTTGGGAACTAGGCAGCAGGGCTCCAGCATCCTGTCAGAGGTTTGGTGCTTCCTTCCCAAAGCCCCAAAAGCTTCTGCCCATGTTAGGGAGGCATGAGGCTCACACGTGCAATGTCAGGACATCACGCATGCAATGTCAAAATACCCCCCTCCCCATTGCCCTTCTAAGCTGGCGCTTCTGGCCCTAACTGTTCCCCTATGAAAAAGTTCATCACACACCGCTGTCTGTATGGGAGCTTCACTCAACAGCTGAGTCAGAATTGGGGAAACAGGAACCAGTGACACAACTATGCCTAGACAACAAGTTGCAGGTCTGGGGTCCTACAGCCCAAACTCCTCAAGCAGCTACAACCTATCAGTGGCAATTGCTTGCAATGTCTTTTCTTTAAAAGAAAGAGGGGAAAAAGAGTAGTCACACTGCCCTGTCGCAAAACACCAGGGCTGGGTATAGCAGCATGAAAACCCTTTAAAAGCAACATAGAACAGCCAGTAAAATGACTGTCTTTCTTCTCAAAAAGAAAACAATTCACAACTGCATGGACCTGTCAGCATAAAAAATTATTCAGGAGATGTGTTGTAAGGGTCTGGGCAGAGGAGGAATGGTGGAGACTGCCTTCCCATCCTGACCCTTCCAGGGAGGAGGAAGAGGAAGACAGAATAGATTTACAACAGGGGTTTGAGGGAGGTCACAGCTCAGAGGCAGATGAGGGGGAAAGTTGGGAAATCATGGGAGAGCTAGAGCAACAGCTGCCTGACACAGTGTCTTTAGAAAGCATTCCAAACCCACCATCTCCCAGAACCCGGTGAGCCTTAAAAGTAGGAGAGCAAGGAGCTCAAAGACAGAAGGCATGTACCAGCACCCATAGAGGAGGTGATGAGGATGATGAATGAGGAAGTGGGGTGGAGATTCACTCAGGACAACAACATTATCCAAGAGGCTGGGTTCTGTAGTCTCTCTCTGTAAAGTTTGAAATAAAAAAGGATTGCAAGAAACATTTCCTTGTCTTTATACTTTCCTGCGGAACCATCCAGGAGCTGCTGACATCATCCTGACACGTGTGGAAATCAAAAGTGAGGGTGCCTGTTGTATCTCTGCTGAAGGAGTGTTCCACAGCATATGACCAGCAACACTAAATGCTAGCTTTCTGGTTGAGGCCATTCGGGCCTCTGTAACATGGGGAACAAAGCATGGCATTCTCCAAGAATATTTGGCCACCCCCTCATTTTACTGCCTACAAAGAGCATGGAGAATTCTCGGAGGCCATTTTCACCAAGCCCTGGTCTTAATGGCCGCTTACCTCACTTGCAGGTGAGCGGTGGTTGTGGTCCAACGCGACACCTCTTCTGTTGGCCTGGGCGCAGCATGCCATTTTGTCTGTGCGCATCCCTCTCGGCCACTACGGAGGCTCACGAATTCCCACCAAACCCGGTTTCAAATTGGCCAATCCACTGCAGCCTTGGGGGGCGTGGCTTGGCGAGCGGACCTGAGTCAGGTAGGCTTCACTCAGGTCCACCCGCCTACTGTATACCCACCCTTTCCCTCCCTCCTTTAATTCTTTGCTGCTTTAGCCATTTTCTTCTAGGAGGGCTTTGCTTTGGTCTGATGACGGTTGCTGTATTCGGGGCCAGGGAGGAATTTTCCCTGCTCTGCTCTGCAGGTTTCGCCTTCCCCTTAGCACTAGTCATAACTTGGTGGTTTAGGCCTTGGGCAGAATCCTATAGTCTTTATCCAGTTGGGGTGTGGTGAAGTGGTGACTCACCCACCCCCTGTTCTCTGCAGCGGCCATAACAGGGTACCCCATTAAAGGGGTTTGGAGGGAAGTCTCTGTCCAAAGAGCTAGTTGCCTAGGGCCACTGGGCCTTAGAGCTTCCCTAGGCGTTTGGGGGCCATCTGTGTAAACCTGCATTTTGCGATGGAGCCACCCCCAAATAGACCCTGTCATGCCTCAGTTCCCCCTCCCCAGTGTGTGGGGTGGGGCTGAGAGGGATAGACGCCCAGTGCCTGTGCCAAGGCTTCCTACATCTGAAATCAATAAGGTTGCGGCCATTTTAAATCCCAGACTGTTGTTGTGTCCATTCATTTCCCCGCTTTAGCAGTTAGGAGCGCCGGGAAGGTAGACTCTGCGGCTGGGCACGCAATTCCTTCCTAATTCCTGGTACAGAGGTCGCTGCCTTGGCGTAGCAAATTGGACTGGAAGAAGTGACTGAAAATATTCTCCAAGGATGAACAAATGGAGATGACAGGAAGCTTGGCTTCTTATCAGCCTCAAATGGTGCTGCTTATTTACCACAGATGGGAGAACAGGCCTATCTTTTCAGTCGCGAAAACATGCACAGAACACATGACTGCTTCCTGAATTAAGTGAGGGAGTTCAAAAAGCACCAGCTCACCGTTTCTTCAGAAAGACAACTTCAGCGTTAATGGAATTGCTCAGGAATTGCTTAAGTCTTCTGGAAGGCTTTTGCCACAAGTTTCAGAGAAAAGCAGGCCTCAAATAAACTCGTAAAATTACAGCTACACACTCCACTGCAAATTATAGTATAGCAAAATTCAAGGAGTGCGTATAATTTTTATATCTGTATATATTATCCTCTCCCTCCTTCATTAAAAATAAATAGAATTTTTATTACTGAGCTAGCCTGCTGTCACAAAACATAAATTACTGCAGAGGACTGCAGAAGATCCCCCTCTCCCCACCCAGCCACCCCCAGATCCACATGCTCAATGCAGACTGATATATGACAGTGATGGATACACGCAGTTGAGGCTGGTTAGAAGCTGTACAGGTTAGCAATAGCCTGGGATGCAATTCCTTTTTTTTGTCAACAGAACTGTTGCCACGGAAGGGATCATAAAACCTACAGAACGGCTCATTGATCTTCTGCTTTATGAATCACACCATGAAAAATATGACAATTAAGCATGCTTAGTGTCAATCTATTATTAATTGGAAATCAAAATCACCTTGTCTTCAACCCAAAGGGACAGGCGGGAGTATTTGTACTTCCATAAAACTGACAGCAGGAATCAGGAAGCTGTAAAAGACTACAGGGGCATTTAACATATCATTCCCCAAGCAGGAGAATTCACGTGTGCCCATTATTATTATTATTATTATTATTATTATTATTATTATTATTAAAACCCACCCCACTTCACTTGATTATCTCCTCTACCTGACTTGAGGATGTTCCGAGTTGTTTAAGCTGAAGCGTTCAAAATGAAGAAGCGCTTAACCAGGCATTTTGGTGCGTTTGCTTGCTCAGTGAAATGCAATCGAGTTACAGTAGGCAATGCTTTGTGCGCTTCCTGTAATGGTTTTTATGAATCCTAAGTGCCCTTTCTAGTTGAGCTTTTCCTGCTTTGTCCTTGCAGTCTCCCAGGGCCAGTGCTGTGCGCATGGCGGGGGGGAGAGAACCCTACACACACAGCTCTGGAAATTATGCTGCTGCAGCAGATACGTGTTAGATTTCCCCGAGAAGCCAGGACTCTGTGTCCCCTCCTCTCTCTTCCCCCCTCCTCGCCCCGCCGATCCCATTGACCTTTTTGATGACTGGGTTGACTAACACTTCGCTTCGGCGGAAGACGGATGCAGCACACAGAAGAGGAGCGTGAAGGGACTGAGGCGAGAGTGGCCAAAGAGGTGGAGAGAGAGAGAAATGGAAGGCCGCCCGGGCACCGATGCCAATTCCCTTTCTTTCCATAAAGCTGTCTGATGAGATTTTTCAGGCACAAAATTAATTTTCGCCCCATTCTGCCAGCTTCTGGGAAAGAAAGGATTTATTTACAATATTGTCAGATTTTATTTATATTTGCAATAAAGGGAACTAGAGCCGTAATGAAGGCTTTTATTAGTAATAATGGGAAGCAGACGCGTGCACACGAGCCCCCTAGACAGATGCCTGCTGCTGCCTGCGGTGATAAATTAAACATGAGATATTATCCCAAGAAAGGCAGCCAAGCCAATCAAACTGAAAAATGCACCCCTCAAAGACCTATATTTTATTTCCTGTCTGATATGTCACTGCAATGGGTGAGAGTCTCAAAAGGAACACTGTTAATATGTAGGCCCAATAATTGCAAGCTACAATGGCAGCTTTCCTTGACTGTGCGATGAGTAATTACTATTTACAACTTCGCCAGCCATTTAGCTTGTACCCGATGTGTTCCTCAAACAGAAAGGGAGAGCGTCTCCATTGCCATCGTTCGTGGATTCAAACCAATTGAGAATGTGATAGTGGTTCTGGAGTGCAGCAGCAGTTGCTGCAGAACACACTGCAGAACTCATCATAGAGTTGTAAAGTTACCTAGCTTATAAGTAAGGATGGGGAACTAGATTAGGCCAGAGGGTTGGATCCAGAAGTCGCCAGTCCTCTGCAGGCCACTTTGACAGGTGGGCAGGGCTGTCCACCTGTCAATCACATGGCATCATATAAGATGCCAGGTGATTGAAAGTTCAAGCTGCAACTGCAAAAGAAGATCCTCAGCTTGAATTTGGCACTATTTGAATTTCTCACCTTTTTCTATTGCCATGAGAGGAAAAGGTGCCAAAGTTAAATGCAGTTTGAACTTTGCTGGCAGAAAGCAACTGTCAGGGCTTCTTATTGATATATTTTAACCATCATCTCCTGGCTGCTTTGGGTTTTCCTTTGAAAAATGTGTGGGAGAACTAGCCACATATAACCAACATGTTTATGTCTAATTAATGCATGAAAGGGTTAATGTCATAGAGTAAGCTGACCTGCCAGGCTAGACTATATCCACTTCCCCTCACCTTTGAAGGAACTAGATAATCAAACCAAATGTAGGTTCTTCCCAGCCTACATAAGAAGTTCAGTCTATATGTGAACTTTGGTGTGTGAACTCTGAGCTGTTCTCTCCACCCACATGGCTTTAACAAGCCTCCTTTGCATTCTTATACTAATAATCTAGGAACTTTCTCCACTTTGTAGCTAAACCAAGTTTTACTGCCTGTGCAACTGTTCTGAAGCACATGAATCTGACATGTGGTCTTTTTCCTATGCTGGGGTGAGGGGGAGAGTGAAACTTTGGAAAGAAATCTTTTAAGGGGACATTTTGGAATTCACTTTAAAGGGCACATCTTAATGTTTTACAGCCTATATTTCCATGCTTTGCTTTGCTGCATATTTTGTGATTTTAAATCTCTCACGAAACCTGGATCTTGGCATCTGGGAATTCTCCTTTCTATTGTATTGTATTGTATTGTATTGTATTGTATATTGTATATTGTATTGTATTGTATTGTATTGTATTGTATTGTATTGTATTGTATGTTTGTTTATTTATTTCCACAGCAACATGAAGGCAGAATATAAAAATATGGTGTTTATGAGTGTCATAAGGATTGCAATATCCCAGATACCAATTTACTTCTTGTTATTGTTGTTATTGCTTTGAAATAGACAAGTCATACAGCATTTTCACAGAATGTTCAAGTGTGAGCTCATAGTCAGAGTAAGCATGCTATCATTGTGAAGCAGACCCCAGCCGTTTGCCAGGCTGATAATCCGTTGGTGGTCACTTGCAAGCAGCTCTGCTACAGGATCACCCATCTCTTAACCAAGGGGTAGGAAACCTGTGACCCCACAGATGTTGTTGGACTCCAACTCCCTTCTGTCGTCCAAGAATATCCGGAGGATCACAGGTTAGTGACCCCTGCCTTAATCACTTAATTCTCATCATGCTGCAGTATTATTATGCTGCTGGCTGAGTAACACACATACAAGCACACACGTGTAGAGACCTGGGGCGGAGAGGGCTTGTGTTTGACTCCCAGGCCTGAGGTTCCCCACCCCAATCTATAACAGTTCCTTGCACTTATTGTATGCAAAAATCGTTGGTAGGAAATAAAATCCACCCCGGTGTTGAATTGTTACTTAGTGGCACTTAGATGTCTCATACCTGCATATAAATGTGGAGAGAGGTAGGGCTGGCATACAACGGAGTGGGAGGAGCTATACAGAGTTGCTCTGATGAGGCGGAGCAAAGGGAGCAATGTCGTGTGAGCCATTCCTTCTTTTCATCGGTATGACGCTTTTCCACCAAAAGAAGTCTTCCTCAAAGCGGCTTACGACAAAGTAACAGGGGTGCATTTCAAACAAATGCTAAAAAAACAATTAAGTGATAGCACAGGGCAGATCTACACTCATGGTTTATAACGTTTAAAATGTGTTATTGAAATGTGACACCAGAGGGCAAAGGGAAAATGGATTTGAACGTTATAGAATGCTATACAGTGGTACCTCTGGATACGAACAGGATCTGTTCCGGAGCCCCGTTCGCATCCTGAAGTAAATGTAATACGTGACTACACATCTGCGCGTGCTCGTGCCGCGTTTTGCCACTTCCGCACATGCGTGTGACGTCATTTTGAGCGTCTGCGCATGTGCAAGCGACGAAACCCGGAAGTAACACGCTCCGTTACTTCTGGGTTGCCACGGAGCGCAACCCAAAAATACTTAACTTGAAGTTACTTCAGCCCGAGGTATGGCTGTACCTAATATCGTTAATGCAAATCAATGCAGATCCAGCCATAACCAAACAAAAATATAATAGCATACAAAAAATCCCCACATTTCAATGCTATAAATATAACAAGATTGCTTAAGCAACATGCAGCATCCAAAAGCAAAAGTAACAAGGGAGCCTCACCGTTTCAGCCTAGTCCTAGAAACACCCATTCCCTGATGTTGCTCAGCATCCCTCTTCTGCAGCAGCTTCTTATAAGGCTTCCAAGGTGGTGGGATATCTGGAAACAATCCTCCCATGATGGTACTCAGCTCAACCCTACTTAACATTGCTTTCCTGACTGGGGCTGGATTAACCATAAAGCAAAATATGTGCTTAGGGCATCAAGCAAAAATGGATACCACCAAAAATTTCCATTGACCATGGAACAGCGACTCCACTTTTCAGTTTACAAATTCTGAGACAAAATCTATATTAATTAAAGCACAAACACACATGATTTAGCTGTAAACTGGTAATTAAATTGTTCGTGTCATGGAATAAAGTGGAAATATAGAAAAATAAACATCATTTCCCACCTTACTGTAGGTTTTGTTTCATTTTGAAAAACAAAATTTAATTTTAAGGTTTATTATAGTTTATATTTTGAATTAGATATATATGGGTGCACCAAAATCTTTCAAGTGCCCAGGGCCTCTAATGGTCTTAATCCGGCCCTGTTCCTGACTTCTTCCACCTGCCACTCTGCCAGTCTTAAACACTCTCAAACATTAAACAGCAGCAAAGTATCAGATGTCTAGTACTGCCACATATCAAACCCTGATGGTCAGCTATCAAATCCTACCAAATACCAGATACCTTTGGATGTCAAATATTGGCATCAGACATATTGTGTCCTCCCTAAAAGAGGGCACGTGTTGCGGTGAGACCTGGAGACTGACCTCCTGGATGTGGGTGGGTCTATTGTATAGCCACAATATACGATTGGTAGGTCCCTCCTTGCTGGGTGTAATCTGGCCAATGGGGTGCAGTCTAAATGGATCAAGGGACCTATATAAAGGCATGCACATGTCCCAGAGCTTCCTCTTTCAGCTCGTGCATCGGAACACCCACCCACCTCTCCCTAATTTGGGGGCATTTTGCGATTGACCTTGCTATGCCGTCGTGTGTCATCTGTCGTTGGGACAGGGGCACGGCAGGAATTTTCCCCACTTGCCTGATTGGCTATGGCCATTTGGGTTTCGCCTGCCGCATAGCAATTCGTCACAACTTGTAAGTATGTGGATAGGCACTGGTTCATGTGATAGGGATGGGAGAATGGTCTCGCAATCCCTATGTAAAGGGTATTCTGTTAAAGGAATCCAGGGACTCAACTTGGTTTGGTCAACCCCCGAAATGGGTTGTGTCTGTGCCTGAGTCCAGGGGAGCATCTGGGAAGTGAACAGAGTCTGTTCCCAGGCTTTTCACCTGCCTCAGGTGTTCACCCTTGGTTGACCTATGATAGAGCTCTGGGTCAGCACTACCTGCAAGGGTGTAGGGAGCTAGTCAAACCAGAGCCTATGCAACCACTCACTTTTCTGTAATCATTAAAGTTGTGGCCTAAATTCTGCCAAAAAACCAAATCTAAAATTTGAGTCAAATGTGTCTTTATTTAAGAGGGAGGTCTCTGGGTCTGCATACGCATCAACATTCACACAGGGAATTGATTTTTAGAAGGGTTTAGGAGAGCAAATTTGCTATTCCCTGAAGGAGAACTACTTGAAAATGATTTATAGATGCTATTTAACTCTGAGTAGACTTGATAAGACGTATAAAACTGAATCAGATAAGTGCTGGAGATGCAATGAGGTCGAGGGTACGTTCTTTCAAATGTGGTGGACCTGTAAAAGGGTAAAAGAGTATTGGGAAATAATTTATAATGAATTGAAAAAAAATGTTTAAAAGTACCTTTCCAAAAAGAAAACAGAGTCCTTTTTGCTGGGGATAACTCAGATGGAAATTTCCAGGTGTCAAGAAAGGCTATTTATGTATGCCACTACAGTGGCCTATGTTTTGTTAGTCCCAAAATGGAAAACGAGCAAGGTCCCAACCAAAGAAGAATGGCAACTTAAACTGATGGAATATGTGCAGCTTGTGGATCTAACGTCGACAATAAGAGAACAAGAAGAACGTTCATTTAAAGAAGATTGGAAAATGTTTACTGAATATATGGGGGGAAATTGTGTACACTTGAAAACGTTGGCAGCATTAAGATACTGTAAATTCAACAGTGTAAATAGGTTTCGATGGAAATAATAATGGAATACTGAATGGTTTGGTTTGTATAAAATATGCAGGGATTTATGCTATGCAAAATGAACCATGGAGAGAGAAAAAGGGAAGTCCCTGATATTTTAAGGTTGTGTAAATGAATATTCTAAAGTGTAAAACAGAAATTTAATAAAATTATATTTTAAAAAACGGAGAGCAAATTTGTTTCGGTTGTAAAAAAGAGAACATAAAGTTCTGTAGAAAAGAGCCATCTCTGTGTACCTTCGTCATATACTGTTTATAAGCAGCTGGAGACAGAAAATGGTTCAGATCCATCCCTCAAGCTGAAAATGGGAACAGGAATGGATACACTAGAATGCCCTAACATAACTGCTCTTCTGGCCACTAGGGCAGTCATTGACCAGCTATCCATGCATCACACAGTCTCTTCCTAGATTTAATGAGCTCAATTCTATCACACAACAGGGACTCCAAGTATCATTCCTTGCCTGCTCCTCTCCATTTCTTTCCCAGCTCTACCCAGGGAGAGATTCCATTCCATTGCTGCAGCTCCGTTTCTCTGCACCTCCTGCTATGATTAGGTGGATTCTATCCATTATGAATGAATGAATATATTTGGAACCAATAGAGAATCAGGTACCTAAAAAGTACAAATAGCATCCAATTTCCAAAAGCTCATTTGGAGAAAATTACAAGCAAATTATTGCAAAAAAAAAAGGGGGGGGGAGAGAAGAAGAGATGATTAAAAGCAGATGGGATTTTCTGCTGTTATCTTTGCTAGATAAAATAGGAACAATTAAAACGAGGTCTCCCAAGAATTCTCTATCTGTGCAAATACGTTTCACGGCCAATTCCCTGAAACCAGAGAGAATTAATTGATAAACACATTTCCAGATTTGTTGGGAGCAGTGATGATGAGAAAATAATACGTGAATCAGCGCAGTTTTTGAAGATTTGTGACCCTATTAATAGGCTGCACCACTGAGTAAGCTAATTTCAATGTAGTTTGGATTGGGTCAAAGAGAGAGAAAGGAGCTAACAGATACAAAGTGGGGGGGAAGGTGGTGAATTTCATTAGGATCAGTAGATGAAGCAGCTCCCCCTGGTTAGCTAACAAATAAGGTTTCGTCTATTTGGGACACATCCTGTAGTCCCAATGTAGGCAAGATGCTTACTAGAGCACTAATAGATTTCATAGGTTCCTAGAAGGCACAGGGGAAAAATTTGCTGTCAATATTGCTAGCAATCTAATCAATGGTGTTGTTCTCTAAAAAGGGAAACTGGTAAAGGCAAGTAGTGGTTTTGTTCATGGGTGCCCTGCCTTAAGGCTTTGGTTATGAGTAGGTCCTTGGTTTACCAGGGAGATAAAGGAGCTTAAATCTTCTAGATGGGTTGCTAGAATGTAGGCAGAATCATGGCAAGAAAAATTGATGGGCTATGCAGAACTGGCAAAACTGACACATAAGCTACGGGACAAGGATAACTCTGATTTTAAAGATGAATGGTACAAAGTATTTGAAGACGCAACAAAGTGAACTGGACTCTTTGGCTGGCTTTGAATAAACATTCACAAACTTTTTATTGATAATAATCAGCTAAATAGTTTGAAGATCTATACAACTGTGTAACATGCAGAAAACAGCATTTTCAGAGAAATCAAAGACTGGAACTGAAGGAAGCCGGGGTGGGTGGGTTTTGTGTGGGAGGGTGGGGGGAGGGAGGAAAAATGGGGGAAAAAATAATGATGATATGTTTCTGGGTAATATGTTTTGTTTTAATTTTGAATAAAAATGTTTTTTTAAAAAATAATAGAATGTAGGCAGTTGCATGAGCATAGCCGGTGGGGGTGGGGCAGCTCCCCCCCATCAAGTAAAACAGTAGAAATACTTAACTAACTGACCAATCACATAGGTTCTGCGCCCCCCCCCCCGCAACAAAAATCCTGGCTACACCCAAGGGCGGTTAGAAACGTGGGGCAAATTTGATGGAGGGTGGCACAGAGGACATGTATATACCAAGGAAGTCTATACTTCCTATACCCAGCTAAATCTTCAAAATACCATCCAGTGAAGCTGTTTTGGATTATTGGGGGACCATGGCAATGTAAGTCTTCTGGTATATGTACTGTAAGAAAGAGGATTCCGTTGACCACTATGGGCTTGGCCACACTTTCTATTGTCCCTTCTGCTTTCCCTCAAGGAAGACCACTCTTTCACACTCGTTTGAAGAAAATGGCAATTCCGGGTTCCCCCGGATTGCAATTTGTTCTTCTCTATTGCTAAAGAGCGGGATTTCCCTTGGAAAAGGAGTGGGGCAATGGGGAAACTGCTTGGAGAGGGCCCAGGAAGTGTGGGCCAAGCAGAAAACTGTGCCTTCTAGGCAGAAATGGGGATGAGCCCCAAAACAAAATGGCTAAACGTCAACCCTGACTTGGATTGGTAATTTCTTGCAGAGTCGGAGCTTAACATTCGTCGCTCAGTGGCAGAGCACGCATATTGTGTGCAAAAGGTCTCAGGTTCAATTCCCAGCATTCCCTAGGAGGGCTGCGAATGTCCTCTACCCTGGAGAGATGCTGCTGGTCAGAGTAGGCATTACTGAGTTAGGCAGACTAATGGCCTGACTCAGCCTGAGGCTGCTTCCTTGGTTCCTGTGTGCACGGCTACTGCTTACATCAGTTGCTCAGATGGACCATCTTCACTTGCTATCGCCTGATGATATGGATATGATATTTGGAAATATTCAGTCAGCTTGCAGGCTCAGCCCATCTAAATCTAGCTTGAAGAGCCTACTTGGCACTTCTGGAAGTTGTGTCAGCTAACAGGGTCCTCCAGCACTGAAAGAAAGCTGTTATGTATCCATTATTGTAAAGGTTATAACTGGACCCAGAGGAGTTGAAAAACTACAGGCTTCCTTCCAATTAACATTTACTGGGCAAGGCAATTAACGAGGTGGTTATTCTGGGTTTTTTTGGGGGGTAGGGAACAGATTTTTTGAAAAATTGTACCAATTCATACCAATGAACTGTGGGAGTGTGACCCTTTTAGTGGCTTTTGATATTTATATTTTATAGGAAGGACATAAATAATACCCCACCCTTTCTCTGTGGTAGCATACACAGCCCCTCTTTTATCCTAACAGCACTTCTGGGAAATAGCTTAGGCTGAGAAATAGTGACTGACCCATTGTTTCTGAAACAAATCACTACACCGCCCTGGCTGGATCAAATCCTTCTGAAGGGTTGAGAGTTGAGTACAGATTTGCAGTGGCATTTCTGCAGGGCTCCATCTCATTTATATTTATGTAAAGCTACTGTGGAAGTTCACATCGCAGCATAATGTCCTCAATGCGCTGATCGGCATTGACACCCAACTATCTTTATCAAATCCAGAATTGGGTGCAAATTCTTTGATCTTCTGCCTAGGCAAGTTCTTACAGAATCGGTGAGGGACAACAATTTTGAAACTAACAGACGCAATGAATCACTCTTGTGATTCAGGGATGTGGCATTCACTCGTTTTGGATGAGGCTGAACACATCTCTGAAATACAAGTTCCCAAACTTTGGGTGCTTCTGGGCTGAGCTTGCCTCCTAGATGTTCAAATGATGGCTGTGGACAGGAATGCAAACTGTATGACCTGGTAAACTCCTAAATAGATAACTGAAATGCATGGGAATGACAAAATAAAAATGGTCTGGCTTTTGCAAATAATGTCCTCTGCTTCCCATGGAATAGATAAATGGAGAAGATGAATGGTAGAACTCTAAAGGGACCCCTAACCATTAGGTCCAGTTGTGGCCGACTCTAGGGTTGTAGCGCTCATCTCGCTTTACTGGCTGAGGGAGCCAGCGTACAGCTTCCGGGTCATGTGGCCAGCATGACTAAGCCACTTCTGGCGAACCAGAGCAGTGCACGGAAACGCTGTTTACCTTCCTGCTGGAACGGTCCCTATTTATCTACTTGCACTTTGACGTGCTTTCGAACTGCTAGGTGGGCAGGAACAGGGACCGAGCAATGGGAGCTCACCCTGTCGCGGGGATTCGAACCGCCAATCTTCTGATCAGCAAGTCCTAGGCTCTGTAGGTTTAACCCACAGCACCACCCGCGTCCCTAGAACAGGGATAAAGAACCTGTGGAACCTCCAGGTCTCATCACCCCAATCAAGGATGCTGGATGCTATAGTGAGTCCAACAACATCTGAGGGCAACAGGTTCCCCATCTCAGTCCTAGAATTTGTCTGTATCTCATGCAAAGCATCCATGGAAATAGTTTTTTCTCTGTTTTGAAAGGTAACAAAAGGCAAGCTGCACAAAAGTGGTTAACCTATGCTATTTCTAGTTACAGGTAGGTGACCGCGTTGGTCTGCCATAGTCGAAACAAAATAAAAAAATTCCTTCCAGTAGCACCTTGTTGTTGTTTAGTCATTTAGTCGTGTCCGACTCCTCATGACCCCATGGACCAGAGCACACCAGGCACTTCTATCTTCCACATGGTGAAACTCATGCTGGTAGCTTCGAGAACACTGTCCAACCATCTCGTTCTCTTTCGTCCCCTTCTCCTTGTGCCCTCCATCTTTCCCAACATCAGAATCTTTTCCAGGGAGTCTTCTCTTCTCATGAGGTGGCCAAAGTACTGGAGCCTCAGCTTCAGGATCTGTCCTTCCAGTGAGCACTCAGGACTGATTTCCTTCAGAATGGATAGGTTTGATCTTCTTGCAGTCCATGGGACTCTCAAGAGTCTCCTCCAGCACCATAATTCAAAAGCATCAATTCTTCGGCGATCAGCCTTCTTAATGGTCCAGCTCTCACTTCCATACATCGCTACTGGGAAAACCATAGCTTTAACTATACGGACCTTTGTTGGCAAGGTGATGTCTCTGCTTTTTAAGATGCTAGTAGCACCTTAGAGACCAATTAAGTTTGTTATTGGTATGAGCTTTCGTGTGCATGCACACATCTCCAGGCAAGCAACAGCAACATGACCAACTGGAGGTCAGGCAACTGGTGGTGCCCCACTTGCTGCTGATATCTAATGTTGAAAAGTGACTATTCCTGTTGTAAACAGTGCTAGAGCCAACGTTAACTAAAGTGAGGAGCTGTAGCAAACTTAGTTGGTCTCTAAGGTGCTACTGGAAGGATTTTTTTTTATTTTGTTTCGACTATGCTATTTCACCCTTACCCCAACTCACCTTAAATAATCGCAAGAAAGTCTGAAATTATGAACTCTCTAGTTTCCCCCTCCCTTAGCCACTCGGATAACATTAATTAATTAGATAAATGCCTGCGCAAATATTAATTGCAAAATGCAAAGCATTCAGACAGCAAATTTACATTGGAAGTTAACATAGGATATCGAGATGCATCGGTAATTAACACCTGGAAATCTCTGTGATATCTTTTACCAGCAATCGGTAAGAGAAATAAAACACCTAAAGGGAGCACAATGGATTATCTGAACCTTAGAAATGAAGTCCCAGGAAACATTTACAACCCATGCAACGATTTGCCTTCGATTAGCCCTGGGAGCCTCACACAACTGACATTATTCATATTCAGGCCTTTGCGGATTTGGAAAAAGGTAACTGTGATAAATCAGTTACTTCTGTTTGTTAGAAGGAAAGAGGCAACAACTGAGAATTGTCATCACAGATACAATTCCAATTTCTTTTTAGCTCCTTCCTGGCAGGGCCGGTTCATCCATTAGGCAAGGTGAGGCGACTACCTCAGGTGACGCAATCCACAGGGGCAACAGATCCCAGTGTAGATGTTCACTTACCCCCTTCTTCCCTGGTGGGGAGGGGGACACCATTTTGCGGTTTGCCACAGGTGCCAAAATGTCTTGCGCTGGCCCTGCTTCCTGGATTTCACGGAATATGCTGCCTTATTCTGAGTCAGGCGCTAGTCCACCTACCTCAGAATTTCCTACGGTGACTGGCCACTCCTCTCCAGGGGTTCAGAAACTCAGATGTCTTTGATTGAGCCCAGGACCTCTTGCATGCAAATCATGTCCTCTGCTACAGCTCCTCACTTTAGTTATCGTTGGCTCTAACACTGTTGACAACAGGAATAGTCACTTTTCAACATTAGATGTCAGCAGCAAGTGGTCTAGTGGGGAACCCCCAGTTGCTTGACCTCCAATTGGAGGTACAAAGGGAGGAGGAACAGAGTGTTGGGTTGTTTAGCATGGTGCAAATGCACAGGCAGGAAGGACAGATTGACTCCACCAGTGCCATTTGCACCATGCTGACCTTGCCACTGTGCCATTCCTTCCTCTCTAGCTCCTGGGATGCAAGAGCAACACAACTGGCCAGAGGCCAGTTAAGCAGTGCTGCCCAACCATGCCACCTGCTGCTATTAGATCTCCAATACCATTAATATGAGGGACGCAGGTGGCGCTGTTGGTTAAACCACAGAGCCTAGGGCTTGCTGATCAGAAGGTTGGCAGTTCAAATCCCCGCAACAGGGTGAGCTCCCGTTGCTCGGTCCCTGCTCCTGCCAACCTAGCAGTTTGAAAGCATGTCAAAAGTGCAAGTAGATAAATAGGTACTGCTCCGGCGGGAAGGTAAACGGCATTTCCATGCGCTGCTCTGGTTCGTCAGAAGCAGCTTAGTCATGTTGGCCACATGACCTGGAAGCTGTACGCTGGCTCCCTTGGCCAATAAAGCGAGATGAGCGCCGCAATCCCAGAGTCGGTCACAACTGGACCTAATGGTCAGGGGTCCCTTTACCTTTACTTTTCTTACCATTAATAGTAGTGCAAAAGTGGGATGGGGAGAGGATATGGTTATGGTTTTCCAGGCCCCTACAGCACCAAGTTGATCTGATGAACTCCCTTGGCTGCCATTAAAGGTGAAGGAACCCCACTGCTGAAAGGTTAGTTATCCCTGCACCAGGCAAAGCATGCTATTTTTCTTTCTACCATGATTAACTTCACACCCTAAGTGCTAATGCAGGCTATTTATCAAACTCCTGAAAACTAAAATTTAACTGCAGGGCCAGAAACATTACCTTGCTGACCTGACTTCCATTTTTTTTTATTAAAAATAAAAATAAAAATCTATGATTTAAGTATTATGTCCCTAGAGAAGAGAGGGCATTGCTTTCCAAAAAGGTTAATAAAGTATGCTAATAGATTGCTTCAGACTGCTGGAGAGGTTTAGGCTGATTAGCATCAATCAGGACAAGCTGAGATTTGGACAGATGCCTATTTTTTCTTTAAATAATTGCTAATACTATCATGATCTGCTCAGATGGGATCAAAGGCACATAATCCAAACATGCTTATTCTGGAGACAAGCATGGTTGTGTCATTCCAGCATGCGTGCATTCTGGGGTGGGGTTGGAAAGAAAGAGACAGAGAATTCATTACTGATAAGAGGACTCAGAGAGTGACTCATCCCGAAAATAGATAATTGCCATCTAAATATAGAGACAGACGTTATTTAGCACCCTTTCTGTTGATGGGTAAAGGGGATCAAAACTCTCGCAACTAGGAAGCGCTTAATTAAATAAATGTGTCTCCTTAATTAAACCAAGGGAAGGATTTGACAGCCAAGGTCAGATGGCATATTCGGGGCCGAATGAGATATGATGTTAAATGCATCTTTGCATATAATGTATTTTGATATTCAAGTGCCATCAGCTGCGGGGGCCTAATAATGATCATGATCACAAGGGGCAGACTTTATCTAGCTAATCCTTGCCCTGTGCTAGCTTGCTTTGGGCATGGCACCAAATATGTAAATATGTTCCTCCATTGACACATGGAAGAGGGTTATAAGCTCAGTGGTAGAACATCTGATTTGTATGCAGAAGGTCCCAGATTTAATCCCTAGCATTTCTGATACTGAGCTTGATGTACCAACAGTCTGACTATGGTCCTATGGCAACAAGCGAGCACACTGGCGTCTGTCTCTTTAGGGAGACAATGGAGGAGCACGCCTAGAAGCTGCTGGAAGGCTGCAGTGTTAAGTATAGTAATTTAATTCACTGAAATTGTAAGTGTTTGTATGCATTAGGTAAAGGTAAAGGGACCCCTGACCATTAGGTCCAGTCTTGACCGACTCTGGGGTTGTGGCCCTCATCTCGCTTTATTGGCCAAGGGAGCCAGCATACAGCTTCCTCGTCATGTGGCCAGCATGACTAAGCCGCTTCTGGCGAACCAGAGCAGCGCACGGAAACGCCGTTTACCTTCCCGCCAGAGCAGTACCTATTTATCTACTTCCACTTTGACATGCTTTTGAACTGCTAGGTTGGCAGGAGCAGGGACCGAGCAACGGGAGCTCACCCCGTCACAGGGATTCGAACCGCCGACCTTCTGATCGGCAAGCCCTAGGCTCTGTGGTTTAAACCAGAGTTCTCTAGTAGTTCTCATGTGATTGGCTAACGCTGGTCACATGGCAGGTATCTAGTGAATGAGAGACTCCATTTTATGTGAAGCAAGATGACTGTGTTTTAGAATCCACTGTGAACTTTCGCAGGGAAACCAAAATGCTTGTTTACAAAGCTATTGTACTACCAACCTGAATGTATGCTTGTGAAACATGGAGCACTTATAAACCCCATCTCCAACTCCTCAAAAGATTCCATCAATGGTGTCTCCGAAAATTTTTACACATCACTTGGGAAGACAGGCAAACTAATGACAATGTACTGGAAGAAGCAAAGATCACCAGTGTCGAAGCAATGCTTCTTCAACATCAACTTCATTGGACTGGTCATGTTGTGCGGATGCCTGATTATTGCCTTCCAAAGCAACTACTCTATTCCGAACTTAAAAATGGAAAGTGTAATGCTGGTGGTCAACAACAGAGGTTTAAAGACTCTCTCAAGGCAAATCTAAAAAAATGTAGTATAAACACCGACTGGGAAACTGAGAAACACTGGCCTGCGAGTGCTCCAATTAGAGAACAGCCTTTATCAAAGGCGTCATGGGCTTTGAAGACACTCGAATTCAGGACGAAAGGGAGAAGAAGACGAAGAAGAAGGGGAGGAGGAGAAGGAGTTTGGATTTGATATCCCGCTTTATCATTACCCTAAGGAGTCTCAAAGCGACTAACAATCTCCTTTTCCCTTCCTCCCCCACAACGAACACTCTGTGAGGTGAGTGGGGCTGAGACATTTCAAAGAAGTGTGACTGGCCCAAGGTCACCCAGCAGCTGCATGTGGAGGAGTGGAGACGTGAGCCCGGTTCACCAGATTACGAGTACACCACACTGGCTAAGAGGAAGGCACACTTGGCAAACCATCACCATGATCAGCTCTTGCCCGGAAACCTATGTCCCCGCTGTGGAAGGACGTGTGGATCCAGAATTGGCCTCCACAGTCACTTACGGACTCAGTGTTAAGACCGTGCTCATGGAAGACAATCTTACTCGGCTATGAGTGATCGCCAAAGAAGAAAGAAGAAGAACACTGCTAAGTTGAATAGAGTGTTGGAGTGCTTCTTCTCTGCTTGAAAGAAAGATAGCAAAGCTGCAGGAGAAGGTAAAAGGGGAAACCTCTCTTAGGAGCTGCAAGGCATGGCCTAACTAAGATACAGAAGGCTGAATGCTGAGCTCTGGAAAGAGAGGAAAATACAGTCATTTGGAAGAAGAGACTGTAAACCCCTGCTTGAAAAAGCATGTGACCGTAAATATTATATTTTAATTCATCTATAAAGTTTATCACCATAAAGAAGGCTGATCGCTGAAGAATTGATGCTTTTGAATTGTGGTGCTGGAGGAGACTCTTGAGAGTCCCATGGACTGCAAGAAGATCAAAGCTATCCATTCTGAAGGAAATCAGCCCTGAGTGCTCACTGGAAGGACAGATCCTGAAGCTGAGGCTCCAATACTTTGGCCACCTCATGAGAAGAGAAGACTCCCTGGAAAAGACCCTGATGCTGGGAAAGATGGAGGGCACAAGGAGAAGGGGATGACAGAGGACGAGATGGTTGGACAGTGTTCTCAAAGCTACAGACATGAGTCTGACCAAACTGTGGGAGGCAGTGGAAGACAGGAGTGCCTGGCGTGCTCTGGTCCATGGGGTCACGAAGAGTCGGACATGACTAAACAACTAAACAACAACAACAACATAAAGTTTATGAATGTCAAAGTCTACACATTGGTTTAATTTCCAAAGAGTGTCAGAGAGAGAGAGAGAGAGAGAGAGCGCTTCTTTGCTGTGTTTCCGCTACTCTTACTTCAACATGCAGTGCCTGTTGTGGCTTTTGGGACCTATGTAGAAGAGACATGTTTTGTTGCAGCTGGGGCAGACGAAGGCATCTTGTTGTGCTGCTACAGGTACACCATGGCATACTTTCTCTCTGTGCTCTTCCTAACAGTCATTTCTGCTCTAGTCACTGCTATGGATGCACAACTTGGCTGCCCATCTCCAGGCACTGCGGTCGTCTGTGAGGGAACACATTTACATTTATTTAGGATATTTCTTGTTAATGCGCTTTCTCCAAGCAAGACACTATATGGCGACAACCAGCTCTTCCTTTATCAGCCCAAGCAAGGGCGTTGATTGGGTCCCAAGCATGATCCGTGAGCAGCATGGATAGCATTAACCTAGTCAATACTGCTTGAGGTGGGGAAAGATAAAGCATGGCTGGAAGGGTCAGGTGACACCATAAAATTTTGAAAATCAGCTATGGTGCATTTTTCCCTAGCGGCCACAACTGCTCAATTGAGCAGCATTGGAGGGCAAAAGGAGAAGAAATAATTGGACTTTTTTTTCTTTTCTTTTTTAAAGCATTTATAAGGCTGTAAATCTGGAGTGACTTCCTTGAGTACAGAGAAGTTATTCCAGATTAATCTGGACAAAATGGACTTAAATTTGATTTGCAGTTTCTCTTAATAGAATACTTAGTGCCAGTGATAAGAATGGAAAGGCATGGTAATGAACTTGAAATCTTCCATCTTCACAGTGCCTATGTCATATTTTATTGGATGCCACCCAGGTGGGCGGGGTATAAATAATAATAATAATAATAATAATAATAATAATAATAATAATAATAATAATAAATTTTATTTATACCTCGCCCTCCCCAGCCAAGACCGGGCTCAGGGTGGCTAACAACTAATAATAAAAACAAGTTGATTAAAATACAATTTTAAAAAAAACAGGATTAAAATACAACATTAAAACATTGTTGTTGTTGTTGTTGTTGTTGATATTATTATTATTATTATTATTATTATTATTATTATTATTATTATTATTTTCTGAACAGAACTGTATGAAAAGATGTGTACTATGGAAGTGTAAAATTAAAAAGCAAGGCCGAGAAAGGAAGAGACTGGAGGTTCTTGGCTTCGCAATTAAGATGCAATTGAAAGGCTTCAACCGGCATATCAGATAAACAGGAATAATCCAGTGTCTGCCTGAAGAATCAGAACAAAAGCCGCTTCTAGGGCAGAGGCCTAGGTGCCCCCTCTTACAGTTTTGGACTTCTTAAAAAACAAAGCAATGGGCGGTAAAATTAAGAGGGTCTTAAAAGAAAGAGGAAGAAGCTGACAGAACGATGCATATTTATCCAATAGAAAACCTGAGGAGCTTCAAAGAGCAATAATAACAATAACAACAATAATATATTTATTATTTATATGCTGCCATCTGACTGGGTTGCCCCAGCCAGTCTGGAAGGCTCCCAACAAAATATTAAAAACACAGTAAAACAGAAAGCAGAGTGGTTCTTTTTATCAAAAGTTACCTCACAGTATATCCACTGGGGTAAATATGATTTTTCCTCCTACCTCACCCAAAGGGTATCGTTTTGGTACCAACTTTTTATATATATATATCAGAGTTCTGTCAAGTTTGAAACTGTCGACTTGACATTACAACCTGCATTTCACAGAGTTTGAAACTCTCAAGTTGACATTATAACCTGCATTTCCACATCTGAAGGAGCTTTACCCGCCCTTCCCTGCCACCCAACACTCCTCGATTGTGTCTATTTTGGGAATAGCATCGATAAAGTGGTTCAGACAATAAGTACAGCTTTCTCTTGCCCTTGCAGTTTGCTTTCTGGGTCAGAAACTGGCAATCTCACCTACTTGACTTCCCTTGCAGTGTGAGTGGATGTCATTATTTTAATTCATTGCAGCAGATGGAGAAAGAACAATAACAGCAATCTAGTCAGCCTTGTGAACTAACCCGACAAGGTGCAGAAAACCGAACAGCACCTTCTTCTTTTTAAAACTAATTCCCCCCCCCCCCCATTAGTACATACTTGAAATTCATAGCATGGAACTTGAGGGGAGCAGAACTGTGTCCTTTGGGTCCTCTGGCTTGGATAGCCACCCAGAATATGAGCGCTTCTCCCTCACATCTCCCCCTTCAGGACATGAGAAGTTTATGATGTTCTATCTAAATGCTAATATTTTGAAATTAATAAATCACTGCAATGAGAATAGCAGAAAGCCATTAAAGAAAAGGAGAGGAAACCCAGGAAGGTTTTATGTCCAAAATTTCATTCCCCAGAGAAGCAACAGGAAAATATAGAACTGAATCATTTACCAGAAATTTAGTTATTGCAACCATCCCTGTTGCAACCCCCAATATAAGAGAATTTCTCCATTCTAATGAGTGTGTCTGTGAAGCCTCTGATGCATGCACAGAGTTCCTTCATTTGCAGGGCCTAGTCCTCTCTTTTCATGTGGAACTGATCTATGTGTATATTCCTTTGGGTGTGTATCAGTTTTCTCCTCTGAAATGGATACTGTGCACATGAGGGGAGATAGTCAACTCTGGAATAACTCAGGGACCTGCAGCAAATGATTTGCTTGGGAGAATTGCCAAGTGTAAAAGGAAAGAACCACCCTGAGCTCATGCAATGTGACTTACAGTGGATTGCTGTACACGTTTCTCAGAAGCAACTTTCACCATAGCCACTGGGGCTCGCTCCTGGTAAGTATTGCAGCTGTAAACTGCTTGGTGAAAAGACACCAAGTGTCAATTGTGCTCTTAACCTGTGTTGAATTGGCTTGGGAGCCAGCGTGGTGTAGTGGTTAAGAGCGGTGGACTCGTAATCTGGTGAACCGGGTTCACGTCTCCACTCTTCCACATGCAGCTGCTGGGTGACCTTGGGCCAGTCACACTTCTCTGAAGTCTCTCAGCCCCACTCACCTCACAGAGTGTTCGTTGTGAGGGAGGAAGGGAAAGGAGAATGTTAGCTGCTTTGAGACTCCTTCGGGTAGTGATAAAGCAGGATATCAAATCCAAACTCCTCCTCTTCTTCTTCTTCCTCTTCTTCTTCTTCTTCTTTTGCTGTGAGTTTTATACTACTTGCACTTCAGCTGGCCTGCTTCATTGTTTGGAGCTGACTGGCAAACTAAGGTGAGTTATAAGCTCCGCAGAGGCAGAGAGGTCACATAATCAAAGAATCACAGAGTTGCAAGGGACCCCGAGGGTCATCTAGTCCAACCCCCTGCAATGCAGCAATCTCAACTAAAGCATCCATGACAGATGGCCATCCGACATCTGCTGAAAAACCTCCGAGAGCAAGTGTGGTGTAGTGGTTAAGAGCGGTGGACTCGTAATCTGGTGAACCAGGTTCGCTTCCCCGCTCCTCCACATGCAGCTGCTGGGTGACCTTGGGCTAGTCACACTTCTCTGAAGTCTCTCAGCCTCACTCACCTCACAGAGTGTTTGTTGTGGGGGAGGAAGGGAAAAGGAGATGGTTAGCCGCTTTGAGACTCCTTAGGGTAGTGACAAAGTGGGATATCAAATCCAAACTCTTCTTCTTCTCCAAGGAAGGAGAGTCCACAGCCTCCCAAGGAGACCGCTCTATTGTTAAACAGCTCTTATGGTCAGGAAGTTCTTCCTGATGTTTAGTTGGAATCTCCTTTCTTGCAACTAGGAATGATTCTGTTAATGACTTTCCCTCTCTTGCCATTCCATAGTAAGACTAAGGCCTCAACAAGAGCATCAGTTATCCCTGCCTGAAAATCACCCCATAGCATTTGGGAATCCATAATTGAATTCCATATTTCTCTGGTGGTAAAACCACCCTTCAACACACACAGGGAAGAACAGCTACTGCCAATCCAATCCACACCAGAAATTTTTTGTCATGTAGCCAATTCAGTTTTAGTTTAGCGATGACTTCAGAGAGGACAAATAAAGCTAACTCAGAGTAGAGTCAACCCTTACTATGAATTAGCTTCTTTTGCCCTCAGCGATGTTGTCATGTAGCCAAATCCAAATGATTATGTGATGTCCTTCATTAATGAGAAAACAAAGGCTGGTTTCAAAAAAAATTAATGATACCAAAGCAGGAACTAATTAGGTCAGGGAAGATTTGGGCCCTGGAGTGTTTCCATTGCCTCTATGCCAAATATTGGTGAGGGTTGTGCAGCCTTTTAGACAAACTGTAAACACTTTTGCTCTTCTTCAACTCCTCCATGAGAGATGGAGAGTATTTTCTTTGACTTGGGAAAGTTTCAGCAGAAAGCCAGCTCAGCTTGTCTCGACTCTGTCATAACATTATGCATTTTCTGAGGCTAAACAGTCAGACACTATCTTATGTATGTAAATGTGTACATGTTAATCTAGTTCATAAACACATCCATGACTGCCATGTATTTGGATATTTCGTCTGTATCTCGCTGCAGATTTTGTTGAGTTTTTTACAGGGTCTCTGGCAGATGCAGATTTAGGGCAGTGCAACCGGTTCCGTTGCGCTGGGAACCGAGCCATTTGGTCTTTCTGTCTCTGGGACTAAAAAGTTGGGGCCCACTCTGCCATGTTCCCCTGCCAGACATCAAGTGCAAATGATTAAAGAAACTGAGAAACCATACCTGACAGGGAAAAGTCAAAAGCATCTTGCGAGCAGGAGATATTATATTAGCTGGTATCAAATTCTAGCACATATAGAAGCAGATGTTGGACACCAACACCAACAGCGTATCTCGCCTCCAGGACACCACCTCCCTCCCCAATTCACTGTGTTCCTGTCTCTAAAAACACCTATTTAAACTGATCCTAGACTCTCTCCATAGAAATAATATTTATAGCTAGGCTGTCTCTAATTATATGGGAGATGCTGTTATTTATGGCTCAGCTGTCTGGACCCTCATTATCTAAACAGATGGATACCCTGACAACTACTGATGACTAAAAGGATTTCCTCAGTTTGAAACCTTGCTTACTTCCTTGCCCCCCTCCCCCAATGATAGTCCAATACATTATAAAATTGAGGCAGTTTTGAACCAAAGCACTGCCTCATAGAACCGAGAAGTTGAAAATACAAGGAATCATGGGAGATGGGAGAAACCTTTGATAGTTAACCACCCTGATTTAGTTAGATTTATTACATTTTCACACAGTTTTGTTGCATTTGATAAATGATAAATTTGATAAATGACAAAAACCACCCGATTACCCAGTAGAACAATGCACACTACAGCCAGTTGCCATTTGGTTATCTCTGTTCACCCTGCTAATGACCAAATTCAGGGACTGCAACTGCTCAAGAAAACTATTATAATGAAAACTTATATTTCTGATTCCCCCTTTAAATGTTGAATGTTCCTAACATTTAATATGTATGTAAAATTTAAAAATTGATAGAATTTTCACTGCCTAAATTAATTCTGCTTTTCTCTTTCTTCTTTTGCAACTAATTAATCTTGTTTATATTCAAGAGCAGGTCTTTGTTGCACTCTGTGAACAGGGATGGGAAAATCTGACTATTTCACTTTCTTCCCATTTCTTGTTTTTACCACCTTAAACTCAGTTAATTACATTTCTGCATCAGTTTGTGGTGGTTGTTGTTGTTTTTTTTAAAAAAAAAAACTGACACAAAAATTTGCCAGCATTTTTATGGTATTTCTCCTAACATACAATGTCTTAAAGGCAATTTCCACTAATATATACATCTTTGGAAGCTAGGTCCCCTGACATAATACATATTTTTTTGTGTATGCTATTTCACCAATATGTTTGTTTTTATGCAAATACAATAGAATTGTACAGATATTTTTGCTGCACAACTACATTGCAAAATTCGGAGGCATGTGAATTTCAAAGGACAACTGCATTTTAGTTTGCAGATGGTTTCGGGAAGGGCAGATTAGGCAGGTTTGCATTAAAATATGAATCAACCCTATTCCTTCCCCCATCCCTTGTTGTGACTCTGTGCCCTAAATTTGAAATGACCCCTAGACTGTAAGAGCAGTGGCCTATTTTATTACAGTCAACATGCATTTTCTAGTAAGCCAAAGCAAAATATATGAAATTTGACCCAGCTAAGGCCCCAAACCAACCAATCAATCAAACTCAGTTCCTTATAACCCTGACAACATCCTCTCACATCCGCATGACAACACTGAAAAGGCTTTAGATCAGAAATATGTGGATGCCAATAATTTATTACAGAAGAAGACACATCGTATCATAAAGTGATGGCTTATTGCTCTTCCTAGGTGTATGCATTGTGCAAGAACTCTTTTAACAGTTCCAAATCCTTTGCCAGGAAACTTGGATAATATAATGTGATCTGTCAGAAGAGTCAAATTAAATTTTTAGGGGGGAAAAGCCCAGTAGGAACAATGTGTAGTTAAATCATCTGTCTGGAAGTACGTAAATGTCCCCACATTCCAGCATGTCAGATCCTTTTACATAAATGTCGTCTTCTTATGAGGGCGTTTCATTTATTATTATTTTTAATTTATTTTTTGCTGAGCTTCCAGAACTGGTGAAGCACAGGTCAATCGAAGGCAGCAAGCGCTACCTTTCATCAGATACAAATGGGAACTCTTTTCGGTGTGACAAACGAATTGAACTCCAAGCAGTATTCATTGGAATAGATGTGCCATAGAAAACACCTGTCAGAACACATCCAGTCCCTGGCAGGCTGCAAACATTTAGCTGCACACAAGCAGAGCAGCACATAGTTTAAATAGAAAACGATGACAAAAGGAATATTTGGTGGGGAAGTCGCCGTCCATCCCCATGACAAAGCGAACCGCAGCGTAAAGTGTGGCCTCAGGCCATTGCAAAGGTTCAGTCTCAATTGGCTTGAACTCTGCTGATGTCTTTTGTGACCTTGAGAGAAGAACAGAATCTGCTTCAGCTTAATAGGGATATGTGAGACACAAACACCTTCATGTCCATGCCTTTAAACCAGTGGTGCTTAGCCTTCCCTCCACTCACTATTCTAATTTCAGTCATGGTGAACCAAAGTTCCCTTCCTACTTTTGCAGACCCATTTGCCCCCCTCCTGCCCTTTTGTGGTGCACCTGATTTCTAAGATGTTTTAGAGGTGTTTTGGGCTTACATTACCTTATGTCAGGGACTGGCTGGACAATGATAGATTTGTTGTTGTTGTTTAGTCGTTTAGTCATGTCCGAATCATCGTGACCCCATGGACCAGAGCACGCCAGGCACTCCTGTCTTCCACTGCCTCCCACAGTTTGGTCAAACTCATGCTGGTAGCTTTGAGAACACTATCCAACCATATTGTCCTCTGTCGTCCCCTTCTCCTTGTGCCCTCCATCTTTCCAGATAGCTAGATAGATAAACTTTATTCACAGGTCAGAGGATGAAGGGGGGGGGGAGAGACAGAATGGCTGGATGCTGAAGAAGCAACAGGCCTGAGCATGAGAGAGGAACCAGAGGCAGAAAGCCAGACACAGACTCTGCTGTGTTATTTTCTGTTCATAAACAGCTAATTGTATTCCATGCCTCTTTCCTGCCCTGTGGATGACCTGGGTTTGCCTGACAGCTCCTTGACAGGTGATCCTTGACAGGTGATCACTGTCCTGCTCCTAGTGAAAATGGAGTAATCAAATCTTTCCTTTCACCTTGTAGCTTTGGATCAGCAACCTACCCCCAATATGGCTTTCCAGTTTGATTGTGGTGGGAGCAAGTTGGACAAGGCTGGGAGGACTCAGGATAAAACTTGTGCCTCATATTGAAAAGGTCTGCCCTCTTTCTGAATGATGATTCTAGATTCTGGAGAAATAAATTGTGTCAGTCCATTGGAGCCAAGCCAATGAAGAGCTCTGGGGACCTCAAAGATGACCCAACTTATTGTGGCATTAGGTTAGAGCCTACACTGTCAGATTTGACCAAATGTCCTCTGGCCCATGAAAGCTTACACCCCAGTGAATCTGTTAAGTCTCCAGGGTGCCAGAAACCTTACCATTGTTTATAAATCTGCATATCCCCATAACCAGAAAACATTGTGAGACCAAATACAAAACATGTGAGAAAGAGGAAAATGTACTGCAACTCTTCTTATTTACTAGTCCTCACATAATTGGAGGTGGACTCTATTTATAAACTAGGAGGAAGCCTGTGTCTGAGAACAAGCTCACAAGTGGTGAAAATAATGACTGTTTGGTATGAACGAAGACATAGAAGGTAGTCATATTCATTCATGCCATTTATTTTTTCAAAATCCAAAAGCTTGCCAGCTATCATCAACAGAACTAATTTAAAAATTGCTATTTCCTTTCCCCCTTTGTTTCACTGAAATTGTGTACATGAAGAATTATACTACCTGCCTATCTCTGTAGAGCTATGGTCTGCCTAGTCTTCCTAAGGAACTATAGATCTCCATTCTTTAAATCAGTAAAATGCTGAATGAAAATGCACTTGAGTTTCATATATAAGAAGTATATAATGTCACACAGCTTTTATCTCTTCCAAGGACTGTTAATGTGAAAAAGGCATGCTTAATATTCATTTGCAGATAGAGACTGGTATTCAGAGAGGAGTCACCGGTAAGTATTTGAGTTACAATACTAAGTTCCGTTTTTGGCACTAATAATATGGACAGATGGGAAAGGATTCAGAAGAGAATCCACAAGGCTAAGTCAAGGTGTAAGAAGTCTGTTCCAAACATTATGGCCCTACTGAGGAAAGTAATACGAGTCCACTTCTGAAGAAGAAAGCAGACTCCCATCAGTAGCCAATATGGGTGGAAGGAGAGAGTAGCCATTTTCACGTTTCATAGCACCCAACCCATTCACTTTTGAGCCAGTGTGGTGTAGTGGTTAAGAGCAGTGGACTCGTAATCTGGTGAACCGGGTTCGATTCCCCGCTCCACCACATGCAGCTGCTGGGTGACCTTGGGCTAGTCACACTTCTTTGAAGTTTCTCAGCCTCACTCACCTCACAGAGTGTTTGTTGTGGGGGAGGAAGGGAAAGGAGAACGTTAGCCGCTTTGAGACTCCTTCCGGTAGTGATAAAGCAGGATATCAAATCCAAACTCTTCTTCTTCATTGGCACTGGAAGTTATCTGTTTAAGTAATAACCACGTTACAGACCATCGATTTAGACGAAAGTGACGTAATGAAAACCTTTAGAATTAGAGAATTATTTTTTTTTGCAACCCCCCAAAGAAAGAAAACAAATATTAATTATGACTTTACCATCTTCCTTTTTGTTTTGTTTTGTGCACCCTTTGCATATGCTCTAATGCACATGTATTTGGGAGTCGTTCCAGCTGGAAATGTGTGGATTCACTTCTGAGTAAACATGCTTAATACTAGATTGTTTTTCCGGCATATCTTGCATCACTTTCCCAATCCTTGCCTTTCGATTCCAGTCTAAGTCCAGTCTTTCATCTGAAGAGCAGTTTTGAAATATACTCGGAGTCGAGAGTGGATTTCATGCTCTTTATTCAGCTCATAGTGGTGAGGAGGAATGGAAGTTCCCCCCAGAATGTCTGCTTTATATACATTATTTACACAATGGGCCCCACGTGACTGGCTGATTCCGGGATTCACCTGTAGGCCAATCAGGTTGCGGATTCACTTCCATCTGGAGCTGGATTGGGTGGCTCCTGTGGACCAATCAGACTGCTGCATTCTGGACCCTATTGTTCTAGGACCAATCAGACTGCTGCATTCTGAATCCTATTGTTCCAGGGCCAATCAGAATGCTGCCTTTTGGATCCTATTCAACTCCGTACATAACAAGTTTTTTTGGTTTTTTTGCAGGGGAGAGCATGAGATTGCACCTGGCTACACTATCTTAGTACAAGATGCATTCAGAGGCACCTGAGACACACACACAGTTGTTTGCTTCATGACCCACAAAAGACACCTGATAGTCCTATGTAGGGCCGCCATATGTCCCGGATTACTGGGATTTCAAAGGTGAATTTGACATCCGGAGGGAATTTCTGAAAGGCGGCGCTTTGTCCTGGATCTTAGGCAAGTCAATTGGAAACCACCCTCCTTTTTTTTGCATTTTTGTAGTAAAAAAAGCTCACCAACTTTGGGGTTTGTCTAAAAAAAAAAGCTCAAGAACTTTTGGGTTTTCCTTTAAAAAAACTTTTTGGGCGTCCTGGTTTTTACTTTTTGAAATATGGTTGCCCTATGAGTCCTACGTATTTTAAAGAGACAAGTGGCAAAATTTATACTTATGCAGAATTCATATCTGACACATTATGCATGTATTCTGTACACAAATAATATAATAGTGCATTCACACACTTAATCAAAAGGGCTCCAGTCCAAGTCAATATTCTAGTTCTAGTTTGTTCTATTCCATTTCATGTGAGTTCCTGGCTGGGCCAGCAATACTCTTCACATTTCCCATAAACACAGACATTGGTGCTCAGCTGTCTCAGAAAAGGCTTTGCATAAGAAAGAAACTCAAATTGTGTTCCCTCCTTGCTTGAATTTCAGTCGTCTCTCATGTGCATAGAAGCACTGGGGTGGACGCCTTCCAAAAGACAGCATTTTGGCCCCGTTGCAAATGAACTAAAATGTAATTCCATAAAACATATGACAAAATCCATTACTTTATCTCTGCCCTACAACTACCTCTCTGCTTCCAAAAAAGAAACACATTTCTCAGAGCGTGGAGCAGTGATGCTAAGGTCTGGAGTAGATCAACACCTTGTCATGGCAGGAGCTAACAAGTACATTTGCAGAGCTCGCATTGCAGAGAAACATTAGCAGATTAAAAGGACCTGACTGGGCCTTGTGAATTTCATTTCAGGTGCATTAAAAAATAAAATTAAAGGAACAGCAAGGTGCATTTTCATGCAATTGTGTGCAAACAGTCTAAACTTGGTCATATATTTTTCCTCTCTCTCCCTGTGATAACAACCAACTGGATTGCGATAAGGAATTCTTTGGCATTCTTTACCTCCTGTATTTCCTGCCAATAGAGGAACGATGGTCTTTGTAATGAGGTTTTCCCCTCCCACCAGCCCTCTGTGGTGTCCAGGGAAAGCAGTAAATTAAAGGTTGTTCTTCTGAATTACTGAGCATTTCCAACCTGGCTAAAGCAAAAAGATTTATGCTATGAAACCCACCGCTCTCTGCAGCTTGTCTGCACTGTGTATATTGTCTGGCACAATGAGATACATCTCTCTCACTTTCCCTCCCTGTTAGATAGCATATAAAGGTCACAAAAGCTAAATCCAACTATAATGGCATTGCAAAATGTTTCCATTGCTGCATGACTACTAGCTGGTTATAATAGCATCAATTTATTAATACAAACTAACATCGCTCAGAGCATAAAGCCTATCTTGTGCGTTCCAACAGGAGGCATATAAATAAAGTCTAAAATTAGATTCTATTTGGCGAGTGAGATAAGCTGGCCTGAATTTAAAATGAGGTAAAGTAGCCAGCTTAAGCTTTGAATTCTCTCCTTTCCTCCCCCCCCCCTTTTTTTAGGCCAAAGAGAAAAATACTAATATGAAACTTCATATCGTAAGCTCTAAAGTTAAATCCTTCTGGAAGGACAGAAGTTTCGGACCCCTATGGATTGTGTCATTATGTCATGGCATAATCCGAAATTCATACTCTGAAATACAAGCGTGGGTCACTGTGTCCTTCCAGATGCAGTTGGATTCCAATTCCTGTCAGCCCCAGCCAACATGGCTGGTGGGTAAGAATGCTGGGAATTGTGTAGTAATAATAGAATCATAGAATTGTAGAATCGGAAGGGACCACAGGGGTCAACTAGTCCAACCACCTGCAAAGAAGGAATTGTTGTCCAACGTGGGCTCGAACCCACGGCTCTAAGCTTAAGAGCCTCATACTCTACCAACTGCGCTCTCCCAGCTGTCTGGTTATCCATCTCTGCTACAAGGGGAGATCTGTTGGATCATCACTAATTGCAACTGTACATGTACATACTCAGAAAAAGAAATCAGCATAATTTAGGCGGGTGTTCCATGTCTTCTCTCTCCTTCCTGCTTTCTCAGCAGGCCAGTCTGCATGTTCATGTCATTAAAAAGTAAAAATGCTGCAATGTCCGCTATGACTTCCCTGGAAATCATACAGGTTCGTATCAAATTTTCGTTCACAGACTTCAAACAGAGAAGCCATTCAAGACTAGCCCAAGACATTTTGCTGCCTGAAGAAGGACCTAAAGGCATACCTTCCAACATTTCTCTGGTGAAAATAGAGACTTACTAATCAATAATAATAATAATAATAATAATAATAATAATAATAATAATTTGTTTAGTCATTTAGTCGTGTCCGACTCTTCGTGACCCCATGGACCAGAGCACACCAGGCACTCCTGTCTTTCACTGCCTCCCGCAGTTTGGTCAAACTCATGCTGGTAGCTTTGAGAACACTGTCCAGCCATCTTGTCCTGTGTCGTCCCATTCTCCTTGCGCCCTCCATCTTTCCCAACAGAAGGGTCTTTTCCAGGGAGTCTTCCCTTCTCATGAGGTGGCCAAAGTACTGGAGCCTCAGCTTCTGGATCTGTTCTTCCAATAAGCACTCAGGGCGGATTTCCTTCGGAATGGATAGGTTTGATCTTCTTGCAGTCCATGGGACTCTCAAGAGTCTCCTCCAGCACCGTAATTCAAAAGCATCAATTCTTCGGCGACCAGCCTTCTTTATGGTCCAGCTCTCACTTCCATACATCACTACTGGAAAAACCATAGCTTTAACTATACAGACCTTTGTCGGCAAGGTGATGTCTCTGCTTTTTAAGATGCTGTCTAGGTTTGAAAACACAATAAAGCATTAAACATTAAACATTAAACAACGTCCCTACCTTCAGATGTCTTCTGAAAGTTATACAGTTATCTCTTTGGCTCGGCGGTGGCATAACTCCATTCTCTCCAACATTTCTCCAATGAAAATAGGGCCATCCTAAGGAAAAGTGGGACATTCCAAGATCTAACCAGAAACCAGAGCGGCTTCTGCTAATCAGGGACTGTCCCTGGAAAATAGGGACACTTGGAGGGTCTGTAAATGCAGAGCCAGCCCAAGACATTCTGGCGTCTGAGGCAAACCACAAACCAACGCGCCCCTGCCAGGGAAGAAGGGGAGAGTGAAGACCTACATCAGGAACGGGGATGGGATAAAGATCTGCATCAGGAACATGGGTGGGAGGAGACCAGCAGTACTTACTATTTGCTGGGAGGCCACTGTGGGGCGGCTTTGGGGAGGCTGTTGAGGAGGCGGCAGTTTCAGCCTACAAGGGGCATGTTGAAGCTTTCATTGCCACTTCTGCAGCTTCAGGTGATGCGTTCCTGGGAGGCTGCTGCCTTAGGCAGTTGCTGCACCTTGCCTCACGGGTGAAAAAAAGGGAGACCAGGTTTCATCAAAGGTATTTTCCTTTATAACCCCGTTTGCAACTCTTCTAAGCCCAGTTAGTTCTTCTGAACTACCTATATCCCAAATATTTTTGAACCCTGTCTCAAGAGGTGGCTCCACTTGGGATTTCCAGATGGCGACCATTAGAAAAAGAATTAAATCTTTTTTAAAACATAAATAAAATGTTATTTGATTTTCAAGAATATATACATATAACAAAATCAATTCTGAATCCAAATATCGAGATTACAGTGGTACCTTGGGTTACAGATGCTTCAGGTTACAGACACTTCAGGTTACAGACTCTGCCAACTCAGAAATAGTACCTCAGGTTAAGAACTTTGCTTCAGGATGAGAACAGAAATCGTGCGGTGGTGGCGCAGCGGCAGCAGGAGGCCCCATTAGCTAAAGTGATATCTCAGGTTAAGAACAGTTTCAGGTTAAGAACGGACCTCCGGAACGAATTAAATTCTTAACCTGAGGTACCACTGTACTCTGAATCTCCTAACTTCCCTCATCCCTTCCATGGGTCCTATTGATACTATTTCCCACTGCATATCAATACTTCTCCAGTTTTTAGTCTTCCTAAATTATCTGTACATTCTGTTACATTACAAGTGTGCATAAAATCCTGCCAGTGTTTTAACTTGCTTACAGTGATATTGTATATAAATTATAAACTTTCCCCATTCTTTTTTAAAGTTCTTGTCTTTTTGTTTCCTGAGCTTCCCAGTTAATTTCGCCATTTGGGCATAGTCCATCGACTTACTTTGCCATTCTTCTCTGGTCAGGCTTGTCTCTTCCTTCCATCTCTGGGCTAGTAACATCCGTGCGGCCGTTGTCATGTACATAAACAGTCTTTTCTGGGCCTTCGGAAGAAAAAGAATTAAATCTTTATGCTGGACAGTAAGGTTGCAATCTGGATTCAGGATGATGATTTTAAAGAAGGCAAATTCAGTCGTACATATGATCAATATGTGAAGCAGACTACCATACAAAAGTAATAACTAAACAATATTATTTGTCATAAAAATAAATAAGATACAATAAGACTATATCAACCAGGGGGAACTAAATACAGCGACACACCGTGTGCCATTGGGACGTGCTCTTATCTTTCAGTCTGCAGAGATACTGAGTGAGGCTGCAGTCTTTGAACCTTCTAGCAGCAATTCTCATGCAATTGCCTTTCACACACAGTGGGAGGTAAAATTAAGAGTCCTGCTGATCACCGCAGGTAGAGAAAAGCGTGAGTAAGTGTTGGAGCCATAGGGTGTAAAGTGCAGCAACTGCAGCCTTGCACATACAGCAGAGCACTGGAAAGTATGGACCCTATTTCTGGGTAAGATCCTGGCAGTCTAATCCTCTTATGCTACCGTGGCTGCTAATCCTTACCCTGACAGCTGGGACAGAAACATCCTTCTTTGCCTCACTGGCCTTTAATAACTTAGAGCCAAGGTAGGGTGGTGTTAAATGTGAATTGGCATTTAATGTGCTTGTACTTTTAAAAACAAAAAGCAGACTCTGTGTGCGTGTCGATAATTATCGGCATTACAGGAGGCAAGCAGGGTCAATTTAAGCATTCCCTCCCTTGCTGCGGTCCTGAAGCTACTATTTGAACTGGGAGGAAAGCTTCCACTGGCCCCAGGGAGAGATTTTTCTCCTAATGGAAACTTCAGAGGCTGGAGTTTCTTCTGGACCCTCGCGGGGGAGGAAAGGGTTAAAATTCCTGCTGTGGTCCTGATCAAAATAACTGGGTAATAACTGCGTGCTCTTTGCATTTAAAAACCACACACATTCATCTGAAATGCAAAGATGCATCTAATACCATCTTTTGGTTGCCCAGTTGTAATAGGGATCAGCAATGAAGAATCAAAGGGCGGTATTCAGTGAAGGGTTACTCAGATTTATGGCCAATACCGTAGGACACACTTTCCCCCCTCCAAAAATTAAGGGGAAATGTGTGTGCGTCCTATGGAGCGAATGCAGGCTCCTTGGCTTCAGCGATAGCAACGCGAAGCCTCCAAAGCGCAGAGGGAGCGCTCCCTCCGCGCTCTGGAGGCTACGCGTTGCTTTCGCTGAAGCCTGGAGACTCTCCTGGCTTCAGCGAAAGGAACCTGAAGCCTTTGGAGCGCAGCGCGAGGTCCTGCTGCGCTCCAAAGGCTTCAGCAGAGAGGGAGAGCTGCGCAGCGCCCCTTCAGCGAAGCGGGAGGAGAAATGGAAGGGGCTCCATTTCTCCTGCCGCTTCGCTGAAGGGGTGCTGAGCAGAGAGGGGGAAATTAATTTTTTTCTTGTTCTCCCCCTCTAAAACAAGGTGCGTCCTATGGTCGGGTGCGTCCTATAGAGCGAAAAATACGGTAATTTCAATGGGACTGCTCTGAATAAACCTTCACTGAATACTACTCTTTGATTCTTCATTGTTAATCAAACAATTATCAAATGCTAATGATCAGGATCACAGAGCATGGGCAGTAGGAATTTTAACACATCTGAAGCTGCTATCTCTATTAGGAGATTTAGTCCTGAGCTCCAGCACCAATTAACAGAATGCCATCAAGAGGTCAACCCATCTCTCTCTCTCTCTCTCTCTCTCTCTCTCTCTCTCTCTCTCGTTTGGTCAACTCTGCTGTTAATAGACACAAACTTATGCAAAACAAAATGATACCCAGCATAGCAGAACAGTGAAGAGAAATGCAAATGTGGTCTTCAGTAGAGGCACGATGGATGGTGACCAGAGCTCAGAAATTCCCCACAAATAAATTGCATTTGATGTGACTGCTGTCATGAGAAGACAACAAGTGTCCATTGCTGCAGAAGTCTTCCAGTGTCACTGTATCCTGTTAAAACTATTTCCTATAAGCATGAGAATTCTGCAGCCATTTTTGCCTGTGAATCATGGAATGCTATGAACATCTCAAGCTCCCTCTTTTTCCTATACAGTCAGAATGTCTGTGGTAGCACTGAAAAGCCCTTGTTTTCTTTCAGAGTTCAGAGCTCTACCCACCCATCTGATTTAATGGCTTTGTAAAACGGAGATGGCTGAACGCTGCACAAATAACAGTGGGATTCCTTCTGAGAAACAACCTGACACTGAGGTTCCTGACAAAAAATGCATTCACGAGGCACAGCCAGGAAGAGAATTTGTCCTAGAAAGAAACTGCAGATCTGAGGTCACCGAATCCCCAAATTAACTGTAGCATGACTTCAACTCCCCATAATATTTTGAGAAGATCACATAATGTTAAACGACACAGGTTATGTATGCATTGTGTCACATACAATCAGCCCAGAGGCTTCCTTCTCTCTCTCTCTCCTCGTCGGTTTCCCAAGGAGAAATAACAATGTCATGATCAATGTAAAGCACAGGGAATACAATTTCTTAATTGTTATTCTCAGGAAATATTTTTTTTCTGGACTACATAGCATTGATTGCATTGGTTGGCATCTGTCTGCCTCAAGAGACAATGGAAGAGTGTGCCTTTTGGCATAGCTGTCAACTTTTCCCTTTTCTTGTGAGGAATCCTATTCGGAATAAGGGAATTTCCCTTTAAAAAAGGGAAACGTTGACAGCTATGGCCTTTTGGGGGTCAAACTGTTAGAGGGTTATAGCATCTGCTGTGGCTGTAGAGACTGATACAGGAGAGAGATGTTTGCTTGAAGCTGGGTTTTGCTCGGGGAATGCTTTTCAGCCCCATGGAACCTTCAATGTGGGGTTCCGCAGGGCTCAGTCCTATCCCCCATGTTGTTTAACATCTACATGAAACTGCTAGGTGGGCTTATCCGAAGGTTTGAAGCACCTTGTCAGCAGTATGCTGGTGACACTCAGCACTATTTCTCCTTTACATCTGCAGGTGAGGCAGTGGAAGTGCTGGACCAGTGTCTTGCCTTGGTAATGGACTGGATCAGAGCCAACAGACTGAAACTCAATCCACATAAAGGCACTCTTAGTAGGTGGTTCCCTAGACCAGATGGGTGGGAGATCACCTGCTCTTGATGGAGTTACACTTCCTCTAAAGGAGCAGATTCGTAGCTTGTGGGTCCTCCTGGATCCTTTGCTGTCGCTTGAGGCTCAGTGGCCCGGAGTGCCTTCCATCAGCTTCAGCTGGTGGTCCAGCTACGTCCCTATCTGGACAGGGATAGCCTAACTACTGTTGTCTATGCTCTGGTAACCTCAAGGTTAGATTACTGCAATGCATTATATGTAGGGCTGCCTCTGAAGATGGTTCAGAAACTAGTGCAGAATTCAGTGGCCAGGTTGCTTATTGGAGCAAGATGGTTTAAGCATATTACACCGATCCTGGTTCGACTGCACTGGTTACCAATTAGTTTCCGAGCCCAGTTCAATGTGCTGGTTTTGACCTATGAAGTTTTAATTGGCTCAGGACCGCAGTACCTCAAGGACAGCCTCTTTCCATGTGAACCTACCTGAACCCTGAGATCATCTTCTGAGGCCTTTCTTCGTGAGGGCCTTCTCTGCAGTGGCTCCCTGTCTGTTGAATGCTTTCTCCAGGGAAGTTCGCCTGGTGCCTTCATTATACACCTTTAGGTGCCAGGCAAAAATGTTCCTTTTTAACCAGGCCTTTGGTTGATTTGATTGACATCCTATGCCCATTAAAATGTGGGTGTTTTTTTTGGGGGGGGGGGGGGCTATTGGGTTGTTAAAGGTTTATTTTGATTGTGTAATTTTTGGTTGTGTATTTTTTGGTTTTATATTTTGATTTTATTCTGTGAACTGCCCTGAGACCACCGGGTATAGAGCGGTATATAAATTCAATCAAACTGTGGCTTGCTTCAGGTATAGGGGACCTTTGGCCCTCCAGAGATGTTTCTTAACTCAAACTCTCATCAGTCCCTGCAAGCATGCAGGGATGATGGCACTTTTCTAATAAGTGAGGTAAAATCATAAGACAATTGGAAAGCCAAACCAAGCCTTATTCTGTGCACTCTCACTCACACATGCTACCTGAGCAGGTATTCTGAATTTAACGATCGGTTGTTAACCCCCCCCCAAAAAAAATTCCTCTCAGCAGCTCTCCTATATGGTCAAAATAAGTACATATTATCTTTTGCTATTACACTACACCGGCCTTGCCTCTGAAGTTCAGGGGCCACTAATGAGTAACATTTTCTTGTCTTCTCTTTGGCAACAGGGACACAAAATTTTGAAAGCTTATCTATTGAATGTTTACTTAGACACAGTAATCTGCTTCGATTGCTGAAAAGCGCTAAGAGAAGTTGACCATAGAGACCTTCTGGAGATGAGATACAGCGCATAGTTCACAGTAGCCCACTCTGGAGAATCACCACTTCTTATTGTTCATAGTTTGTGGGTTTCCCATGGCTGATACTGACAGAAACAGGGCTGTGTCCATTTTGGGATGATGGTGGTTGGCAACATGACATTCAATAACTGTGGAAATACTGTATGTATACGTTTTATATATGTTGGAAGCTGCCCAGAGCGGCTGGGGCAACCCAGTCAGATGGGCAGGGTATTATTATTATTATTATTATTATTATTATTATTATTATTATTACACAGTATCACATCTGCCTCGCATGCAAAAGGCCTCAGGTTCAATCCCTGGTGTCTCTGCTTAGGATCTGCTGAAGATCTTAGAGAGCCACTGCCACTCAGAGTCAGGGAGCTGTGCCCCATTTTGTCGCTTGAGGTAAATGTCGCCCAGTGGTGTGCGGTGAAACCTTCCTTAGGGGAACAGTTGGAGCCAGAGGCATCAGCTTGTGAGGGTGATGTTGCGCGCATGACCTCGTAACGCCCTGATATTCTGTGTGTGAGCATCATGCCTCCATCCCTAAGCTGGGCAGCAGCTTCCCAAGCTTTGGGAATGAAGTGTCATGGAATTCTACCCAGTCCTGATCAGAGTAGGCAGTACTGAGCTGGATGGGACTTGCTACAAGGCAGCTCCCAATGTGTCCTCATATCCTGCCCCCTCCAGCTAGTTGTGTTGCTGCTGTTGTTGTAGCTGCGGCAACAGTGGCTCCTAACCTCCGTCTCTAAGCTTGTGGAGCGGGGAGCGAACAAGCAGCCAAATGGATATGGTGCCTAGGCGACAATGATGCTGAGGGAGACTTCCTTTCCAAGGAAATTAATAGCTTTGGGAGTGGCGGGAGGCCATTTTCATCAGGACCACAGTGAGGGGTGAGGGTTAAGCTCCCTTTCACCACCCTAGCAGTCCTGATGCTGCTCTGCCTCCCCAGCTGCTGCAGTTGCAAACCCTCCAAGTGTCCCTGTTTTCCAGGGACAGTCCCTGACTTACAGAAGCCATCCCTGTTTCTGATTTGATTCCAGAATGTCTCACTTTTCCTTAGGACATCCCAAAATGTTGGTGGGTATGGCAAGGAGATAAGTAACTATACAGTGGTACCTCAGGTTACATACGCTTCGGGTTACATACACTTCAGGTTACAGACTCTGCTAACCCAGAAAAATTACCTTGGGTTAAGAACTTTGCTTCAGGATGAGAACAGAAATCGTGCTCCAGCTGCACAGTGGCAGCAGGAGGCCCCATTAGCTAAAGTGGTGCTTCAGGTTAAGAACAGTTTCAGGTTAAGAACGGACCTCCGGAACAAATTAAGTACTTAACCTGAGGTACCACTGTACAACCTTTAGAAGACATCTGAAGGCAGCCCTGTATAGGGAATATTTAAATGTTTTATGTTTTATTATGTTTTTATATATGTTGGAAGCCGCCCAGAGTGGCTGGGACAACCCAGACAAATGTGCGGAGTATAAATAATAAAACTGTGTTTTTTTTAATATTTTATTAAATTTTCTTTCAAATAGTCAGAAATTTACAGAATAAAGAGTATAGAATAAAGATAAGAAAAAGAAAAAATACATAAAAACCAACTTTTCAAAATACTTTAACCGTTCCAACCGGACTTCCCCACATCTTCCGAATCCTGCGTTCTTTACAATTAAAACATCAGCAATTTGTTACCTTATTTCATGTCTTACTGTATCTTTCAAATACTATGTTTCTAAATTCAAAATACTGTATCTCAGTTATTTGTACCTTAAAAATAAACATGTCTTACTGTATCTTTCAAATACTATGTTTCTAAATTCAAAATACTGTATCTCGGTTGTTTGTACCTTAAAAATAAATATAGTATGGTTGTTTCATATTGTCCACCTCGTCTTTCTTATAACTTAGTTTCCAATTCACCTATTCAAGTTGCTGAAGCAAAAGTTTCCTAATCGTACACATTCTTAACATTCATACAGCTTATATTGTTTTTGCAAATAGTCCTTAAATTTTTTCCAGTCCTCCTCCATTACTTCCTCTCCCAAATCTCGGATTCTGCCAGTCATTTCAGCCAGTTCCATGTAGTCCATCAACTGTGTCTGCCATTCTTCCAGCGTGGGTAAATCTGGTGTCTTCCAGTGCTTTGCGATGAGAATTCTTGCTGCTGTAGTAGCATACATAAACAAAGTTCTATCCTTCTTTAACACTTTCTGGTCCACCATGCCCAGGAGGATAAAACTGTTATTGTTGTTATTGTCCTCATCATTATTGTGGAATAGGACACCCCTATTTTCATCAGAGAAATGTTGGAAGTATGCAGTTGCTATTCACCTCACACACAAAACATCATGCATGTTAACTGCACATCTGCAATCAGTGCCTATGTGTATGTTTAACCAGTGTCAATGCTAGTAGAGTCCTACACTAACCACCTTGGTCCTATTTCCATGAATTCATTTAATTTTTGTTTTGTCCTAGAAATCAGAGATTGCTGATCGCAGCAGTGGACTCCTCTTTTTCAGCTTTCCCTGGGGAGCTGGAGGCTTTTCAGAGAGTCGTCATTGCAACTCCTTTTCTTTCTCTCCCCCCCCCCCCCACTCTTCCTTATTCCACTGTGCACTCAGTGTTGATTCAGCTGTGCCGCTGGCATGAATGTCTCGATCAGTTTGGGGTCCCCTTTCTTCATTTCTCTGGGACGCTTCTTAAAAACACCGCCTGTGTGTGTATGTATATGTGGCGCCTTATTGAAGCAGTGCCTGCCTTTGTCTCCCTTCCCCAATGGACTGCTGCTGAGCAAACAGGCAGCTCATTTTCTCTCTGCCTCCATAGCAGGAGGGCAGTCAAATCACACTTTCCCCCGCTCCATCTCCTCTTTGCTTTCCGTGGCGACAGCAGACCCACAGTAAAATTCTGCATTTTCACAAGGAAAGCAATAATCTAAGTGTCGGCCTCCCACATGGGAGGAAGGTATTTTATACATTTATGCCTCATAGTCATTATAATGGATGGGGGAGAAGACACAATTTTGCTTACACGTTCCTCAGCCCTGGGTTAAACCACCCTAATGGCACTGCAGACTGTTGAGTATTCTGTGGCTGTCTCATCCTATCTTCACTGTAGCAGGAGACAGAACGAAAAGGTAACTTTCCAGTTGAACAGGCTGCCTTAAGGAAATATATATTCCTCCGCAAACTCAGTCTAGCGACGCGCTTTCTCCAGAACCGGGTATCTTTTATGTCTGGCTGTTCCATTGTGAGTTCTTTCTACTTCCACTCCTAGTCTGTACCCTTTTATCTCTGGAGGTATTGTTTAAGCAATGCAAACACAAAGGGCCACACAATTATCTTGCAGTGCCTTGAATTTGGGAAAAGAAACACTTGGCCTCTTTCCTTAAAACAGTACATGATCACAAGGCTCTTCCCTGCGATTGCAGGAAGCGACGGAACTGCCTTTTAAGTTAAAAATAAAACGTATATGGTGTAAGATCAGAGAGCCAGAGGAGATAAAAAGGAGCAAGAGCAGAGTTCTGTCTTTTCGTAGAGCTGTCAGCTTGTGTAAGGGCTGTGTGTTCAAAAACGGTGCTGGAAATTATATGGGACCCAACTCATCAGATGGCAATGGCAGTGTAAGCCAGAATAGTGAAGTGTCTAGGGTGTCAGACTAGGAGTTGGGAGGTCAAGATTCAGTTCCCCACTTGGGCAGGAAGTTGTGTCTCTGCCTAGCCTACTTCACAGGGTTGTTTTGGTGATAAAATGGGGAGAGGGAAAACTATGGAGCCACCTTAAATTTCTTGGAAGAAAGGTGGAAATTAAATGTAAGAAAGAAAAAAAGAAAGAAAGTGGGGGAGTGTCCTCCAGAACATAATTTCAGATTTACGTACTTGTTCTTTAAAATATTCTCTTTCCTGAACACCTTATTCTTTTAATTGATTACATCACAGATAACAACACAGCCAAAACGTAACAAGATTAAACAATACATAATGCCATCCATACGACTGCTCTTTCTGTTCTTTTCTCTGACTTCAGCTATAAACACATTGCATCTCATCTGTAACTGTCCACTGATAGAAGTTCACTATCTAATCATAAGCAGAAAAGAAGAAGAAGAAGAAGAAGAAGAAGAAGAAGAAGAAGAAGAAGAAGACGACGACGACTTTGGACTTGATATCCCGCTTTATCACTACCCTAAGGAGTCTCAAAGCGGCTAACATTCTCCTTTCCCTTCCTCCCCCACAACAAACACTCTGTGAGGTGAGTGGGGCTGAGAGACTTCAGAGAAGTGTGACTAGCCCAAGGTCACCCAGCAGCTGCATGTGGAGGAGCGGAGACGCGAACCCGGTTCCCCAGATTACGAGACTACCGCTCTTAACCACTACACCACACTGGCTCTCCCCACACCACACTGGCCCTGGTAAAATCACAATACAATATATTGCATGTTGTTACATGTTGTTTCACTTCTCCCCAACCAGGTGAAAAGGATCCGAGAATTAGCTCATATCTCTACTTTTCTGTGACGCTCTAGGATGTAGCCATTCACTCTCTGTGATTCTCACTGTAATGTGGGAAACCTGTGGCCCAATTTCATGTGGCCCTCAATCTAATTTCATGTAGGTGGCAAGGAGAGAAAAATGGTAGAAAAGTGGACAGCAGAAAGAGAGAGAGGAAGGTGGGTAGCCTGCCAATCACTATCATGCTGATCCCATCAGATTATCCCTGAGGGAATGTGACTCTCAACAGAAAATAGGTTTCCCGGCCTTGCTCTACAAAGGGGAAAGATTAAGAAGAAGAAAAGGTAACATCATCTTGCCTCATCAAATATGAATGTGCACCTCAGGTTCTACCCTTTATTGTCACTCTATTGATCAAGTTTGCTGACAGTACAAGGTACACAAACATAACCCGAAGACAGGGCTTGTTAGTCATCTGTAGGTCAGCTGAAAGAGCCTCCATATAGCATAGTATTCCATTCCACCCTTTATTCATCACATGCAGCACTGTTTCCATTCCTCTACAATTCGCCTTCTGCCAAAAACTACCTTACTCATCCACATTGCCTATGTGAGGCAACAGAACTAACTTAGTGATTCATTATGTAAATTATGTATGCTCTCAAGCAGAGTTCCACTCACACAATAGGGCTTCCTCTTCTATCTTTGTGCACCCTCAAAACCTGTTCTGGAAGGTTCCCTTGGTTCAAGGCTAAATCAGAGAATGGAGTGTGAAGCCATCCTGTGCAGATGTCCAAGTTCAAGTATTAGCAAAGTCTTCTACTCTGCTTTGCCTGGGAAAAACCCCGCCAGTACATACATTAATCAGAGGCAAGACATAGTCAGGCGAGCTGACAGGTAGATATACAGTCTGGAGGTGCAGAGTGTTAGCCTTGCAGCCTCCCATAGTGACAATCTGTTGGATTGATATAGGGCAAACCATACTACACAATCCAGACACCTTGTGGAGGAGGAGTTGCCATGCTAGCTTCAATTTGCAGTTGCGAATGTGGAAAGGAGAACTATAGCTTTTGGGGAAATTGTATGAGTGTCTGGTAGAGAAAACGTTTTTCCTCAACAGTTTTCCCTGTGTATCTGAAGAAGTGTGCATGCACACGAAAGCTCATACCAAGAACTAACTTAGTTGGTCTTTAAGGTGCTACTGGAAGGAATTTTTTTTGTTTTGACTATGGCAGACCAACACGGCTACCTATCTGTAACTGGAACTATGGAAGGCACCACATTGAGCCGCATGAAATGGAAGTCCATTGTGTATCTGAAGAAGTGTGCATGCACACGAAAGCTCATACCAAGAACTAACGTAGTTGGTCTTTAAGGTGCTACTGGAAGGAATTTTTTAAGTTTTCCCTTGGTGTTTTTCCATAGTGATTAGATGACATCCCCATTTTAGTAGTCTTTGCAGAGGTTTTTACAGTTGTAGCTTGATGAAGAAATAACTTCCAGTTAATCTTGCTGGACTTCTCAGTGACGTCTGATACTGTTACCCCGCTACAGAAATGACTTGAGGAACTGGTTGAGGTGTTTGTGCTGCCTGTTCTGTGGTTCTACTTTTTGTCCCTCTAGACTCAGAGAGCGATTATGAGTGCTACCAGCTCAGCTTCTATTGCATGATATGCCCTCAACATCATGAGGTTAGGGAATTGGTTGAAAGCTGCAGGACCTTCGCTGCAGTAGCCCTGAGGCTATGGAACAACCTTCCTGATTAGGTCAGATAGTATTTCTTGATCTTTGCCTTTCTCAGGACTGCAATACTTTTCTGTTCCTGTTAGATGGCAGTTGGACGCCTACTCTGTAACACTACAACACAAACCAGCAGCCACTCTGACCACTCTTTAATGATAGCATAATTAGCATGATCGTTAATTCAGCATTGAGCAGGGAAATGCATACAGGCATCAGATACTAACTGCATGCCCTGTTCCTTGTTGTTCATTGATCTATCATCAATCCAGGGTTCACAAGAGCCTAAGAAGATCTTTCCTCTTATTACACTGGCTAATAGCTGTTGATGTTCCTATTTACCAGGTTTAACACCAGACCCCTGTTTTGTATTTTAAGAAGAAGAAGAAGAAGAGTCTCCTAAGGAGTCTCAAAGCGGCTAACCATCTCCTTTTCCCTTCCTCCCCCACAACAAACACTCTGTGAGGTGAGTGGGGCTGAGAGACTTCAAAGAAGTGTGACTAGCCCAAGGTCACCCAGCAGCTGTATGTGGAGGAGCGGGGAATCGAACCCAGTTCACCAGATTACGAGTCCACTGCTCTTAACCACTACACCACACTGGCTCACAGGAAGTCCAGTAATGGTCACCCTTACTTTCACAGAGAAAGGTACTTGAAGTATGAGTAAGGAGATCATAACCTGCCCTACACAAATCAGAATTATATATATATATATATATATATATATATATATATATATATATGCAGGTTTTGGTGTCCTCGGGTGTCTTCCCGTGTAAAAGATGGGGTGTCTAGGCGACGTTTCGACGTCGCCTAGACACCCCATCTTTTACACGGGAAGACACCCGAGGACACCAAAACCTGCATTCCTGTACCCGTGAAAATCTACGAAAGCATATATATATATATATATATATATATATATATATATATATATATGCTTCAGAGAGTGTTAAAACGACACCCCTGCTACAACATTGTCCCAGCCGTCTGAGGTCTTCCTATCACTAGGTAAATGGCTTGCCGTTTATTATCTACATTTCTTGACTTTTAGTACCACAGATGCTCCTCATTTAGCTATAAACATTTTTTCCCCTGTGAGATTTTGTAGATTACCTGCCAAAATCAAGACTAACAACGGGTGCTCATGGAGGCACATAGCTCTCTCGGTCTGAATGCAGCAATTTGCATTCAGCATAAAGCACAAACATCTCCAAGGTCAATGGAAGGATTGCTGAAGCTTATGCACTTAAGCTGGCTGGAAGTAAAGATTGTTAGAAGCATGTATGGCAGGGGAAATGACAGGATGTCAATTAGAAAACAAAGGCCAAAATTAGAGAGTATTTTAGGCAGGGGAAATTCCCCCCCTAACAAAAGCAATCAGCTTTTGTACTGATGAAGAAGACAAATCTGGGAAGGGATTTGTAAGAAATGGCTACTGAGATTTCTAAGCTGACACTTTTTCATAATAAGGGTTGCCTATTTTGTGTGTAATAAAGACATCATTACAATAAAAGGATTATCTGTTTTATTGACAGTAACACTGAGGATTTTCTTCTCAGGCAAAAAGAAAAACAAAGTGAGCTGGAAAATTTGCTAATTTCGGTTGCTTTCATTTTGGGATGTCCAGCCTGAAACCTTTAGGGGTCTCATAAAGAGATACATTGAATAGTTCCAGTACAAGGGGTAATGTGGTGATGCTGTGAAAGTCCATGATTTCCTTATTTAACAATATAAACCTGGGTTTACTAATGCTAGTCATTGTGATAGGAATTTTGAGGTCTTAGATATATGGTAATGTTCATAAGCGTACCAAGACTGACCAGGAACAATTTTGATTCCTAAACTGAGCAAATGTTTTCTCTGCAAGGTCAAAGTGGGAAGCCTCCCCATAGTCTCTTTCCTCACAAATCCTGTCTTAAGGGCACATTTAAGATATGGATTCCTGCCAACCTAGCAGTTTGAAAGCACGTGAAAGTACAAGTAGATAAAAAGGTACCGCTCTGGCAGGAAGGTAAACGGCGTTTCCGTGCGCTGCTCTCGTTTGCCAGAAGCGGCTTAGTCATGCTGGCCACAAGACCCAGAAGCTGTACGCCGGCTCCCTCGGCCAATAAAGCGAGATGAGCGCCACAACCCCAGAGTTGGTCATGACTGGACCTAATGGTCAGTGGCCACTTTACCTTTACCTAAGATATGAATAGGGTGTAAGCCTGTGACCTGGACCAGGAACTAAATATTTATCATTACAAAAGACTGGCCAGGCTCCCCAGGCAACCCAATCAAGTAACCTGCCAGACAGGAGATAAACAACAACAGGAGAAAAACAACATTCAAATTTCTGTTTTAGACCACCATTTTTGTGATGTACGTGTATCTGGAGGGTCGTCTTAGGTTACACCCCTTCTGTGATGTATGTATGCATCTCCAATCCAATGTGAAGTTTAGGCCCCAAGAGTTCCTTAGTCCAGATTATAATCCAAATGCAAACCAAGTCCTCCCTTCTTCTTGTCTGTTGCCAGAAACTATAAGGGCAGTAGAGGTCTCTCTTGTCTGCCCCCCTCCTTCCTAACGTCTGATGGAATACTACAGCTGTGTCCCAGGCACCAGGAAGGCTGGGAAATATAGTTTCCAGAGCTCCTGATATCCAGACAAGGATGTCTGATAAACTAAAGACCCCAGACTCCTTGGTACCTGGGACACTGTTGCAGAAGCATGTCAGCAAGCACCTGAGAGAAGAAAGGTCTCCAGCGATGCCTTCCTGCTGCTGCTGCTGCTGCTGCTGCTGCTGTCACTTTTACCACCATGCTGGTCATCATCTAACCACCAGTTGATAGAGGTTGGGGCTCATGGCTGTGTGTGTTGGAGAGTTCTGCCATCCTCATTTGATGGAATGGGACCCAATCTGGATTCAGAACAAAATGTATTATATTGCAACTGTATTGTAACTTTTAAATAAATGTGTTGAAGTTTTTAAAAAAGAACAAACTGAATTACTTTCTGCTTAGTTTGTGGGTGTGGAAAGCAGTTCACTCTTCCAGGCCCAATTTGAAATCGAAACCAGAAGTGTCTGGTTATGTTTAGTGCAGTCTTCCACAACCTGTTACTCTCCTGTGTTTGGAGTTACAACTTCCATCAACCCCTCCCCACTGCACTGGGCACCAGGTTGGGGAAGGCAGATTTAGGTCATGACTAGTGTAGCTGATAAAGGGACGCGGGTGGCGCTGTGGGTTAAACCATAGAGCCAAGGGCTTGCCGATCAGAAGGTTGGCGGTTCGAATCCCCGCGACAGGGTGAGCTCGGTCCCTGCTCCTGCCAACCTAGCAGTTCGAAAGCACGTCAAAGTGCAAGTAGATAAATAGGTACCGCTCTGGTGGGAAGGTAAACGGCGTTTCCGTGTGCTGCTCTGGTTTGCCAGAAGTGGCTTAGTCATGCTGGCCACATGACCCGGAAGCTGTACACCAGCTCCCTCAGCCAATAAAGCGAGATGAGCACCACAACCCCAGAGTCAGTCACGACTGGACCTCATGGTCAGGGGTCCCTTTACCTTTACTAGTGTAGCTGATACAACAGATAGCTAAAGTAATTTCCCCCCCTGAATTTAAAGTTGGACATGCCCTTCAAAGTCAAAAATGAATGTGCAACAGGAAAAATAGTCTGCCTACCTGCAGAAGAGCCATCCCATGTCCTGGACCCATAGAACTATACAGGGTTTAAAGCCAGGTTCACGTAACAGGCTGAAGCAAGTCAGGTTGTGGGTGGATGGCGAGGCGTTAATGTGGCCAACCCACGTCAGTCTTGCAGCATCTGGTTTCTAGGTTGTGATCTTTTGCCATCCATCTGACATCATTCAGCTAGCTCCATCTTTTCGCTCGGAAGGGATCACAGAAAGATCAGCTGCAAATGCGATCAACACAAAAGAGATTTTTTATTATTAACCTGCTACCCACAGAATTTGTCTAAGATTACAGGCCTTTGTATGTGGCTTTTAGAATAGAATACAGGTTGTCAGTCTGAGCCTTATGAAGCCATCTGCTAGGTTAAGCGGGTTCATTCATATACAAACAATTTTGAGTCGATTTAGCCTAATTCCTTGCCCCGGTGCTCCTGCTGTTTTCATGCTCCTGCTATACTTCTGCATCTGACAGTGTTTTCCTCCATTGTCCCCTCTAGTGCCAAACTGCTCAATTATCCTTTTGTTGTTCTTGTTAATGTTGCACAATTCATTTCCTCCGATGTCCACCCCCAATCTATTTTCCCTCTGAACACATCCGACTAGTGACACTTCCTAAAAGACAAGTCTGCTCTGCGTGCATTCATTTAAAAGCCAGCTTCGTTTAAACTTAGCCTTATCTATCTATCTCTATCTCTATCTATCTATCTATCTATCTATCTATCATCTATCTATCTATCTATCATCTATCTATCTATCTATCATCTATCTATCATCTATCTATCTATCATCTATCTATCTATCTATCTATCTATCTATCATCTATCTATCTATCATCTATCTATATCTATCATCTATCATCTATCATCTATCTCTATCTATCTATCTATCTATCTATCTATCTATCTATCTATCATCTATCTATCTATCTATCTATCTATCTATCATCTATCTATCTATCTATCATCTATCTCTATCATCTATCTATCTATCTATCTATCTATCTATCATCTATCATCTCACACGAGCCCTAAGACAGATGTCTTTATATATCCTGTAGCTTATTGATTTAAGCTCAGAGAAAAACACTGCATTTCCACAAACAGCTTGCCTGTGGAAATGCTTTGTGTAACGTTAAGCACAGAGCAGGAGCAACCACGGAAGTTTTCCCAGAAATTTGGGCACCAAGGTTTGCCCAAATCTGGGGGCCCCTGGCGTGTGTATGTGTGACATCACATGTTGGGAGGATACCTGACGAGGCCCACCACAACCATGGGACGGCCCAATGGGGCCTGCCATGGCTGTGGGTAGGCACCGAGAGGCCCGTTGTGGCCACAAGAAGACCTGATGGGGCCTGCTGCATAATATAAAAGGTAAAGGTAAAGGACCCCTGGATGGTTAAGTCCAGTCAAAGGCGACTATGGGGTTGTGGCACTCATCTCAATTTCAGGCCAAGGGAGCCGGCGTTTGTCCACAGACAGCTTTCCGGGTCATGTGGCCAGCATGACTAAAACACTTCTGGCACAATGGAACACCATGATGGAAACCAGAGCGCAGGGAAATGCTGTTTACCTTCCCGCCACAGCGGTATCTATTTATCTACTTGTACTTGCATGCTTTTGAACTGCTAGGTTGGAAGGAGCTGGGACAGAGCAACGGGAGCTCAACCCGTTGCGGGGATTTGAACCACTAACCTTCTGATCGGCAAGCCCAAGAGGCTCAGTGGTTTAGGCCATAGCCACCACCCGCGTCCCATAGTCTGCAGAATATTGAGGGGGTCTTTGTTTATCCTGTATTATTGCCATTTCTTCAAGGCTGATGCCCTTATTCATAGCTAATGATTTATTGTTAGTTTGTGTTTATGCTTTTCTGATTCATGATCTGTAGTTTCACTTTGAAACCCACCCACCCCCGCTACATTCATCAATATACCAATACTTTCTATTGTTCCATTGGTAACAGAAGAAGGGAAATGACTATTCCTCATATTTAATCTAAGCACATGCACAAGGGCTACTGAATGGGTGTTTAGCTATGCATTGTTGAATGTTATCTGCTAACTCTGTTCTAGTCTGCTTCCCCCTTTGTTTTTGTTCAAACCAATTCACAAAGAACCTATACATTGGTCACTAATAATGCACCATATATTATAGATATTACTTCAAATTATGCTATTTTTGTGATATACAAATGACATGAAAAGGCCTGGTCTTATTTATTTGTCCCATTTATTATTCCAATGATGCTTGTTTATAAAACTCAATAAAAAGTTATCAAAAAAAATAAAAAAATAGGGTAGGCAGAATTTGGGCTGGTGTTTTGATGCCTGTGGTATCAAGTGGATGCTGCAAAAATCTTGCATGTTTGAGGAACACTCATACTACAATAACCATCCATCTGGAAGCCACTTTGGTCACAGCAATCTTGGGAGTGCCTAGCTTAGTACAGAAAATAAACTGTGCCCTCTTTAGATGGATATTTATACTAATGATTCTGCTGTGCCTATTTATTGCTAACAGCTGCAAACTGGGGGTGGGTCACACCCACACTGATTGGAACTTGCATTTATTTGATTGGATTCTGTATTCTTTTGTGTTTGGCATAACACAGCAGATACCTGCAGCTATTTCTCTCGTTGCTTGGCATTTTAGCTTCATTTTGTTTTTAAAAAGGCAACACTTTTCTTCTCTCTGTTTTGAGACTGTAGATCAGCCACCAAAAACCTGGTGTTTTGGACCACAATCCCCCACAGCCTCAGCCAGCACTGTGTCCTTTGGCCTGGTGGGCATTGTAGACAGAAATGTTTGGGGGACACCAGGATTATCATCACTTTTATATCCCACCTTTCATCCAAGGAGCTCAAGACAGAGTACAGTGGTACCTTGGGTTACAGATGCTTCAGGTTACAGACTCTGCTAACCCAGAAAGAGTACCTCGGGTTAAGAACTTTGCTTCAGAATGAGATCAGGATGAAATCACATGGCAGCAGCAGCGGGAGGCCCCATTAGCTAAAGGGGTACCTCAGGTTAAGAACAGTTTCAGGTTAAGAACGAACCTCCAGAATGAGGTCTTAACCCGAGGTACCACTTTTTGCAGGTACTTCTGTAAAAAGCAGAGACATCACCTTGCTGACAAAGGTCCATATAGTTAATGCTATGATTTTCCCAGTAGTGATGTATGGAAGTGAGAGCTGGACCATAAAGAAGGCTGATTGCTGAAGAATTGATGCTTTTGAATTATGGTGCTGGAGGAGACCTTGAGAGTCCCATAGACTGCAAGAAGATCAAACCTATGCATTCTGAAGGAAATCAGCCCTGAGTGCTCACTGGAAGGACAGATTGTGAAGCTGAGGCTCCAATACTTTGGCCACCTCATGAGAAGAGAAGACTCCCTGGAAAAGACCCTGATGTTGGGAAAGATGGAGGGCACAAGGAGAAGGGGACGACAGAGGACGAGATGGTTGGACAGTGTTCTTGAAGCTACCCACATGAATTCGACCAAACTGCAGGAGGCAGTGGAAGACAGGATTGCCTGGCGTGCTCTGGTCCATGGGGTCACAAAGAGTCAGACACGACTAAACGACTAAACAACAACAACAACCACAGTACATGATTCTCTCTCTCCTCATTTCATTCTCACAACCACCCAGTGAGGTAGGTAAGGCTGAGAGATGGCTCAAGGTCACCAAGTGACCTTTATGGCTGAGTGGGGATTTGAACCCCAGTCTCCCAAGTCTTAGTCCAGCACTCTAACCATTATGCCACACTGTCATTCTTTAGCAAAGGCTGCTGTATCTATACCCAACCACTTTGTGCACCTGACAAAATGGGCTCTGGACCATGAAATACCACGATAAATCTGTTCATCTTTAAGGCGCCACCAGATTCCTTGTTGCAATTGCTGTACTGTCACTCAAGCCTCACTTTCCCCTTTCCGTTATTTTCATCGCCGCAGCTTATGCTCAGCTAAAGTGCTGTCCTTTACTTTGCACCGCCAGAATGTTCCGGAGGGGCTGTATCAAGCTCGATAATAATCAGACACACAGGCCCCCAGAAAGCTCTTGTGGAAATTCCACTGCATGATTTGCTCACCAAAAATAGCAAGAGCCCTCCTGTCATGAAAGATACGGTGCAACGCACCCCAGAGCCTTGTCGTGCATTTAATAATATTATAATAAGCAGAACTACAAAGGCCACCCGAAATATAATCGTATCTGTACATTGAAGATTTCCATGTTACAGGACTGGTAACTGATGGGTATTCACAGGATGCAGACTTTGCTGTGCAGTGTATGCTGTTGGACAGTGCATGTTTTCATTAAAAAATACATCTCACACAGAGTAGATTCCACACAGGTGATTATCTTGATACTGGCTGCAGATCTATTTGCTACGTTACACCCACGGCTTATGCATACTAAGCAGGTGGAGTGATCCAAGCTAAAAGCTGGCTCCTGCTGGCTTGTAGCAAGCCCTTTTGTTTGACAACTGAGCCACTGCTGTACAGTATACGTCCCACTTTCATGCCTCCGAGCCACGGAGCGCGCAATTACTGAGCAACTGCAGTGCTACTTGCTGATACCTTGGACCGCTAGCTGAGTGTAACTATGTCAGACATATAGCATCATTTCTTCTGGATTCCTTCAGGGGTTTTTGCCAACAAAAAGAAAAGGTTTTGAAGTTTTCTCTTTCACCTGCCTGCTTCCAGGAGGCTCATAATAGAGCCCATGCTGTTAACCCATGTTGGAGCTCAAGTTGCAAGCTGTGAGCCAACAGAGATCATAAACGGAAAGAGCCGTGGAGAGCAAGCAGTTTGTTCCCAAGCTGCATATATTAATACTGCTGCATGCCACCCCAATCTCAGAGCGGGGCAAGATTCCAGGGGTCCGAGGCGCTTACTGGGCCTGGCCGATGTATCAATACATTTCCTGAAACCAGTTTAAAGTTAAATGTACAGTCATACCACGGGTTACAGATGCTTCGGGTTGCGTGATTTCGGGTTGCGCACTGTGCCAAACCCGGAAGTACTGGAACAGGTTACTTCCAGGTTTCGACGCTTGCACATGCGCAGAAGCTCTAAATCACGCTTTGCAACCTGCGTGTGCGCAGATGCGGCGCTGTGGGTTGTGGATGCTGCAGGTTGTGAACATGCTTCCCGCACGGATCACGTTCACAAGCCGAGTGTCCACTGTATTGTGAATCCCCGCTCGCCCCGACCGCAACCAGCATTGCACACTTGAATTCTGGAGCCAGGTGCTCGGCCACTCCCTTCCCTCCCTGGCCCAGCTGCCGGCCCCTGGAGTGGGACTTCCCTGCCCGTCTGCCAGCACCTTCATTTATTTTTCTTACTGAGCCAGCGCTGGCAGGCTGCCTCCTACCTCACTTCCTCCTCGTGCCAATCGCAGAGCAGAATGGAGCTGCCTCCATGCCTCACTGCTTGCATGGCACCAGTGAGAGGCTATCATTTGGGTGGTATGCCCTGTTAAAACTCTGAAGCCTGAGAGCACTTTCTGAAGTCCTTTCGCATGCTACTAGGACCAGTCTCTTCACCTCTGAACTTCTTCAATGATGCACAACTTAGCAGTATAGTGCAGCTTTTCCTAGGCAACGATCAAGACTGCTCCATCAGGACGGCGATCAGGAACAAAACTGATGACTAGTAACTTGATTTTGTAGTTTATTATATAGGGCAGTAAACTCACAAGCTATATGTTGTTGTTGTGTTGTTTAGTCATGTCCGACTCTTCGTGACCCAATGGACCAGAGCACACCAGACAGACTCTTCATGACCCAATGGACCAGAGCACACCAGGCACTCCTGTCTTCCACTGCCTCCCACAGTTTTGTCAAACTCAAGTTGGTAGCTTCGAGAACACGGTCAGACCATCTCGCCCTCTGTTGTCCCCTTCTCCTTGTGCCCTCAATCTTTCCCAACATCAGGGTCTTTTCCAGGGAGTCTTCTCTTCTCATGATTTGGCCAAAGTATTGGAGCCTCAGCTTTAGGATCTATCCAAGTTACTATATACAGACATGAACTTCATCACTCTCCAAGCACTCCAGAATACCCCTAACTAGCCAAACTGTGTCATAGGTCACGCTGCCTATATGAGAGACCTCAGCCAATCACTGAGCTGTTACTAGGTCCTCTTATCTCCAGGCAAATTTCTCCCGTGCTCTGTCTCCCTAGCCTGTAGTCAAAACACTAATTGCTCACTTGCCAAGCTGCACATAGACTATGAACTCCAACATGCCCAGGGGCTCCGCATTTGTGTCCGTGGTGCCATGCCATGTGGCGCTCCAGTGGACATGCTCTACCCAGGGCAGATCTGCCTGCCTGGCCTCATCAGGAAGCAGCAGAATCTATACAGTGGCGCTGAATGTCTGCATGGCCGGCAACTCTTTTCCTTCCTCCTTTCCAACATTGCAATATATCGGGATATTGTGAAGTCTAGCTGGCGCTATATTATGATGTTGGATAGCAGATATCGCCCAGACCTAGCACTTACCCAGGACTTTTGGATATGAGACACAGTGGAGACTGCAGTGTCTTTAGGATATATGGTTTATTTACACATTTATAGAGCCTGAGATGTTGAGGTGCACAGCATTAACACCGCAAAAGGGTCTTGTTTCTCCCATAGTTGCAGCCTGGATTCAAACAAAAATCAAACATTGCTCTCAAATGCTGCTCTGACTCTCTCTCCAGCTTGCTGCTTTACTCCTAGGGCACATTGCTCTCCCAAACTCTCTAAGCTCTGGCTTTATCTGTTGAGGGAGAGGGTCCCACCCATTTGCCCTCTTGCATTGAGCTCCTTCATCCCCCTTAATGGCACTTCATCCAGGTTATCATCTCACCCAGAGGCTAGCCTGGCTATTCCAAGAATTGGAAGCCTTGATTAAATTCTAACACTTGCTGGGTCCAGGGATTAGACGGGACTAGCACCCATCTTAACACCCCAAACTCATGGCAATACCTATGCAGTATTAACCCTATAAAAGCTGGAATGTGTGGACAGCATAAAATAATAGTGGTTCTCAAACCTTAGCAAATCAAGGCCCTCTTTGGCACAGCTATTCCGGAATATAGATTCCCCCACAAACAGTAGCAAGACTGCATAACAGGTTTTAAATCACCTTTCAAAATGTGTTTACTGGGGTGGTGTTTTTATAGATACAATGTTTGCTGTGTACGTTGGGATATGTGAAGAGTTAAATTTGAAATACTAAGAATCCATTGGCGGCTAGAAGTTGGCTAATACTTCATTGCAGAATACTATTCTGGGGAAAAGTTGGGTTCTTTTTATACCGAGTTAGAAGATTGTAAAATTTCACTCCTGGTTGGCTTGCTGGATATAAATTATTGGACACTCATTGGATGGGAGAAGTGGCCTGATGAGGGAAGAGAATTCTGTGCCTCTCAAATCTTGTTCGTTGAAGGGTAGGCTTGCTGGAACATAAACAGACAAGTCCTATCACTGTTCACTTAAGGGTATGTGACTTTCTGAGACTATGGACCAGAGGAGGAAGAAACTGGAAGAGAAACCTGAAGTCTAAAGGCTGGAGTTGAGGCAGGAAAGAATGAGCAAAAGGTTATTGAGGCTAGAGAAAGGCTGGAAGTATAACCTGCTCCAAAAGAGCTTAAACTGAAGATTGGCAGAGAGGCATTCAAAGGGCAGTGAGCAGTGAGCAAGGTTTAAGCAAGGAGTTTCTGGAGCAGACCAGAGAAAACTGCCTGAAATCCTGGCTCATAAGAAAACCAGTGGAAGTCTTCTGTACCTGGTAGTGGTGATAATTGGCTGGCTGGGAAAGACACATGATAGGTAACTGGCATATAATTGGTTAGGGAAAGAAACTGCGCTTTACACATCAGTCTTAAGTTTTTTTGAAAACAGCTGACACTTATAATAACAATAACCTCGCAAAAGCAAGCATAAGCCCTAAAGAATCAGTAATCAATTTAAGCACAGCATTTACCTTATTCTAAGGTTATAGCTATAAATAAATAAATAAATAAATAAATAAATAAATAAAACATCTTGTTGTTTTTAGCAGCTGCTGGGGTGTATCCAACTGGTTTTGTAAAATGTCTGAAGAGCCACAACTACTGGATTGCAGTAGGCCATGGGTTGGCAAACTAAGGCCCGTGGGCTGGATCAGGCTGGATCAGCCGTGGGCTGGATCAGGCCCAATTGCCTTCTGGATCCAGATGGTCTGGGAATTGCTGTGTGGATCGCCAGTGCACGCGTTCTTTCCCTCTCCCTTCCTCTCCCTCACATGGCGGTGGCGGTGGTGGCGCCTCCTCCCTCCCTCCTCCTGGCTCCTCCCCGCCCTGCCTAGAGGGGGAAGGGGGCTGGGCTTTGTTGGTACCACCACCACCAGCAGCAGCAGCAGCAGCACTCAAGCGGCCGCCATTTTAAGCAGTCCCTCTCCAGAGTCCTTTTGTGCGCCACTCAACATCCCACCGCCACCCCCTGCCGCTCGCAAGACACAGGTAAGCAGCCACTGGGGCGCGTGGTGCTCTTGCATCATTATCTTTCCTCCCCAAAATATAGTTCGTTCCCCCCTCCCCAAGGTCTGAGGGACAGTGGACCGGCCCCCTTCTGAAAAAGTTTTCTGACCTCTGCAGTAGGAGAAGTTGGCGGACAGCAGTGGTTAGGTGGTTTTTGAAATGCAAGACAATGGTAGGAGTAAGCGTAAAATACACACATTCAATGCCTTAGTAGTGTTAAACAGAAGCTAAAGTGGGGTAATTCTCCGCAGTGGGAAATGTCAGGAAGTTACATTGTTAAAGGGTGCTGAAAGCCAAATCCTGAATGTGGAGTCAGGTGCATATGACAGGCATGGCCCTCATTTACTTGCCCAAGAGTGGGAAGAACCAAACGAGCTCCAATCTGCATACTCCTTCTCTGGATTTCATTTTTGGTCACTCTAGATTGTGACAAAGAGACAGAATCTAAGCTATCAATATCTGCTATATAACTTAAAAAACGTTGCCTGGCTATGGAGAGTGACATTTCACAACACAATTATTTGGTAAGGTTGACTTGGTTTCTCAGTGATGGTTGATAGAAGGCGAGGTTTGTTTCTTCCATGGTAAGACTTCCAGCGCTTTCAATGTAGCTACCAGCTGAGATGTGACCTTGAAAGACTATGCTTCGTTGAGCAATGATAATCAGCTGCGCTTGGGGGCTCACCTGATGGACCTGAGGAATCGTGCGAGACTACTGCCCAGGCATATTAAACTGGAACCCCTGGGCCAATGCATTTCAGTTCCTGGACCTGTCTTTTTACAACTTTCTAACTTCTTGTAACCTTGTTTCTTCTGTGCTATATGGGACAGCAGCTCAGATAATCCCCTGAAAGTCATACGAACATCTCAGAATCTCCTTAGACTGCAGTTGTAGACCCACTTTCCTGTAAGAAAGCCTCACTGAATGCAGTTGGACTTGCTTCTGAATAGACACATATAGGAGTTATTAATTGAAAGGCATTTCCAAGCCACTTATTGTTTTAACAAAATCTCTGAGTAGTGTACATAACAAGATAACAACACAACACAATCTAAAACCAATAAAAGTAGTTTTATGCTTAAGATAAGGGATGCGGGTGGCACTGTGGGTTAAACCACAATGACCGCTCCCCGCTTAAAACGGGGGGCGCCCTTTGCGTGGACGCGTGCAGCCCCTAGATCTGGAGCGGCTCCAACAGCATAGGCTTGGCCTTGCCTTCCCTCAGGTGGGATACCTGGAGGTCTCCGCCTACCTCAGTCAGTTGTCCAATCCCACCTGGGGGAAGCGTTGCCAAGGAGACCAGGCCAGGTAGGGGAAGGATTACCTGCCCACACAATAGAGGGAGGATCTTACCTGCGAATCCTCACTTGACTCCAGAGCTTCTCCCACCCTACCCACCCTCAGTTAATGTCTTATTTGCAGGTTAACTTTTCTTCACAGGTTTTGCAGGTTAACTTTTCTTCACAGGTATGCGGGCGCTGCTACGTTAAGGTCGCTGTTAAAGGGCCGGAAAGGAATTTCCCTGCATTGGCAGGTTTCGCCTTTCCCGTAGCAAAATGTCACAACTTTGGTGGTATCAGGCCTTGGGCGGAATCCTTTAGTCCATCTTCCTCTTTGTGGCGGCGATACCAGGGTTCCCCGTTAAAGGGGTTTCTGAAGGGAGGCTTTGACCGTACGCCGAAAGGTTGTCATTGCTCTCCCCTGCGGCGGCGGTGTAACGGGGGCGGCTGTCTCTGCTTGAACATATGTTCTCCAGAGCTGGCCCATCCCCCCCACACACTGGATAACCCTGATGCTCCCTAGGTCCCCGGCTGGGGACTGGGGAGGGAGAACGCCCAATGCCTGAGCCAAGGCCTACCCACATTTGAAATTTAATAAAGTTGTGGCCAATTTAATCCCATAGCACGTTGTCATGAGTCGTTATTCCACATGAAGGGGGGGACCGCGCGGGATCTGGGGACTCCGCCTGTCCACGCAAAGCCTAGGGCTTGCAGATCAGAAGGTCGGTGGTTCAAATCCCTGCGACAGGGTGAGCTCCTGTTGCTTGGTCCCTGCTCCTGCCAACCTAGCAGTTCGAAAGCATGTCAAAGTGCAAGTAGATAAATAGGTACCACTCCGGTGGGAAGGTAAATGGCATTTCCGTGTGCTGCTCTGGTTCGCCAGAAGCGGCTTAGTCATGCTGGCCACATGACCCAGAAGCTGTACACCTGCTCCCTCGATCAATAAAGCCGCTACCCCAGAGTCGTTTGTGACTAGACCTAATGGTCAAAGATCCCGTTACCTTTACCTATCCTTAAGATAATATTTTATTCTCTTGCTAATTATGCTGTTTTAAATGTGCATTTTATTATTTCCTATAATAATGTTTTGGAATATTAATATTTTCTGTGTTAGCTGTGTTAGCTGTGCTTCCGTACTTGACCTTTGTAATTAAAAAAAAACCCATTTTAGATAATATTTTAGTTTCCTGTTAATTATGTGGCTTTGAATGTATGCAGTATATTTGGCTTTCTTCTGTAATGTTTTATTCTGGCTTCGTTTATTTGACGTTTTAATGTAGGTTGGATGTGTGTGTGTGATAATAATAATAGTAATAATAATAACACCACCTAAAAGATGATGATGATGATGATGATGATGATAATAATAATAATAATAATAATAATAATAATAATAATAATAATAATAATAATTTATTTATACCCCGCCCGTGGGTGGCTTCCAACAAAATATTAAAATACAATGGTCTGTTAAACATTAAACTCTTCCCTAAACAGGGCTGCCTTCAGATGTCTTCTAAAAACTGAATAAGACAGAAAGTCAGAGGATTCCAACACATGAAACAGGGTCCACTCTTATGGGTCAGGGAAAGCCTAGACAAAAAAGGGAAGTCTTCACAAGATGTCTGAAGCAACTCTTGGCTGCTGCTTCACATAATGCCACAAAGAAGGACATTCAGCGTTACAGGAGCATCAGCTGAAAATGCCTGTTTTGGGGTCACCTCCCTGCAGGGGGTGTCAACTTGAATATAATATTGGAAAGGGACAAGTAAGCCCCACCCTGCATAATCAGTCACAAAACATGGCGTGTGCACACCATTTGAATGGCAATGCTTAACAATTTTGGGTGGGCCTGGCCCCCTCAAATATTTTATGGGAGGGGTGAAGGAATGCCAGCCCACAGGAGCTGTATTCTGTGGGCTCCCTGTGATTATTGTACTGTTCATCTAAGGAAGAATTGAACTCACTTTTTGCATGTCGCTCTGGAGTTGGGTTGTTACAGATGCAAACCATGCAAACAGGAGACTGCATAAAAACATAAAGGCAGCAAATCTTGGCTCCACCAGTTTATAATTGCTTGGTTTTGTGGTGTGGACTCATTAAATATCAATTGATTGTTTAAAGGAGCATGGATGGAATATTGAACTCAGTGCACTAATAGCTAATTGCATTTCCATTTGTCTTGCTCAGAATTCAAAAGGTAAAGGTAAAGGATCACTGACAGTTAAGTCCAGTCGCAAATGACTCTGGGGTTGCAGCGCTCATCTCGCTTTACTGGCTGAGGGAGCTGACGTTTGTCCGCAGACAGTTTTTCCGGGTCATGTGGCCAGCATGACTAAGCCGCTTCTGGGCGAAACCTGAGCAGCCCACGGAAATGCCGTTTACCCTCCCGGCGGAGCGGTACCTATTTATCTACTTGCACTTTGACATGCTTTCAACCTGCAGGAGCAGGGACTGAGCAACGGGAGTTCACCCCATCACAGGGATTCAAACCGTTGACCTTCCAATCGGCAAGCCCTAGGCTCAGTGGTTTAGACCACAGTGCCACCCGTGTCCCCGGATGTTCAGAATTACATACCCAATAAATATGCAATTATGTTCTTGTCAGGCAGTGGGCTCCCATCCACCATAACATGTTGTTGAATAGCTGGACATGAAAATGACAAAAAGATGAGCCTTAGCTGCTTCCTGAATCTTAGAGTTAAATCCTGCAGGCTATTGTTCTCAGGTATCGGTGAAGCTTCTTTCTGCCTTTCATTCTCCACCACCACATCTACTGCTGTGAAAAATGAGAGAAGGAAATTGACCATGGAGTACAAAGGTGCCCAGTGGTGGAACTGGCCAGCCTGGAAATCTGGATCGTGTGGGCAGGGCCCTCAGGTGGCCAGGTGGCAGAGTCAGCCTCCACAGCTCACCTGAACTGTCCATCCATCACTTCTTGTCACATTGTATTTTACATTGCTGTCTCCCTGTGCCCAAGTGAATTGCAGCATGATGAAAGCAAATATATGTAGGTCTCACTATCCAAACACAATGTGTTCTCATGAAATCGTTTGTTAGGCAAGCATTCGCATAACGAATCCACAATTTCCATTGATTCCTATGGGGAAATTTCTAACCACAGAATTTTGACCCCCAAATGACAAAGGAAACCTGGGAAAACAAAGGAAACCCCTCTGAAATGTTGGCAAAAGGCAAACATGAAAGGGGAAAAATGCTTTCTTATTTGTCAGATCTCTCCCCCACCATCCCCTGCCACCATGATTTCTGGCAAACCAGCCACTGCAGATCAGCAAAACACAAAAAAGTCAAGCTTGTTTAAGGCTGCTTATTTGTTAACAGTATTACACACAGGTCTGGCTGTTTGGATCTATGTTGCGTATAGCAATGTTTGGGTACCAATTCGTCATGTTTTGATGAGTGAATATTCTTATAACAAGTATTTGGAGAGCAGGACCACATTTATATTTGTGGTTTTAAAATTGTTTTTATATATGCAATTGTTTTAACTGTTTTTATATATGTAACTGTTTTATGAACCATATGAACCAACCTGGACTCCATCATTTGTTTGCCTTTTCCTCGAGAGGTCTTGAGGGCAACAACATAACAACGAGCCTTTTCTGTGGTGGCTCCCCACTTGTGGAATGCTCTCCCCAGGGAGACTATCCTGGTGTCTTTGTTCATGTCTTTAGGTACCAGCCCCCCCCCCCCAAAGCCTCTTCTCCAAAGCCTTTTAATGTATGGCCTTTTAAACTGGGGGGGGGGAGGTGGTTGTTATTGGGGTTTTTTGTTACAATTTTTGTGTTTTTATATTGTAAACTACCTTGTGATCCTAGATTGAAGCGCAATATAGAAATGTAATAATAATAATAATACATTTTATAGATGTTTTTATTATATTGCAAATTACTTCGGAATGCTTCTGGAAAGCGATTCATAAATGAAATAATATAATACACATTTAACCCAAAAGAAGACCTTCAATGAACATAATAACACTTTGGAGTATTTTAACCGCTAGTATTTAATTGATTCAAGAGCCACATGAAATGTGCAGAAAATGGAAACATGCCAATCCGGTCTTTAAAGATTTCAATTCACCCTCAGTATCTGTAAGTCAACTGCAAACTGTCCTTGAATTTGAGCAGGGCATATGCCCCAGTGTCCAATTTAAATCCATTTAGAAATACCATTTTATTTGTGTGTGTGTGTGTGTGTGTTTTCTCACTATAGTCATGTTGAAGCTTGTACTCTGTTATTAAATGTGAACACTTATTGGGGCATTAATTGAAATCTAACATCCAGTTACTAATTGCATTTGGACTGCGTGTTCATAAGAGGCACTTAAACATCTAACTCATGGATAATTGATAATGTGAAGTGTGAGTTGCCCGTTTTCTTTAACAACGAGAACAATGAGTTCTCTTCCCCTCGTTCCTTCCCATTCACCACCCCACTCCCAGGAAGGAAGGCATTTTTTCCATTCTGCGCAGTCCCGGTACGGGTCTTTTTAAAGGCCATTTCCACTCTGTTTCTCTGAGATACAAAAACACCACAGGAGTCTGCCGTCGCTGCGACAGCCCCATGGCTTTCTTACAGCAGACATTTGAGCGGCATGGGAGAAATGTCTAAAGGTTTGGCTACTGTACTGGGTCATTAAGCCTCTGAGGCACCTAAGGAAAACACAACCAGACTGTCAATGTCAGGTCTGAAGAAGAAGAAGAAGAAAAAACAAGACTGAAATATCGGAGTGGATAAAAAGAAAAGCCTGCACAGAGATGACATTCCTGGCTAGATAAAAATACTAGCAGAATGGAGGATAAAGGTGAGATTTGAAAAGCAGCTGTCCTGGACAAAACCCCCCACTGCTGTATTTTAACTAAAGCCCCGATGAATAATTTTGCTGCATCCCGAGGTCTTAAGAGCCCATGATGGCTACAAGCTGAGCAATGAGAAAACAACATGCACAGAAGTGGCAGGCTAAATGAGGTCTCCAGGTGCTTGTTTTATGTAAGCACAGCTCAGTGTAAATCGGGGAGGAAGGCAACACATTTCGCCCAAGTTGCTTATCAAAAAATTGCAACTTTCTGTTTGTCCTAGAGAGGATACCAGCGGAGAGAAGACGTGAGCACAAATAAGGTCACTGATGAAGCGATTCAATGTTTATTAGGTTTCTGAGATGCTTCCCGGGGAATATTTATAATAGGAATGTCTTTTTGAGAAGATAGATGTGGCTGGAACTGATAGCTGGCTTCCTCCCTCCTTCCTGGTCCCAGATATCTTTATTAAGGCAAAGCTCTCCCCCACACAGCTCTTCGTGTTCTCAATTTAACTTGTTTTCCCTATAAAAATGTATCAGCCACAGCAATTTCCAAGAAAGACCTGGTTTTCTTAATGCCTCCTGCTTTTTGTTGTGTCGCCGTGATTTACACATGGCCTTTGAACATAAATATGCATAGACACTACAGAATCCCTCCACATGGGGCAAACCGTATACTGGAAGTAAAACAAAATAAAAATGACTATAATTATGTTTTCTGCCCTGCCTCCTGTATATATTTAAAGTGCTTACTGTAAGTAATTAAAAGGCACCATGAACACAGATGTAGCAGGCCTTGGGAGGATGTTCCAAGGTCAAATATCCAAGGGATCATGAACGCCGATAGACATACAGAAGTACATGCATTTATTTAGCAGCTTTCTACCCTGCCTTTCAGCTATGCTTTCACTATGGGCTACAGCAACAAGTTTTTGTTTTTGTTTTAAAAAATGCAAATTCAAAAATGGGGGGGGGATCCCAGATGAAACATAAAACAGCCTAGCAGCAGCTTAAAACAGCAAAAAGACTGTTCAAAATTGCATTTACTGGTGTAAATTGACACCTTCAAGAAGGCAGGAGTACCTGGAGAGAGGCCTCTGCAGAAGAACTGTTGCTTAAGTCAACCTGTAGCCTCAGGGCCCTGGACTACTACTTCTTCTTCTTCTTCTTCTTCTTCTTCTTCTTCTTCTTCTTCTTCTTCTTCTTCTTCTTCTTCTTCTTCTTTATTTATACCCCGCCCATCTGGCTGAGTTTCCCCAGCCACTCTGGGCAGCTCCCAATAGAGTTTTAAAAACAATACAGCATTAAATATTAAAAACTTCCCTAAACAGGGCTGCCTTCAGATGTCTTTTAAAAATAGGATAGCTGCTTATTTCCTTGACATCTGATGGGAGGTCGTTCCACAGGGTGGGCGCCACTACCAAGAAGGCCCTCTGTCTGGTTCCCTGTAACCTCACTTCTCGCAATGAGGGAACCGCCAGAAGGCCCTCGGCGCTGGACCTCAGTGTCCAGGCTGAATGATGGGGGTGGAGACGCTCCTTCAGGTATACAGGACCAAGGCCGTTTAGGGCTTTAAAGGTCAGCACCAACACTTTGAATTGTGCTGGGAAACATACTGGGAGCCAATGCAGGTCCTTCAGGACTGGTGTTATGTGGTCCTGGCAACCACTCCCAGTCACCAGTCTAGCTACCGCATTCTAGATTAATTGTAGTTTCCGAGTCGCCTTCAAAGGTAGCCCCACATAAAGTGCATTGCAGTAGTCCAGGCGGGAGATAACTGGAACATGCGCCACTCTGGCAAGACAGTCCGCAGGCAGGTAGGGTCTCAGCCTGCATACCAGATGGAGCTGGTAGACAGCCACCCCGGACACAGAATTGACATGCGCCTCCATGGACAGCTGTGAGTCCAAAATGACTCCCAGGCTGCGCACCTGGTTCTTCAGGTGCACAGTTACTCCATTCAGGACCAGGGAGTCCCCCACTTTTATGGCTTCATATGGGCGAAACCATACTGTGAACATAGGAGCTGACTCCTAGAGACCAAGGTCCCTTCAGCCCACCCAATAAAATATTTTGGACAATAACTCTGTCCAAAGTTGATGGGCATTGCCATTCAAATGGTCTTGTGGTTGATTCTGCAACAACAACAACAACAACAACAACAACAACAACAACTTTATTATTTATAGCCCACCTATCTGGCTGGGTTTATCTGGGCTCCCCCAATATTTTATCCAAGTTGGCACCCCTGACTGTAAACTCTTGCTTGAACTTTGGTCTGATTCACTCACATAGCCTGATTACTTAGTGACGCACGTGTATCTGAACCTGTGAGCTGCCTCCACTTAAAAGTGGTGAATTTGAGGTAGGGTGAGCTAAGAGGAAAGCTCTGTTTATGGTCAGTGCAATGTCTGCTTCACCGCTGCAAGTCGTCACTTGATGTTACCATCATCAAATGATAAACACGTCTGATATCACATTTAGATGTCATGTCTCAGCTTGACATAAGGTTTCTGTAGATGAGCATTCATCCTGCTTCATTTGCAGGGATATTATACAATGTTGGCTATTTAATGAGCATTCGCTGTGATCTGGTTGCAAAGGATCTAGGCAACATCACATCAAAGCAAGTGTTGTCCTATGCTTTCCAGTGCATTTTGCCATCACTTTCTTATTGCAAAAAGTCAGGTTTGGGGGGGAAGAGGGTTTCTTGCACCAGGACTCCCAACCAACTATAATAGGGCAACCTGAATTTGCCAGTACATAATTGAATCTCATGGAGTTTTCTTGGCAGGGATACTGGAGTGGCTTGCCGGTTCCTCCTCCAGGTGGATCACATTTGGTCAAAACTCTCCACTATGACCTGTCCATCTTGGGTGCCCTGCTCGGCATAGTTCATAGCTTCTCTGAGTTATTCAAGCCTCTTTGCCACGGCAAGGCAGTGATCCATGAAGGGGTGCTGGAGGAGACTCTTGAGAGTCCCATGGACTGCAAGATCAAACCTATCCATTCTTAAGGAAATCAGCCCTGAGTGCTCACTGGAAGGACAGATCCTGAAGCTGAGGCTCCAGTACTTTGGCCACCTCATGAGAAGAGAAGACTCCCTGGAAAAGACCCTGATGTTGGGAAAGATGGAGGGCACAAGGAGAAGGGGACGACAGAGGACGAGATGGTTGGACAGTGTTCTCGAAGCTACCAGCATGAGTTTGACTAAACTGCGGGAGGCAGTGGAAGACAGAAGTGCCTGGCGTGCTCTGGTCCATGGGGTCACGAAGAGTCGGACACGACTAAACGACTAAACAATTGAATCCCACCCAAAAATAGCAGAATAGTGTGGAAGTACCAGTGGACTGTTTTGACTACAGACTGATCTTTCTTGAAAATAAAAACACAGATGAGAAATATATTTGTACCTTCTTCAAAATCTGCATACAACAGGTCTTTCCAAAGAGAGCAAGTGCATTTTGTGATTTTGTGGTGCTGTAGGGCCATTTCCAAGAGAGATTTGCTTGAGATATGGTTTCCTGCTCAAAGGGGAGTATGTCATCAGATATTTCCTAGAAATAATGGCTTCAGTGTGAGCCTCATTTCCCTTTCTTTCAGTGATCGCCATACAAAGGCTATTAGGATATTATGCCGCCGCTTGAAAGATACACACTGTTGCACCCCAGAATCTCTGAAGAGGACCAAATATGCTTTCATCTTTTCTAATCTCAACTTTGTTTCAGCAGCTGGGATGCTGAATAAGATAATAAGATATAGAGCTCTAAAAATAGCTCTGTTCTATCTTTATGTCATTTGATATCCCCAAAGGGGAACTGCTGGATGATTTGCAGGTAACCATCTCTAACTGCTTCACAAGCCAGGAGCTTCTAAAAATTGAATTTCAGCTTATGAAAGATGTGAGATTTATACTCCGGGGAACGGATCGTCTCTCTTTGCTGAAAATGCGGATCACAAATGGAACGTAAAGCAAATTGTTGCACTGCAGACTATTCCCATTTAGCATTCCATCCGGCCAACTAGTTGTGCCTCTTTCAAGGTACTCCATTCCGTTCCATTGCATCCCCCACTCCATGTCTGGTTTCCTTCCTTCCAACCGTTAGCAAGCAGTTACAGAAACACTGAGCATGTGAGGTCTTCATTTAACTGTTTTGGGGTTTATTTTAAGCCCCTTAGAGCCCCTCTACCTTATATTAACTTCTGCAAACTTTGGGGTTCTCTTGAACCTGCTAGTAGTTCCCACTTGTGCATTAATGGTGCATTTGGGCTATATAAAAATTGGCACTTGGGGGATTGCTTTTTCTATTAGTACAGTGGTACCTCGGGTTAAGAACTTAATTCGTTCTGGAGGTCTGTTCTTAACCTGAAACTGTTCTTAACCTGAGGTACCACTTTAGCTAATGGGGCCTCCTGCTGCCGTGCGATTTCTGTTCTCATCCTGAAGCAAAGTTCTTAACCCGAGGTACTATTTCTGGGTTAGCGGAGTCTGTAACCTGAAGCATCTATAACCTGAGGTACCACTGTATATACAAGCAAGAGCCCACAAGAAAATGTTGCCATTTTCCTGGTGTGTGTGTGTGTGTGTGTGTAAGAAAGAGGTTTAAAAAAAGTTAGTTTTATAACAATAAAATGGAATCCCTGCTCTAACATAGGTCTTACCTCATGTGCAAAAATGGATGGACAGCTTTTGGACATTTAAATGTGCAGCCAGACAGCTTGCAGCTCAATGGAGCATGAGGTTTCTGAATGTAATTGAGTGCTTGATTTGGCCTGGGAGGAGGTCTGAGGGTATAATTTAAGTAGCTTGACCTTTGATGCAACTTGAGAAATGTGGGGAATTTTGACTGGAAATCCAAACCAGCTCAGCTGGCAATATTAACAGGGCCAGTGGGTTTTTCCCCCCTGGTGGTACTCAATGGCTCATAGTAGCAGCCCCTCTCCACTCCCTCCATGTTAAAAGTATGGCATTTATAATAACAATTTCATGGTGACTACCAGCATCTTTCTTTTCTTTAAAACAACAGCAACAGGGCTTCAATCTGAAATATGTGTATAGCAGTGAATTACATTGTGGGGTGGTTTCTGTGGTATCCTTTAGGTACCCTTTAATGGCTTCTATGCATGGCTAGACGCGGGATGCGGGTGGCGCTGTGGGTTAAACCACAGAGCCTAGGACTTGCCGATCAGAAGGTCGGCGGTTCGAATCCCCGTGACGGGGTGAGCTCCCGTTGCTTGGTCCCTGCTCCTGCCAACCTAGCAGTTCGCAAGCACGTCAAAGTGCAAGTAGATAAATAGGTACCGCTCCAGCAGGAAGGTAAACAGCATTTCCGTGCGCTGCTCTGGTTCTCCAGAAGCATCTTAGTCACACTGGCCACATGACCCAGAAGCTGTATGCCGGCTCCCTCGGCCAATAAAGCGAGATGAGCGCCGCAACCCCAGAGTGGTCACAACTGGACCTAATGGTCAGGAGTCCCTTTACCTTTACCTTTATGCATGGCTAATGTCATTTCCTTACTTGGGACAACATGGGGACATTATCAGCAAGCATCATTGTAGATGGTGAGTGGCTGTCATTGCCAGTGCTTTCCCCCCCAAAAAACGTTTAGTGGTACTCTCATTTTGACTCAAGAAAACCACCATTTCATAGTTCAAATTGGGAAAAATAAATACAGTAAATTGAGAAAAGTACAAAGATTCACAAAATGTTTAGCGGTATGCTTACCCCTGCTCCCCCCGCAGAAGAAAAGCACTGGTCATTGCTATTGTGTTTCTTCCTTCTCTTCTTCTGCTGTTATTGCCATTGCTGCTGAGGCAGCAGAGGCTTCCATTTAGTTACATGTATGTAAGTAAGTTCTGGAGTCTTCGTCTTTGGCGATCACTTGTAGTCAAGTAAGATTGTCTTCCATAAACATGGTTTTAACCATGAGTCCATAAGTGGTTGTGGAAGCCAATTCTGGATCCACACGTCCTTCCACAGTTTCGACATAGGTTTCTGGGCGGGAGCTGAATGGCGGCCCTATTGACTGGATCAAAGAATTGCTCTTCTTATGACATTCCTGGCTTTTAATGGCCATGCTATAAAGCATGAATGTAGAACTTGCAGCCCTCTAAATGTTGTTGTACTCCCATCAGTCTGAGCTAGCTTGGCCAGTGGTTAGGGATGATGGGGGTTGTTGTTCAGCAACATCTGCCTAGCCTCCAGTCCCAAAAACCTACTATAGAGAGCCAGCATGGTGTAGTGGTTAAGAGTAATAGACTCATCATCTGGGGAACTGGGTTCGCGTCTCCGCTCCTCCACAGGCAGCTGCTGGGTGACCTTGGGCTAGTCACACTTCTCTGAAGTCTCTCAGCCTCACACAGAGTGTTTGTTGTGGGGGAGGAAGGGAAAGGAGAATGTTAGCCGCTTTGAGACTCCTTCGGGTAGTGATAAAAGGTAAAGGTAAAGGGACCCCTGACCATTAGGTCCAGTCATGACCGACTCTGGTGTTGCGGCACTCATCTCGCTTTATTGGCCGAGGGAGCCGGGTACAGCTTCCAGGTCATGTGGTCAGCATGACTAAGCAGCTTCTGGCGAAACAGAGCAGCACACAGAAATGCCGTTTACCTTCCCGCTGGAGCGGTACCTATTTATCTACTTGCACTTTGACGTGCTTTCGAACTGCTAGGTTGGCAGGAGCAGGGACCAAGCAACGGGAGCTCACCCTGTCACGGAGATTCGAACCGCCGACCTTCTCATTGGCAAGCCCTAGGCTCTGTGGTTTAACCCACAGCACCACCCGCGTCCCTATCCACCCGCGTAGTGATAAAGCGGGCTATCGAATCCAAACTCTTCTTCTTCTTGCATGAAGATAAATGCTCCGTACAGGTTCTCTTCTACAGAGGTCTCTCATTTCCAAAGGAAGATAAAGGAGGAAGGAAACTAAAATGAAGCATTAATGCATGAAATAAGATAGATTGACAGCTTCCTAGATCTTAAACTATAATGAAGTCCAGGGTTAGAAGCATATAAGGAAAGGGCTTGATAGGGGATTGTGGAGTCTTGTGGTGAATCATTCTGAACATGCCCTTTCGAAAAAGTTGGTTCTGCTACGACAGTTTTGACAGTGCTAGAAAATCAATCCAAGAAAACCTCCAAACTCAGAACATGTTTAGAAAAATGACCTATGAGTATAACAGTGGTTGAAACTGATCAAACACAGCAGTTCAAACTGAATAAAGCTTCCCAATAACATGCGCTGTGTTTTCCTCAGCCAGTGATGCAATCCCTTCAGCAAGACTTCAGTGATAGACTAAGTTGTGTGCTTGTGAGTTCTAATAATAGCGTTATAGATTTTTTTGGGGGGGGGAGGACCCTAAAACCTAGAAATTAATAAATGGCAGAATTTCAATTATTTGGGAGGTGAAGTGAGAAATGCAAGCTGCAGAGGAATTCCTGAACTAGCCTATGCAAAAAACGACTTGGCTAAACTAGGGCCACGAAGAAACAATACAGAGCCATTGAGGGCTCTTGGCAATACAAGAGAACTATCCTACTCCCATGCCCCGAGGTTTGAACAGAGACTGGGGATTTGGAAGGTTGCCAGGGTAACTGAGAGTGAGGTGACAGGAAAAGAGAGTCTTGTAGCAAGGTGTGTTGGGAAGAAGAAGAAAGACTGGGATCCATCTTGGGCCAAAAGCTGGCTGGGAGAGATGCCTTGGACTCCAGGGCTGCACTGCTGGGGGGGACGGGACAAGTCCCTCTTGAAATGACCATGCTGCCACTGATCCTGGATCACTGCTTTTCTCTTTCTTTGGAATATAATATGGGATGTTTACCGCAATGTGCACTTTGGCCTGTTGGCTCAGAGAGACATGTGGCAGCTGTAATGCAAAACCTTAATAATATCCAGGTCCTGCAAATGAGGCAACATCAAGGGTACGATCATATGCATATTTGCAGGAACGCGGGTGGCACTGTGGTCTAAAGCGGGCGGCGCTGTGGTCTTGGGCTTGCCAATCAGAAGGTCAGCAGTTCGAATCCGCATGACGGGGTGAGCTCCTGCTGCTCTGTCCCAGCTCCTGCCAACCTAGCAGTTCAAAAGCATGCCAGTGCAAGTAGATAAATAGGTACTGCTCTGGCGGGAAGGTAATGGTGTTTCTGTGTGCTCTGGTTTCCATTACAGTGTTCTGTTGTGCCAGAAGCAGTTTAGTCATGCTGGCCACATAACCCGGGAAGCTGTCTGTGGACAAATGCTGGCTCCCTTGGCCTGAAAGCGAGATGAGCACCACAACCCCATAGTTGCCTTTGACTGGACTTAGCTGTCCAGGGGTCCTTTACCTTTCTTAACCTTATGCATATTTACGTGAAAGTATGTACCAGTGAAGGGACGCGGGTGGCGCTGTGGGTAAAAGCCTCAGCGCCTAGGGCTTGCCGATCAAAAGGTCGGCGGTTCGAATCCCCGCGGCGGGGTGCGCTCCTGCTGCTCGGTCCCAGCGCCTGCCAACCTAGCAGTTCGAAAGCACCCCCAGGTGCAAGTAGATAAATAGGGACCGCTTACTGGCGGGAAGGTAAACGGCGTTTCCGTGTGCTGCGCTGGCTCGCCAGATGCAGCTTTGTCACGCTGGCCACGTGACCCGGAAGTGTCTGCAGACAGCGCTGGCCCCCGGCCTCTTAAGTGAGATGGGCGCACAACCCTAGAGTCTGTCAAGACTGGCCCGTACGGGCAGGGGTACCTTTACCTTTACCTATGTACCAGTGAACTGACCCAGCGGGACTTACTCTAATTAAGCCTCACAGGATTGCATTGTAAAGCTGCAGCCTTACTCCACAGGAATCTTACAGGGGTTTTAAAACTGGAATATAGGAGAAGAAATATCTAGAAAGGCATTGTGACTCCCATGAATGAGGAGAGCGATCTAAATTTTTACCAGCCCTCTAAATCAGGCAAGCAAACACATTTTTAATCAGAATTCATATGTACCTTGAAAACAGTGCCAATGACTGGCCATCCTCTGATGGAAAAATAATTCTGTGTATGATTGATTCCCCCCCCCTTTTTTTTTTGTACCTCTGTGCAGGAGAAGAACTTAATAAACAATAATCTGCTGTGAAAACAATGAGACTAGAAAAGATCCCTTTGGACTCTGCTGCAAGGCAGCTCGGCTGATTTCCACCTCTGAACTAAGTAAATATTGCACGTGGAAGATGGGAAATCCTGACTAAAACCCAAAAGCAGAGAAAGACTTCCATGATTACATATTTGTCACAGGGGATTGGAGGAAGCAAATCAAAGCAATGTCCCCAAGAGGCTATTCCATCACCTGGGATTTACAGTAAATACGGCTTTAAAACTGGTTTTGAATTTAAAAGTTGAACTGGAATTTAAAGGGAAAGGGAACCACATTTCAGCCTTGCACAGAAAATCAATCACACTCTGGGACTAAAAATACATCATCTTTGAACCTTTTCCCTCATTCTTATTAGACTTGAAAGGCATGCCCATTGATCTAGCAAGAGCAATTTTCTAATAATTAGACTGGCAAGGGAGGGCCTGGGACTTTTTAATGAGAGAATTGAGAGGAAGGGTTGATCAGACCTTAAAAAACAGAGCAATGCAAGATAAAAGAGCAGTTAATACCCTTGCTCACAGAAAGGAGAGATTATTAAACTAAACCACAATCACATTATTTTAATCATGCCAAAGGCTAAGGTGACTACAAATTTACTCACATGTGCAACCAGCACACCTCCTGGACTCTAAGAGAAACACACACTATATATATTTCACCATATAATGAAACAGGGTGCTTCCACACTAGGGGTGATACACTTAATTGTGCCCATCCGCCAGTGGAACAGACTTCTGTTCTCTTCCTCCTTGTGGCCTCAGAAACTGCTCTGGAGGGATGGAGGACACTCTTGAGGGGGAAAATAGGGGTGTAGTGGGGTGAAGAAGAAGTCCTGTTGTGGGGACAAAAGTCCACCCAGGTGTTTGTTCTGAAATGACCACTCTTTGTTCACTCACTTTTTATGGGGCATATGAATGATATTGTTATTGTTATGAATTTTTGTGGATGGGCAGACTCCCCATAAGCCTAAGTTTTGTAAAGGGTAGAATTTCGCTAATATTTGGAATATGAAAAGATGATTCCAGGCCTGTGAAAAATACAGCGATGTTGATGTTGAAGAATTATTACTTCGACTCAGTTGTAAATGATTGTGATTAAACCACATTTCTTAAACACAAACCCTTGTTAAGTGCCAAGACCTCTGGAATTTTGCTACCACTCAGCAGAGATTGGGGTGGCTTGTAATGCTATCAAATCATGTTTTCCTGCCCTTCCCCCATCCTTCTCTGATGTTCCCTGTGAGCTTTCAGAACTCACAAAATGCTTAAGGGAAATAAGGAATAGATCAGTAGCTCTATCTCTTCAGGTGTCAATCACCTTTCCATCTTTTCCCTTTTTTAAAAGAAGTGCGGTCTTGATGCGTACAGTGACATTTTAGGCTGTTGACCTCCATCTCCAAGCTTAGTCACTTTAGCACATATTCACTATCACTTTTCTGGTTTGTGGTGACATTTTAACAGTGTGGTTTTCAAATTTTCATCTAAAAATTGCACTCAGGCTTTCCCCCCTTTTCATTTTAAAGATATTAATGCAATAGTGCTTGAATGGAAAAGCTTCTGGGTGGAAATTTTAAAAACTACATAATAATAGTATGCTTAGTAGTGTGATTATTTCCTGCTCACACAGCCATGTTACATTCAGTTGTGTGGATGGTGTTAACACACACACAACATGTTATATCCCCCCCCCCCCAAAAAAAAATTATGGACATTTGGTTGCATTTCCACAGTGGAAGTAAAATAATAGAATGGTGTTAAAAGCTCATAAACAGCAAACATTCCCGGAAAGAGAATCAATTCATAACCAAGAGGTGTATGGGGTGTATGGTAAATTAGAATAAATTATTGCATTAGGAAATTAGAGGATTCCTAAAGTCTGAACCCTGGTATAACAATGATATCACTGTTATGTACTGAAGTTCTCACCCTGGGCCAGCAGGGGGAAACTGTAGATAGTTATGCAAATGAAGGATCAAAAGCGACGTTCAGTGATTGGATAGTTTTAGAAAGTTGCTACAGTAACGTTGTACTGGAGCTCTATATAAGCAGGCTGACTGAGCCCTTCAGTTCAGTTCTGTTCTGGCCTCTGAATAAACAAGAGCTGTTTGAAGAATTGCTGTGTCGTCTGATATGTTCACCCGCAACTTAATAAGCACCATCTTGAAGAAATTTATATTAGATATTATCATATTTACAAGCGTAATACAATCTTGCAACATTAAATGTTTTGGGGGTTTGACAGAGTAGTAATCTATGAGCTGAACCTGTACAGCCTTCACCTTATTCTGTCTTTTCTGTTGTTTTACTCTCTTACTTTATAAAGTTTTTATTGCTTGAAAAGACATATTCTAATATGAAACTAGTGAAAGATCTAACTTATACTAAGAAAACTTTACACACTCTGGCACTCCAGACTTGTCAATATCAAGTTACATACTCAACCAACTCTGTGTGCCATGGGCTATGTTTTATTACTATTTGCAAATGATATTTTTAGTGTATGTACTAAAAAAGTTTTTAACAGAAACTTGGCATTCTACCATTGCACCTGTGCTCACAGTATGTGGAACTTGATTTTTTTAAAAATAAAAAACCAGCTTGAAGTAAGAGCCGCATGGAGGTTAGCAAGGGATTCAGAAAGGCTTCTTGTGTTTTTGTATAGAATTTGCGGCTACAGAAATGTGTTAACTGAGTGAAATGGCTTAAATTCCATCCTGCTACAGAACAGAGGGAGGGGCAGTGAAGCAGGGCTTCTCTGTCATCGCTGCTGGAAGACCAGCTGCCTTTGGCCCATTGGCCCATCTTCAACTGGCAGCTATTTCATCTGACTACCTAATCTGTTTCCATCCCATCCAGAGATGGAACTTTAAGAACTGGTGCTTTCTTCTTCTTCTTCTTCTTCTTCTTCTTCTTCTTCTTCTTCTTCTTCTTCTTCTTCTTTCTTACTACTGATTATTATTATTCTTGTAAACTGCTCTGGGAGCCTTTTCAGCTAAAGAGCAGGGGGGGAAAGATGCTTGAAATCAGGTATGGGGAAGCTTTGGTGCTCCATATGTTGCAGAACTACAACTCACATCATCACCCATAGCCATTAGCCATGCCTGTTGGGAGTTGTAGGTCAGAAACATTTGGAGGTCCACATCTGCCCTCTAAATGTTCCCCAGATCTGCTTTATATAAACAAAATAAATACTTACCAAAAGAAGAAAAAAAACATTGAGGATGTTTATCAGTTGGTATTAACCATGGAACTTCCATGCTCAAAGGTGAGTACCAGATTCTAAGAGCCAAAATCAGGGGAAATCTATGATTTCCATACCCTGCTTAGTATGAAGCATCTGGGTGGCCACGGTTGGAAATGGACCAGAGATGCATTTGGTACCATCTTGCACAACCCTTATTTCATTTGATAAACTCACAAACCCTGCATTATGCATATGGATGGGAATCCTGGGGTGCCCTTTCTCTGACGCTTCAGGCCACCAAAAGAATTCATGCAGTTTGCATGGCCAAATTTCCAGTTTTAAAACTGTGGAACAAGTTCTATCTTTAATTCTATCTGTGAACTGTGCTTGCATTTGGCTTATTGTACATACCGCAATGGTGCTGGAGGAGACTCTTGAGAGTCCCATGGACTGCAAGAATATCAAACCTATCCATTCTTAAGGAAATGGATGATCACTGGAAGGGCAGATCCTGACGCTGAGGCTCCAATACTTTGGCCACCTCATGAGAAGAGAAGACTCCCTGGAAAAGACCCTGATGCTGGGAAAGATGGAGGGCACAAGGAGAAGGGGATGACAGAGGACGAGATGGTTGGACAGTGTTCTCAAAGCTACTAACATGAGTCTGGCCAAACTGCGGGAGGCAGTGGAAGGCGGGAGTGTCTGGCATGCTCTGGTCCATGGGGTCACAAAGAGTCGGACACGACCAAATGACAAAACAACAACAACAACAACACATACCACATGCTTCACAATGGTGATTACCTTTTTAAAAATAAACTGCAGTCATAGGGGCAGATGCAAACTTTGAAACCTGGTGTGGAGCCCATAAACCCTTGACCCTATCGCATTTCTGTCCCATGCCTACTATTTTCATTGTGGGTTGGGAGGAACCTCATTACAGCGAATATGAATTTTTTCCCCACCCCAATGCAAATATCAGGCTTGGGCGGGGCGGCATGGGGCTGATCTGGAATAGGACCACAGCAGGGTGCAAAGAATTCAGGCCCTCTATCCCCATGCAAAGGGACGCGGGTGGCACTGTGGGTTAAACCACAGAGCCTAGGGCTTGCCGATCAGAAAGTCGGCGGTTTGAATTCCTGTAATGGGGTGAGCTCCCGTTGTTCGGTCCCTGCTTAGAAGCGGATTAGACATGCTGGCCATATGAGCTGGACAAACGGCGGCTCCCTCGGCCAATAAAGCGAGATGAGCGCCACAGTCCCAGAGTCAGCCACGACTGCATGTAATGGTCAGGGGTCCCTTTACCTTTACCTACCCCCATGCAAGGCTCTCAATCCAGAATGGGAGTTCTGTGTTTGCAATTTACCTTTAGAAAGCTAAAGGTGGATAGCACTGCATCTTGCTAAAATCCCAGGAAGCTAGGTCACTGTTGTAAGAAAAAAAAGGGGGAGTAAAGGACCCCTGGACGGTTAAGTCCAGTCAAAGGTGACTATGGGGTTGCTGTGCTCATCTCGCTTTTAGGCCGATGGAGCTGGCATTTGTCCACAGACAGCTTTCCGGGTCATGTGACCAGCATGACTAAACTGCTTCTGGCACAATGGGACACCGTGATGGAAGCCAGAGCACACGGAAATGCTGTTTACCTTCCCACCACAGTGGTACCCATTTATCTACTTGCACTGGTGTGCTTTCAAACTGCTAAGTTGGCAGGAGCTGGGACAGAGCAACGGGAGCTCACTCCGTCGCAGGGATTCGAACCACCGACTTTCTGATTGGCAAGCCGAAGAGGCTCAGTGGTTTAGACCACAGTGCCACCCGTATTACTTTTATACCTGCTGTATACAACTAAGGCCACCCACAAGTCAGCTACAGAAAAGTTGGCATTTCCCAAGCCATACACTTTATCCTTTGAGACACTCTGTTTGGCCTTAATTTATTTGAATGAGGCATACTACAATATAAGCTCTCGGGAACCGCAAAAGGTAAATTTCACAATAAATTGCAACACAGAGAATTCTATCTATCTATATAAAATGTCCATATACTGAAAAATGCAACTATATTTAGTCCCCTATAAGAAGTGAACAGCTTGAGCAATGGCATTGTGATTATCAGGTTATTCACTATAAGCAGTTGTCTGTGACATGCTGAATCCACAGTAATTTACCAGTGATATTGTATATCTTATTGTGACATGTAGCAATAGGAAATAAATTAATGGGAGAAAAATGTGGATTTCTGATACAATGATTAATAAGTCTGTAGGCTTTCCTTGCAGATTTCAAGTTAACTAGCATCTCCCTACCAGGAGAAGAAATCAAAGGTGTTCATTTTCTCATAAAAGATGCATTGTTTTTTATTTTAAGAGAAAGAAGCAAATCAATTTTAGTTTGAAAGGCGCATTAAAAATGTAAGCTCAAGAGCACAAGATACATTTCACAGAAGATTGCAACTACTAACAGTTTTTCTCATCTACCAGAAGAAATCAAATGAAGCCAGTTTGCCTCTGGGGCTTTAAGCAGCATTACAATTCATCTTAATAATGAAGTTAAAATTAACTGAAAGAAGACATTTTTTTAAAAAAACCAAAAAAAACACCTCCCAATTCTTTCTTTCTCTCATTGAACATATGGGTTTGTTCATTGAATATGGATAAAACTAATATTCTCTGGGGATAGTTAAACAAGATGGCAATATCAGAATATTGGTAGCACTGGATCTGAGCCAGTATGGTAAAACTGCAAATTTATAGTGCATTTCCCTTTTATACTGTAATGCTTACTACACACCATTTATTATGGGCCAAATTGTGTGACCTTCACTTTCCTCAGTGCATGGCTGTCAATGGAAAATCCTCCATCCACACTGAGTTTCAGTTTGGCAGTGCATGCTGAGATACTGTTGCCAGACCTTCAGGTCTCTAGGTTTGCCTAGCCTCTTCCAGGTGGCAGAGGAGGGCTTGAAACTCCAGGTGGGTGGGTGTACCTTAAAAAAGAAGAAGAAGAAGACTACGCATGCAGCTTGCAGGAGATGGCAGCAAATTATTGCATAGATTCTCGGAGGGGGTGGGGTAGGTCTGCCCTCCTCTGCTTGCTTCTCTCCCAATTAACCTCTATCTTCAGGTCTCAGTGGTGGGAAGAATAGGTGAAGAATAACAAGGTGAAGAATATCCAGGAGCCACCCCTAGATCTCAGGATTGGGCCCTAACACCTCAGGGTTTCAGATGCTCCTGACCTGGCAACCCTATGCTGAGAGGGATGCAAGCGGCGCTGTGATCTAAACCACTGAGCTTCTTGGGCTTGCCGATCAAAAGGTCGGTGGTTCAAATCCCCATGATGGGGTGAGCTCCCATTGCTCTGTCCCAGCTCCTGCCAACCTAGCAGTTCAAAAGCACACCAGAGCAAGTAGATAAATAGGTACCACTGTGGTGGGAACGTAAACAGCATCTCCCTGCGCTCTGCTTTCCTTCACGGTGTTCCCTTGCGCCAGAAGCGGTTTAGTCATGCTGGCCATAGGACCCGGAAAGCTGTCTGTGGACAAACACCGGCTCCCTCGGCCTGAAAGTGAGATGAGCACCGCAACCCCAGAGTCACCTTTGACTGGACTTAACCGTCCAGGGGTCCTTTACCTATGCTGAGAAGGGTTCTGTGGCTTCTGTGGCACCATGTGTATTGCCTGATCCTAAGACTATCTGGCACTCTGCTCCTATACTGCTTCCTGGAGCTTGGGGAAGGGCTCAGTGGCACAGCATCTGCTTTCCATGCAGAAGATCCCAAATTGAATCCCTGGTTTCTCCTCACAGGGCTAGGAAAGACTCCAGGCTGGAACCTTGGAGAACTACTGCCAGCCAGCGGAGACAATACAGGTGTCCCCCCACGCTTACGTGCGATCGTCTCGCATGCAACTGCATATATGCATGTCACTGGGAAATAAGTAAATAGAATCATACCAGGAAATGGTGGGAGACAGGTGAAGAGGGTAAAAAAGGTAAAGGACCCCGGGACGGTTAAGTCCAGTCAAAGGCGACTATGGGGTTGTGGCGCTTATCTGCTTTCAGACCGAGGGAGCCGGTGTTTGTCCACAGACAGCTTTCCGGGTCATGTGGCCAGCAGGACTAAACCACTTCTGGTGCAATGGAACACTGTGATGGAAACCAGGGCGCAGGGAAACGCCGTTTACCTTCCCACCACAGCGGTACCTATTTATCTACTTGCACTGGCATGCTTTTGAACTGCTAGGTTGGCAGGAGCTGGGACAGAGCAACAGGAGCTCACCCCGTTGCGCGGATTCGAACCACTGATCTTCTGATCAGCATGCCCAAGAGGTTAAGTGGTTTAGACCACAGTGCCACCCACGTCCTGTCCCCCCCCCCTTACCACCACCTCCAGTTATGGTTGTCATATTTTGAAGAGCAAAAAAGTGGACACATTTGCAGACTTCTACTTTTAACTTTGGATTGCTATGTCCTGGAAAAAGAGGACATATGGCAACTCAGAATTGCAACATAGAAGCTGTGCTTTAAGCTACATGGGTACTCATAGGAATCAGTGTCATACAGAGACAGACCGTTGGTCCACCGAGCTAGGTATGATCTACAGCAAGCTGGCCAAACTCGAGCCCTCCAGATGTTGCTGGACTCCAACTCCCATCAGTTCCAGCCAGGCTGGGCAATAGTCATGGATGATAGGAGATGTAGTCTAACAGCCCTTTGTGTCTTCAGTAATGTCCACTACCAACTTTCTGAACATGTAACTTTCCAAAACAGTTGCCCTGCTCAAGAAAGAGAGTGGCAAAGGCATCTAGCCATGCTCACAAAATATATCTGAGAACGTATTTGCATTCCCCAGGTTTGCTTCCAGATAGAAAGCATCCTTTGATTGAAATGACAGCTAAAGTCATTCCGCACTTCACCAGAGGTATCCAGTGTCAAGCCGGATTGAACCTATAACTGTACACTAAGTTTATGAGGGAGATTGTATTCAACATAATTAAATCCTTTAGGAAAAATAAGGTTGTCACATCCAAGACAGAACTATGATGCTGACAATAATGGATTGTGCACTAAAGCTGCACAATAAAAAAGCTGGTGGTTTCTGCACTTGTCAGGAAAGATCTCTGTCCTATTATCTTTTACACGCTGCTCAGAATGTCAACTTTTAGCAGGGTAATTCATCTGCCACTCTTGTTTTGGATGAATGTGTCCCCCCCCCCCCTTTTTCCCATTGTCCTTCATGTTTAGGGAGAAACTATGCAAAAAATTATGTGTTGGAGTTAGACAGAGAGGGAACGAGAGAGAGCAGGAAGGAGAGAGATTGAGAGAGACCTGGCCCTGGGTATAGTTTCAAAGCCATATTTTTTGCTTTGCTGTTTGGGAGAAATTTTCAACAATTGCACATTTGAAATGATGAAGGGAAAGAGGTGGGTGCTCCACAGGGAATTTGCCCTCTCACAATAAATTCCTTTCACCTCAGAACTACAGTAAAGTAGCTGAGGCGGCAGGAAGCAACGTGAAAGCTAAAGCCACCGTTTGGGTCTGAAGGGGCTACACAAATGGAAGAATGCCAGGAATGGTGGCTTTAACTTTGGACTCATTCTTTCACATTCTTCAGGCTCCCAATGGCCCTTGAGGGCAAAATAAGACGTTATTCACCTCAGCAGCAGTAGTGAAAGGACAATAGACTCCCACTGAGATTTAGCTACAGTTGCTATTGTAAATACAGAAGTGGAAACGTGTATGGCTCCGCAGATGGATTAGGGTTTTTGAAACAGCGCAACTTTTTATAGACCTCATCCCCGCTATGCGAAACACGCATAGGTGCCACACTCTGACATATCAGCTGCAGCTGCCTGAGGCGGCAAAGACAGAGGCAGAGTGAGATGGGAAAGCTACAGAAGAGCCATTAGCAGTTCTCAAAGACCACCATCCCCACCTCGGGAACCCTTGTGATAAGTATGGCTAAGATATCTTGTAAAGGCAAAGGGACCCCTGACCATTAGGTCCAGTTGTGACCGACTCTGGGGTTGTGGCGCTCATCTCGCTTTATTGGCCAAGGGAGCCGGCGTACAGCTTCCGGGTCATGTGGCCAGCATGACTAAGCCACTTCTGGCGAACCAGAGCAGCGCACGGAAACGCCGTTTACCTTCCCGCCGGAGTGGTACCTATTTATCTACTTGCACTTTGACGTGCTTTCGAACTGCTAGGTTGGCAGGAGCATGGACCGAGCAACGGGAGCTCACCCCATCGTGAGGATTCGAACCACTGACCTTCTGATCGGCAAGTCCTAGGCTCTGTGGTTTAACCCACAACGCCACCCGTGTCCCTAAGATATCTTGAGAGGCAGCCAAACCCATAGGGAACAAACAGGTAGGCCACTTTCCAATATACAAGGTGTGACCGGAAAGTTCAGTGAATGGTCACAGAAATATTTGAATATACACAACTTCCAGGCCTTCAAAGTAGGCCCCCTCTGATACAATGCAACATTAACAATGTTTGTAGAACTGTTGGAAACTTCTGGAGAAGTCCTCTTCTCGTACTGCTTTCAGTTCCGTCATCACAGCAGCTTGGAAATGTGAAATGTCAGAAAATCTGTGCCCTTTCAGTGCGGATTTTTCAGATTTGGAAAAAGAAAGAAATCTGGTGGGGCCAGAACTGAAGAATATGGAGGCTGGGACAACTTAGTAACCTCAGTAATGACTTCACATGGAATATGCAATTATTCCACCATCATTCGGAGGGACAAACGCCAATCCCTCATCAATAACTCATGAACTCTGTTGACGTTTGCCGCCGTTCTGCTCGCCGACGGTCTGCCAGACCGCGGGTCATCTCCGATGGTTTGCCGCCCTTCACAGAAATGCTTAAACCATTCATACACAGTCTTTCGAGTTACAGCTTCATCTCTGGACACAATTGTGAGCATTTCTCGCTTTTCTGATGCCAATTGTAAGTTCAAATATTTCTCGCTATCTGATTTCTGTGACCATTCACTGAACTTTCCGGTCACACCTTGTATATATGTAGTAACAGCCATGTTGTGTGGAATCATCAGAATTCTTAGCCCCATCCTATGCTGTCCTTTGCTCCAAACAGGTGTAATTTGTCAATTTAATTAAACTTGACAGTGTATATGAGCATTTGTGTCATCTAATTGTTCTTCCCCCCTGCTATGGGCAAGGCTCTGGAGCAATGCAGGAGCTAAATTACCCTTGCTTCAATCTTTATGAAGAGTGCTGGTGAGTGACAATATAAAAATGAACTTTTCTCTTTCCCTGAAGAAGGGTAAATGACTCCTTTATACTTTGTGCAACTGAAGTACATTGTCAGTTGACAGAAGTTTTCAGAACCTAATGAAGTATTGTATGCTAATGAACTGGATGCCATGGAATGATTCCATGGCAGTCAAAAGGGATGTTGACATTCTATATTACAGTTTGAGCTAAGACTTGTGATCCCCCCCCCCCTCAAAATCTCTTTAACTCAGCCTTTCCCCAACCTGGTAAACTCCAGATGTTGTTGGACTACAGCTCCCATCAGCTCAAGTCAGAATAGGCAATGATCAGGGATGATGGGAGTTGTAGTCCATTAACATCTGGTGGTCACCAGATTTGGGAAGCCTGTTTTAACTAACGATGGCAAGGCAATATGCAATTATGTGCGTTAGCAATTGTAGGAAGGGACAGTGTGTCCTATTGATTTGGGCGTTTTAAAAACTCTCTCCACAGCCTCTGCTTTCTTGTAACTTCCTTTGATGTGATGCGAGGCCTGTCAAATTCACTACTAATAGCTGAGTAGTTTTCTTGAAGGCCCTTTGAAATCTGAACTTGGCATGCTTGAGTAATTTAATCTTTACAAATGTCACTATGAACTAACCTGCTCCACACTTCCTGGACCATGAACCTAGTTGTCCGCAATCTTTTGTATTTCAGAAATGTTCCGGCATGCTTCTCACTTTTAAAATAAGTACCAAAATATCTTTTAAAGTGCAAATTTTGAGAGTGAAAACATTCCGGTTGCAATCCTTTACACAGACTTACCTGTGACTTATTCCCAGGTATAACTGAACATAATAGTACTTACTTCGGAGTAGACATGCCTAAAACTGCATTGTCTAGAAATATGTATTTTGAGAGAAAATGCATGTAAAATTATATATTCAAACATATGTTTGAATGCAGAACATTTATGCATTTATTTATTTTTAAATGAAGATTAATTCAGAAATGGGTTGAAATACATTCATGAACTTATGAGCAAAATGGACTAGAAAAAGGCCAACTTGCTTATTTTGTCTAGAGTGTTATTTGTGCATTCAATTCCAGGACCAACATTCTTAAACATTTACTTGCAATTATGCCCCACTGATTTCACTGCAACTTCTAAATCATTTTGGGGGGACATATCACTAAACCTTGTGAAAATAGAAGTGGTTAGCTATATTAGTTTGATTTTTCCAATTCAGAAATGCAGGGTTCTGTGGCTAAGCAGGCCTAGTTTTATTGTGTCTGGTGTGGTAACACCTTTTTATATTTTATTTCCAATTTTTAAGGAACGCTTTTCACAATTAATAAAACAATTCCTTAATGAATTCAGATTAGCCACTTTACTGCCTTTGGGAATTCATCCCACACTTTCCATGAATGAAGATATGCACCATGTTCATAGAACATTTCTTTTGTATTCCCAAGAGGCAAACGCATCCAGCCACAATAAAACTATCCCATACTAGTCCTGTATGTAGCCGGGTGATAGTAAAAACCTGGTCCTGGTTTGTTAATTCTGAGAAACATGCTACCAGAGAATGAAATTATTCAGGCATCCCAGAATCCAAAAATGATGAGACTCCCTTATTCCATTTATAGCATTATAATGAGTTCTACAGAAGGAATTTTATTGTTTCCCAGTAAAGCAGGCGAGGAGTAGAAATTGCTTCCAGCACTCTTATATTCCTTGGTATAAACCCATAACTCAGATTTAGAAAACTATATTTCAGAGCCATGCTGGGAAAAAATAACATTTGTTTCCTACTCGCAAATGATTCCTGAAAAAAAAAACACACACACAGAAAAAAATCGTGTAAATTGTCCTTGATATTTCATTTGCTGGGGAGAATTTGTCAAGCTCTCTATAAAACTGCTTCAACGGTTTCATCAGAAAGGCACAAATAAATGATTAAAGTTTATCAGGCTTAAAAATGTGAAGCATGTTTTTTCAATTGAAACACATTTTCTATTAACCATTCTGAATGAAACAAAGTGTTGCATTTTTCTCTGTAACTATTGCTTTTTATGTCAGAGACTAGCAAAACCCTACAGCAGTGAATATCAGGCTGAAGTAAATGGTCAGTTTGACCCATGATATTATTCCAAAAAAAGCATAGAAAGATATAGTGATAGAACATGGACTTCACCTGATGGTCTAACCCACTGGTTGCTAGTGATGAGGAAGACTCTTCCTGAGACCACGGGAGTCTCTACCAATCAAGACAGATAATACTAGGGAAGGTAGACAAATAGTCTGACCTGGTACAATACAACTTCCTGTGTTCATAAGTGGATGGGTAGGTTCAGGTGGGATGAGATGGTTCCTCAGGTAACCTGTGCAGGGCTTTAAAACCACTAGCCCTTTGAGCTGATCAGAAGCAAGTGTAGTTGGTCCGGGGCGGAGGAAGGGGGTGTGGTGGGTGTGGGCCACCCCAGGTGTCACCACTGAGGGGGGTGACAAAATGCCGGGTGGTACTCAATGCAGTGCCTGCAGCGCACCCAAGCCACATGTCTCTCCTGGGAGAGAGACGGTGGCTTGGGCGCGTGCAGGCTCCATGCTGCCCAAACAGTACACCTGCTGCCTCCCCCCCAGCTGTAGGACGGCTGAATGGGAGGAGGCAGGCAGACTCAGGAGGCCCCGCCCCTATGGACAGCTTGCCCCGCCCCTTGGTGTGCCAGCCCCGGTGCCTGAGCGGCTTCCTCCGCCGCTGTAGTTGATACAACAACAGAACCACACACTCGCCCAAACTTTGTGGTCCGAACTCTGGCTGTGACATTTGGCCTCAGTTGTAGCCTCGGAACACTTTTCAAAGGCAGCTGCACATAGAGCATGTTGCAGTAATCTATATTGATATACCTAAGGCACGCATGACTCTGAATTCCTAATAAATATGTAGCTCTTCTTCTTTTGCCTCATGGTTTCTCTACATTTTGGACACAAGGCCAACAAACTTTCTTCTGCAAGCTGGAAGACTAGAGACTGGCATTTTGTAATGAATCTTTTTCTATTTTTTGTAGTGTGGGGGATAAATGGACTGTAACTGTCCATACATGTATTTTTATGTATTCATGTAATAAATTATTATTCCTATTATTATTATTATTATTATTATTATACCATCACATGCCCTCATTCAACATGCCTTTTGAAGATTTTAAAGAATTGCTATGTAGCAAATTTAATACATATCCATTTGTAATTTTTATGAAATATGTCTGACCCTGACTTAATTTTATTTCTACATGAAGCAACTGATTTTCAGGATTATTTAATCACAACCCAGGACAACAAAATAGTTTTCTCTGTGTGTGTGTGTAAATTTTTATTTGTTCAGCAAATGATAGAGGGGAGAATTTAGGATCATAAAATGAATTGTGTGCCAATGTACAACGAAATGTCAAAACTTGCAGTTTTGCATTATAATAAGAATTGCCTTTGTGAGGGGGGGGGGAGAATCAACTTGAAAATCCTCTGAGCATTCCATGTATCATGCAGGATAAGAGGATAAATTCTTCCCTGCCTCATGCATTTTAAGAGAAATTGTCATCCCTGTAGTCTGGTCAGACAACACAGAGCAGACTACTTAATATTCTTGCAACTGATTACATTCTCTTGATAGTTTAGCACTGTGTGGTTTGTGCGTGTGTGTCTTTTGACATCAGCCCTACCCACAAACACAGTATCCCTTGTTAAAGAATTTCCATAAATAAAAATTATCTGCAAATGCACATACCATTTTTTCTTTACAGAGAAGATTACAGTCATAAATAGGAGAGTCTTCATGTCAGTCAGACATATTAGTTTGAGATTTAATTTTGATTCCACACAGACATTGTAGATCTGTCTCTCTGAAATCAGTATATTTAGTTTTGATTCTTAAAAATACTTACAGCTTCAGTATCATTCCAGAGAATAAGATCAGATTAATATATATCCCTGATGTCAGCACATTCCTTTAGTCTCTTCTAATTGTAAAAAACGTCAGGATAATCTCAGAGACCTCATGCATGCCAATGGATAGATTTTTGGATTTAACAGGAAAGGCCAAGTGTTAAATTCTAGTTCTTTGACAGACTTTGCTAAAGGACTTCTGACTGGCAAATTAAGGCTTATTTCTTGCAGCAGTACACCACTACAACTTTCACCGTGGTTCTCTCTTGTTTTATTAGCAATCTAGCTTTATAATGACCTGCCTTAACATGTTGTTGTGGAAAAGGAGAAGATTGCTGTGATAATAGGTAAAGAGACCCCTGACCATTAGGTCCAGTCGTGGCCGACTCTGGGGTTGCGGCACTCATCTCACTTTATTGGCCGAGGGAGCCAGTGTACAGCTTCCAGGTCATGTTGCCAGCATGACTAAGTTGCTTCTGGCGAACCAGAGCAGCGCACGGAAATGCCATTTACCTTCCCACCAGAGCGTTACCTATTTATCTACTTGCATTTTGATGTGCTTTCGAACTGCTAGGTTGGCAGGAGCAGGGACTGAGCAATGGGAGCTCACCCCGTTGTGGGGATTCGAACTGCCGACCTTCTGATCAGCAAGTCCTAGGCTCTGTGGTTTAACCCACAGCGCCACCCGTGGCTGTGATAATAAATACTAGTAAATTCCAGAAAGGTTTATGTCCCTGGCCCAGGAAAGCCATGCTTAATGAGCCTGCCAACATTTGGAATTGAGGAATTCAGACAAGGTGCTTTTCTAGTTCAAAACTTGTAAAATGCTGAGCATATTTCCAAACCTCTACAAAGAATAGGCTCTGCACATAAGCTCAACTCCAGTATCAGCATCAACCCACCCTGTCAATGCAGTTGCCCCCTTTCCACTCAGATTTCCCACTCAGATTTCACTGCCAGAGGTTGTCATGATAAGAGAGACTGCTGTTGTGGCCTTCCTTAAGACCAGGAACCCTACAGCAACATAATGGGTGCCAAGACCCTTAGGGAAATGCCATTTACCAGGGATCCCAGAACTCAGTATGATGTTGTTGCAATTGCCCTTGTTATCACTGTTCGTAGGAAAGCTCTAAAGAAATGGAGGGGTTGGAGATGTTGTTTTTCTGATGGCATTGGGAAATTTGGTTTGAAGGAGCAATCAATTACACAAATACCTACCTGAAGTGGTTTACCCCAGAGAAGTTTCCCACCACACCTGCTGTTTGAGAAAGCTACGTCTTAGTCATGACTGACTTGTTCCATGGATTTCAATAAGAATTAAATCTAACTTTCTCTGAATTGCCACCTCCTATGGATTCCATTCCTCTACTGAGAAGCCCCCAAACCATGGGCCAGGACTTTTGTTAGGTGGGGGCAGGTCTGATGTGATTGGTCAGTTAATTAACTATTTCTATTGTTTTACTTGATCTGGGGGGACAGCTGCCTCTCCTGCCTACGCCCATGCCCCAAACCCTTCAAGGCATCCTGCTTTGACTCAGAATTTAGCGTGCATCTTGATCTGACGGAGGCCCCTGATATATTTGTCCCTCATGCTAAGTTGTGAGATGAAACCTTCTGCCCATCTTTACCTTTTGCAGAACCTGGGAGGTGCAAGGGAGTGGCAAGATTCCACTTGACAGAATAAAACAGAACGGTTCCAATGTTGTTCTGTAACTAAGGTCAGTGACTTGTATCCAGTACGCCGTGGTTTTTCACAAGTAAAAGCTTCCTCATGGTAAGAACCATTTGGTTGTGAGTTAAACTAAATGGCAATGCTGTGGGATGGTAAAGGAAATGCTACAGAGCCAGATTTTACAGGGTGTGACCGGGAGGTTTGGTGAATGGTCACAGAAATCGGACAGCGAGAAACATTCAAACATACAATTGACATCGGAAACCCGAGAAATGCTCACAAATGTGTTCAGAGATGAAGCTGTAACTCGAAAGACAGTGTATGAGTGGTTTAAGTGTTTCTGTGAAGGAAGGCAAACCATCGGAGATGACCCTCAGTCTGGCAGACCGTCGATGAGCAGAACGGCAGTAAATGTCGACAGAGTTCGTGAGTTATTCATGCAGGATCGGCGTTTCTCCATTCGAATGATGGCGGAAGAATTGCATATTCCACATGAAATCATTACTGAGGTTAGCTTCCATATTCTCCCGATTTGGCCCCAGTGGATTTCTTTCTTTTTCCCAAACTGAAATCTGCACTGAAAGGGCACAGATCTCCCAACATTTCTCATGGCCAAGCTGCTGTGATGAGGGAACAGAAAGCAGTACGAGAAGAGAACTTCTCCAGAAGTTTGTTGGCAATGGTGCATTGTATCAGAGGGGGCCTACTTTGAAGGCCTGTAAGGTATGTATGTTCGAATATTTCTGGCTGTCCGATTTCTGTGACCATTCACCGAACTTTCTGGTCACACCTTGTATCCTGGACTTTATAATAAACCATTTTCTTTGGAAGAAACATAGTTCAGTAAGATATCTGATGTCTTTTTATTATGTTTATCCATCCACTGCCTTTGAGCACATTTCTCAAAACTGAAACAGGAAGCAATAACACTCATGGTTAGCAATACAGTATTTAAATTGACTAGCCTACTTAACATTCAGAATCAAAGTAAGAGTGAATTGCCCATTGACTGCTTATGTCCACTTAGCTATCTTTATCCGTCAACAAAACCTGAGATTCCTGGGCTGTTAGTGTAGAAGAAGAAGAAGAGTTTGGATTTGATATCCCGCCTTTCACTCCCTTTCAGGAGTCTCAAAGCGGCTAACAGTCTCCTTTCCCTTCCTCCCCCACAACAAACACTCTGTGAGGTGAGTGGGGCTGAGAGACTTCAAAGAAGTGTGACTGGCCCAAGGTCACCCAGCAGCTGCATGTGGAGGAGCGGAGACGCGAACCCGGTTCCCCAGATTATGAGTCTACCGCTCTTAACCACTACACCACACTGGCATAATACTTTTTACGTACTTGCGTAATAACAAGGCAGGAGCCAAGGAGCCTCAGGCAAAACCTCTGCATATGCAACAGAGTTTCAGTGTGTACACTGAGGCAATTGAGGATCTCTTCCTCCCACAGCATCTCGTGCTCACCATAAGACCGTTTCAGAAAGTCAACTTCCAGAGAGAGATACATGTTAATCTGTTGGAGCACAAACAACAGAGTCACAAGATTGCACTTGATTAAGCCAGAGGTTTTCAAGCTTTTTGAGTCTATGGCTCTCTTGACCAATTACATTCATTCTGCGGGGCTCAGGAGTCCAGTTATGTCACTGGCAGCCTCTCACCCTTTTTCAAACACCCTCCCTTGGGGAGTGTTCCCTCAGCCTCCTCTCCGCTCTCCTTGAGAGTCCTCTGGGCAGCTGCAGCTGCCGCCACTGGTCTCTGAGTTGCCCCCCCTGCCCCAAAGAGAGATGCCTCCTCCCATTGCCCCCCAGGGGCCTGGGAAGCACCCCCTGGCCAGCCCCAGAGACACCATTCACCTGAGGAGCTTATAGCCAGGGCTGTTGCAATAAACAGCTGTGCAAGCCTTTGGGAGGCAGAGATGTGAGAGGGCATCAGAGGAGGGAGGGAAGGAAAGAGGGACAGAGGCCAGTGTTGCCTGCGGCACCCCTGACCATCATTCAAGGCACCCCAGGGTGCCATGGCACACTGGTTGAAAAC